>NC_064644.1:42500717-43700717 GCF_023864345.2 Schistocerca serialis cubense
TCAGCGCCTACACATTATTAAACGGCCATATTAAGCCACCACAAACATAATTATATCGTCCGAAAAGGATGATATGCGTGGGTAAATAGCATGTATAGTATTACGTGTTCTTTGATGCGTCCGCGATCGGAAGAGTAGAAATAGAGGAAGAAGTGAGCAAGATAACGTGTGTTTTATGCTGCACACGTTAGCTATACTATCTCTCGCTTTGAACGATTGCTTTCAAAATTTTGACTCAAAACCTTCCTCAATTCCAAGTTTTCCACTCAGTGTCTGAACCTTCCCTATCTCTGTTGTTAATACTATTTGTCAAGCAACCACAGTAACTTGGTCTGGCTGGATTGGTTGGTTGCTTGCTTTATGTAGGGGGAGGGGATCAAACAGTGAGGTCATCGGTCCCACCGCATTAGGAAAGGATGGGAAAGGAAGTCGGCCGTGTCCTTTCCAAGTAACCAACCCGTCATTTGCCTGAAGCGATTTAGAGAAATCACTAAAAACCTAAATCAGGACGATCGGACGTGGGGTTTGAAACGACGTCCTCCCGAATGCGTGTCCAGTGTGCTAACCACTGCGCCACGTCGCTCCGTTGTTAGATTGTTTGTCAAGGGCAACAACAGAGTAGAAAATACACAGAAAATGACACATTCACTGCTTCGTTCACTTTAATTTTAAACACCGCTAGACGTTTTACTGATCATTCAATCCAAACTAGATGTATGAAGATGTTTTTACAAGGCGGAATTAACTTTTTACATGCACACATGTGTCGTCCATTTGGCAAACTAAGATGTGGTAAAAACTTTGCGTGTCAACTTGCATGCATTGGTGGCCAAGCGGTTCTAGGCGCTACAGTCTGGATCCGCGCGACCGCTACGGTCGCAGGTTCGAATCCTGCCTTGGGCATGGATGTGTGTGATGTCCTTAGGTTAGTTAGGTTTAAGTAGTTCTAAGTTCTAGGGGACTGATGACCTCAGAAGTTAAGTCCCATAGTGCTCAGAGCCATTTTGCATGCATTGAGCTAGATGTGCCGATCCTGTTTTCTATGTGATCAGCCATTACTTTTGAGTCACTTCTCGTGTAAACAACGAGAGTCTACTCCCCCTGTGGTGTGTAATTCATACTGTGCATACTTTGCTTACTTTGCCTGTCTCTGCCATGGAAACTAGATTTCGAAAGTTGCTATACTCAGTGTGGTATTTTGGGTTTTCTGCTGACACTCTTATCCACTCGAAGACTTCGTAAAATAATAAAACGAATTAACACGCGTGGAAAACGTTTACTTACCGTTCTGATCTTCACATTCGTGCATTCTGGTATTTGAGGTATGCATATTGCACTGTTGATAAAGAATGAAATACAATAATTTTCTGCTGAGGGTAGTCGCAGCTGAAATAATCCGTTTTTGAAACAAATTGCTTTTAGCTGTATTTGAACTTATACAGGAACACGACCGGTTTCGTGATATGAAGTCACATCTTCACGTAGACTATACATCTACAAGTGGAAAACGTAGAATCGAGGTTATGACACAAAACAGGTATCTAATAATAATCGATGGTCAATAACAACCAGTATCAAATACTCACAGGTCAGTAAAACATTTAAGCCCTGTTACGGGGAGGAGGGGAACCCAACCTTCTCAAAATAAAACTTTGAGTGCCTTTCGAGGACATGATGTAATAGCAGTTCGACTGCTTGGTTGTTCATACTGGGCTTGTTCTTATATGCTCTTGCGTTTGATCTATTTGGTTTTAAGATGAAAATAGTTGAAGTTAATTATTGTGGGTCCAAGTACACAATTAAGTAAGCTGATCCGGATATTTTTTAGATTACTGTTCTAATAACGAGTGTTGTTTGATAAAGTACTAGAGATCGGTTAGTCAACCTTATAGTGTGTTATGCAGTATCAGTCTGTCTGTTGAGCTTTAACTTTGACGATCAATAACTCTCATTTTCAGTAAGCGGCAGAGAACATCCACTTTTGAAACGACTTCGACATCAGAGACTAAATTTAAATTCACGTATTAGTGAAATCAGATTTATGAAAGAATATCTACGCCAGATAAGACGAACAGCTTACAATTCCATGTACTCTGCTCTGATAATGCATATTCCCACCTCTCTCGTTGTTTAAAGTAAGTACCGTTGCAATACGGTCGTTGCAAACTGCGATTGGCCATCAACGCATGCGTCTCGAATAGAACGACTTCTCCACGCCATCCAGTGTGGACTACCCCAACATTTATCATGCAAAGTACAACTTGCGCTTTTCTCATATGACGTACCGAAGGCTGTGGATCAAGAAAACCGAGTAAGTGTGTTACATTCTCTCTTGATTTCTGAAAAGCAGCTTAATTAGTACCACTCAACGTTTCTTAATAAAAGTACGATTATACGGGGTATCAAACACAGTTTGTGACGCGGTTAAGAATTTCTTCTTAGGCAAGACTGAGCATCTTATCGTTGATGGAGAGTCATCGATACATGTAGAGTGACTTCAGGCGCATCAGTGACCACGCAGACAAGGCGCCTTCAGGAATTACCATTTTATAGAGCAGTTGTTAAAGCTATACTATTGTTTAACTGTGACCAACGCACGTAATGACATAATGCTGAAAGGTCTCTGTTTGATTCCTTTCATGTTTGATTTCTTAAATCTGTTCTCATTTACGGCATAAATTCCTCTCCTAAATTTACTGTGGCGTTTCTGACTATCTGGGAGGAGACTGAGTAGTGGAACGTGCTACTTTTACGCATAAACAAGAACGATCTGTCACACTACTACACTTTAAAACACAGTTTATATGTAATTCATGTCACACAGTCTCATACGGAACCTACATCAGCTTTCTTTTATATACTGTATATGATAAGATACTGTCATCCCCCTTCCCTTCTGTGTGAGAGGATGAATGAGCAAATGTATTTATAGTTGCATGCTTGAGGGTAGCAGACAAGCTTGTCTGCTAGAGAACAGTAGGACCAACGTCGGAACAGGTAGCTACGCTTTCTAAAAGCAGAGAGGTTTCTATCCTTAGTATGGTCCTGTCCGTCTCTTGTCATGTTGGTATAGGAAGCTGCCCCTCTGGCCACTTCCGTTTGTATTTGTGAGGCACCCTCAGAAAGGGACCAGGTCAGTCTGTCCGTGGCGAGCGTCTGAAGTGGTAAGATCTCCGGCTAAGCGCGTGTCTGCTAAGTCCGTAGGACAATGAATTTCTTAAGTTCAGCCTAACTGAAAATTTAATCACCTTTATTTCAGGTTTAGCTCTAAAATATCTAATGTTATCTTAAATTGCAGCGCAGTGTAATTCTCGTGTGAAGTTCAGAATATATTCCTGTAGTTGCTTTGTCACTACTTTGTGAGTAAAGTGGAACCACGTATTAATCAGTAACTCTAACTAAGTTCATCAATCTTAAATCCGAATGTGCGTGAGATTATAACGTCTCGTCTTGACAGTATTTTTCAATATAGCAACTTTTCTGTATGTTCAACCCACGTGGGGTGTACTTTGTGAGATCACTACCACGTGCTTATATAATTGTTTGACCCATCAGATTAATAGTAAGACGTTAGTAACCAGCTCGAGGTTTTTCTTTTGTAAATTGCTTTTCCATCTAATTTATTTTAATTATCAAAATTATTGTGGAGTTACACGCTTTGTGTAAACAGAGTTGACCACGTGAAGCATGTGGTGTAATCATCAAAGTAGCCCTCAGCTATTCTTTTCGGGAAGATTTCACAAAGAGTTAATATGAATTTAGTATACCAGTGTGTGGTAATTCCATGACGGACAGGATTGTGCTACGAACGTAACTTCTTTGGGTGAAAATTGAATCGGTTGGTAGTGGTTAATTTTCTGTTGCATATGTTTCAACGTTCTTTGTGTGTTGTTTTATGAATGCAGTGTTGTATGCAGTCTCCAAATCTTGGCTCCATATTTGATGTGTTCCGTAAGATTACAATCTCACATTTTCACAATCCTAAATAAGGCACCAGTTTAATTAGAAATCAAGTTTAATATGCTGAAATTTCAATGATCAATGTTAAAATAAATTTCCACATATAAACTGATTTATTTCTTTTTATGTAAATTCTCTTATATGTTGTCGTATGACTATTAAAAGCTTATAATTAATGTTAGTCTGGTTGGGAATTTCGTAAGGTAGACTGGATACCTGGTGAAACAGTTGCTCAATAATGCAAGGATAACTTCCCCAGACAGCTCACAGCTTTTAACCCGCTTTTATTGTCCATCAGTACCGCTTTCATAGCAAATTAAAGCGACAACATTACAATGCTACAACAGGGCCGGCCGCGGTGGCCGAGCGGTTCTAGGCGCTTCAGTCCGGAACCGAACGACTGCTACGGTCGCAGGTTCGAACCCTGCCTCGGGCATGCATGTGTGTGATGTCCTTAGGTTAGTTAGGATTAAGTAGTTCTAAGTCTAGGGGACTGATGACCTCAGAAGTCAAGTCCCATAGTACTCAGAGCCATTTGAACTATTTTTTGCTACAACAGGATAAACAATAGGTTTTGCGGAATCACAGGAAGTCACTTCGGGAAGTGTGTGTGAGTTCCGTACTGAATAAACACTCTGTGCTCCAGGTTCCAGAAAAGGGACGGGACACTGCCCTGCGTAAATCTATACCTGTGAGGTCACGTAATTACTTTTTAAGAATATCGGATGCTACAAGATGTGTGTGTGTGTGTATATCTGAATTCCCGCGTCCGGCCATCCTGATTTAGGTTTTCCGTGTGAAACGTCCCCTTAGAAAAATTTATACAAGACTGTGCTTAAACTGACATACAATATTTTGTTAGCGCAACGCAATCTGACTTTCAAAATTCCCTACAAAAGAATGGCCCTGACTAACATTAAACTATACCTTTCACAAATCACTTACCTCACAAAAATCTTCGCTGCTCAAGCTACTGCAATACAGCGAGCGCCACTACTGCCAGCTAAATAAAAGATTCAAACTATGGAAGGCACTAACTACTGATAGGGATAGTTAGCAAATGAAAGATATTAATAGAGAACAAACAATGTATTTACCTTGATATCATCATATATAAATATAGCAGTTCATGACAAATTTCAAAACTCCGCCATCTCTCTCCCCACATCCACCACTGCTGGCGGCTCACCTCCAACTGCGCAACGCTACTCGCTGTTCACAGCCAGCTGCCTAACACTACAATGGCGAGTATTACAACAATGCAAAGCAGCCACAGACTGCACACAGCACAGCCAGTGATTTTCATACAGAGGTGGCGTTACCAATAAAAAAACCTAAACAGCCTACTTACACGTGATTTCCCTAAATCGCTCCAGGCAAATGCCAGGATGGTTCCTTTGAAAGGGCACGGCCGACTTCCTTCCCCGTCCTTCCCTAATCCGATGAGACCGATGACCTCGCTGTTTGGTCTCTTCCCCCAAACAACCTTATATCTGAATTTTTATAGATGATGACACCATTAATTTAAAAATTGGAAATACTCAGTATAATGCACTTTATGTAACCGAAAATAGTAAATGTTGCCAAATCACTTAAATTTTTTTTCGCGAAGAGAAAATAACTGAACCAAGATACAAAACGCTCAAATTTCAAAGTTTAAATTATTGACAGATCTCACAAACAAAAGACTTCCATCCCTTCTTTTTGACACCAGAACACAGTTCATGGGCCCATCTAAGACGTTAGGTACAACGTCCTCAGACGAGGAGGAAGGCGAGCGACGGCTTCTTTTTGTTTTGTTTTCGCCCCTTCTGTCGGCTGGTTAGGGGGCAGCTGTTGCAACGGTCTCGGATGATGATTCCGGCGATAGGCATAGTGTTCCCAGTGCCGCCCTTGCTTTGCTACAACTTCTTCGTTCGGAATTTGGTTGCAGTTTTTCTTCAAGAGCGCTTTTGAATGGGGGGGGGGGGGGGAAATTGTTGTAGTAGTTGCTGTACTGGAAGGGTGTCCTGCTGTGTTCGGCCTATTAAACTGATCTACTGCTGCCGGAGGATGGTTTTAGAATGGTGAGACTGTCTTGCTAGCGCTTTTTCGTTCTGGTGCGCCCGATTCTTCTGCAACGTCATTGTCATTTTCTAACTAAAAGAATTCATTATCAGCGAAGATATGCGTGTTGAAGGAAATAACGCCACAAGACAAGCCCTTTCATAGCAATTCCAAAGTTCGCGCATTCAGACTAAGCCTGTCCCACCAGTTCACGTAAGTGATAGGAAGTTAGCGCTCTGAATGCTCGATCAGATATCCAGGACTCTGCAGCTTGTCTGTAGTAAATCTCAAATGAGCCCCCGACCGAAGGCTCCAACTTGTGGGTGGTACGCAGAGGTTGACAAACAATAACTCCGCGTTAGCCGGCCGCTGGTGTCCGAGCGGTTCTAGGCGCTTCAGTCTGGAACCGCGCGACCGCTACGGTCGCAGGTTCGAATCCTGCCTCGGGCATGGATGTGTGTGATGTCCTTAGGTTAGTTAGGTTTAAGTATTTTTAAGTTCTAGGGGACTGATGACATGAGATGTTAAGTCCCATAGTGCTCAGAGCCACTCCACGTTGTCGTGCTAAGTGGTTGCCGTCGATGTTCCTTGTGTGGGTGAAATGCTCATCCAAGATGACAGCAACTGGCTTATCTGGAGTCGGCTTTGGATACTCCAAGACGTATACTCCGTGGAGATAGGGAGCTGAATTCATCCAGAAGGGTGACAGCTAGCTATACTTCCTGGAGGACAGCCATCCGAAGCACACTCTTTTTCGAGGGAAGGCTATCAAAGATGGAACGAACATATTGGCCACACCCGTGCAGGAAACCACCGCCATAACAACCCGGCCTTGTCGATTAGTCATATTTCCAACCAGTTTCTTCCTTTTAACACTAATTATTTTCAGCCGTCGACTCTGAGCAACAGTTGTTTCAGTTTCATCCACATTAAACACTTTTGGTGGATTGAAATTTACTTTTTCCAGCTCCGGCTTTATTACATCGGAATACAAACTCACCCTTTCCTTAGGAAAGCCTTTAGCTGTTGATAGCGACACTGCTTCCGGTATACGTTGATAGGGAGACTGCTTCCGGTATACTCAAGCTGAGAGATGGATATCGCTTTAAAAAATTTCTTAATCATTTTTTCCTCTCTCGCTCCTTTTGAGAGTGGAAGTGGAAAATCAGTATTGTTTCTCACAGCGATTGCGAAGCTGGTTGTCTAATAACGGAAGATCTTAATCCATAATACCTGCTCTCCATAACTTTGCAGTACTTAACTAATTCTTCCGCCAGTTCATCTCTTAGGAAACAACTTCGTCCAAGCTTCGCACTTATTGCGAGGGCGTGCTGAAAAATTAAGGCTCTCCAAATTTTTTATATCAAAACTCTTAAAGATCTTTATAAAACAAACTTTATTAACATTCTGCATCTTTATTCTCCTTGTCTACAGTTTTATTTCTTGACATAGTCATACATTTCTCCCAACGAGAGACCAGTTTGTTGATACCGTCACCGTAGAAGGACTGCCTTTTTTGACGGATCCACACCCTGACTAGTGCTTGCACCGCTTCATCACTATCAATGTGAAGTCTTCGATTGTGCTGTTTATGATTTGAAAACAGCCGGCCGGGGTGGCCGAGCGGTTGTAGGCACTACAGTCTGGAACCGCGCTACGGTCGCAGGTTCGAATCCTGCCTCGGGCATGGATGTGTGTGATGTCCTTAGGTTAGTTATGTTTAAGTAGTTCTAAGTTCTAGGGGACTGATGACCACAGCTGTTAAGTCCCATAGTGCTCAGAGCCATTTGAACCATTTGGAAACAGAGGAAAATCGGATGTGGCCAAGTCGGGACTGTCAGACGACAGTGGACCCAAAGCGTCGCGTTGTTGCAGGTACTGCACCTCTTGTGTGTGGTCTGGCACTGTCATGTATGTGGACGAACTCTTCGAAGTCGTACTTTGAGTTTTTTGAGGGCCTCGCGGTACGTTGCAGAGTTTGCGGTGGTACTTTTGATCATTAATTCCAAACGCACAGCACCCCGAACATCCCAGAACACTGCCAGCACGAGTTTGGCTGATGATGGCACGGTCTCGACTCTTTCTGGCGTCGGCGATCCATTGACACCCTGTTTTTTACGGGGTCAAAATGGTGAATCTAGCTTTTATCAATTGTCACGAAGTTTTTAAGGAACCCTCACACTCAAAACGCAAGAGATATTGTTGACAGATGTCCAGTCAAGTCTGTTCGATGTCAGGGGGCGGGTATTTGAGGCACCCACCGTGCGCACAGTTTTCTGTAACTCAGTTCTGCAATAGTGATCTGTAAACGCTGTCGTGCTATACCACATATACGTGAGAGCTGTGTCTTTGTTAGCCCACAATTTCCTCCAACGAGTTCGCAAACTGACGAGTGTCGGTTTTCGTATGGGGCCGTCCACTCCGACCTCGGTCACACGATTTCCTTCTTTATGAGGGCGGTGATCACCTGGTCGTTGAGCGGACGTAAATCCCAGACACACACATACACACATACACACACACACACACAACACACACACACACACACACACACACACACACACACACACACACACACACACACACACAGCTTTCAGCTTCTTACGATTTTCAGTTAGAGGTACGTTTTGTGCAGTTAGAAACGTAAATACATAGCGCTATTTCTCGGGCACCGGCATAGCTTCCTTACACGCCGCCATGTTACGCGCTGCTAGTGAACTCGATACTAAACTGGAGAGACTACTCAAAGACGTCTTTGCATAGAAAACTGTGACGGTGTCGGGTGAATCCGCCGTATTGGCGAGGGCATTCAGGGTTGTTAGTAATGCAAGAACTTGTGATTCTTGAGCGATGCTCTCACTGAACTAGAAAGTAAACCTAGACAGGGCCACGCAATACCCGTTAACAGTAATTTCATTTCTCCTATTTAGTAGAGCGACTCGGCAGCTTGCCCCGACGTAACACGGCGCCACGGTTTGGCTTCGTCGTAGTTAGTCAGTACTACTCAACTGCGTCCGACGAGACGACGATATTGATGCAGAAATTAGTGTTTGAGGAAAGTGAAGTCCCGTCCCATGTTTCCAGTAGTCCTGTCCTCCGTTCCTAAACAGCACTGCTTGTTTCTGAGATGCGATCAGCAGCCACTCACTACACGTTGTTGTTTCAGGTGAGGCTGTTGCGCCGGCTGCCTACCGAGCAGGCGCTCCTCTGCCCGGCAGCGTCTGCAGGTGGTCGGGAGCGGCGCCGCCTCCCGGTCTGTGCCCGCCGCTAACTTGCTGCCCTGCACCGCATTCCATTAACTGGTGTCACAAGTAATCAAACTACTTCCACAACACTTTCAGCCCGTAGCTATATTTTCTAGAACCTTTCATTCACAAGCAACTGTAACATAAAAAGTGTTCGTTTCCATTCAAAGGCATGTGTTTTATGACGCGACTCGTTTTGTTACGGTGGAAACACAGTTCTGTCGATCGTATCTCCATTGCGGCATTGGTTGACAAGCAGTGATGGCACTATCATAAAATTTCCAAGATATACTCTCGTTCTGCAGGGTGGCGAAGGGCGTGTTTGGAGGCAGCAGACGGCAAGGCAATGCTTCAACTCGACAAAGAAACAAACGTACCTCCATTACCAAAGCAAAGGGCTAGAAATCGTGACGGAGCCATGATAAAATTCTTTATAATAATGCCGGAATACTTGTCACTATAAAAAAAAAAGGAATTACTCATCAGGGTGTATACGACCAGGGACAACCGGGAGATCTGGGAAAAACCCGGGAATTTTTTCATCCGGGAGAAAACCGGGAAAAACCCTGGCATTTTTTTAGAATTCCAGGATATTTTTGTTTTGTTTTAGTTTTCAATTAATTTTTTGTAATATTGACTGGTAAGAAATAATACTCTAAACAAGGATATTACTGCCTCCCGCTACTGCAGAATAATACTGCACCAATAAAACATGAACGAGAGAAAAAAACTAAAATGAAACTAAAGTTGCAAAGGAAATGTGCTATGTACCCAACATAACAGAGTGCTCATACGAGCGTCTGCCAGTATAAAAATGTGTTAAAGGCTTTAGGAAGACTATGCAATGCTTCATAACAACGAATTGCCTCCGGTGAGCATGACGTCAAAACTGTTTACATTAGATTCGTGTGAGCAGCTGCGAGCAGACCCATGCGCATGCGCAGTTGAGTCGCGCATGTACCTTCTCCCGCTTCTGGCTACTAAAGTGTGGCTGTTAGGGTATAAGGAAGCAGCAAGATGCTGTTGTTGTTGTTGCGGTCTTCAGTCCTGAGACTGGCTTGATGCAGCTCTCCATGCTACTCTATCCTGTGCAAGCTTCTTCATCTCCCAGTACCTACTGCAACCTACATCCTTCTGAATCTGCTTAGTGTATTCATCTCTTGGTCTCCCTCTGCAATTTTTACCCTCCACGGTGCCCTCCAATGCTAAATTTGTGATCCCTTGATGCCTCAAAACATGTCCTACCAACCGATCCCTTCTTGTAGTCAAGTTGTGCCACAAACTTCTCTTCTCCCCAATCCTACTCAATACCTCCTCATTAGTTACGTGATCTACCCACCTTATCTTCAGCATTCTTCTGTAGCATCACATTTCGAAAGCTTCTATTCGCTTCTTGTCCAAACTAGTTATCGTCCATGTTTCACTTCCATACATGGCTACACTCCATACAAATACTTTCAGAAACGACTTCCTGACACTTAAATCTATACTCGATGTTAACAAATTTCTCTTCTTCAGAAACGCTTTCCTTGCCATTGCCAGTCTACATTTTATACCCTCTCTACTTCGACCATCATCAGTTATTTTACTCCCTAAATAGCAAAACTTCTTTACTACTTTAAGTGTCTCATTTCCTAATCTAATTCCCTCAGCATGACCCGATTTAATTCGACTACATTCCATAATCCTCGTTTTGCTTTTGTTGATGTTATCTTATATCCTCCTTTCAAGACACTGTCCATTCCGTTCAACTGTTGTTCCAAGTCCTTTGCTGTCTCTGACAGAATTACAATGTGATCGGCGAACCTCAAAGTTTTTACTTCTAGCAAGATGCTACCCGGAAAAATTTTACTGGCGCGCGCAAGCTGCCGTATTCACTGGGAGCAAACCGGTGTATCTGGGCAACGGCCTTGCCACAGTGGATACACCGGTTCCCGTGAGATCACCGAAGTTAAGCGCTGTCGGGCGTGGCCGGCACTTGGATGGGTGACCATCCAGCCGCCATGCGCTGTTGCCATTTTTCGGGGTGCACTCAGCTTCGTGATGCCAACTGAGGAGCTACTCGACCGAATAGTAGCGGCTCCGGTCAAAGAAAACCGTCATAACGACCGGGAGAGCGGTGTGCTGACCACACGCCCCTCCTATCCGCATTCTCACCTGAGGATGATACGGCGGTTGGTTGGTCCCGATGGGCCGCTTGCTGTAAACCCGGGTATCTGCCCCAGGCGGCAATTTCAGTCAAGCATTAATCGCCTTGCAGAACAATGAAGTTATTTTTGTCGGTTTGCTAAAGAAATATCGCTTTATTAATCTTTTCCGCTGAGTCAGTCAATTTATTTGAAACGAAGTGTTTAATTCCACACTATTGGCTAGTTTCAACTGTTTGTTGTATTTCAAAATAGCATGTTTCCAACATATAGCACATATGGCATTATGCCACAATAAAAAAACCAAAAATGATCAATACATTACTGGTACTCCAAGGAAATTTACAATCGAATCTGGACATACGAATGCGCACTTTAAGCTGAATTATGCATTTTAGTATGGTTCACGGAATTCCTTTGATGCCTTGTTTCTTTTATGACATAATGTAAGATCTTTTAATGTTTTACACGTAGGAACATACGAGCTTCCGGCGTCATCGTAGCTGCGCAAGTGTGGTGACGCCTGTTGTCTGGCGCTCTCTGGCAACTGCTGAAACGAACCTTTTTCTAACAGGTCCCGGAAAATATTGCGGATGATTGATTGAAAAGCGTTACTTTCAAAGTAAATTTCCTTTTCTGCAAGATGAATAAAGTGCGAGAACGTGCGATGAATTTCTTAAATCACAGCGTTTGACTCTCATTGAAAAATCAAGTATTTGAGGGGGACCATATATAAAAATTAAAACTTTTACTGGCACATTTGTGTAATGTATTTTAAAGTGTAACACTCGCAAAAAAGATCAACATTATACTTGAAAGTTTAGCTTCTCTTGCAGCTTATTAATCGTAGAGACCAGTATTATATGTAAAAGCTCTGCTTTTCTTGTAGCAACACTATGGATATTAATGTACACCATTAACTTTTCGCCGGCTGGAGTGGCCGAGCGGTTCTAGGCCCTACAGTCTGGAACCGCGCGATCGCTACGGTCACAGGTTCGAATCCTGCCTCGGGCATGGCTGTGTGTGATGTCCTTAGGTTAGTTAGGTTTAAGTAGTTCTAAGTTCTAGGGGACTGATGACCTCAGAAGTTAAGTCCCATAGTGCTCAGAGCAATTTGAACCATTAACTTTTCCTATTTGTGTCCACGGGCTACTTAACAGTGATAATGCTATTGGCTGACTACATCACATGTCCTAAGCTCTGAATATCCACTGTATCGGCTGGCGAAATCACGTGACATGAACTACGACTGGCTTACAAAAGCGCATCGCAATCTCGATTTCAATACTTCGGAAAGTAACGTGCGGTGTTTGGTGGAATTCGAATTTATACTTTCGTAATATGCGTATATGCAGCGTAAATGATCTTTTTTCTGAGTTTCGTTTTCAAAAGGGCTCAGAAATTCTACGCCAGTGTATAAAACCATAAGCATTCAAAGGATTGATAAGTTTTACAGTTCCGAGGAATAGTATACTGTCACTTAACACGGAAAAAGTGTATTTTCACCCGGGAGAGAGTGTGTTTTTAATCGGGAAATCGGGGAAAAATCTGGGAATTTTTTTTTCTTGTCCTTGTATACACCCTGCATCACTATCGAAAGTTCTAGTTAGAATTTGAAATGAATACGGGGTGAACGAGAACTCCACCAACAAACTTTCACAGCGTGTTCTGGGATACCTAGCGACAGCAGAAATGCTAATGCGTTAGGGCTGAACCGTTTCGCACTGGAAAACAGATAAATCCCAATTGTGGCCACCAGGTGCAAATCTGGCGCTGCACGCAGTTTGTATGACGATGTGACATCCGCGATGTCGTCTATCAATCCATAACGCGAGTCAGTAGTACGGCTGTCGAGAAGAGAAACCGTGCGTCGTAGGTGAAATTGTTTTACGTGAGCCGCGTCAATTACAGTGCTGCCTTGAGAGAGTATCGCCGACTGAAACGTCTGAGGAGAGGCCCGATGTCTTTAAATGGGTTTCAAAAGATGATAAGGGAAACTGGGAAACACAAGTGAGCTAGTTGTGGCAGCCGGAAGAGGGAGGGACCTGTCCCGGTGGAAGTTATTGAAAAGGTTGCTGTTGTCACACCTGACCGTGCACCACGTGCTCCAGTGTCGTTTGCTCTCTTGCAGTGTGTGACGGTACAAAGCCCCGTTACTAGATGAATATTTCTATTATGCAAGGATTGCTTCGTGGAGAGCGAGTGCGCTACATGGAGCGTGAGTCGTGAAAGCGCGTGGCGCGCCGGCGCCACATTTGCAACGGTCGGTGGGACGCCTGCGTCGCAGGGCGGCCACGTGGCCCGCAGCTTGGGGCATTGTTTGGTTTTTCGCGCATTACGCGAAAACTGTGTAACTTACGGTGAAGAGCGATGCGGCAGTGGATTGTGGTCGGCAATATGCACCTTCTGAAAGATCGATCTTTATTTTAAGTCACGAGAAGCAAAAGTTGTTGTAGTAACCTCAAAATCGGTTAACATCACGAATACTGAAAGTTCAATAAAAATAGTAAATAACTACTTACAGGGATGAGCGGGAACTCATTAAAAACGTTTCGTCATAGCGGATCGAGTGCTGTAGTCATATGTTAAGGTTCATAAATAATTAAACCCGTAAAGAGCAATAAACAAAGTTTGAAGGAAAACTGTTTATAAAATTCAATAAAAAATTCATGACGTAAAGAACTGCACTATATAATATTTTGGGTGGCATCACACGTATTTTTAAACTACTTAAGTTATACCACACACTTAACTTGCAGTAGTTTTCCTTGTTTGCAAATTATTAGTAACATTTATCGCCCATAATTAATTAATTATTATAGATATGAAGATTTTGAGCTGCGCAATGTGTAGACCGCTATAGATTACGTCTAAAAACAGTGCTATATGCAGTTCCATGTTAAAACTTTGCAGCACAGATGTCAACAAACAAATATGCGCTAAGTGGCTAAATTTTGCAAAAACTAAAACTTGATTTACGGGCGATAGAATAATCCTAGAAATTAATGTAATATAGTAAATGAGATGTACTATTTACGGCGGTTCCGATTGTGTACTTATTTCTGTCGAGGGATGTATGTATCAAAATTTGTAACCTTAACTGGTGAGACTGGTACTTGCCTAACGAGGGGGTTGATGTCCGAGTCTATATAAGCGAGCGGCCATCTTGGCCAGTGGCGAAAATGGTTTAAATGGTTCTGAACACTATGGGACTTAACATCTGTGGTCATCAGTCCCCTAGAACTTAGAACTACTTAAACCTAACTAACCTAAGGACATCACACACATCCATGCCCGAGGCAGGATTCGAACCTGCGACCGTAGCAGTCGCGCGGTTCCGGACTGAGAGCCTAGAACCGCTAGAGCACCGCGGCCGGCACCAGTGGTGAGTCGTTGGTCAGTCGTTTTGGAGGTGGGTGGCGAGCAAGCCCCACTTGAGGGTGGCTCATGTGGTCGTTTGAGAATTATTTCGACAAAGAATATTGTTGAATATTATTTCGACAAAGAATATTGTTGAATAGTGCAAGTGTGCAAGCATATATTTGGTGAACTGGAAGTGCTACGATTATTTGTGCGAGTGCGATTTACGAGGTATACATCGTCGTAAGTGAACATGTGGCGAACTGTGATTTCGCGCCAAAACTGTTAGAACAAAGAGGACAGTGGGAATTGTGGTTCTGCGCGAACTGATTGAATAACTTTAGACTATAGCACTCTACATTACTGCTATTGGGGGCTCGGAGTCAAATTATTATTAAAGTAGAACTGTAAACCGTCTCACCACACCTAATTTCATTGTGTGAAAGAAAAGTAAATAGTGATTGAACTGTGTCGTGAAAAAACTGATTTTGCTGTAATAATCGTCTAATTTTTGTTCCCTAGCATAAACTGTACTCATGTCTGTACTATAACAAATTCGCGGGTGTGGAACAGTATAACTAATGCACCAAGTGTGGAAATCATCCCCTGAGACTTACGTGAGAGCCAAGAGTTGCAATAACATTTTTTAACCAACATTTGTTTATGCACATTCGTGTGAAAACGCTGCAACCGCACACCTTCTTCCTATTTGCTCGTATTTACCGCCCCGGCGCAAGTGTCACGAGATTTGTCCACCCCATAGTCAACAGCACGTAACGTTTTGCGGTTTGTTTTACACTGGTACCTGTACAAGATTCAGACGGGGACACAACTGAAAGCTCGTGATCACAGCCAACGTTCTGAATTTGCTCTTCGGTTTCTGGCACGGGTCGAAGTTGGTGAAATGTGGCCCCGCAGTATTCTGTGAAGTGACGAGGCACGTTTTACACTCGAGCGTGTGGTGAATATACAGAGATGCCAAATGTGGGTCACTTCTAAACCGCCTGTTTAGCACGCCGTACGTGCCCTTGTGGTGCGGATTCACAAGCATGTTCATTCTCGGTCCGTTGTTCATTGAAGAGAATACCACCCAGAGTGTCTGTCAGGAGCACAGGGACGTCTGCACGTTATCGACATTTCTTTGTACAGCGTATCGTTCCTCCTTTGGAACAACAAAACACTGTGTAAAGCATTGTTTTCGTGCAAGATGCGGCAACGTCTCATGTCGCTCGCCAGTGAGAGCTCTGCTTAATGCAACCTTTCACGAACGTGTTATCTCTAGAGGATAAGTGGCGTGATCTGAATCCATGTGATGTAGTATATCTACTAAGTTTTGCTACCATGCGATTATTACAGTCTGCTACGGTCGCAGGTTCGAATCCTGCCTCGGGCATGGATGTGTGTGATGTCCTTAGGTTAGTTAGGTTTAAGTAGTTCTAAGTTCTAGGGGACTGATAACCACAGCAGTTGAGTCCCATAGTGCTCAGAGCCATTGTGATTATTACAGTCCGCACTCGACCTCCGTGAGTAATTGCACTTTAATTATAACCACCCGGTGCATAGCAAATGCAGTACGATATGCAACTTTGGGAAGTTCTGTTGCTGAGCGTGGTATTTCGGTAATTAACAAAAACAAACATGTTTCTCTGACCAGAATGAGATTTTCAGTCTGCAGCGGAGTGTGCGCTGATATGAAACTTCCTGGCGGATTAAAACTGTGTGCCGGACTGAGACTCGAACTCGGGACCTTTGCTTTTCGCGGGCGAGTGCTCTACCAACTGAGCTACCCAAGCACCTGCTTTTTCTCACCGCGAACATTGGACATCTTGAATAAATAATAATAATAAATAATAAGAAATAGAAGTACAGTTTTCGAGACATTATCGTGTTGGAATTTGAATTTGAGGCAATTTTCTAGTGGAGGTAGACCAATAATAATAATAAATGATGAATGATAATGAATAATAATCAATTATAATAAAGAGCAGTACGGTTTTGCAGCCATTATCGTGCCGAATTTAAATTTGGTGCGAAATTTCTAGTGGGGGTAGGCCAATAATAATAATAAAAGATAATAAATGATAATGAATGATAATGAATAATAATAATAAATGATAATGAATAATAATGAATATTAATAAAGAAAAGTAAGGTTTTGCAGGCATTATGGTGTTGGAATTTGAATTTGGCGCCAATTTCTGCTGGAGGGTTAGGTTAGCGGACGTAGCCCAATTGACTTATTTTCCCGCCAAAAATCAAAAAAATGGTTCAAATGGCTCTGAGCGCTATGGGACTTAACAGCTATGGTCATCAGTCCCCTAGAACTTAGAACTACTTAAACCTAACTAACCTAAGGACAGCACACAACACCCAGCCATCACGAGGCAGAGAAAATCCCTGACCCCGCCGGTAATCGAACCCGGGAACCCGGGCGTGGGAAGCGAGAACGCTACCCCACGACCACGAGATGCGGGCCCAAAAATCAAATTTGCCGCCATTTTTTCTGGGGGTTAGGTTACTGGAGGTACCTCAATTGGCCTATTTTCCCGCCAAATTCCGCCATCTTGGATGACATCATGCGATTTTGCCGAGTCTACATGCCGCCATCTTGGATGACGTCATCGCCGCCATCTTGAATAAATTTGGAAACAATGCCGAGTGCGCTGTCACGTACCTTGCCCTACTACTGAGGTCGGCATGTACGCTTTTGTGCTGCACATGTCCCTTCACATTTCCACTTCACTATCACATCGGAAACGGTGGACCTAGGGATGTTTAGGAATGTTGAAATTTCGTGTAGAGACGTATGACAAACAGTGATACCCAATCACCTGATGACATGAAGTCCATGAGTCCCGCGGAGCGCCCCATTCTGCTGTCTCAGGATGTCTAATGACTACTGAGGTCGCTGACATGTAAGACCTGGCTGTAGGTGGCAGCACAAAGCACCTTATATGAAAAACATATGTTTTTTGGGGTGTCCGGATACTTTTGATCACATAGAGTGTGTGTGTGTGTGTGTGTGTGTGATAAATTGAGGGCACCTGGATCTTTAACGCGTAGGAAACATATCCAGCAAAGGAAAGTTGCTAACGAGGAAACGGAAATTGGTACTCTTGCCACTGTCGTTCGAGATCATTATGTTAGTTCGCGTCAAATGTAATCCTTACCATATCAGTCTCCAACAAGAATTAACTGATACGGATTGTATGCGTCACATTGAATTCTGCCAATGGGCTCAACTTCAGATTCAGAGTGATGACGCATTTATTAATTTGATTTTATTTACTGATGAGGCTACATTCACGAACCATGGAAATGTTAATTTGCATAACATGAATTATTGGGCAACCGAAAATCCATGTTGGCTGCGGCAAGTTGCACACCAAAAACTGTTGTCGGTGGATGTGTGGTACGGGATTCTGGAGAACTGAATTATAGGCCCATATTTCATCGGAGGAAATCTTAATGGAAGTACACCACATTCCTGCAAGAAACATTAGGTCTGTTATTGGAAGAAATACCTTTAGGAACAAGGAACAGAATGTTGTATCAACACGATGGGTGTCCGGCACATTTTTCGCTGATAGCTAGAAATAAGTTGCCGAGACAATTCCCAAGTCGTTGCATTGGACGCTGAGGATAAGTGTTGTGGCCGGCTCGTTCGCCAGACTTGACGCCTCTGGATTTTTTCTTGCGGGGATTCGTAAAAGACATTGTTTATAAAGACGTTACAACTACACCTGAAGATATGCGAGAGAAGATTGTCAGAGCATGCTCTTTGATAAGTGACGATGTGACAACGAATACCACTCAACCCATGATTAAAAGATTGCAGCACTCAACTGTTCATCTTTTCCACTATTTCACACATATTTTCCGCGTTTGACTTATGAAATTCGTAACCTAACATCAAACCTTTTCGTGACAGGAAAATGCATTTCATCTCATTCAAGAGAAAAAAATAAAGCATGTATTAAGACGAATAACACCTGAAGATGGGCCCACAGGGTCCGAAATGCGTCGTGTAGTAAAAAAAAAAAAAAAAAAAAAAAAAAAAAAAAAAAAAAAAAACGAAAAGTTGTGACTGAAGGCATTTTTTTAATTCATACCTCAAGTATATTGAATACAGTCACGTTTGAAGCTGCGAAATATGGATAAAATTAAATTGATACCAATGGTCATGACTTCGAACACCTTCTGTAAATGGACGTTCATGCCAGCTTTGTGACCTTCGTTGTCCTTCAAAGACCTTACTGTTACGCATCATTGGATTCTTTTGGATAGCCGCGATCAGAAAATAAGCACCAGACTATAGCATCCCCTCAAAAAAAGGCCGAGCGGTTCTAGGCGCTACAGTCTGGAACCGCGCGACCGCTCCGGTCGCAGGTTCGAATCGTGCCTCGGGCATGGATGTGTGTGATGTCCTTAGGTTAGTTAGGTTTAAGTGGTTCTAAGTTCTAGGGGACTGATGACCACAGCAGTTGAGTCCCATGGTGCTCAGAGCCGTGCTCCCTGCCGCCGTTGGATAAGCAGCTGAGCAGCAAGTCGTATACTCCTAGCTCACTCGTTTGTTACATAGTTTAATTCTTAATTTCTTTGCGTGTTTTTGGTACTTGCATTGTTTAATTCATAAATTTCGGGCGTATTATAGTATTTGAGAGTGTAGCATCGCGTTTTAGTACCTGAAGTGTAATTTCGCTTAGTCTCCTTCCGCCGCCGAGCAGTGTCAGCAGTGCGCAAGTAGCAGCATTACTGCATTTACTAGGCAATCTTGTATTTTAATAACCGTTTAAATTTTGTCGATTTGTTTGCGCTCTCTGTAGATTAGTTCATACGTTCTTTGCAAAACAGTTTTTAGCATGGATAGGAACTGCAACTGCTGTGTTCGGATGCAGGCTGAGTTGGCATCCCTTCGCTCCCAGCTTCAGGCAGTGTTGGCTTCGGTCACACAGCTTGAGGCTGTTGCCAATGGGCATCACTGTGGGGGTCCGGATGGGGGTTTGTCGGGGACGGCCAGCTCGTCCCACGCATCCCCTGATCGGACTACGACTGTGGTTGCCCGGGATACTGCCCGCATTGAGGCTGATCCCTCACCTGTGGTAGAGTGGGAGGTCGTTTCAAGGTGTGGCAGGGGGCGAAAGACATTCCGGAGGGCTGAACGGAAAGCCTCTCCAGTTTGTCTGACGAACCGGTTTCAGGCTCTGTCTCAGGCTGATACTGATCTTCGGCCTGACACGGCTGCTTGTCCAGTTCCAGAGGTTGCGCCTCAGTCTGCAAGATCCGGGCAGTTGCAGAGGGTGGGCTTACTGGTAGTTGGGAGCTCCAACGTCAGGCGCGTAATGGGGCCCCTTAGGGAAATGGCAGCAAGAGAGGGGAAGAAAACCAATGTGCACTCCGTGTGCATACCGGGGGGAGTCATTCCAGATGTGGAAAGGGTCCTTCCGGATGCCATGAAGGGTACAGGGTGCACCCATCTGCAGGTGGTCGCTCATGTCGGCACCAATGATGTGTGTTGCTATGGATCGGAGGAAATCCTCTCTGGCTTCCGGCGGCTATCTGATTTGGTGAAGACTGCCAGTCTCGCTAGCGGGATGAAAGCAGAGCTCACCATCTACAGCATCGTCGACAGGACTGAATGCGGACCTTTGGTACAGAGCCGAGTGGAGGGTCTGAATCAGAGGCTGAGACGGTTCTGCGACCGTGTGGGCTGCAGATTCCTCGACTTGCGCCATAGGGTGGTGGGGTTTCGGGTTCCGCTGGATAGATCAGGAGTCCACTACACGCAACAAGCGGCTACACGGGTAGCAGGGGTTGTGTGGCGTGGGCTGGGCGGTTTTTTAGGTTAGATGGCCTTGGGCAAGTACAGAAAGGGCAACAGCCTCAACGGGTGCGGGGCAAAGTCAGGACATGCGGGGACCAAGCAGCAATCGGTATTGTAATTGTCAACTGTCGAAGCTGCGTTGGTAAAGTACCGGAACTTCAAGCGCTGATAGAAAGCACCGAAGCTGAAATCGTTATAGGTACAGAAAGCTGGCTTAAGCCAGAGATAAATTCTGCCGAAATTTTTACAAAGGTACAGACGGTGTTTAGAAAGGATAGATTGCATGCAACCGGTGGAGGAGTGTTCGTCGCTGTTAGTAGTAGTTTATCCTGTAGTGAAGTAGAAGTGGATAGTTCCTGTGAATTATTATGGGTGGAGGTTACACTCAACAACCGAACTAGGTTAATAATTGGCTCCTTTTACCGACCTCCCGACTCAGCAGCATTAGTGGCAGAACAACTGAGAGAAAATTTGGAATACATTTCACATAAATTTTCTCAGCATGTTATAGTCTTAGGTGGAGATTTCAATTTACCAGATATAGACTGGGACACTCAGATGTTTAGGACGGGTGGTAGGGACAGAGCATCGAGTGACATTATACTGAGTGCACTATCCGAAAATTACCTTGAGCAATTAAACAGAGAACCGACTCGTGGAGATAACATCTTGGACCTACTGATAACAAACAGACCCGAATTTTTCGACTCTGTATGTACAGAACAGGGAATCAGTGATCATAAGGCCGTTGCAGCATCCCTGAATATGGAAGTTAATAGGAATATAAAAAAAGGGAGGAAGGTTTATCTGTTTAGCAAGAGTAATAGAAGGCAGATTTCAGACTACCTAACAGATCAAAACGAAAATTTCTGTTCCGACACTGACAATGTTGAGTGTTTATGGAAAAAGTTCAAGGCAATCGTAAAATGCGTTTTAGACAGGTACGTGCCGAGTAAAACTGTGAGGGACGGGAAAAACCCACCGTGGTACAACAACAAAGTTAGGAAACTACTGCGAAAGCAAAGAGAGCTCCACTCCAAGTTTAAACGCAGCCAAAACCTCTCAGACAAACAGAAGCTAAACGATGTCAAAGTTAGCGTAAGGAGGGCTATGCGTGAAGCGTTCATTGAATTCGAAAGTAAAATTCTATGTACCGACTTGACAGAAAATCCTAGGAAGTTCTGGTCTTACGTTAAATCAGTAAGTGGCTCGAAACAGCATATCCAGACACTACGGGATGATGATGGCATTGAAACAGAGGATGACACGCGTAAAGCTGAAATACTAAACACCTTCTTCCAAAGCTGTTTCGCAGAGGAAGACCGCACTGCAGTTCCTTCTCTAAATCCTCGCACAAACGAAAAAATGCCTGACATCGAAATAAGTGTCCAAGGAATAGAAAAGCAACTGGAATCACTCAATAGAGGAAAGTCCACTGGACCTGACGGGATACCAATTCGATTCTACACAGAGTACGCGAAAGAACTTGCCCCCCTTCTAACAGCCGTGTACCGCAAGTCTCTAGAGGAACGGAGAGTTCCAAATGATTGGAAAAGAGCACAGATAGTCCCAGTCTTCAAGAAGGGTCGTCGAGCAGATGCGCAAAACTATAGACCTATATCTCTTACGTCGATCTCTTGTAGAATTTTAGAACATGTTTTTTGCTCGCGTATCATGTCATTTCTGGAAACCCAGAATCTACTATGTAGGAATCAACATGGATTCCGGAAACAGCGATCGTGTGAGACCCAACTCGCCTTATTTGTTCATGAGACCCAGAAAATATTAGATACAGGCTCCCAGGTAGATGCTATTTTTCTTGACTTCCGGAAGGCGTTCGATACAGTTCCGCACTGTCGCCTGATAAACAAAGTAAGAGCCTACGGAATATCAGACCAGCTGTGTGGCTGGATTGAAGAGTTTTTAGCAAACAGAACACAGCATGTTGTTATCAATGGAGAGACGTCTACAGACGTTAAAGTAACCTCTGGCGTGCCACAGGGGAGTGTTATGGGACCATTGCTTTTCACAATATATATAAATGACCTAGTAGATAGTGTCGGAAGTTCCATGCGGCTTTTCGCGGGTGATGCTGTAGTATACAGAGAAGTTGCAGCATTAGAAAATTGTAGCGAAATGCAGGAAGATCTGCAGCGGATAGGCACTTGGTGCAGGGAGTTGCAACTGACCCTTAACATAGACAAATGTAATGTATTGCGAACACATAGAAAGAAGGATCCTTTATTGTATGATTATATGATAGCGGAACAAACACTGGTAGCAGTTACTTCTGTAAAATATCTGGGAGTATGCGTGCGGAACGATTTGAAGTGGAATGATCATATAAAATTAATTGTTGGTAAGGCGGGTACCAGGTTGAGATTCATTGGGAGAGTGCTTAGAAAATGTAGTCCATCAACAAAGGAGGTGGCTTACAAAACACTCGTTCGACCTATACTTGAGCATTGCTCATCAGTGTGGGATCCGTACCAGATCGGTCTGACGGAGGAGATAGAGAAGATCCAAAGAAGAGCGGCGCGTTTCGTCACGGGGTTATTTGGTAAGCGTGATAGCGATACGGAGACGTTTAGCAAACTCAAGTGGCAGACTCTGCAAGAGAGGCGCTCTGCATCGCGGTGTAGCTTGCCCCCCAGGTTTCGAGAGGGTGCGTTTCTGGATGAGGTATCGAATATATTGCTTCCCCCTACTTATACCTCCCGAGGAGATCACGAATGTAAACTTAGAGAGATTAGAGCGCGCACCGAGGCTTTCAGACAGTCGTTCTTCCCGCGAACCATACGCGACTGGAACAGGAAAGGGAGGTAATGACAGTGGCACGTAAAGTGCCCTCCGCCACACACCGTTGGGTGGCTTGCGGAGTATCAATGTAGATGTAGATGTAAAAAAACAAAGTTGACTCTCATATCTCTGAAGTGACCCCACCTAGCAACAAAAAACCAACGTCATATTATGGCCCCCGTTATCCCGTGCAACTTTTGTCCCACAATTTTTCAGCTCCTGTCATACTTTCAGAGCTACTCTTGGTGGCAATAGTTAGTGACTCACCCTGGATATGCACAAAAGATCGCAGTCTGAAAAAGGACATTCTTGCTGGTACCAACTTATTAGAAGATCTTCAGCAGTGAGCGATAATTATATAGTACACAGCTTCTAATACTTATAAGCGTTTTGTAGGCTCCATCACGTGTGATTAGTGATTACCAGTCTTGTTGTAAACGATGAAGAGTGTTTCATATTAGTAAGATATATACTAATATTGACCTTACCAAATTGCGCACAGCTGGTGGTCTAGTGGCTGGCGTTGCCGCCTCTGGATCACGGGGTCCCGGGTTCTATTCCCGCCGTGGTGGGGATTTTCTCTGCCTGGGGACTGGGTGTTTGTATTGTCCTCATCATTTCATCATCATTCGCGTCACGGGGTGTCGGCAGGAGGGCATCCGGCGAACCCTTCAATTAAGCATGCCAAAAATCCGACCATTGCCGATCCTGCGAAAATGTTGGGCAAAAGGCACAAGAAAAGGAAGGAGAATATTGACCTTACCAAACTGTCGGAGGATTTGCAGTTATGATATATTCATAATTGGGTTACAAGTTACGTAGTGGACCCTCCTTGCATTTTTCGTAGTTTATGAACGATATGTATACCCAATATTGATCAAAATACTGGTTGGAGTCACGTCCCTTGTCTAACATAATGGTGTGGCGATTGCACACTCTAACCTTGTATACCAGTAACGCAACCAGTTTGTAGTTGCAACACTTCTTTATTGATTACACGTACACATGAATTCATCAGCAGTAATAATCAATTAACAACATTTGCATATCAAGGCCCTATCCACAATTAGTATTTACAATATTAACCGTCACAGTTGCGACAGCGGCCCCTTTACGTGCCGGTAGCAACAACCAAAATAATATGTGAAATAGATAACCAAATGTTTACAATGTCGGCTATCGCCTTTCTCACTCAGTTTTACACTTACTGAAAAGGTAAAATTAATTTGATGCTATCTGACCTGAAGGGTACTATTAATTGTACTGTTTACACTTAGCATTCTACTACACTCAACGTCCGAAAGATTCTAGACTTTATGCAAGCTTAAGGCAAAACGTCAATTTGATGAACATGTGATGGACGCGAGCAAACGTTAAACTATTACGGTTTCACAAACACACGATCCAAAGGGTGAACTTATACTCAACTTTGGGAAGTATGAAATGTTCTGCTAAAACAAGCCTCTCGTTGAATGGAATAGAGAAATCGCGCGTTAACGGGGTGCGGACGGGCCAGAGTTCAAATCCTGAGATTTCCGTCACACTGCAAGCTCGCGGGGCGAGTTAACCAATGAACAGAATTAAGGAGGCTAGTTTCCTTTGATGAAAAGAAAATCTAGATACTACGTGAAAAGATGTGTCAGTCCACATCCAATGACTTAAGGTCCACCTTACAAGATAATCTGTCTTCGTTGAATGGCTGACACCACATAAATCAGATGTGCAGTACCTAACGTGACAATCAACCTTCAGATAGGTATTTGAAATTGGATATGTCACTTCAATAGGTCGCTAATGCAATAAGCACGGCCCCTATGGGCACGGACCAAAATACATACGGCCTCTATCCTACCATAAAACACAATGGGACCTTTATTTATCATGGCCACTTGCCCTCCATACACACAAGAAATTATTAAGAAACAACAACTACCACTAATTCGTAAAACCAGAAAATTCTAAATCTATAACTAAATTAAGAAATGACGTTCAAGTGAGCCAGCTACCTTCAGCGTTCCACTAAGCATCAAATCCAAACTTACAAATGCGAGGCGCCATTTCTAGCCACTTGAGTAACATAATTTCATGGCCGTTCCAGAACATAACTCGCCTCGCCACCACTGCAGTGAATGTTTTGCTGGCCACTAGTACGAGCAACTGCAACAGTCAACAGTCCTTAAGTACACACTAATATTCACTATACAGGGTGTTACAAAAAGGTACGGCCAAACTTTCAGGAAACATTCCTCACACACAAATAAAGAAAAGATGTTATGTGGACATGTGTCCGGAAACGCTTAATTTCCATGTTAGAACTCATTTTTGTTTCTTCCACCTACGCTCAATGGAGCACGTTATCATGATTTCATACGGGATACTCTACCTGTGATGCTGGAACATGTCCCTTTACAAGTACGACAAAACATGTGGTTCATGCACGATGGAGCTCCTGCACATTTCAGTCGAAGTGTTCGTACGCTTCTCAACAACTGATTCGGTGACCGATGGATTGGTAGAGGCGGACCAATTCCATGGCCTTCACGCTCTCCTGACCTCAACCCTCTTGACTTTCATTTATGGGGGCATTTGAAAGCTCTTGTCTACGCAACCCCGGTACCAAATGTAGAGACTCTTCGTGCTCGTATTGTGGACGGCTGTGATACAATACGCCATTCTCCAGGGCTGGATCAGCGGATCAGGGATTCCATGCGACGGAGGGTGGATGCATGTATCCTTGCTAACGGAGGACATTTTGAACATTTCCTGTAACAAAGTGTTTGAAGTCACGCTGGTACGTTCTGTTGCTGTGTTTTTCCATTCCATGATTAATGTCATTTGAAGAGAAGTAATAAAATGAGCTCTAACATGGAAAGTAAGCGTTTCCAGACACATGTCCACATAACATATTTTCTTTCTTTGTGTGTGAGGAATGTTTCCTGAAAGTTTGGTCGTACCTTTTTGTAACACCCTGTATATAGAAGGAGGAACCCACCAGGAAAGCCTGGCGATTAATTTTTTCTTCTTCATTTGAAATTCACACGTCATCCATCCACATAGCTCTCGAGGTATTAGCAAATCCTGGTCGCTACTGGCCAGCCGTGTCAATACAACTTTAATGCCTTCCGGCAGCGGCCCATGCTTCTTCGTTGCTCCAACTCAACTGGTCCTCGCGGCATACGACCGTGCCACGTGACACGGTGTCGCCAACTCCCCACAACGACAACATCGGAAGCACGTCACGTCACAGTCTCACTAGGCTCATGCGCGGACCCACCCTCCTCGACTTGCGCACGCGCACCAACATAAATAGCCTGCCTCAAAGACTCAAAGAGAACAAGGGACTGGGACAACGATTAAAGACGGAAGTAAGAATCGATATGGCCTAGCGCCAGAAACCCACCGGCTCACATAAATTTCCTGAGTTTAACTTGCAGTGTTAGTTTTTATGATGAAAAGTGCTTTAAATATGGCAATGTGTTTTTAAATATAGCGTAAACATTAGGCTACGGTACACGTCAGTTTATTACCACATTCATTTGGCCTTGACGTTCGTTGGCTTCGCCAACTCTCCACCAAATTATGATCTTCGACCTAGCTTAGTCGTCGGGCTAATGTACTGATGAATCTGTCACCACAACAGAGATTTAAGGGAGAGAGAGGGACGTGTACACATCACACTGCAGCCAAAGATGTTGTTCTGCATTGAGGTGATTATTGCGGTTAAGACGTGTATCCATTATCAGTTCACGAGTTTGCGATGCAGTTCAGTTACTCGGAAAAGAATGCGTCCACAGAGGCACGATCTCTCGCTTCCTTGTTCACTTTTCTCTTCGAGTAACGTGAAAGCTGCTCACTCCTACAATCGTAGGCCATTTTCGTCCATTTTGCGGCCCTTCCTGCCCGGGAGTGTACTGCCGCAGACAACGGCGGACGACAGCGGCCAGCAGTGTTGCAGAAAATGTGTGTCTGCAGTGTGCCCGACCGAGACTCGAACTCGGGACATTTGCCCTTCGCGGGCAAGTGCTCTACCAACTGAGCTACCCCAGCACGACTCACGCCCGGTACTCACAGCTTTACTTCTGCCAGTATCTCGTCTCCTACCTTCCAAACTTTACAGAAGCTCTCCTGCGAACCTTGCAGAACTAGCACTCCTGAAAGAAAGGATATTGCGGAGACATGGCCTAGCCACAGCCTGGGGGATGTTTCCAGAATGAGATTTTCACTCTGCAGCGGAGTGTGCGCTGATATGAAACTTCCTGGCAGATTAAAACTATGTGCCCGACCGAGACTCGAACCCGGGACCTTTGCATTTCGCGGGCAAGTGCTCTACCAACTGAGCTACCGAAGCACGACTCACGCCCGGTACTCACAGCTTTACTTCTGCCAGTACCTTCTTTCAGGAGTGCTAGTTCTGGAAGGTTCGCAGGAGAGCTTCTGTAAAGTTTGGAAGGTAGGAGACGAGGTACTGGCAGAAGTAAAGCTGTGAGTACCGGGCGTGAGTCGTGCTTCGGTAGCTCCGTTGGTAGAGCACTTGCCCGCGAAAGGCAAAGGTCCCGAGTTCGAGTCTCGGTCGGGCACACAGTTTTAATCTGCCAGGAAGTTTCATATCAGCGCACACTCCGCTGCAGAGTGAAAATCTCATTCTGTGTGTCTGCAGTTGGTGGGGCAGGGAGTGTTGCAATGTGGGGAGTGAAAAAAATCTGCAAGCCAGACTCCATGAGCGGTATGAATGGCTCCCCTCTCGACGTGGGGGCCCTATTCTGTATCGTTCATACCGATCGGTGTAGTAGGTTATTCTCGGTAGTGACGTCATTTTCGGTTCTTTATCGAAACATCCTATTCAGTAAGCTTCGGAGACTTGTTAGCGACGGTTCTCCCACCGATTTTACGACAATTGTACAGAGAGAGGTTTTGGATTTCGGTCTGGCCGTGTCGATCGGTGAGCTGTGGTTTATGTAAACCTATAATTTGTTATTTTAAACATATTTACCGGTTTTAGCTTTGGATTTAGTGATTGTGTAACTAAGGAATCACCAGAGGACGCATCCAGTTGGAAAGTGAGTTCGTAATGGATTATTTTCCTTTGTTAGAAATACGGTTAGGTTTGGTTGTTACTGTGAATGATTACGTAAAAAAAAAAATACGTTTTCGGGCAATATTCTCTCAAAATACGTGTTATTTTTATGCAAATATGAGTTGAAAGATCATTAAATATCAAGACATCGGCTCTGCTTACGTATATTACATGAGTGTGAACTGACTTTACTAGTGCCTTCGTGTACTTTTTCCCACAAATAGGTTGGTTAGTAACTATCGAAACGTGTTTACAACTTTCAAGTAACAATGGAAAGCAATTACGTGAAGCCTGATATTGGAAACCTTCCAAACTATCACGCATTTATGACTTACAGAGCACCGTTTGGCAACGAAGTCAGCCTACGTTCCTTTACACAATACTACAACAAATGAGCTCTACATGTCTCTTGATTGGCGTGGCCAAGTGGTTAGCGCGCGGGAGCGCGATTCCAAAGGTGACAGGTCTGCGCATGGGTGGACGCAAAAATTCTTTTTCCTCTTAATATATGCAACACATTCTTAGACGTTGTTATTCGTGTAAGTTAAGATTTTTCTGCAATATTCGTTATTACTTACATGTAAGAGCTCACTTCCACAGTAATGATTTCGTGATTTCTATGTGTTTAAAATACTAGATATGAAATTGCTGGAGATGAAATTGCTGTAAGTGAAACAACCGACAGTGAGCTTTATATTTTTTTTTGTCAGAAATAATTCACCATTTTTTCCGATTATGTAGCGATTTCCGAGTATGCGGTTAGACAGGAATCAAAGAGCACAGCTTGAATTACTGGGAATGTAACTAGCAGCAGTCATAATCTTGCTTGTGAAAAATATTTATCTGCGATCGAATGCTCAACCACAGTAGATACAGATGAAAGATGTCTGCCGTAATATTTTTAGACTGTAGCACTATATACGAAACATTTTCATTCATGAGATGCATGTTATAAACTTCGACGAACTGCAGGACCTTTCGTAAATGCGTTTCTTTTTCAGTTTTGTTTTTAAGACCCAAATCGTTGACGCATCATATAGGGAAGTGGGCTACTTAATAATTTGGATCTCTAGGGGCGTGTTATAACCACATTCTGTTTATTTTCTAATTCTTTGGAAGTCTCAGAATCAATTTTTCGCGTGTTTTTATAGATGTATTAGTACAATGTGGTACTACACAATTTTCGTAGCTCATTTTCCGAAACCTAAAACCCAAAACACGATGTCAGTGTGAATGAGAGTGACATAATGCGGCATTTACGACAATCTGCAGAATACAGCCAAATACGCTATCGTTATTATAACATGTGGTCAGAGAAATTGTAAAAAAAAATTGTGGATTTCAGCTGAGAATCATGGAAATGGATAAACTGCGTCTGAAACTGTTAAGGAGGAGGCAAGGGTGATGAAGGCGGGCATGTCAGTTCGATGGAATGCGGCGTCATGCGTTATGTCAGCGTAAACGCAATTTTCGGTACTTGGAAGAATAGCGCGCCTGTGTCGTCTGCTAGCCGCTTTGTGCTCGTGGTGCAGTGGGCGCAGCAGTGCGCATGCGCGGATCTGCGGCCGCTTGCTTTTGATTGGCTTACCAAACACGAACCGACAACAGCGCTTCGGTTCTCTAGACCCGAACGGTATCGCTACCGAAGTGCATACTGAATAACGCAGGGGCTCTAATTCGAGTAGTAGACCGTTCGGTGCTCTTGAGTACTGTAACGATCGGCACAATGGCGGAAAGATACAGAATAGGCAGCCACTGACCCCCTCGTCTTTCCCCCTGGACGCCAGGGCCAGTGTGTTTCCGTTCAGCGGAGTGGCCGCACGCCGGAGCCCCGCGCGCTGCCGGCTCCCGCAGAAGGTGGCACCGCCTCGTGGCTGCAGCGGGTGCGCCAGGCCCGCCGCGACGCAGCTGGACGACGCCGCCGCCTGGCTGGCAGGAGCACCTGCCGAGCTGGCCGACTCTCTGCAGCACTAGGTCCGCACACCGGCCTGCCTTGCGGCGACCACCCGCCACGCGGCGCTGAGCGGTCAAGGCCGCACGCTCGCGCAGCCACTGCCCACCGCACCCACCCCCACACACACTCCTCGCACACGCTGTGCGTCTGCGTCTCTATCCGCCGGTGGCGCTCCGAAGCTCTCACTCGATCGGCCGATCACTTGTATGTAAACCTACACTTTAAAAAAAAAAAAATGTTTTGTGCACAACTTATACAGTTTGTTGCGTCATTCACGTTTAATAGCAATGTTTACTGCAACACGACGGGTTTCGGCAGAACGCCGCCACCAGGTACGGGCCTATCAGCGACGTGTATCTACAGGGTGACACCAACACCGACTCGAAGGAAGGCCTCGGCGCTTGTTGGTGACGTCACGTCAGCTAGGCACGGCGAACGCCAGGGCTGTTGCAGGCAGAAACGCCTCGGCGTGCTTATCACTGTAAATCTCTTATTTTTGGACAAAATGTTTGGTATTGTTTTGGATTCTGCAGTTTTATTTAGATGAAAGATTTTCTTACTATCGTAAAGCTACAAATGAAGATCATAGTTCTGTATTACTGAATCCTGTCGAAACAAACGTAGATCAATATGAGAAGATGCTTTGCCCCATCGCAAACTTCAAGTAACTATATTTACTTGATCCATTTTGTTATCGAAACTTACCCCAACCCCCTTACAATTAACTCGTTTCCTTTATTTATTTATTTATTTTCGTTTGACATCGTCACTGGAAATGTGAACTAATGTACATGTGTAAACGTCCAACTGTTGCCAGTCATTAGATTACAGTCGTTTTTAACGAAAGGAATTCTAAACAGGAAACAAAATAGCTCCATACATCGAAAATACTGCTGAGCTTAAACTTTTTTAAACATGTACATTAGAGAAGATAAATATTCTCCTCTTGCAACTGAAAGGAGAAACTTTATAAAATAAAAAAATTTTATTTGATAAAACAAGTATCTCTTTTTTGCCTCTTCTTCTGTCCCCCACCCCCTCTCTCAAGATGTACAAGATATTTCATTAACATTCAGTGCTCCTCACCCCATAGTCAACCAAGATACCTAAAGAAGAGCACCAATATGTTTACAGTTTCTTGTAAAAGCAACCCAGTACAAACGTAACTTCCTCAGATTTACAAATAAGGTAAAGAAGCACGAATTCTGTTTCTGCTGGATCATGAAGTTGTTTTTGCATGTCAATCCTTAAAACAGGTGGAAATTTAAGTTCAGGAGTACACTATTTGTTAAGAAGAGCTATGAATTGCATAATTAATTCATTGCAGAAATCTCTCAGAACAATGAGTGTTGGTCAACTACCGCCAATAGTTTCACATTTTCCCGCGTCAGAGAGGGAGACACCGCCATTATGAGTATGCCTCCAACAGACCTGGCGTTGGCCGTGCCTAGCTGACGTGACGTCACCAACAAGCGCCGAGGCCTTCCTTTGAGTGGTGTTGGTGACACGCGGAAGACGGACGGCTCTGAACTGCGTAGTACTGACAAGTGGAGGCCACGACGTTTGGAACGCGGATTTGCTGCAAACTTCGTACACTCGTAGTACTCCACGAGGACAATAAAACGTGTAAGCAGTAGCGCGTACTTCTCAAGCGTTATTGAGAAAACCGCAACATAATTTCGGTCATCAGATATATACCTGTGCGTGGTCATTTTTATCACGAAGCGCCGGCATCCGTTTCGGTCGGAGGGTTAGCTGTCCTGTGTAATAATAAAACTGGGTTAATCGATCAACGACGAACTTAAACGGGTGTCTTGCGACGTCCGCCCCGAGCAGATGAAAAGAACTAAAACGAATAAAATGAGATTAAAAAAAAGGTGGTTTGCGTTCAAGCCCCGTAATCGCTGGGTTGCTGGTTCGAGTCCCGATCGTCGGTTTTTTTTTATTATTTCTAACACAGTCATTTTCTTTGCTATTTATATTACAGTTGATGTAATTGGAAAAATACGTGTAATCGGATGAACTTTTATTAAATTTACAATGTTATTTGGCAGTCTGCAAATGGATTGAAACATGTTAATGTCAGTTTGGCATCCGACACAGACATTGAAGTATGGTAGAAAAACAAGGTGTATGGCGTTTTACAAACCTGTAATCATACACTGGGCCGGCCGCCGTGGTATAGTGGTTCTAGGCGCTCAGTCCGGAACCGCGCGACTGCTACGGTCGCAGGTTCGAATCCTGCCTCGGGCATGGATGTGTGTGAAGTCCTTAGGTTAGTTAGGTTCAAGTAGGTCTAGGTTCTAGGGGACTGATGACCACAGATGTTAAGTCCCATAGTGCTCAGAGCCATTTTCATACACTGGGGGTCATGGTAGAAAAACAAAGTGTATGGCGTTTCACAAAGCTGTTATCATACACTGCTTGGATGTTCTATAGCTGAAAAACAATGTACTAAACTTCCTATGAATGAACAACACAGGACTCCTCTCTTGTGATTGATTGTCCATTAGATATGGTCTTCCTCCAGTGCAGGTGAGAAAACTAAACAGGTCTGTGCGAGCGACTTTGACTACTGGCAACCTGCTCCATTGTAACAATAAGTACACATGTAACATCCTCGATGTCAACATGCGTACGGTATTTATTTTTCGAAGTATTGAAAGACAGAGATGCAATAAAATCTTATAGGAGGTTCTATTACAAGGAGTGGTATGACTGATGACAGTATAAAGATAGTTTGTAGTTTTTTTTTGCCAACTCTGAAAGTTACAAAATAACAAATGTGTGTGAGTGTGTGTGTGTGTGTGTGTGTGAAATCTTATGGGACTTAACTGCTAAGGTCATCAGTCCCGAAGCTTACACACTACTTAACCTAAATTATCCTAAGGACAAACACACACACCCATGCCCGAGGGAGGACTCGAACCTCCGCCTGGATCAGCCGCACAGTCCATGACTGCAGCGCCTTAGACCGCTCGGCTAATCCCGCGCGGCTACAAAATAACGATGAGGAGTGCCCTCGAATGTGAATGCTCTCAAATTACACCGGTTTTGCTCGTAGAAATCGACTGTATTTATTCTCATGGAATCATGATTGTTTTTATTATTGTCTTCACAACTACGTGTTTAAAAATAAGTGTTATTGCAAGTCCTGTGTTGTTTCATACTTCATAACCTCTAATTGTAAACTAGATAGCACTTGGAATTATAGCTCATTATGCAACCTAGAAATGATAGTTTTTTCCCGATGTGTGAGTAGATTGTGTGAAACCGCTGTTCTGTGATGATCAAATTGCTTATGAAGCTAGAATGCAATAATCTGCTGTTATTGCGAATGACTGTCTACAGGATGTCAGAAACTTTACATAGCGAGTCATGGAGAAAAAAGAAAGTCAGCCGGCCGCGGTTGTCTCGCGGTTCTCGGCGCGCAGTCCGGAACCGCGCGACTGCTACGGTCGCAGGTTCGAATCCTGCCTCGGGGATGGATGTGTGTGATGTCCTTAGGTTAGTTAGGTTTAAGTAGTTCTAAGTTCTAGGGGACTGATGACCACAGCTGTTAAGTCCCATAGTGCTCAGAGCCATTTGAACCAGTTGCAAAAAGAAAGTCAGATGTTACAAATACGTTAAGTCCCATAGTGCTCAGAGCCATTTGTTACAAATAATGGGAGGTGGATGCAGAAAGAGATGCGAATTGCATCCTGCAGTTGAATGTAAAAATAATATCGATTTTGCCCATAAAACTAAAAGGAAAGGGACTGTCCCTGTTTTCGTGGAAAGCCAACATTTATTATCGTCGTGATTGTGTTTTCTTTTTTTAAGAGATGCTCTCTTATAGGAGGTGGGTTGCTGTTAAATACAATTGTTTCAGTTAAGTGTTTTCTCAGTCAAAACGTGGCCACTTTCAGGGGTTGGGGGGGGGGGGGGGCACTGTATGCGTTTGTTCACACTTGGCAGCTGTGGTGCAACTAGAGTGCAGCTGCATTTTAGCATCATTTGTCTCACACTGTTTAGTGGGTGTTGCGACCTTTTGTATTGGCAGAGAGCCACTGCCTGAACCGTGCAAATGCCATCACCTCAATGTGGGCCAGGTGCAGATGGAGAGCACCCGCTCATCCGCCGTTGGGAGGCCGATATGCCGCAAAGAAGAGCACAGCATGTGGTAGCAGCCTGCTATTTGAAAAAGCCTATATTGCCACCGTAGGTGGAGGGAGGGAGGGATGGGTAAGGGACGCTAAGAGCGCCTCTAATTTTGTTTGTTCCTGTCCACACATTGAGGAGAAAGCAACAGCTGTCCCTCTCTCTGTGTTCAAAAATGGCTCTGAGCACTATGGGACTTAACATCTATGGTCATCAGTCCCCTAGAACTTAGAACTACTTAAACCTAACTAACCTAAGGACAGCACACAACACCCAGTCATCACGAGGCAGAGAAAATCCCTGACCCCGCCGGGAATCGAACCCGGGAACTCGGGCGTGGGAAGCGAGAACGCTACCGCACGACCACGAGCTGCGGACCCTCTCTCTCTCTGTCATGGTCTTTTGGAACAACTATTTTCCCTTGTCCTCAGTATGTGTTGGGCAACGGCCTTGCCGCAGTGGATTCACCGGTTCCCGTCAGATCTCCGAAGTTAAGCGCTGTCGGACATGGCCGGCACTTTGATGGGTGACCATCCGGTCCACCATGATCTGTTGCCACTTTTCGGGGTGCACTCAGCCTCGTGCTGCCAATTGAGGAGCTACTCGAATGACTAGTGTGGGCTCCGGTCTCAGGAAACGATGATAACGATCGGGAGAGCGGTGTGCTGACCACACGCCCCTTCTGTCCACATCCTCATCTGGGGATGACACGGTGGTAGGATGGTCCCGATGGGCCACTTGTAGCCTGAAGACGGAGTGCCTCAGTATGTGTTGCATATGACCCCACTGATTACGAGTGCTGGTTTTTTCATGACAAATGCGATGTGTAATTAGAACAGTGAAGCATTTCCATCAGTTGTGGTGGCATGTATTGGATTCGATTTCCTGGGCTGCAGGGTTGTTGTCGAGCAATGCGTGAGAGGTGTCTGTGGCAGACTCTGATGTCAAACAGCAGTAGATAAGTCCTCAGTTGTATGCCTACAGATAATAAACTTATTAAACTCTTCTGTCCAACTCCAGCATCTCGTCAGTTGAACAAAATTTTAGCCAGAAAATAAAGTTAATACCTTTCACTCCAGCCTTTTTCCCATCAGCTTGTAGGTGAAGGGGCGAGTTTGAGTACATCTGCCACTAGTTTCGACTGGTATTGTGGGTTTTTTTCCCAGCAGAATAAAATGAGTTGTATGGCATCGTCAATTTTTGAGCTGTATTGCGATTTTAGGCGCTATGCATATAGCACTATGCATATAGTTATCTAATTAGGACCGATCTCTGTGATTAATTATGCAATTAGGACCCATATTTACTTCAGTATCCCAACGAAAATAAATAAAGTACACTAACCTGACCTCCCTCTCCAGCACTTGGGCAGTTTTCATTTGTTGGTGGATGCACTTGGGCTCTCCATCCAGAAGGACCAAGGTTCAAGTCCCAGAAATGGCACTGCCATTTTTAATATCCCACCAATTCCTTGGTGTAGGCGGGGTGGGATGTCAACACAGCCCTAGGGCACCAAAATTCGAAATTCCCATAAAAATTAGAACATCCCACTAAAAGGGTAGGTAGGGAAGGAGAGCAGTGAGGAGAGGGAGGGTGGCAGGATCCATGTGCCAGGCAAGGAGAACACATGATGTCATCTGGGGGTGGGGGTGTGTGGGGAGTGGCGGTAATTAATTAATCAATTTAATTAATTTGCATATCAATTTGATACCAAAATTGCGCCAGGAATTCCAGTACCCTACTACTGACGAGATGAGCTGCAGGATGTGCAGCGGTATATGGGGAGAGAGAAAGAGAGAGAGACAGAGAGAGAGAGAGAGAGAGAGAGAGAAAGTAAAGCGGAAAAAATGACCAGAAACATTGGGAGGAAGAGAAAGCAGAGTGGGGGTAGGAGGAGGAGACAATTAGAGAGAGGGGAGGAGATAATGGACAGAAAAAGGGAAGTGGAGAAGATGGACAGAGAGATCGGAGAGCAGGACATAGACAGAGAAAGAGGAGATGGATAGAGAGGGTGGTGGAGGAGATGGACAGAGAGAGGGGGAGGAGGAGATGGAGTGAGAGGGGAAAGGAGCATATGAACAGAGCGGGGGAGGAACAGATTAACACAGAGAGGCGGAGGGAGAGGTGGGCAGAGGGAGGGGCAGGAGGAACGGTCAGAGAGTGGAGGGTGAAGGAGGTGGACAGAGAGAGGGTGAAGGAAGAGATGGAAATAGAGATGACGGAGTTTGACTAATAGAAGATTGGAATAAAATGGATCTGAGCACTATGGGACTTAACATCTGTGGTCATGAGTCCCCTAGAACTTAGAACTACTTAAACCTAACTAACCTAAGGACATCACACACATCAATGCCCGAGGCAGGATTCGAACCTGCGACCGTAGCGACCGTAGCAGCCGCGCAAGATTGGAATAAGTAAATTCTACATCTACATATAAATCAACATACAGGATGTTTCAAAAATGACCGGTATATTTGAAACGGCAATAAAAACTAAACGAGCAGCGATAGAAATACACCGTTTGTTGCAATATGCTTGGGACAACAGTACATTTTCAGGCAGACAAACTTTCGAAATTACAGTAGTTACAATTTTCAACAACAGATGGCGCTGCGGTCTGGGAAACTCTATAGTACGATATTTTCCACATATACACCATGCGTAGCAATAATATGGCGTAGTCTCTGAATGAAATTACCCGAAACCTTTGACAACGTGTCTGGCGGAATGGCTTCACATGCAGATGAGATGTACGGCTTCAGCTGTTCAATTGTTTCTGGATTCTGGCGGTACACCTGGTCTTTCAAGTGTCCCCACAGAAAGAAGTCACAGGGGTTCATGTCTGGCGAATAGGGAGGCCAATCCACGCCGCCTCCTGTATGTTTCGGATAGCCCAAAGCAATCACACGATCATCGAAATATTCATTCAGGAAATTAAAGACGTCGGCCGTGCGATGTGGCCGGGCACCATCTTGCATAAACCACGAGGTGTTCGCAGTGTCGTCTAAGGCAGTTTGTACCGCCACACATTCACGAAGAATGTCCAGATAGCGTGATGCAGTAATCGTTTCGGATCTGAAAAATGGGCCAATGATTCCTTTGGAAGAAATGGCGGCCCAGACCAGTACTTTTTGAGGATGCAGGGACGATGGGACTGCAACATGGGGCTTTTCGGTTCCTCATATGCGCCAGTTCTGTTTATTGACGAAGCCGTCCAGGTAAAAATAAGCTTCGTCAGTAAACCAAATGCTGCCCACATGCATATCGCCGTCATCAATCCTGTGCACTATATCGTTAGCGAATGTCTCTCGTGCAGCAATGGTAGCGGCGCTGAGGGGTTGCCGCGTTTGAATTTCGTATGGATAGAGGTGTAAACTCTGGCGCATGAGACGATACGTGGACGTTGGCGTCATTTGGACCGCAGCTGCAACACGGCGAACGGAAACCCGAGGCCGCTGTTGGATCACCTGCTGCACTAGCTGCACGTTGCCCTCTGTGGTTGCCATACGCGGTCGCCCTACATTTCCAGCACGTTCATCCGTCACGTTCCCAGTCCGTTGAAATTTTTCAAACAGATCCTCTATTGTATCACTTTTCGGTCCTTTGGTTACATTAAACCTCCGTTGGAAACTTCGTCTTGTTGCAACAACACTGTGTTCTAGGCGGTGGAATTCCAACACCAGAAAAATCCTCTGTTCTAAGGAATAAACCATGTTGTCTACAGCACACTTGCACGTTGTGAACAGCACACGCTTACAGCAGAAAGACGACGTACAGAATGGCGCACCCGCAGACCGCGTTGTCTTCTATATCTTTCACATCACTTGCAGCGCCATCTGTTGTTGAAAATTGTAACTACTGTAATTTCGAAAGTTTGTCCGCCTGAAAATGTACTGTTGTCCCAAGCATATTGCAACAAACGGTGTATTTCTATCGCTGCTCGTTTAGGTTTTATTGCCGTTTCAAATATACCGGTCATTTTTGAAACACCCTGTACATACTCCGCAATCCACCATACGGTGCGTAGCGGGGGGTACCTCGTACCACAACTAGCATCTTTTCTCCCACTCCCAAACAGAACGAGGGGAAAATAACTGCCTATATGCCTTTGTACGAGCCCTAATCTCTCTTATCTTATCTTTGTGGTCTTTCAGCGAAATATATGTTGGCGGCAGTAAAATTGCACTGCAGTCAGCCTCAAATGCTGGTTCTCTAAATTTCCTCAGTAACGACTCACGAAAAGAACGCCTCGTTTCCTCCAGAGACTCCCACCCGAGTTCCTGAAGCATTTCCGTAACACTCGCGTGATGATGAAACCTACCAGTAACAAATCTAGCAGCCCGCCTCTAAATTGCTTCTATGTCCTTCCTCAATCCGACCTGATAGGGATCCCAAAGGCTCGAGCAGTACTCGAGAATAGGTCGTATTAGTGTTTTATGAGCGGTCTCCTTTACAGATGAACCACATCTTCGCAAAATTCTACCAATGAACCGAAGACGACTATCTGCCTTCCCCGCAACTGCCATTACATGCTTGTCCCACTTCATATCGCTCTTCAATGTTACGCCCAAATATTTAATTGACGTGACTGTGTCAAGCGCTACACTACTAATGGAGTATTCAAACATTACGGGATTCTTTTTCCCATTCATCTGCATTAATTTACATTTATCTATATTTAGAGTAAGGTGTCATTCCTTACACCAATCACAAATCCTGTCCAAGTCATCTCGTATCCTCCTACAGTCACTCAACGACGACACCTTCCCGTACACCACAGCATTATCAGCAAACAGCCGCACATCGCTATCCACCCTATCCAAAAGATCATTTAGGTAGATAAAAAACAACCACAGACCTACCACACTTCTTTGGGGAACTCCAGATGATACCCTCACCTCCGATGAACACTCACCATCGAGGACAACGTACTGGGTTCTATTACTTAAGAAGTCTTCGAGCCACTCACATATTTGGGAACCAATCCCATATGCTCGTACCTTAGTTAGGAGTCTGCAGTGGGGCACCGAGTCAAAGTCAAGGAATATGGCATCCGTCTGATACCCTTCATCCATGGTTCGCAAGATATCATGCGGAAAGAAGGGCGAGTTGCGTTTCGGAGGAGCGATGCTTTCTAAAGCCGTGCTGATGCATGGACAGCAACTTCTCTGTGTCAAGGAAATTCATTATATTCGAACTGAGAATATGTTCGAGAATCCTGCAACAAACCGATGTTAAGGATATTGGTCTGTAATTTTGAGGATCCGTCCTTCTACCCTTCTTATATACAGGCGTCACCTGCGCTTTTTATCCAGTCGCTCGGGACTTTACGTTGGGCAAGAGATAACGCCGGGTTTCACAGCTAGTTTGTTATACAGGGTGGTTTTCCTATTACCCTACATTTGACCATACCTTTTCGTCAGCAGTACTGAGCAACAGGCCATGTAGCAAACTGTCACCCACCTTTACATGGTCCCCGCTTAGAAGTATAAGTTCCGGCTCTACGTTATTAGATTATACCACAATTGACGCACATTGTATGGAGTCGTGGCTGACAGCGTTATGTGTACCCTGATCGCTATTTTATTGATGTAGAGGAGCGAGCTCTGAGCGTCAGGTCTACCTGTCCCGGTAAATGTCATTGAAAATGGGCGAGACGCCTGAAACATGTCGCGCTTGACGTCGCATTAAAGGGGCGTCAAACAGTCGCCGTGGGCCCGTTAGTTCAGGCAGTAGACTCTGCGTTTCAGTGGCGGCATTCGCATGTGCCTTCAACGAAACGGAACAGAAAGGAACTCGGCGTCAACGTCAACGTTTTGCTCGAGGAAAGTTTTGACGATGACCTTGTTTGGGAGGGCGGTGGCAGCATCTGCTAACATCGGAAGTCACACTATTCGGGTCAAACGGATGGTTTTGAGCTTTTGTGTCTTCTCTGTCCTCATTTTATTGTTTGCTGTGTTTTTAATGTATTACACCTGTATGGCTTCCCTTTTGTTGCAACTTCATGTAACAGTGAATCGATGTGTCGCTTTAATTTTTCCTAGTGGTCATAATCTTCATTGTTCAGTTTATTCTCTGTGTGATTGTTAACGCGCCTGGCGTCTGTAATTCTTTTCTTGATCAGTACGTAGACAGTTTGGCACTTCACTCCATAATTATAAGAGTCTTACTTTTCATTCACTTGTGTGCTCACTTTCGTAAGCTTCGCTTCGTATTTTAGTTTTAAGTCTAAGTAGAAGTTGTTGTGTTATGGAGGGAAAATATTTTTTCACTAGCGTTTCTTATATTTCTTGTTCTCGCCACAGGTGTGTGTTGGTGACGATGTATCTAAACGCGTAACGATGAATAAATTAATTTAGGACCAAGACGTTTCCAAAATTATACACTGAACCGAATCTGAATGGCCGCTTGCCTCAAACACGTAAGACTTTCTCAGGCAAGTGTTTCGGTTTATTGGCGTTCCACTTTTCGAACGCTCTGCGCCGTGCCAGGCCCTGAATATCTTCTGGGCTGGGCGGGTTGTCAGTTTATTACTTTAAAACTGTAGAATATGCAATAAACGAAAATTCAACAACAATTTTTGGATTGCTAGTAACTTTGTTATAAATTAGCTGAAAATGAAACACTGCAACATGTATAGTAATTTAGCTAAAGACAGACATTGAATGTTCGGGAAGCAATTTTATTTGAGAAGAAAACAGTGAGAAACAACATATATGGTCTTGTGTATCTGTGCAACTCTTATAATTTATATGTAAGAGTCCTGTGTTATTGTAAATCAAGGAAAAAAGACGGCAATAGAAAAAGATGCAGTGAATGTTTGTATTGTGAAGTACGTGGCTTTGGAATGGCACAATTCCAGAAAAATTATTCCCATCTTGCGCGATAAAAGCACAGTGTAGCCATGGAAAGTTCTCTATCTGGACTCTGGAATGAAAACATGGAATAAAATCAATGAAATTTGAAATTCGCTTACAGAAAGGGCGATTAGCGCCGTCAGAAGCTATTCAGCTGCGACATCATTATATGAGCCGTAACGATGCCTGCAGATTATAATTTTAGATATGCACATCAACGTTCTCAGAACACAGAAAAGAGAGAGATGAAATCACGATGAAACTGTAGCTACAGCACCAGATTACCAACCACGATATCTGAGAGAGACCAAATCTTCCATGTGGTTCAGATCAGGTCCTGTAGTAATAGCTCAATTATACAGGGTGGTCCATTGATCGTGACCGGGCCAAATATCTCACGAAATAAGCGTGAAACGAAAGAACTGCAAAGAACGAAACTCGTCTAGCTTGAACGGGGAAACCAGATGGCGCTATGGTTGGCCCGCTAGATGGCGCTGCCATAGGTCAAACGGATATCAACTGCGTTTTTTTAAATAGGAACCCCCCCATTTTCATTACATATTCGTGTAGTACGTAAAGAAATATGAATGTTTTAGTTGCACCACTTTTTTCGCTTTCTGATAGATGGCGCTGTAATACTCACAAACGTATAAGCACGTGGTATCACGTAACATTCCGCCAGTGCGGACGTGTTTGCTTCGAGATACATTACCCTTGTTAAAATGGACCGTTTACAAATTGCGGAAAAGGTCGATATCGTGTCGATGTATGGTTATTGTGATCAAAATGCTCAACGGGCGTGTGCTATGTATGCTGCTCGGTATCCTGGACGACATCATCCAAGTGTCCGGACCGTTCGCCGGATAGTTTCGTTATTTAAGGAAACAGGAAGTGTTCAGCCACATGTGAAACATCAACCACGGCCTGCAACAAATGATGATGCCCAAGCAGGTGTTTTAGCTGCTGTCGCGGCTAATCCGCACATCGGTAACAGACAAACTGAGCGAGAATCGGGAATCTCAAAAACGTCGGTGTTGAGAATGCTACATCAACATCGATTGCACCCGTACCATATTTCTATGCACCAGGAATTGCATGGCGACGACTTTGAACGTCGTCTACAGTTCTGCCACCGGGCACAAGAGAAGTTACGGGAAGATGACAGCGGTAACATAAACCGGCATAATATCCACTACTCGGCAACGGATAATCCACGATGGCTGCGACAAGAGGAACATCAGCGACCTTGGCGGGTTAATGAATGGTACGGCATTATGGGAGGAAGGATAATTGGCCTCCATTTTATCGATGGCAATCTAAATGGTGCAATGTATGCTGATTTCCTACGTAATGTTTTACCGATGTTGCTACAAGATGGTTCACTGCATGACAGAATGGCGATGTACTTCCAACATGATAGATGTCCGGCACATAGCTCGCATGTGGTTGAAGCGGTGTTGAATAGCATATTCCATGACAGGTGGATTGGTCGTCGAAGCACCATACCATGGCCCGCACGTTCACCGTATCTGAAGTCCCCGGATTTCTTTCTGTGGGGAAAGTTGAAGGATATTTGCTATCGTGATCCACCGACAACGCCTGACAACATGCGTCAGCGCATTGTCAGTGCATGTGCGAACATTGCAGAAGGCGAACTACTCGATGTTGAGAGGAACGTCGTTACACGTATTGCCAAATGCATTGAGGTTGACGGACATCAAATGTTTCAAATGGCCCTGAGCAGTATGGGAGGTAACTTCTTAGTCATCAGTCTCCTAGAACTTCGAACTACTTAAACGTAACTAACCTAAGGACATCACACACATCCATGCCAGAGGCAGAATTCGAATTTGCGACCGTAGCGGTCGCTCGGTTCCAGACTGTAGCGCCTGGAACCGCGCGGCCACCCTGGCCGGCTGACGGACATCATTTTGAGCATTTATTGCATTAAGAGAGGCGCTCTGCATCGCGGTGTAGCTTGCTGTCCAGGTTTCGAGAGGGTACGTTTCTGGATGAGGTAGCGAATATATTTCTTCCCCCTACTTATACCTCCCGAGTAGATCACGAATGTAAAATTAGAGAGATTCGAGCGCGCACGGAGGCTTTCAGACAGTCGTTCTTCCCGCGAACCATACGCGACTGGAACAGGAAAGGGAGGTAATGACAGTGGCACGTAAAGTGCCCTCCGCCACACACCGTTGGGTGGCTTGCGGAGTATAAAGGTAGATGTAGATGTAGAATGTGGTATTTACAGGTAATCACGCTGCAACAGCATGCGTTCTCAGAAATGATAAGTTCACAAAGGTACATGTATCACATTGGAACAACCGAAATAAGATGTTCAAACGTACCTACGTTCTGTACTTTAATTTAAAAAAACTACCTGTTACCGACTGTTCGTCTAAAATTGTGAGCCATATATGACTATTACAGCGCCATCTATCACAAAGCGAAAAAAGTGGTCCAACTAAAACATTCATATTTCTTTACGTACTACACGAATATGCAATAAAAAATGGGGGTTCCTATTTTTAAAAAAAACGCAGTTGATATCCGTTTGACCTATGGCAGCGCCATCTAGCGTGCCAACCATAGCGCCATCCGGTTTCCCCCTTGAAGCTAGACAAGTTTCATTCTTTGTAGTTTTTTTCGTTTGATGCTTATTTCGTGACATATTTGGCCCGTCACGATCAATTCACCAACGTGTATACAAACTCCAGTTGGTTCGAAGATCCGTCTGGCAAAAATACGTAATGTGGAAAGAACCCTCACAGTTCTTGAAATTTTGCCCCTTACGGCAGTGACGCATTACATACTAGTACGTTGGTGGTCGTGGAAATAAGGCAAAGCTCTTTGAACTGAAGCAAAGCGAGAACTGGCTTAAGAACAGTCCTCTTAGAATGGGTGGACGGTAGACAGCGGTTTGAAACGCACAAAATTTCTGTCAGTCGGTTTGGTGTACCGTGCCCGAGAGTTTCAAGCACACACGGCGCGTGCCGCCGTCCCGCTGTTGTATGCGGTTACCACCGAGGTTCTCGGCGGCTTTACGCTGTGTCGCATTTCCGCCAGAAATAGGAGTGCCATTAGCGCCTGACAAGTGCCGAAGTGTCGCGGGCAGACAGCTTGTGACAGCTTGTTCACGCCAGCTGTTGGCAGCTTAGCGGGGGAGAAGCCGCATAGCTCGTCCTGAAACCCCGCGGTGCAGGTCGCGGGCCCGTCGCTACCCGGTTACGACACGCGGCGGCGGCGGCGGCGGCTGCGGCCGCTCCCCGCCAGAGGCGCTGCACACCTCTTGCACTCACAGCTGTCCCTGCACTCAGGGCAACGTTTCGAATTAGCTGCCTGCAGTCCCGTTGTTCCTGACCAGCGGAGCCCCCTCGGGACAGCGTCTCGTCACTCGATCTGCCTTCGTAGCGCAAACGATACGCACGTTTAAACATGTACACCCCGAAACGCATCGCACGGTGCGTGGTGGAGGCTAGTTCGTACCAATATTGTCGATTTTTTGTGCCATTCCATTTGTGTATTGGGCGATGGGAAAGCGGCCGTCTGTACGCCTCTGTCTGCGCTCTGATCTTTTTTTTATTTCTGTGTAGTGTGCGCTGAAGAGATCGTCCTTGATGACTTATTCTTCTAGGATGGGATGTAAGGATAAAAGAAAAACAATTTATTTATTACACATTATGTTATGCTTGGGCACTCAATGGGTCCTTTAGCCTGCTGCCTTTGGTGATGTCTATCTCTGTGGTGAGATGTGTCTAGGCTGTTATGTGTGACGCCTTCCTCGTGTTACGACAGATCGCTATTGGGGGGGGGGGGGGATGAAATGTTATTGACTTCGGTACTCGATACTTGTGCCATCTTGCAGGGTTTACCGTTCCTACCGATTGTAACTGTCGAGCTTCAAAATGGTTCAAATGGCTCGGAGCACTATGGGACTTATCCCGGGTTCGATTCCTGGCGGGGTCAGGGATTTTCTCTGCCTCGTGATGGCTGGGTGTTGTGTGCTGTCCTTAGGTTAGTTAGGTTTAAGTAGTTCTAAGCTCTAGGGGACTGATGACCATAGATGTTAAGTCCCATAGTGCTCAGAGCCATTTGAACCATTTTTGAACTATGGGACTTAACTTCTGAGGTCATCAGTCCGCTAGAACTTAGAACTACTTAAACCTAACTAACCTAAGGACATCACACACATCCATGCCCGAGGCAGGATTCGAAGCTGCGACTGTAGCGGTCGCGCGGTTCCAGACTGTAGCCCCTGGAATCGCTCGGCCACATCGGCCGGCTGTCGAACTTCGACCCTAAGGGCATCGATTTTGTCAAAAACTCGTAGAGCCTTGTCACTGACCTTCTCTTGTATAGTGGTCTCGTGGAGTGCCGTGCGGATCCCGACGTTTCTTGTCCACCATGGAGCTCCTGTGATCCTTCGATAGCAAATGTTTTGCAGCGCTTGGAGTTTGTTGTAGTTGGAGACGCACAGAGTTCCCCCACGAGGTGGAGCCATATAACATTGTGGGTTCCACCGTTGCCTTATACAACTGGAGTTTAGTCTTAGGGTTGAGATCCTTACTCTTCAGGAACGGAATCAATGACCTGGCCATCTTCTGGGCTGCCGTCTTCTTGTCGTCAATATGCTGCGTAAAGAGCAATTTTTTTTGTCAAGGTAGACACCGAGGTACTTCACTCCCGGCTTCCATGGGATGAATTGATCGCTATTTGGAGTCTGTCGTTCAGAACTTGTTTCCTCCGTGTGAACATAATGACTGCCGTCTTCGTCGGGTTGATTGTTATCTTATTTTGCAGCGCCCAGCGTTCCATTACGTCAAGTTGCCGTTGCATCCTAGCCATCAGCTAGTCCAAGTGTCGTCCAGTCGTCAGAAAGGCCGTATCGTCCTTATAAAAACTCGCCGTAACAAGGGGGACTGTTAGGATGTCATTTATATATAAATTGAAAGGCAGAGGCGAAATGACAGAGCTCTGCGGAGATCAGTTTCACTTCGGAGTTTTTATCGTCGACTCGGACATACAGTTTCCTGTCCTGCAGAAAGTTGTCTATGAGTCCAATGTAACAGTCCGCAATAGGGGTAGTGCGATGTAGTTTGACGATAAGGTTGGGCCGCCACACCTTATCGTATGCTTTTTCGACGTGAAGGAATACACCAGTTGTGAAGTGCTGCTTGTTGTAAGCTTCCTGTATCCATTCAGTGATCCGTAGAAGTTGAAGTTCGCAGATAACTTGCCCTTGAAACCGAATTGTTCGGGTCGTATAACATCATGCGCTGTAAGCGTGTCATAGAGCACCCTCTCGCGCTCTAATTTCTCCCATCCACGGGCGAGATGTGTCATGGCGGCGGTAGAGAGGTCGCCACGGTCTTCGTCCAATACTGGTTCTCTAAATTTACCCTGTAGCGTTACTTTAAAGCGACCTACTCGACATCCCCGATTGTTTCTGTTACAGACTGGCAGCACTCTACCGGGTCACTAAGGTGATGCCGGCGCGCCCCTCAGTTCGTTCCTCGTCTGCTCTCACTTGACGAGGACGCCAAACACTGGAACAGTACTCCAGAACTGGTCGCACCGGTGGCTTGTAAGCAATTACATTTACACTTGCACCGCACTCCCTTTCCAACGGAGCTGAGACTTCCATTCACTGTTCTCTAATGTTTTACGCGATCGTCCCATTCTCTATTGCTTCTTTAAGTATTACTCGCAGATAGCTAGATGATGTGATGTCCTGAAAATGTTCGCCACTAACTTTCGAATCCGGTACGATCCATCCGTGTAGCACGTCTTAATAGACCTGGACATGCTGGAGCTCCTTTGCCATCAGCAGTCTCGAACTCAATAGACGGGAGACTGATTGTGCACTATTTTCGAACACCTAGAGATGATAGACAGTTGTTATAAAATTTTTGTGTATTTACGAATATTAGAAGAATGTGGAGAGTTATTAATTAGACATTCTCAGTAGGAGCTTGCGCCACAGTATTGTAGACAGATAAAGGGCGAGTCAAAAGTCCTTGGACACCTGCGGAAGTTGGAAGATTAAAGGGAAGATTGAAATGTGATGATGGGAACATAGGTTTGATGTGGGGCCGCAACCTTTGGAGTGAATGTCATTCATGGCTGCCATCTTGAATTCCGCCATTTTTTTTTAATGGGAAGGGGGGTGTATGACACATCAAATAACACTCGCTTGAGCTCTGGAATTGAGTGGTGTAATTCGTTTTTGTGTCTTGTACAGTTCAGAGATTATCAATGTTCAAAGTTGGGAAATTACCTTCATACCGACTGCTACAACACATTGTCCATCCCGTGCAATGCGCAACTATAGTCGCCGCGACCACTCTGCACACGGAGGAGAGTGTCTCCTGTAATTTGGTCAGAGGCGTTTTGTGTGCGTTCCTCCAGGTGTCTCAAATCACGGATGCTCTCAGCATACACTAGCTGCTTAAGATGTCCCCATAGATAAAAATCAAGGGGCGTTAAGTCACGAGATCTGGGTGGCCAATCCACGGGACCACGGCGACCAATCCACTTCCCTGGCAGTTGTTCCTCCAGTCATTCACGGACACCAATGCCATAGTGTGGAGTGGCTCCACTGTGCTGAAAATAAGGTGGCAAAATGCCGTCAGCGTTCAGTGCGGAAGGGAACACAAGGTCCTGTGGCAGCATCAGATACTGTGGTGCAGTTAAGGTGTTGTAAATGAAAAATGGCCCATTGATGCGGGTGTCCCATATGCCACACCGCACCACCACCTTCGCTGTAGTATGATCTCGAATTGGGGCAACCCATTTCGGATTTGCGTCACTCCCGTATCGACAATTATGTCGATTAACCTCCCCGTTCAAAGTGAAATACGCCGCGCCGCTGAATAGTATGGCCTTGGCAAACGAAGGATCCAGTTCGTGTTGTTCAGTAGCCCACAGGCAGAACTAAAAACTGCGATCAGGGTCATCCTCGTTGAGTCGATGCTGCATCTGCAGCTTGTAAGCATGCCACTTATTGGTGTGCAATATCCGGACAACGGAGGTTTGGCTTATTCCACATGCTAGGGTACTTCGTTTAGGACTTTTCACAAACGACGCAACAGCCGCGGTTGCAGTTTCCTCATTGGTGGCAGTCCTTGGTCGTCCACAACGTGCCCTACCGTGAACAGAGCCCGTCTCCCGGAATTTGGTGATGACGTGAGCCACCGTGCTGTGCGATACCGGTTCTCTGTCTGCGTGCCGTCTGTTGTAGTCAGCTGCTATTGTTCGGTAGCTGCGTTCCCCTGATATAAGGAAGATTTCGAACTTCTGTTCACGTGTCAGACCCATTTTAGAGCACCTGGAACAAAGAGTGACATGAATCGGTATCAAGGTAACTTTGAACATTAATAACTTCTAAACTGTCCAAAATAAACAAAAACAAATTACACCACTCAATTCCAGAGCTGAAGCGAGTGTTATTTGATGTGTCATACACCCCCCTTCCCCCCGGTAGCTGAGCGGTGTCCGCCCCCGGTAGCTGAGAGGTCAGCCGGCACGACGGTAGCTCAGCGTGTTCGGTCAGAGGGTTAGCTGCCCTCTGTAATAAAAAAAAAAAAAAACTGAGTTAATCGATCAACAACTGAAATGGGTGTCTTTCGACGTCCGCCCCGAGCAGATAAAATGAACAAAAACGAACAGAATGAGATTTAAGAAAACAAAAAAAATAAAAAGTGCTCAGCGCGACAGTCTGTCAATCCTAAGGGCCCGGGTTCTGTTCCCGGCTGAGTCGGAGATTTTCTCCGCTCAGGGACTGAGCGATCGACGCGCAAGTCGCCGAAGTGGCGTCAAATCGAAAGACTTCCACCAGGCGAGCGGTCTACCCGACGGGAGGTCCTTTTTTTACCTGGCACGTTCTACATCATTACGAAGTGTCGTATTCATGATCTATGGAACAAGTACTAATCTAATCTTAAAAAAAAGACTTGAATCCAAAATGGCGGATCTCAAGATGGCGGCCATGAATGACATTCACTCCAAAAGTTGCGGACCCACGTCAAACTTATGTTTCCATCATCACATTTCAATTTTCCCTTTGACCTTCCAACGTATGAAGGTGTCCAAGGACTTTTGATTCCCCCTGTATTATTGGCTTTACATTGTAAATATATCTCCGCTAAATCGTTTCTTCACGTACATCCCTAAACAAAACAGCCAGAACACTCCCGTAAACTGGTACCTGCTGGTTCGAATCAGTGTTAATTCTGACAGTCTACCTCACCTAATGCTGTTCTTGAGATTCTCCTTTACGTTCCTTTCGATAATTTTTAATTCTGCCAAAGTGCGACTTTTGTGTACGTCTCTTTACCATTGTGGAACCCGTTTCTTAAAATCTGCTACGCACTCTTCGTTGTCTGATCCAAACAGTGTCGGAGTGGCCGAGCGGTTCTAGCCGCTACAGTCTGGAACCGCGCGACCACTACGGTCGCAGGTTCGAATCCTGCCTCGGGCATGGATGTGTGTGATGTCCTTAGGTTAGTTAGGTTTAAGTAGTTCTAAGTTCTAGGGGACTGCTGACCTACGAAGTTAAGTCCCATAGTGCTCAGAGCCATTTGAACCATTTTTGAACCAAACAGTGTCTCGACTATCAACATGGCCTGATCAGAGGAGCGGGAGGTCGGCCAGGTACTCTGTAGCCACGACACGCCGTCACAGCCCATTGGACGCGCAGCGATGCGCCGGCGTCTGTTAAGTTAAAAGGACATCGGTGTCGGGTGGCGAGCCGCTGGTGCGCATTCGCCTCACGGACGGGCTGACCACGGACGCCCTGCCGTCTCCTCCAGCTGCAGACTGAATGTCGATGCGCGCGGGACACCGATGTGTGGCTGAAGGCTGCCCCAGCCGCAGAGGATGTTTTGGCGACCAGATTACAGCGCCGGATCACGCGGGTTACACTCCTGTCGACCACAGGTTTTCTGCAAAGTCCCGCTCCCCTCAACTCAGACTTTGAAGGAGCTAAGTGGGGCAGCAGTAAGGACCTTTACTCGGAAAGGCATGCCATCGAAATATCCGGCTCTCCAGTTTTATGGAAGACAGATTTGTCGGAAGGCTTCTCGCAAAATGCTCTGCATTTGGAGGCAGTCGCGTACAGGATCATAGTGCCACTAATTATGGAGTATTGTTACAGTATAAAGTTCGTAAGTTTTCACGGTCAATGTTGTTATCGTTGTTTTCCTGGTTTGATGCAGCTCGCCATGCTACTCTATCCTGTGCAAGCTTCTTCATCTCCCAGTACCTACTGCAGCCTACATCCTTCTGAATCTGCGTAGTGTATTCATCTCTTGGTCTCCCTCTACGATTTTTACCCTCCACTCTGCCCTCCAATGCTAAATTTGTGATCCCTTGATGCCTCAGGACATGTCCTACCAACCGATCCCTTCTTCTAGTCAAGTTGTGCCACAAACTTGTCTTCTCCCCAATCCTATTCAATACCTCCTCATTAGTTACGTGATCTACCCACCTAATCTTCAACATTCTTCTGTAGCACCACATTTCGAAAGCTTCTATTCTCTTCTTGTCCAAACTATTTATTGTCCATGTTTCACTTCCATACATGGCTACACTCCATACAAATACTTTCACAAACGACTTCCTGACAAATCTATACTCGATGTTAACAAATTTCTCTTCTTCAGAAACGCTTTCCTTGCCATTGCCAGTCTACATTTTATATCCTCTCTACTTCGACCATTATGAGTTATTTTGCTCCCCAAATAGCAAAACTCATTTACTACTTTAAGTGTCCCATTTCCTAATCTAATTTCCTCAGCATCAACCGACTTAATTCGACTACATTCCATTATCCTCGTTTTGCTTTTGTTGATGTTCATCGTGTATCCTCCTATCAAGACACTGTCTATTCCGTTCAGCTGCTCTTCCAGTATTTTACTGTCTCTGACAGAATTACAAGGTCATCGGCGAACCTCAAAGTTTTTATTTCTTCTCCATCAATTTTAATACCTACTCCGAGTTTTTCTTTTGTTTCCTTCACTGCTTGCTCAATATACAGATTGAATAACATCGGGAATATGCTACATCCCTGTCTCACTCCCTTCCCAACCACCTTTCATGCCCCTCGACTCTTACAACTGCCGTCTGGTTTCTGTACAAATTGTAAATAGCCTTTCTTTCCCTGTATTTTACCCCTGCCACCTTGGGAATTTGAAAGAGAGTATTGCAGTCAATGTTGTCAAATGATAGAAACGTAGGTTTGCCTATCACGGTCAATATCAGTTTGAATAAAATCGCTTTGTTTGTTAGGCCGTTTCATTACAGAATTCTAACAACTATACCACCGACGTTTCGACTGTCTTTGTAGCAGTCTTCTACATGGCGGTGCTAGATTCTGGGGGAAGTCTTGCCTCCGTACTGTTTGTTCTATTTCCATTATCAGGTGATGCGGATGTCACATTATGGGATGCCATTGAACAATTCGGAGTAAATATTTCCCCCTCCATAGGAATCTTTACTTCCAACTGTCCAGTTACGTGCTCATCAGTCCTCTGAACTATTTTTATTTATTTATTTTTTATGCAGCCCGCCACGACTTCCTGTCCTATGCGAACTTCTTCATCTCGGAGTGGCACTCGCACCGTAGTACCTCAGTTATTTATCGGATGTACGCCAATATCTTCCCCTATAGCTTTTATCCTCTACAGCTCCCTCTGGTACCATGGATGTTATTCCCTGATATCCAAACGCATGTCATATCATCCTATCCCTTCTTGTTGTCAGTGTTTCCCACATTTTTTTTCCTCTCGCCGATTCTGCAGGAAACCACCTCATTTCTTACCTTATCAGTCCACGTAATTTTCAACGTCAATCCACAACACCACATATCTCAAACTCTTGGATTCTCTTCTGTTCCAGTTTTTCCTCCGTCCATGTTTCGCTACCATACAATCCTGTGCTCCAGGCATTCATTCTCAGAATTTTCTTCCCAAAATTAAGCCCTATGTCTGATATCAATAGACTGCTTTTTATTTCTTTCTTGCCCAGTCCGTCATACATTATTTTACTTCCAAGATATCAGAATTTTTTTACTTCGTGGTCTCCGCTTTTGAAGGTAAGATTCCCACTAATCTCGTACCTGGTTCTCCTTATTGGTTCCGTCTTTCTTCGGTTCACTCTCAGTCCATATTCTATGCTCGGTGCAACGTTTATTCTATTCACGATGCCCTGCCATAATTGCTAGCTTTGACTGAGGACTGCAATGTCATCAGCGAATTTTATCGCTGATATTCTTTGACCTTTGGCTTGGATTTTAATCTCACCCCTGAACCTATCTTTTATTTTGATGAATCCTGCTTCTTCGATACGGAGATTGAACAGCATGGAATAAAGACTGCATCCCTGTCTTGCATCCTTTTTAATCCGGGCACTTAGTTCTTTGTCTGTGATCCTCATTGCTCGTTCTTTGTCGTTATATTTATTGTGTGTTACACGTTCTTTCTCGTATTTAGCTCCCATTTTTTCGGATTTTCGGGCATGTTGCACCATTTTGCTTTGTCGACCTCCTTTCCAAGGTCTAGAAATACAACGAAGGTGTTTTTATTTTCCTTTCGGCTTGCTACCATTACCAACTATACGAGGGGTGTTTCCAGAATGAGATTTTCACACTGCAGCGTAGTGTGTGCTGATGTGAAACTTCCTGACAGATTAAAGTAAAGCTGTGAGGACGAGGCGTTAGTCGTGCTTGGGTAGCTCAGATGGTAGAACACTTGCCCGCGAAAGGTAAAGGTCCCGAGTTCAAGTCTCGGTCCGGCACACAGTTTTAATCTTCCAGGAAGTTTCGCATCAGCGCACACTCCGCTGCAGAGTGAAAATCTCATTCTGGAAACATCCCCCAGGCTGTGGCTGAGTCATGTCTCCGCATATCCTTTCTTTCAGGAGTGCCAGTCCTGCGAGGTTCGCAGGAGAGCTTCTGTAATGTTTGGAAGGTAGGAGACGAGATACTGGCAGAAGTAAAGCTGTGAAGACGGGGCGTGAGTCGTGATTGGGTAGCTCAGATGGTAGAGCGCTTGCCCGCGAAGGGCAAAGGTCCCGAGTTCGAGTCTCGGTCGGGCAGACAGTTTTAATCTGCCAGGAAGTTTTATACGAGGGGTGTCCAATAAGTATTGCAACATGTTTTTTTTCTCGGCCAGTTTGCGTTGAAAAATGCAGATTTCGTTGCGGGACATCGTGGAATCTGGCTGGACACCCGAGAGCCTGTAAACAACACATACGCCGGGAAAGCCTTCGATCACATAGGAATGAAAATTACCGGTATTGGGTACCCTCCGCTATGCGTCCTAAGGCGGACTGCGGAGTATTGATGTAGATGTAGAACCCTTGGCTCCCTGATTTTATTCCCGCTTGTGTGTGCTCCGAACAGCACTGTGAAAGACTTTCTCTAAATCTCAGAAGAGAAGACGTAGGACCAGCGTCGCGGGTTCCTGCAGTGGCCAGGAACCGCGCGGCCGCCTCTCAGCACTCTGCCCATCGCCGTGCAGCCGGCACGTGTCCGCGACGGCCGCTATGCCGCTGCCGCTCTGCTCGCGCACACCACGGCGGCGGCGGCGGCGGCGGCGGCGGCCGCGGGCGCGGAAGTCCAGAGTCGATGACCCGCTGGGCAGCCGCCGCCGTTTGCATTCGGAGAGACGAGCAGGCTACTCAGGGTGCTGCGTCCGGGGCACCCAGCGCGGCGCCTCCTCTCGCGCTCTCCACGTACAACAAACACGCTCGGGTAGTGCAGGCAGACACGTCATTAGCTATCAACGTACCGTCCCTCTGCCGTTCCTCTCCTGCTAACAAGCAAACATTTTTTTTTCTGGCCATGAAGGCTTCTTCTAATCTACAAACATTTTAAGGACTCCAACGTACTGACTTATCTCGAACACAGTAACCCCCTCAACAACACCAGCCAGTACGGATTCCAGAAACACCGGTCTTGCGAAACGCTGGCTTTCTCACGTAACATCTACATCTACATCCACACTCCGCAAGCCACCTGATGGTGTGTGGCGGAGGGTACCTTGAGTATCTCTATCGGTTCTCCCCTCTATTCCAGTCTCGTATTGTTCGTGGAAAGAAAGATTGTCGGTATGCCTCTGTGTGGGCTCTAATCTCTCTGATTTTATCCTCATGGTCTCTTCGCGAGATGTACGTAGGAGGGAGCAATGTACTGCTTGACTCCTCGGTGAAGGTATGTTCTCGAAACTTCAACAAAATCCCGTACCGAGCTACTGAGCGTCTCTCCTGCAGAGTCTTCCACTGGAGTTTATCTGTCATCTCCGTTACGCTTTCGCGATTACTAAATGCTCCTGTAACGAAGTGCGCTGCTCTCTGTTGGATCGTCTGTATCTCTTCTATCAAACCTATCTGGTACGGATCCCACACCGGTGAGCAGTATTCAAGCAGTGGGCGAACAAGTGTTCTGTATACTACTTCCTTTGTTTTCGGACTGCATTTCCTTAGGATTCTTCCAATGAATCTCAGTCTCGCATCTGCTTTACCGACGATTAATTTTATATGGTCATTCCGTTTTAAATCACTCCTAGTGCCTACTCCCAGATAATTTATGGAATTAACTGCTTCCAGTTGCTGACCTGCTATTTTGTAGCTAAATGATAAGGGATCTTTCTTTCTATGTACTCGCAGCACATTACACTTGTCTATATTGAGATTCAGTTGCCATTCCCTGCACCATGCGTCAATTCGCTGCAGATCCTCCTGCATTTCAGTACAATTTTCCATTGTTACAACTTCCCGATATACTACAGCATCATCCGCAAAAACCCTAAGTGAACTTCCGATGTCATCCACAAGGTCATTTATGTATATTGTGAATAGCAACGATCCTACGACACTCCCCTGCGGCATACATGAAATCACTCTTATTTCGGAAGACTTCTCTCCATTGAGAATGACATGCTGCGTTCTGTTATCTAGGAACTCTTCAATCCAATGACACAATTGGTCTGATAGTCCGAATCCTTTTACTTTGTTCATTAAACGACTGTGGGGAACTCTATCAAACGCCTTTGTGGAAGTCAAGAAACACGGCATGTACCTGGGAACCCGTGTCTATCGCCCTCTGAGTCTCGTGGACGAATAGCGCGAGCTGGATTTCACACGATCGTCTTTTTCGAAACCCATGCTGATTCCTACAGACTACATTTCTGTTCTCCAGAAAAGTCATTATACTTGAACATAATTCAAAACTGTACAACTGATCGACGTTAGAGATATAGGTCTATAGGTCTGCACATCTGTTCGACGTCCCTTCTTGAAAACGGCGATGACCTGTGTCGTTTTCCAATCTTTTGGAACGCTATGGTCTTCTAGAGACCTACGGTACACCGTTGCAAGAAGGGGGGCAAGTTCCTTCGCGTACTCTGTGTAAAATCGAACTGGTATCCCATCAGGTCCAGCGGCCTTTCCTCCTTTGAGCGATTTTGTTTTTCTATCCCTCTATTTCTATGTTTACAATTTTCTCATCTGTGCGACAATCGAGAGAAGGAACTTTCTCTGTGAATCGGGACGATCGGATCGGTACAGCAGTTCTCGACTTCGGAAAGTATTCGACTCGTTGCAGCAATAGCGCTCATTATCGAAAATACGATTTTGCGGGATATCGAGAGAAATTTACGACGGGGTCGAGTATTTCTTGTAAGGAAGGACGCAGTATGTTCTCTCGGAAGGAAGCCATCAACAGCTGTAGAAGTAACTACAGGGTTGCCCCTGGGAAGTGTTTTGGGACCCTTGCTGTTCATGTTGTGTATTAATGAGCTGGCAGACAACAATAACTTCAGATATTTCGCGGATCGCGCAGTTATCTTTAATGAAGTACTGTCTGGAAAAACCTGCGCAAATATCGAGTCAGATTGTGATAGGATTTCAAGTGCTAAAACATGGCTACGTACTTTCAGTGTCCAGAAATGTAGCGTTATGCACGCCACAAAACACAAATCGCAGTGTCCTACGACCCCAATATCACTCGTCACAATTTCTGCGAATACGTAATGTAATAATAACACACCTTCAATTTTAAGTAGAGCAGGCGGCAGTTTTAAGTTCATTAGTAGGATACTGGGAAAATGCTGTCAGACTACAGAGGAGATCACTCACCTACGTAGCGCTCAGGAAATTCATGCTGCGATACTGCTAGCTTATGTGGAACCCGTATGAAATAGGACTAGCCGCAGGGAGCATTCAGCGTATACAAAGGAGGTCAGTACGAATAGTCTCAGGTTTGTTAGTGTGGTGTCACCGCCAGACACCACACTTGCTAGGTGGTAGCCTTTAAATCGGCCGCGGTCCGTTAGTATACGTCGGACCCGCGTGTCGCCACTATCAGTGATTGCAGATCGAGCGCCGCCACACGGCAGGTCTAGAGAGACTCCCTAGCACTCGCCCCAGTTGTACAGCCGACTTTGCTAGCTATGGTTCACTGTCTACATACGCTCTCATTTGCCGAGACGACAGTTTAGCATAGCCTTCAGCTACGTCATTTGCTACGACCTAGCAAGGCGCCATATTCTTCAAGAATGTATTCTGAACAGATAACATTGTGAATGATGTACCGTCAAGAGTGACGTTCATCATTAATGGATTAAAGTTAAGTATCAAACTAATTACGTCCGCTTTCTGAATTCTCATTCCCTGTCATGTTCCAGACCTCACGTCAGTATAGTTCTTCCCTCCTCACGCCAGCCTGCGTGAGCTGAAACGCGTGCATTTCGGCCTTCACTCGTAACATGGTGTTGCCTCTTCTGCTAACACAAAAGTGAGATTCGCAGAGGAGCGTCACGGAGGTACCGAAGCGCCTGAATTGCCTAATCCTTGAAGACACGCGCCAAGAATTCCGCCAAAGATTGGAGAGCCGCAATTCAGATGTCTGGGATTTTAGAACAGTCCAGTACTATGCTTCCACAGTCACGACAAGGTTAAGCTAATTACAGTGTAGTCGTTCATCCCGAGCTTCACACCCCCATGGAACGAAAGAAACCCAAATACATAGCACAATAAATAGTACCCTCTGCCATTCACTTCACGCTTGGTTTGCAGGGTATGGATGTAGATGCAATAGGACGGCAGGCAGAACACAGCCTCGTCTCCTGTTACTTCAAAATCGTTTGAGACAGTACACACTTCCCAGACGGACAGGATAGCTGACAGAATCTGCTTGTTCTATATATAGAAAGATCGTTTTAAAATAAAAACAATTTTTAAATCTGCCGGTTGCAATTGGCGATCCAAGCATGCGCTCTGAATGTGTGCCTCTATTGGCTACCCACAGACAACAGACCGTAGCCATACGCCCATTTTTTCGTTAATTTTTTTTCTTTGGAGAATTCTACCGAGTGTGGAAAACGCACAGTGATTCGTTTTCTGTACGCTAAAGGAATGACAGGGGACGAAATACATACGCAGATTTGTGGACCTTCACTGAGAAAATTTTATAGGCAACAGTATGAGAAGAAAATGGATTGTAGCGTTTAAATGTGGCCGTATCAACGTTCCTAACGAAGCGCGAAGTGACCGATCATTTGTCATTATGTAGATGCAAAATGTATAGCAAGAGTTAACGAAACAGGCGCTTTACGATTTTGTCCCAATTTATTAAGATTCCGTATGTTCAAGGAAGCTTTCTTCATGAAATACTAACAGAATAGTTACATGATGACGTCGAAAGGCCGTTTGGTAGTGGTAGATGTTTATGGAAAGGAAACTCAGAAGTTTGTCGTTTGTTATGATTAGTACTTTAATACTGGTGGAAATCACGTCGAAAAGTCGACTGAGGTATAGATTTTCCCGTAGCAACAAAATTATTTTAAATATGCACGTGCATTTGTTTTCTATGAAATGCGTTTTTTATACGTCTCGTACAGTTTCTTTAACGCTCGGCAAATAGCAATCAAGTACAGAGAAATTCGTGCTTTTTATTGCACCATATAAATGTTAGGCTTTCTGTCCGTCCCATTCACGTATGTGATGTGTGAATCGTAACTTGCCCCAATTTTTCCAGCTGGGGCTCTGTAAGACAGATTCGTGAAGGGCTCAGGAATACCCGCACTTTCCGCTTGGAAGATGTCTCTTGAGCTCTTCCAGGCAGTTTCGCAAGAGGTGTGCAGCGATTTTCTTCCAGTGTTAACCAGTTAAGTCTTCTGAACATTTCTGTTACACTCTCTCGCCAATCAAACAATCTTGCGCCTGCCGCAGATCCCCCCCCCCCCCCCCCCCCTCTGAATGCGCCTGATGTCGCATGCAAGCACCACGTGACACACATGGCAGATACACTTGACGATATTCACGTGTAGGCTGCCCTTGTGTATTGCATGCAGCTTCTTCTGCAGACAGGCTGCAGTTTTGCATTATATCTCGCCAGTGAACCGCAGCTATATCTGAGCAAAATGGTTCAAATGGCTCTGAGCGCTATGGGACTTAGCTTCTGAGGCGTCCCCTAGAACTTAGAACTACTTAAACCTAACTAACCTAAGGACATCACACACGTCCATGCCCGAGGCAGGATTCGAACCTGCGACCGTAGCGGTCGAGCGGTTCCAGACTATAGCGCCTAGAACCGCTCGGCTACCCCGCCCGGCGCCAATGAGTCTTACTCGCATTTGTGTAACTAGGCTTAGGGGCTAGAGTGTAATTACGTGTAATACATCGATGCTCCGAGTACAAACGAAGCGTCATAAATTAATAACTGTGACAATTGTGTTTCACTGCCTCAGTCGGACCGAAACCTTGAAAGCGTATTTACTACACGCGATTCACAATCTTGGAGCTTCTCCGGTGGTTGAGTTGGAAACGTATCTTTGCTATATAATAGTGTTATTGAGTTCACTGTCATTCGCACTCCCCCCAGAAGACAGGCATGAACTGGGTTCTTGTTGACCGCTTTTCTGATGCATATTCTGCCGTTGCTCGAAACGTGAAGAATTTAAGGTGAATTCGAATATTCCATACGGCGAAAATCTGATGTTTATATTCTTCTAGCTCTAACATTCAAAAAATAGTTACAGTAAGCGGCAGAAAAGTGCTTGTGAACAGTAGTTAATAATGCAGTCATAATTAATGGAATTTGACAAACTCCATCTGTCATTTGAGAGTATGAACTCAATGGGTTTCATAGGAGCCCTATACTTTTCAGGAGGAAAAATATTGTAGGAGGTGGTAGTAGAGACAAATTACAATAGAAACGCCACATAGCATGTGTCCAGTTTTGAGTACGTACAGCTGGGTTCAATGCATTTTCGTTTAGTTTGTTAGTCCTTACAGAACCCCCTTGTCTACACTTGCTTGAAAATAAACTTCCAGCATTATTGAAAGAAGGTACCTTTGGCTACAAGAATGCTTATGTTCCACCAGCATGACGGGGCTTCTGCACTTTCTAGTCGTCAGGTGACTCGTTATCAAAAACCATCTGCACGAACAGTTCGACGACGTTTGCAGCAGCATGGACTATCAGCTCGGAGACACTGCACCACAGACAGGAGCGCCTGCGATGGTGTACTCAACGACTAACCTGGGTGCACGAATGGCAAAACGTCGTTTTTCGGATGAATCCAGGTTCTGTTTACAACATAATGATGGTCGCATCCGTGTTTGGCGACATCGCGGTTGAACGCACATTGGAAGCGTATCACCCGGAGTGATGGTATGGGGTACCATTGGTTACACGTCTCGGTCACCTCTTGTTCGCATTGACGGCACTTTGAACAGTGGACGTTACATTTCAGATGTGTTACGACCCGTGGATCTACCCTTCATTCGATCTTTGCGAAACCCTACATTTCAGCAGGATAATGCACGACCGCATGTTGCAGGTCCTGTATGGGCCTTTCTGGATACAGAAAATGTTCGACTGCTGCCGTGGCCAGCACATTCTCCAGATCTCTCACCAATTGAAAACGTCTGGTCAATGGTGGCCGAGCAACTGGCTCGTCACAATACGCCAATCATTACCGTTGATGAGCTGTGGTACGGTGTTGAAGCTGCATGGGCAGCTGTACATGTACACGCCATCCAAGCTCTGTCTGAATCAAAGCCCATGGGTATGAAGGCCGTTATTACGGCCAGAGGTGGTTGTTCTGGGTACTGATTTCTCAGGATCTATGCACCCAAATTGCGTGAAAATGTTATAACATGTCAGTTCTACACTCCTGGAAATGGAAAAAAGAACACATTGACACCGGTGTGTCAGACCCACCATACTTGCTCCGGACACTGCGAGAGGGCTGTACAAGCAATGATCACACGCACGGCACAGCGGACACACCAGGAACCGCGGTGTTGGCCGTCGAATGGCGCTAGCTGCGCAGCATTTGTGCACCGCCGCCGTCAGTGTCAGCCAGTTTGCCGTGGCATACGGAGCTCCATCGCAGTCTTTAACACTGGTAGCATGCCGCGACAGCGTGGACGTGAACCGTATGTGCAGTTGACGGACTTTGAGCGAGGGCGTATAGTGGGCATGCGGGAGGCCGGGTGGACGTACCGCCGAATTGCTCAACACGTGGGGCGTGAGGTCTCCACAGTACATCGATGTTGTCGCCAGTGGTCGGCGGAAGGTGCACGTGCCCGTCGACCTGGGACCGGACCGCAGCGACGCACGGATGCACGCCAAGACCGTAGGATCCTACGCAGTGCCGTAGGGGACCGCACCGCCACTTCCCAGCAAATTAGGGACACTGTTGCTCCTGGGGTATCGGCGAGGACCATTCGCAACCGTCTCCATGAAGCTGGGCTACGGTCCCGCACACCGTTAGGCCGTCTTCCGCTCACGCCCCAACATCGTGCAGCCCGCCTCCAGTGGTGTCGCGACAGGCGTGAATGGAGGGACGAATGGAGACGTGTCGTCTTCAGCGATGAGAGTCGCTTCTGCCTTAGTGCCAATGATGGTCGTATGCGTGTTTGGCGCCGTGCAGGTGAGCGCCACAATCAGGACTGCATACGACCGAGGCACACAGGGCCAACACCCGGCATCATGGTGTGGGGAGCGATCTCCTACACTGGCCGTACACCACTGGTGATCGTCGAGGGGACACTGAATAGTGCACGGTACATCCAAACCGTCATCGAACCCATCGTTCTACCATTCCTAGACCGGCAAGGGAACTTGCTGTTCCAACAGGACAATGCACGTCCGCATGTATCCCGTGCCACTCAACGTGCTCTAGAAGGTGTAAGTCAACTACCCTGGCCAGCAAGATCTCCGGATATGTCCCCCATTGAGCATGTTTGGGACTGGATGAAGCGTCGTCTCACGCGGTCTGCACGTCCAGCACGAACGCTGGTCCAACTGAGGCGCCAGGTGGAAATGGCATGGCAAGCCGTTCCACAGGACTACATCCAGCATCTCTACGATCGTCTCCATGGGAGAATAGCAGCCTGCATTGCTGCGAAAGGTGGATATACACTGTACTAGTGCCGACATTGTGCATGCTCTGTTGCCTGTGTCTATGTGCCTGTGGTTCTGTCAGTGTGATCATGTGATGTATCTGACCCCAGGAATGTGTCAATAAAGTTTCCCCTTCCTGGGACAATGAATTCACGGTGTTCTTATTTCAATTTCCAGGAGTGTAGTATAATATATTTGTCCTATGAATATCCGTTATCATCTGCATTTCTTGTTTGTGTAGCAATTTTAATGGCCAGTAGTGTACATTTGGAGGCGCCAGCGCCCATAACTTTGACGCTCTGTAGCGTCTTCAGATGACGTTTCCGGACTTTCGAGTTCCTGTGTATAACTTGGTGTACTAAGTCACACGTACAACCTGTAGAAGCGTGCAACACGAGTCGCTACACAGCCAGTATGAACTGGACGCTTTCTGGGGCCTCTCCCTGCCTCCCTGTGCACTGCCTCGCCTCGGTCCACCTGCTGCTGTGCCCCCCACTGCCAGAGACAGGCATGCTGTGTCATCCAGAGTGCCTCCGCCTCTGTTGCGCATGCGGCTCACTCCTGGGCGCCGTGGGCGGCGGCAGGCGTCACCCTCTCGTTTGTCCTCCCTCCCTCCCTCCCTCCCTCCCTCCCTCCCTCAGCACACTCCGTCACTGTTCATTCCGACCGGTTCATTTTCGAACTGCGGGAGCCCCCACACTAGGTTGGGACTTCCTAAAATTCGACGCGCGCCGGACGTCAGAGGAACGACACAGTACGTTACGTCGGGAAATGGGAACGCCCTGTCCAGTGACGTCAGCCTTACGTTACGTCGCTTCACAGTGGGCGTCACAGGAGCGCCAGCAGACAGGGAGGTGTCAGCCACACACACTACGCGGCAGCTGCGAGTTCCCTCGCCCAGTCTAGAATAGAACGGTGACAGCCGCGTTACGAGAAACCTTCACTGTTACAAGTAACAGCGTTAGAGAACATGCTACGGTCGTAGACCGTATTGGTGGCGAAAGCATAGTTGCTAGCGGGCGCTCCCGACAAACATTGTATGGTGTACCGTTCACACTCACGGAAACTGCACAAACAGTACAAGTATAGTACCTTAAACGTTTTTCAAAGCGACAACGCGTATTTGCTCGAGAAGAATATATACATAGTCTTAAAAACAATATTCAGATACTTACAAACGCAGACAAACAATATTTACAGTGACGTACAGTCGCCTAGCCGGCCGTTGTGGCCGAGCGGTTCTAGGCGCTTCAGTCTGGAACCGCGCGACCGTTACGGTCGCAGGTTCGAATCCTGCCTCGGGCATGGATGTGTGTGATGTCCTTAGGTTAGTTAGGTTTAAGTAGTTCTAAGTTCTAGGGGACTGATGACCTCAGAAGCTAAGTCCCATAGTGCTCAGAGCCATTTGTTTGCAGTCGCCTTTTTCTTTATTCTTTCCGTCTTATTTTTCATTCTAACTGCCAAATAACGGCAAATAGCTCTGTTTCTCTCTCTCAGCGTAACTGACTGTTTCAGTCTTGAAGCAATTTTCATAAAAAAAAACTATTCTGGTCTCTCTCTATTCTTATCTTTGCACAGCGTACTCTTTCATTTTGGCCTCGTTTTTTGAAAACCTAAATAACTCTTCGATGTGGTAAGAGTCGTTTGCTCCATCCATCCGCTCGCTCTGAACCGCAGCTTTCTCTGCAGGAGTGCTGTAGCGTGTAACTTCCCAGCCGGCCATGCGCTCGCTGCTGTTGTCGCCTCGGCCGATGGGTGAAGAGAGTTTTTGTTCGTCCGTTCTTCCCCTAACCCTCCTAAATGGATTGTGGTCGGAGCCGATGGGGCTGATTTTAAGGAAGCAGCACTTTACAGCAGTGCTACAAGTGGCAACAGGCAATCACCAATGAAAGTACGCACATTCTTGCCTTCATTCGGATCGGACGGAAGGCATAAATGTTAAATAATTCCACGGAACGGCCTGGAGCTCGTGCAATTTTGTCGGCGGGCAGCAGTTGGGGACGTAGCTAGGCGGTGTGACGTGCACTCAGGGACTGAGACAATGTACTGAAGTGCAGTTGCTCATATTGTGTGTTCAACCCGAGTTCTGCATCCAACCTGCTTCCTAGACGATCGCGTAACCGACAGCTAGCTGCACGGTGACGTTTTAGTGTACGAGGTGTAGTTGTTAGCGAGATTTATTAGAAACCAGTCACTATAATTGTTTCCGTCTTGCCTTGAGACTAATGTTTTTATGTCACTCTTTTTCTATTCACTGTGAACTATGCTCTTGTTTTGATATGACGATTATGGAGGGGAGCAGCTAGTAGCAGCGAGTTGGGGGCAGCGAGTTGAACTGTAAGCACTGAACGTGTTCCAATCCACTTATTAGGTACCGAAATTTTTCCTGACGGTAATTAGAGAGCTACAGGACCTCTATCATTGACTTAACACTTGTGTGAAGTTTAACCCTGTCTTGTGGGTCACAGCGAGAGTGGTTGGTGCATTTTGTTAGTGCAGATTGCCTACATCAGGGACAGATATGCACTCAGGGGCAAACCTATTGTTCTCCTTTGATTGACAGGTCATTAACATTAAGTTTACTAAATTTGTGGTGGCATGGCATGTAATTTCACATGTAGGACACCGCTGCTATGTGTTTATCCATTTCCTTGTAAGAGGAATTCTTCATTGATACGAGTTCGAGTCTCGGTCCGGCACACCATTTTAATCTGCCAGAAAGTTTCGTATCAGCGCACACTCCGCTGTAGAGTGAAAATTTCTTTCTAGATATTCTTCGTTACTAACGATCATTGTATATAGGACTGAATCGGGCATAGTACAATTTCTGAACCATAAACGGATGTGAGCAGTGGAAGCTACACATTTCTGGAAAGCTATACAGTGCATCTTTCAACAGAGCTGCTGTTTTAGGGAAGTAGTTTTTTTCATTTTACTGTTTCTTTATCGTAGAGAAACCTGCAAGAAGGATGTGTGTCATGCACTGCAAATATATTTCTTACAGTGGGATATTAACAGCACAGAATTCCACACAACTGATAGGTCGGAAACTGAACGATCTAACATTATAGCCTGTCTTAAGTGCAGAACCGTGTACCCTTAGGAGTGCGTGTGTTAATGTTCTCTCTTACCAATACCCTCCTGGTACTGATCCCAGACGCTAGTAAAATACTTTAAAATTGATAGCGTAGTTGATTCATTTAAAATGCTTCTAACAACATCTGTCTGGAGCCTCATCATGCATAAAAACCACCCGTTTTTTGTTGTTCTTTATCTTCTGCTATTACACTTCAAATCTGTTACTATACACGGATAAGCAGTGCTAACCTCCTTCACATGAGCGCATCTGGAGAAATGTTGTGCACTTGGATGGGTGAGGACTCAGCAAGGCCCATCGTTCACGAGACGCAGAATCTAACGGTCTACTTCTGGTCAGCTGCAGATTAAATCGGTAATGGTACTGCAGGGTGGGTTGGCCAAAGACAGTGCGAGGGAGTCTTTCAGTCTCTAATTTTATCCTAAGACTGCAAGAATGCTCTTTGACTCCCATCCGCATAGAGACAGATCGTAAATTATGCACCATGCTAGAGGTGCTAGAAGTATGTAGAGTGCTGTCTGGTATACTTTGATGACGCATATGTTCGAGAATTAACAGTGAATGGACATACTGCATGGTCATCTATCTACATTCGCAATGATTCAAAGAAGAGAATGGATGGTTTAGCGTGTTGAAATTACTGTAAGGTTGATAAATTTGTTCACACTACCAATCGTGATGCTTATTATTACAGTACATTGACAGTGTCTTTTCTGTCCCATCCGTCCACTGGTACGATGTTGGTTACCACATAATGAGTGACTGACACCGCTTGTTTGAGATGCAGAAAGAATTTTGGTGGAGGGGCAACACCTTCTGGTGATGGCTAGCACCGAAACAGTGATTGTGTACATGACTGCAATATGAGGAATCTGTCGAAACGGAATGCAGAGCCATCAGCTATTCCATCACTGTGACAGATGAGTTTAAATGTAGAGGTCGTCAAGCACCTTCAGACAGCAGTTTCGAAACTCTCCACAATGCCACAAAACTCTTCCAGTTTCCTTATGTTGTAACTGTCTTTTATTTAAAATCATCCAGTGTGTGTGGTGTGTTATGGTAACAGCAGTAACAACATGACTTATACCATGTGACATCTAGTTTTCTGCGAGAGGCAATGGATCAGAACGTGTTAATGTCAGTTTAGAACCTGACACAGATTTCGAAGTCGTGGTGGAAAAACAAAATGTATGGCAGTGTAAAAAGTTTGTTACAGCAGAAAAAAGCAATGTTTCAAACAACAACACAGGGTCACAGGGAGGGTCTCTTGAGTGTAAAGCATAGTTTGTGGGATACGGTCATCCTCCTACAGTACAGGCGATGCAACTTTACACTGGTTCGTACAATGGATCAATAGCTGTGTATTTAATAGGATCGTCACATGTGCTCAATGCCGGCACGCAGACAGTATTTGTTTTCGATATATGGGAGTAGAGAGATGCGGTAAAAGTCTTATCGAGTTCATTAACAGATGAAGTTAGTGGAGCTTTTATAGTTCGTAATTTTTCTCTGTTTGTTGTTACAGAATAACAAAGATGGCATGTTTGGCTGATAGTCGTGAATGAGCCCTGAGGGACTCTGATCTGCTTTGGACAGCAGTACCAGTATATAGTTTGGGGATGCATCACAATGCACTACCAAAATCCTCGTCCTCCCCCCAGTTCCCGTACTGTCTTTTATACTACCTCGTGATGCAGGAGCAGCCTTCGTTTGGCACTGACCTTACACATCGTACACTGTTGGCAGAGCTATGATAACATATTCCCGTTTCCACCGATTGATAAAAAACACGGTCCTGTTGCACTAACCCAGGTCATTCTGTTTCTGCATGGGTTGCAGAAGGTGGTGGATGTAGCTCTCTCCGACTTCTGCTCACTTCAGACTTAAATTGGAACGATCACGTGCGCAAAGCTACAGAAATGGCGACAGTTGCAAAAGACATGGGGACTATCTGAAATTGTACTGTAGCAGATATTTTAGAGAAAGGTGACTCGTTTCGAGATATGAGAGTGCCAGAAATATGATTCACTAGTGGCTGTAATCACTGAAGGGCTTCTCCATGGCATCCAAGGCAGTTATATGGTTGAATGGAAAGACTTGATTCCAAATCCTAGACAGCATTTCTAGCGGATAGCGCAACACTGGAGATCTGAAAACCTCAGGTGCATTTCTTACGACCTCAATCAGCACACCATCTACAGTTTGTAAACCTTCTCAATCAATCTTCACTTATAACCCAGTGGACGTATCGCCGAACCTCTGAAATGGTATCCAGACAGAATGCGTTACAAATACTGGAGAAATATCTAGTGGCGGCATGAGGGGAGAAATATCTAGTGGCAGGAGGAGGAACTGGCAAATACCCATTCATGGCATGTTCCTTAGCCGAATCATTTTCTAAATTCCATTATTTTATTACGAGGTTGCACCGTCAGCTATGTGTAACGTCACAGTTGGCCTGGTAATACACACTCCGGCGATCACCGTCTATATTCAGCATCACAGTATTTGTCTGGAAAAACCTCTTCATTCATAGGTAATGCCATACCTCGATTTATAAAGGCAGTATAGCTTTTAACATGGATATTTGTCTGCAGCTGTAGAACCAAGATTGCTTGTGACAGTAATATGGTCGTGTTTTTTACCATCTGGCGGTTTGTAAGACGATTACATCTCTTTTGTAAGACATAGTGGTACCACTCGTGAGAAAAACTTATGAGACATGTTCACCCATCACTGATTTTCGGTCAGTATTATTGCGTATTGCTGGCAGTCAGTTATTGTCCATGTATTATACTTAGTAGTAGGGGATGCTTGATAGGTTCGCCTTGAGCACCAGGCTTATAAAGAGTGTGTGTGTGTGTGTGTGTGTGTGTGTGTGTGTGTGTGTGTGTGTGTGTGTGTGTGTGTGTTCCGATATGTGCAAAAGAAATTACTATGTCCAGTCATAAGGAAGGTCTGGATTTGATGTGGAATACTGTGACAGCAAAGGGAAGAGTATGTCAAATCATAAGAATGGTACAGATATTTCTATTTCCAGAGCCACAGCTGTCGCAAGGTGTATTTCCGATACTTCGCTCACTGTCGAATTCGTCCAATTGAGTCCACGATCGTAATATTTAATTGTAAGTACAGTGATAAAATATGTATGTGGCTGGTATTCTAGGATGATTCTGCCTATGTATGTTTGGCGTGCAGCGCTGGTGACCTGTGGCAGAAATGGCACAAGTTCCTAGCTAATAGGGGGAGCTGTCCGAATGGAGAGGCGTCTTGGGGTGCAGGAATGTAGGTGACTTAACCGTGTCGTCCTATAGACGTCCAAATAGCGAGCTAATACTTAGTATGTGTTGGATAGCTTTCGTGATCACATGGAAATTTGAGAAGATTCAATAAGGACGTCTGTTTGCGCTGGACCATTATTCCCTACCATGTAAATCGTCCGGTTGACTGCTTCTGCACATTTCACTTCTTTATTTAGTTGAGGGAATATCGACTGTGGCGTGTGCATCTAGCAGGTGAAATACAGGTGGAAGATACAGTTGCTGGTTCTCTAGACATGAGAAACACCTTAATTGACTGTCATCGGTATTCGCAAGTGAAAATATCAGTTTCTTCTATTTTTTTCGAGTTTTCACATAAAGGTCTTCGCAGATGGGATAAGTTTCTAGTTACTCAGTGGTTTATAGCACACTACACCTCACTAAAGTTTTGGATTTCTCAGAAATAATTTCCAGTCTATATCTTTGGAATTATACTGTGCGAGTGATACTACTGCTGTGTGCTTGATATTGAGAAGTCTCGCGTAAATGGTATGATATTCTGGGAAACCATGTATGTGAAATTACACACGTTCTTGTAACCCCAGAGTCTGGAAATGGTGTGGAAAGCAAGTAGCATGCAGGTTGGGACCAGAAACAGTAACGCCTTTGTGCCAAGGGAAAACGAGCCTGTCTTTGCACAGCAGTTCAGAGACTGACTTTGGTCTGCTGAGGGCGCTCTGGTTACCCGTCGGGAGTGGATGACTTGGGACCGCTCGACCCCATGGGAAATATCTAGTGCTGCAAAGAGTATGTCTGTCTTCACAGTATATTTACGAGTGTCTGGTGGTCGATAGCTATATGAATGATGGAAAAGGGGCGATTTTGTATGTCACAGGATACAAAGTGTGTGTTTACTACATTGACATGGTAGGCAGTGATATATTGTCGGGTTGGAGATCAGTTTCACGCTCTAATATTCAAACTTCCGTAGTCAGTGGCAGAGCAGTGTAGTTAAGTAAGAGTTTTTCCGTATTTGGTGATCTGTAGGTCGCTTTGGAGTGTTTAATTGTCGGTTCAATATGGAGATCTGTACAAAATAGTTTTTTGTCACTGAAAGTCTCGTCTGCTGAAATAAGAAAAAGGCAGACAGTGCATACACACTAGCAGAATCAGTAATTTGGCAGGTAAATTCAGAAGAGCCAGTGTGAATGCTGAATTTATTCACAAGACATCCTTAGCGCCAGGACATAGGAGCCTCTACATAGTGGTGAGAACGTTTGCGTTTTAGAGATGTTTGTTGAAAGCAGGACTTAACGATTTTCAGAAAGTGTAACATGTGATGGATGTGGTGCCTCATTAGGACCATCAGGAGGAATGCAATCAGCATTACACTGTGCTATTTTCGTAAACAGGTTCTGCTGGGACAAGAATATCCATGCAGACAAGCTGAGACATCACAAAAGCTGCTACAAAAGTGACTGTTAACTATTTCTGGGACACTATACAATTTCCGAGAGGTTGACTTGGCTCTTATTTACATAGCTGTGTGACATCACTATAACACCGAGAACCTTTTAGATGCTCTTGCGATGGTGAGGAGCTACGTGAGTATTTTGCAGTGACGTGTCAGCCAGACTTGGCTGGTAAATGCATGCATGGCTAAACACAGCTCGCATGTCCTGTTAGGATTGCTAGGAACAATGCACCCTGTGCTGTTCTGGGGAGCATTGGAACAGATTTCTATAGCACAGCCTGTGATGTCAGTATCCACAGGTAGAGAGGTGTTGTGCCAGCAATGGTAAACAAGTGCACGGCCCAGAGGCATCTCTCGTGTGGGACCGGCATGCGCTCCACTTGGCGTGAGCGCCTTGGAGTTCTGTAGGGGGGCAGTTCGCTGATACATCGTGGATGATGATAGTTCGAAAGTGTTTATCATTATATGCAATGAGTGTTTGTGCACTGCATTATTTTCAGATGTTTAAGCATTGTGTGTCTGCATAGCGTTACACATGCATTATCTTTTGACACTTTATGAGATGTTTTCGTGTCTGCACATCAGTGTACTGCATTATTTCGACAGTTTATGAGTAGTTTGCAGGTCTGTATGCTGTGTACTGCAATAATTTCGGTAATTTACGAGTTGTTCTTGTGTCTGCACATCAGTGTACTGCATTATTTCGGTGATCTATGAGTAGTTTTCAGCTGTGTAGGCTGTGTATTGTGACCCCAAAAACGTCACAGTGAGTGTTTTGTATCAGTGTAATAAATGAACTTCGTGAAATCCGTCCCTAAATAAATTGTTCCATAATAAATTAGGTACGCTCCTTCCTCTCTCCACCAGCACCAAACAGGCTGAGTCCTTTTCCCGCCATTTTGTCCCATACCGCCATGGGATGAAAGCACACTCTGGTGGCTGTACTGTGTACTAAGTCATTGGACTCCAGACGTCATGGTGAATTCACTAGATGGAGCTACTGCCTTAAATTGTGTAAATAAGCACTGCAAGCAAAATAGAGACTTCAGCCATCTTATCCAGCAGCCCAGCACAGGCTAAGTCTTTTTCCCGCCAATTCCTAGGAAGAGGTGGCGGTCGGATGACTTTGGTTAGTGGAGGTAGCCCAAGTGACCTATTCTCCCGCCATTTTCATAGGTTAGTCGAGGTAGCCATGGTGTGTTGCAGTGTCCTGCTGGAAATTGAACTTTCCGCCATTTTCTGGGGGAGGCGGTTAGGTTAGTGGAGGTAGCCCAGTTGACCTATTTTCCTGTCAAAATTTGAACCTTCCGCCATGACGTTATTGCGACGTTTCCATATCTATCGCCGCCATCTTGAATGCATTTAGCAACTATGGAGAGTGTGGTCGTAACCCCGTCGTTCCAGTAGTAACAGGTAGAAAAACAAATTTTAAATCTACTCGAAAATCATTGATTTTGGACAGCTCTTCACATGAACATTTAACTGAACACTGATATCATGTATAGTACAGTACACAACTATAATTAATTCTTTTTTGCATTTAAGTTTCACTTTTAATGGCAAAGGCAAATTGTTCGTTTTTATTCAATTTAAGCGCGTGTGCTATTTAGTGACCTGTAAATGTCCAGCATATTGCCGTAGACAGAAACAAATCATGTGTTCATAATCTGTAATCTAACTAGTTCCACAGTATTTCGACAGACATGGTGTATGTGGTCTATGAAACCTGTGGCTAACTATACGATTGTTCAGCTATCGCACTTTCCTTTTCGACTTATTTACATTTTTCCTTTTCGCAGTAGGTGTCTAGCACTTGCTGTAAATTTCCTCTGCAAGTACCTTATGGTGTTCGATACTTTTAGTTTTTCGAACATTTTAGTGTTTCCCTATTTCGACGATCGAGTTAACAACTTATAGCACCCATAATTTCTTCGGATTTACTTTTCTAATACTTACGTTTGTCTGTAAAACTTCTGTGATTACCCTTTTCTAAGTTGCTCCTGCTTGCGCTCAAAATTCCAATATCTGATTTCGGTGGTTATCCACTCTAACAAAATGTAGCGTTCACGCTTATCTGGCACCAAAATGGAAATATCACTTTTGCTTTGAGACGTTTTTTGTGTTTTTATTTCCCGCACTTGGTCAGTTGCAATTGTTGCCTTTTATCTTCACAGCCGTGAAAGAGTGTTTTCACCGTCGATACGTCTCCAGTAGAAGTGCAGCCAGTAAATGAAAGTCCGGGAGTTGTCGCAGGTACCTGCTGAAATGTACGACTGGCTGGCGGTCGAAGAGGCGCGGGGTCGCAGAGGCCGGCCCGGCCTCTCCCTGGAACTCTGCCGCCTCTCTCGGCGCGACAGCTGACCGTAGGGTCACGTTTCTCTGCCGCCACCTGCGTCTAAGAGGAGGCCCTTACTGCTATGAAAGTACTGCGGGACTACGACCCTCTTGAACAGAGGTGGGAGGTGGACTTAAAATACGGCGGTTAGCACCGGCGAAGCATTTTTCTCCTCTTTCTTACCAGTTTATATTAGGGGTAAATCTGTCGAGGGCGACGAGAATCCAAATCGTTGACGTGTTCATATGTCGCAGCTCTAATATTGTCTAATAATTAGTTCAAACCTGAACCTAAACTAAGTGTGGTGGGCGTACTGTAAGACCTTCAGTACACACACCATCAGATTATTTGACTTGCTGCTCTAACGAAGTAGGCGAGTGTCAGCAATATGTCTCGTGGTCTTAACGTGGCGTGTTTATCTTCTGCCGTTAGGTCAGACGATAGAAATGCCACTTGCACGCTTAGAGTAGCAGATTGACGGTGACCAACTGTAGACAGAACTTGATTAATTTTCACACACATTTATTAAAATAATAACAAGCATAAAAATTGCTTAACTTGGTTCTGGATGCTATTTACAATTGACAATCTGAAGTTCCTTTGGTATTGGTACGTTAATCTTATTCTCACATATATCTCGGATACTTGACAAAAGTGTCTGTACATTTATCTTCATGGCTATGTACAGGACCGACTGCCGGCCGCGGTGGCCGTGCGGTTCTAGGCGCTCCAGTCTGGAGCCGCACTGTTGCTATGGTCGCAGGATCGAATCCTGCCTCGGGCATGGTGTATGTGATGTCCTTAGGTTAGTTAGGTTTAAGTAGTTCTAAGTTCTAGGGGACTGATGACCACAACAGTTGAGTCCCATAGTGCTGAGCCATTTGAACAATTTTTTTTATGTACAGGAATATGGTAATCTTATTAGGCGCAGACTGAAACTTGACTATGGAGTGGTACAGACAAATGTAGACTGTTACAGACTGGTGCAGACAAATGCATACTGACTAATCGGAGGTCTGTACACTCGTTATAATACCTCACGTGTTCAGGTGTCACTGCGCGAGTATGATCCGCGAGGAGAAGAGGTTCTACGTTCGCAGCAATCTCATTGGCTGCATTACATATTAATACGCGGATCGGCGGAAGCAGATTTGGTCCGTCTCTATGGCAGCGCCATCACATAGTGCAGAGACGGACGAGCGCTGCGCCTGCGCTGTTGTGCTTAGTGGGGCGCACTCTATTGGGAAAGTCGTGTACGCGCTGACTACGCGGAACTACACTCCTGGAAATGGAAAAAAGAACACATTGACACCGGTGTCTCAGACCCACCATACTTGCTCCGGACACTGCGAGAGGGCTGTACAAGCAATGATCACACGCACGGCACAGCGGACACACCAAGAACCGCGGTGTTGGCCGTCGAATGGCGCTAGCTGCGCAGCATTTCTGCACCGCCGCCGTCAGTGTCAGCCAGTTTGCCGTGGCATACGGAGCTCCATCGCAGTCTTTAACACTGGTAGCATGCCGCGACAGCGTGGACGTGAACCGTATGTGCAGTTGACGGACTTTGAGCGAGGGCGTATAGTGGGCATGCGGGGGGCCGGGTGGACGTACCGCCGAATTGCTCAACACGTGGGGCGTGAGGTCTCCACAGTACATCGATGTTGTCGCCAGTGGTCGGCGGAAGGTGCACGTGCCCGTCGACCTGGGACCGGACCGCAGCGACGTACGGAAGCACGCCAAGACCGTAGGATCCTACGCAGTGCCGTAGGGGACCGCACCGCCACTTCCCAGCAAATTAGGGACACTGTTGCTCCTGGGGTATCGGCGAGGACCATTCGCAACCGTCTCTATGAAGCTGGGCTACGGTCCCGCACACCGTTAGGCCGTCTTCCGCTCACGCCCCAACATCGTGCAGCCCGCCTCCAGTGGTGTCGCGACAGGCGTGAATGGAGGGACGAATGGAGACGTGTCGTCTTCAGCGATGAGAGTCGCTTCTGCCTTGGTGCCAATGATGGTCGCATGCGTGTTTGGCGCCGTGCAGGTGAGCGCCACAATCAGGACTGCATACGACCGAGGCACACAGGGCCAACACCCGGCATCATGGTGTGGGGAGCGATCTCCTACACTGGCCGTACACCACTGGTGATCGTCGAGGGGACACTGAATAGTGCACGGTACATCCAAACCGTCATCGAACCCATCGTTCTACCATTCCTAGACCGGCAAGGGAACTTGCTGTTCCAACAGGACAATGCACGTCCGCATGTATCCCGTGCCACCCAACGTGCTCTAGAAAGTGTAAGTCAACTACCATGGCCAGCAAGATCTCCGGATCTGTCCCCCATTGAGCATGTTTGGGACTGGATGAAGCGTCGTCTCACGCGGTCTGCACGTCCAGCACGAACGCTGGTCCAACTGAGGCGCCAGGTGGAAATGGCATGGCAAGCCGTTCCACAGGACTACATCCAGCATCTCTACGATCGTCTCCATGGGAGAATAGCAGCCTGCATTGCTGCGAAAGGTGGATATACACTGTACTAGTGCCGACATTGTGCATGCTCTGTTGCCTGTGTCTATGTGCCTGTGGTTCTGTCAATGTGATCATGTGATGTATCTGACCCCAGGAATGTGTCAATAAAGTTTCCCCTTCCGGGGACAATGAATTCACGGTGTTCTTATTTCAATTTCCAGGAGTGTATGTACATAACACTAAGTCTTTGGGGTGAAGTATGAGGAGAGCGTATGACAGAACTTCAGACTTATTGTGGAGGATCTGCTGAATTCTCAGTTCTCTTGGGAGGTAGCGAGGGATGGCAAACCCCGCTAAGGTTCAGTAACAATATCAGAAACGTACTGGGAAACTGGAGGCAGCTGAATACGAGATTCAGACGAAGCCGAGTCCTAACTAGGAAACAAAAGCTAAACGATCAAAATAAGCGCCAGGACAGCTATAATAAAAGCATTCACTGAATTCGAAAGTTAGAGTTTACGTGCTTACTTGTCGAAAAGCTAAAACAGTTTTGCTCCTACGTAAAATCAGTCAGTGGAAGAAATTCGTCCGGCCGTCGTGGCCGAGCGGTTCTAGGCGCTTCAGTCTGGAACTGAGCGACCGCTACTGTCGCAGGTTCGAATCCTGCCTCGGGGATGGATGTGTGTGATGTCCTTACGTTAGTTAGCTTTATGTAGTTCTACGTTCTATGGGTCTGATGACCTCAGATGTGAAGTCCCATAGTGCTCAGAGCCATTTGAACCATTTGAAGGAAGTCGCTTCCCCAAATGTACGTTAACCACGGTGGAACCGAAATCGTAGATGTTGAAATAGATGCGAAAAGGCTAAAATTTTGTCTTCCGAAACTGCTTGAGCGAAGAAGACGCAACGCATTTTCTGCGTTCGACTATCACATGCGTGCGAAAGTGACAGATATATAAAAATGAAAAACAGCTCAAATCGATCGACGGAGGATAGGGCACACAAGCTGACTCGGGGATCAGTAAGATTGTGAACTTTTTACCTGTAGGAGCTGATGCCACTTCTATCAGCGTACCGTATGCCTCTGGAACGGCGCAGTGTGCATTCCTCGCGACTGGAGAAGCCGTTGCTGTCTCATGGAAGCCAGTTCTCCTTATGTCCGCCATGACGACTATTCTAGAGACCCAACAATTCCTGTGTAGTGATCAACGTGTGTTCCGCAAGCACCAGTGGCGTCAAAGCCAGGCTGCTCCGTTCGCTCATGAACCCAAAAGGCAACAGACAGCGGTGGTCGGGTTAATGCCGTGTCTGTTGACTTATTGATGACCTTCGCTGCAGTTCCACACCATTGCCTACTAAACAAAAGACGTTCATACCGCACATTCGAACAGATATGCGACTAGACCGACAGCTTCCTAACAGACAGACCTCGGTATCTGTTGTTGGTGATGGCGAGGCGTCAGCAGGACCGTGCACCTCACGGCTCGACATACATTTCGTATAAATGACTGGCCCTGAACTCCGAAGGTCAGCTCCCGGTGTGTGGCGGTGGGGACTTCTGGTCCCGGTGCCATTGTCCCCTTCACCTAATCCATTCAGGTGATGGTTCTTCGCTAGAACTTCCCTGTTTAATTTCTCTGATTTTCTCGCCACGGCCGTATCGTGAGACACACTTGGGAAGAAGTAATATGTTGCCCAACTCTTGTTGGAGCATAGGCTCTCGCCACACCGACATGCCAAACGGCTGTAGAGTTTGTTCAGCATCTTCAAAACGATCTCTCCCTTATGAAACGCTGGCCGGAGTGGCCGTGCGGTTCTGGGCGCTACAGTACGGAGCCGAGCGACCGCTGCGGTCGTAGGTTCATATCCTGCCTCGGGCATGGATGTGTGTGATGTCCTTAGGTTAGTTAGGTTTAAGTAGTTCTAAGTTCTACGGTACTGATGACCTCAGAAGCTAAGTCGCATAGTGCTCAGAGCCATTTGAACCTTATGAAACGGTCGTCTCACTCTTCACTGGATCTTCTCTATCTCTGCTATTTTACAGCAATAAGGATCCCAGGTTAATGAGCAGTAATAAAAATTAGGTCCAAGATATGGTATTTACGCCACGTCTATCGTGCATGAATTACATTTCTTTAAGATTCATCCAATGGTTCTTAGCCTGACACCTGCTTTCCTACAATCTGTTTTACGTAGGTCGCTCCGGACGGTTAGTTCTAGCTTTTTAGAGTTGTGACTTACCGCCTGTTGTGTACCTGCACCTGCTACGATCACCGATCCCCTGCAGTTCGCTGAAATGTTCCGGCGTTCCAGTCTTGTTACTTTTCTCATAATCTGCGAACTGAATCACGGTGATTATCCAATAGATAATTTTGTAACTAGTAATGCTCCCGTCACACTGTCTGAAGGTCGGGACACACATGTCCGGACCGTGTCCGTGCCGAGACACGTCCGAGTATCGGCCGTCACCCGGACAACGAAATACGTCATTAAAACAAATGCAGCGCGGCGGGCCCCACTTGACCGGGCCGTGCACGGGGAACGTCAACGGGCCGGGCGGGATCCGCCGTGTTTAATTTATCACGTGACGGACACGGCCTGACGGCAGAATTGTCTTGTGAGCTGTGCAACTGCGCAAGACTGTTCTGTGTACAAAACATGGATGTGGAACGACTAATAGAAGAAGTTCGTAAGTTTCCTGTTCTTTACGATCAGGGAAGTGAAAACTACAGGAGTATCGAGTACAAATACAGAGTTTGGAAGACAATTGCAACAGATCTACAAGCCAAATGTAAGATAAAAACTATACAAGTTTTAATACCCGAAAGATATTTATTTACTTTTTATTTTACAAACAGGTGTTTGGTTTATGTCATCGTTACATCGCCAAGGCGATCTTGCCATTCCACAGCCCCTTGTGGAGAATTCAGGAATTTTTTGAGTTGTTGTCGTACAGCAAATGCAGCATCTGTTGATCTCCCACGAATTCGAGGTAGATTTCGAAGATTTGATGATCTTCCAGATCCCTCAGCAGTTTCCTTTTGATCCATCCTCTGTTAGGGCACTCTATAACCTTCCATTTTTAGAATAAAGTTGTACAGTACACACGCAGCCGTCACAATCATTGTAAGGTTATTAGGATCTTCCTGAAGGATTCTTCTAAATATTTGAAATTTCTGTTGCAATATACCGAATGCATTTTCGGATATTCTTATTGCCCGACCCAAACGATAACTAAATATAGCCTTGTCATTTGTTAAGTTCCTGCCAGGATATGGTTGCATCAAGTATTTTTCGAGAGGAAAACCTTCATCGCCTACAATTAGGAAGTTCAACATCAGTTCCGGGTAAAGTTTTACTCTTTGGGACGCTAAGCGTATTGTTTTCCAATGACTTTCCAAGGTCTGAATTTACTAGAATGCCTCCATCAGAGTTTTTTCCGTACGGTCCCACATCTATTGCAGCAAAATTATAACAAGGGTCAACCAGAGCAAGAAGCACAATGGAATGTTTTTTTGTAATTCCAATAGAGACTTCCTGAGTTGTTTGGAGCCTGTATTGTTACGTGGTTTCCATCTAAAGATCCAATGCAGTTTGGAAACTGCCATTTTGTCCAAAACTCCTCAGCTATAGCATTCCATTTTTCTTCATTCGGCACAGGCATCACCTCTTCTAACAATAAATCAATAACTGCTCTAGAGGTGTCATGGATGATAGCTCCAACTGTGGATTTTCCCAACCTGTAGGTGAAGGAAATAGTTTTAAAGGAATCTCCTGTAGCAAGGAACCTGAAAAAAATTGAACTGTATAAGATGAGAAATACTGTATAATCTATAAAATATTTGCAGCATTTTAAACCTTGTAATATAAATACGCGATTTAAAATATTTTTGCTACAGGTGGAATAGAGGAATGCAAAAAAAAAAAAAGTGGGCATCTGTTCGTGACCAACTAAGGAAGACCCTGCAGAAAAGGAAAACTGTTTCACGACAAACTGCGGTTCATCAACATAAATATAAGTATGAAGATCTCTTAAAGTTCCTGCTACCTTACATGGTAGAACGAGTAACAGTTTCCAATGATCCTTACACGCAAGACAATAATGAGCATAAACAAGAATCAAATACAGATTCCCAAGAGGAGTAGTCTATTGTTGAAAACGAAAAAGAGTCTAAACAAGAAAACATTGCAGATGAAGAATGGATCATTAAAACCCAGCGTAGTGAAACAGAGAATTTGATAGAGCACACTCGGCATTCCCAGACGTCCTCAGCTCATTCGTCCGTCATTTCAAATAAGAACACGTTTATGAAACCACCACTGAAACGAAAATTTCAGCGTACGGTTAAACCACAAGAATCTGCATCAAGCCGGCTCATGGTATTACATGTTGGCAGAAAAAAAGCTGAAAAACCGAGAGAAATATAACACCCAGTTGATGCTTTTTTGGCTGGTATAGCACCAGCCCTAAAATCGTTGCATCCACTACTTTTTCATCAAGCTAAAAGTAGGATGTTTTCAATTGTACAAGACTTTGAACTGAAGCAACTCATGAATGACGTATCAGTCCATCAATTCACTCCATCATCCTCCAATTCCTCAGCAAAATCTGTTTCAAAACCATATCCTTCACCTGTGGAAAACGAGTCAACAGAACCTACACAGCAACATTTGGATATGCAAAGGGATTCCCACAATTCGCATATAAATAACCAAAGCCACCATCCTCCAAGTTCCCCTACATCCTCATCAGCTTCAGAAACCAATTCACTGAATAGTCCTCATTTGTTTTTCTTAGGGTAGTAGAACTTTAACTGTATTATTTACTAACTTATGTATTTAGCTTTCAATTACTGAAGTAATAAAATAAAAATGCTGTCCTTAAAACTTCTTATTTATTTGTGTTCTGTGTACTTTTCTTTAACCTATCTTAAAAAAACAGCCAGTCGTTCTTTGGGTGAAACTGATACTCTCCAGAAAGTGTCGTTTTTTCCCAGTCTTGGTTCTAGTTTCTTTAAAAGTTCACAGAAGGTGTACTGCGTCATCCTAAAATATTCATAAAACTTAGTCTCATGATCTATGAGATGAGAAAATATTTTCGAAACTCTCCCTGTACTGGTCTTGCTTTCCAGGCACTGTGGATCCATAATTTTCTTCTTCTTGTTTGCCTTCGTTCTTTTTCCTCTTCGTCTAAATCAAGTGCTATAAGTCTTAATTCACTATTACGAAAATTAGTGAACATGTTTTACAGCTTTCACAAACAGAAACACAGATCACCGCGTCCGAGTCACTACAAGGAACGACAAAGACACGGACGTGCGCCGGTCATGTATGGCCCCTGCAGGAACGGACCGGAGTACGGCCGTCACTCGTTCGACGCTCGGCCCTGACACGGCCCGGACGTGTGTGTCCCGACCTTTAGAGAGTTCCCGACGTTACTATTACATCTGTCGATGTCGATTTCGCTCCTTCGAGAACGAAGGATGACTTGAATTCTGTCTGCAAGAAAGTCCTGAATATAGCCATATGTAGGCCTACGGTCCGATCGCTGCTAAACTTGTATTTTGTTGATTTAACTACAACGAATGCCTCCCGGAAGTCAAGGTACGACGTATGATGGCGGTCACCGATGACTGTGGCCGTCGGCGTCTCTTGGACGAACAGAAACTTCGCAGGATATCATTTTTGGAATGCGATTAGATTTTTTCAGAGCAGAGCAGTTACCAAAAAGGTCATCATGCTCGAGCAACATGTTAGATGACGTCTGTAGTCTCATGAAGCAATTCGTACACGAAGCAGCTGAGTCCTACGCGGAGCGAACTTTGTAAACTTACATAGGTTAACAGCGCTTTATTATACATTTGGAACGCAATACAGCAGCGATTCTGCGTGGTACGCATTGGACAGTCTCCTGGAAGGCTTCCGGAGGCGTGTGGCACCAGATGTCTCCGCGCAGTGCTCGTAAATTATGGGACGAAGGCTAGTGGGCGCAGGGCTGCCGCTCCGTAGCGTTGTGGGTGCGCCCTTTCGCTTTCAGGTCAGGCGAATTTCGTGGCCGAAACATCAGCGTGAGTTCACTATCATGCTTCTCAAAACACTGCAGCACCATTCTAGCCTTGATACACGGACATCTATGCTGTTGGAAGATGCTATCTGCGTCGGGGAAGACATCGAGGATAAGGGTTTCTACGATAATGTTCACGTAGTCCACACGTGTGAGGGCACCTTCACAGGTCCTGTGGAAGGCCACGTGAATGTTCGTCCAGTAAACGAAGGCAAATTAGGGAGAAAATTCAAGTAGTAGCAAAGTTTTCTCCAGCCGTATGCAGGCCAGGAACAGCATACTAAAAACCCTGACTGGTGGGAGCGTGTACATGGGGGGCGTTTAGAATGTCACTTACCAGTTTTTCTTCAGTACCTCGAAAACCAGTATTTTCCAGTATAACATTAAGCTGCTTTCCTACAAAGAAGTAGGTATTCATTTTTTCTGCAGAACAATAAACATTAACTGTATACCAGTAACAGACTACTTTTAATAATTGCGATTTTTCTATAGCGTCCAACGCGGAAACTATTAGTTCTAGCGCAAAAATGAATATATTGTATTTTTGTAGGAAACTTGATATAGTTTAATTTTGTCCTGGGAAATATTTTCGCTAGAGGATGCGGTTTCCGACTTACTACAGAAAAATTTAAAACAGTGACATTCGGACGGCTTTCCACTTCAATGCTCCCATCACACCAGTCAGGACTTCTAGTACGTTGTTCTTGGCGCTCCCGTCTACCACTCACTAAAACTTATGACTACACGAGTTTTTTCGCTAGTTAGACGTGTTTTTGGTCTTCGTTGATTGGGCTATGTACCCCACAGCATAACACTGCCCCGCGGGTCCACGAACTTGACACGGTGCTTGTTTCGTGTAGCCGTCGCCTAGATGACATCTACATCTACATTTATACTCCGCAAGCCACCCAACGGTGTGTGGCGGAGGGCACTTTACGTGCCACTGTCATTACCTCCCTTTCCTGTTCCAGTCGCGTATGGTTCGCGGGAAGAACGACTGTCTGAAAACCTCCGTGCGCGCTCTAATCTCTCTAATTTTACATTCGTGATCTCCTCGGGAGATATAAGTAGGGGGAAGCATTATATTCGATACCTCATCCAGAAACGCACCCTCTCGAAACCTGGCGAGCAAGCTACATCGCGATGCAGAGCGCCTCTCTTGCAGAGTCTGCCACTTGAGTTTGTTAAACATCTCCGTAACGCTATCACGGTTACCAAATAACCCTGTGACGAAACGCGCCGCTCTTCTTTGGATCTTCTCTATCTCCTCCGTCAACCCGATCTGGTACGGATCCCACACTGATGAGCAATACTCAAGTATAGGTCGAACGAGTGTTTTGTAAGCCACCTCCTTTGTTGATGGATTACATTTTCTAAGGACCCTCCCAATGAATCTCAACCTGGTACCCGCCTTACCAACAATTAATTTTATATGATCGTTCCACTTCAAATCGTTCTGCACGCATACTCCCAGATATTTTACAGAAGTAACTGCTACCAGTGTTTGTTCCGCTATCATATAATCATACAATAAAGGATCCTTCTTTCTATGTATTCGCAATACATTACATTTGTCTATGTTAAGGGTCAGTTGCCACTCCCTGCACCAAGTGCCTATCCGCTGCAGATCTTCCTGCATTTCGCTACAATTTTCTAATGCTGTAACTTCTCTGTATACTACAGCATCATCCGCGAAAAGCCGTATGGGACTTCCGACACTATCTACTAGGTCATTTATATATATTGTGAAAAGCAATGGTTCCATGACAATCCCCTGTGGCACGACAGAGGTTACTTTAACGTCTGTAGACGTCTCTCCATTGAGAACAACATGCTGTGTTTTGTTTGCTAAAAACTCTTCAATCCAGCCACACAGCTGGTCTGATATTCCGTAGGCTCTTACTTTGTTTATCAGGCGACAGTGCGGAACTGTATCGAACGCCTTCCGGAAGTCAAGAAAAATAGCATCTACCTGGGAGCCTGTATCTAATATTTTCTGGGTCTCATGAACAAATGAAGCGAGTTGGGTCTCGCACGATTCGACCTGATGTAACAAGATACGTGATTTATCGCTCCACAAGGAGCTGTTGTATCATGCACGGTCCAGTCTCGGTGACCCTGAGCCCACTACAATCGGAACGGACGGTGTCGTTGGGCCAGCGTTGGAACATGTAGGGTTGTCTTCTTCGGAGCCCGATGTTAGACGCCCGCTGCACCAGCATCGCCAGCTACCCTGCTTTACAGAGCATCTAAGCGCGCATCCTGCACGCTCTGTCACATGAACGTCCGAAGTATTGTCCGTACTTCTGCATTCTCCCTTCTTCAGTCACTTTCTGTAGGTGGTGACACAGTAGGACGCCAACAGTTTCCCAGCGTTGCGGTTACCGACCTGCTCGTCCCCGGGCGCTGGGTCGATACAGTGTGCTGAGGCGCTTCTGTTCCCATTTGCAGCTCGGATCGCCACTATATAGAATGATTCACCATTCTTCTCTGCTCCGCTTACATAGATGTTGGGCAAAGCAAAACTCGCCTGCAAAGTCTGTGAAGACTGACGCGGAATTAACTCTTGTTGATGAACGGGAGAACTGCCCATCGCACAAAACGCTATAAACCTTGATTTCGCTGCATCATCGAGTTAATGCCACATTGCGCATGCGCACCTCCCACATACTCTGTCCTGAATACTTGGATGAGTCATTACGTCTGAGTGAGTGAGCGCAGCAGAGGTGTCAACTGACGGATCGAAACAACACTGGATGGTGCTCGCGATAAAAGAGCGCGTGTTCGCTGTCCAGTGTTACGCGAAGCGCTGTATGTGAATTGTTTGTGCAATAGTTTAACACTGCAAGTTTATTCTTAAAGTCTCCAGCAAAGTCTGCCATGCAAAATGGTGCGGATTGGGCTCTTGAGGGAATAAAAACCAAAATTATCCGAAAAGAGTTGTAACACGAGAAAATGTTTCTCGAGTGAAAGAAAGGACGGAACAAAGTACGAAGAAATGTAAACCCCGTATATCTGTGCGAATGCGAATTAAGAGGTCTTTCTGTCGATACGTTATCAAAAACGAGCTGCATCTGCAACCTTACAAATTCGGTACTGTCCACGAGTTACGCATTCGCAAACTTTGGCGTATTGAGTGCTGAAAATGGTTTTTGCGTGAATTGGAATCGGGACATTTGGATCCACAGTGTCCCATTTCTTTATATGTGGTCGGGTTCAGCCTGTATCACAAAATTGTTATAGTACTTTGAGTAATTGCTGCATAATCTGCAGAGTGGCGCTTCGTATCGTAACACGGCTCTTGCAGCAAAGTGTTAATGCCAACTGGTCTGTCCGCAAACCGTTCCGTCCGTATTTGGATCAACTCAGGGAAGATGAACGACTGACGGGACACTAGTACACACCGCCTTCACGACCTAGTCTCGAGCACGCGACGTCTCCGGTGAGGAGAGGACTTTAATCAGAGGCAGTTCAATCTGCTGGCCGCGTCGGTCGCCTGGTCTTTATCTGGCGCTAAATATAAAAATGCAGTAAATGAAGCAGGCAAAAAGGAATACAAATGTCTCAAAAATGAGATCCACAGGAAGTCCAAAGTGGCTAAGCAGGTATGGCTAGAGGACAATTGTAAGGATTTAAGGGCTTATCTCCCTAGGGGTAAGATAGATACTGCCTACAGGAAAATTAAAGAGACCTTTGGAGAAATGAGAACCACTTGTATGAACATCAAGAGCTCAGATGGAAACCCAGTTCTAAGCATAGAAGGGAAAGCAGAAAGGTGGAAGGAGTATATACAAGGGCGATGTACTTGAGGACAATATTATGGAAATGGAAGAGGATGTAGATGAAGATGAAATGGGAGATATGATACTGCGTGAAGAGTTTGACAGAGCACTGAAAGACCTGAGTCGAAGCAAGGCCCCGGGAGTAGACAACATTCCTTTAGAACTACTGATGGCCTTGGGAGAGCCAGTCCTGACAAAACTCTACCATCTGGTGAGCAAGATGTTCGAGACAGGCTAAATACCCTCAGACTTCAAGAAGGATATAATAATTCCAGTCCCAAAGAAAGCAGGTGCTGACAGATGTGAAAATTACCGAACTATCAGTTTAATAAGTCGCAGCTGCAAAATACTAACACGAATTCTTTACAGACGAATGGAAAAACTGGTAGAATCCGACCTCGGTGAAGATTCGTTTGGATTCCGTAGAAATGTTGCAACACGTGAGGCAATACTGACCTTACGACTTATCTTAGAAGAAACATTAAGGAAAGGCAAACCTACGTTTCTAGCATTTGTAGACTTAGAGAAAGCTTTTGACAATGTTGACCGGAATACTCTCTTTCAAATTCTGAAGGTTGTTGTTGTTGTTGTGGTCTTCAGTCCTGAGACTGGTTTGATGCAGCTCTCCATGCTACTCTATCCTGTGCAAGCTTCTTCATCTCCCAGTACCTACTGCAACCTACATCCTTCTGAATCTGCTTAGTGTATTCATCTCTTGGTCTCCCTCTACGATTTTTACCACCCATCTAATCTTCAGCATTCTTCTGTAGCACCACATTTCGAAAGCTTCTATTCTCTTCTTGTCCAAACTATTTATTGTCCATGTTTCACTTCCATACATGGCTACACTCCATACGAATACTTTCAGAAATGACTTCCTGACACTTAAATCTATACTGGATGTTAACAAATTTCTCTTCTTCAGAAACGCTTTCCTTGCCATTGCCAGCCTACATTTTATATCCTCTCTACTTCGACTATGGGTAAAATACAGGGAGCGAAAGACTGTTTACAATTTGTACAGAAAGCAGATGGCAGTTATAAGAGTCGAGGGGCATGAAAGGGAAGCAGTGGTTGGGAAGGGAGTGAGACAGGGTTGTAGCCTCTCCCCGACGTTATTCAATCTGTATACTGAGCAAGCAGTAAAGGAAACAAAGGAAAAATTCGTAGTAGGTATTAAAATTCATGGAGAAGAAATAAAGACTTTGAGGTTCGCTGATAACATTGTAATTCTGTCAGAGACAGCAAAGGATTTGGAAGAGCAGTTGAACGGAATGGACAGTGTCTTGAAAGGAGGATATAAGATGAACATCAACAAAAGCAAAACGAGGATAATGAAATGTAGTTGAATTAAATCAGATGATGCTGAAGGGATTAGATTAGGAAATAAGACATTTAAAGTAGTAGACGAGTTTGCTATTTGGGGAGCAAAATAACTGATTATGGTCGAAGCAGAGAGGATATAAAATGTAGACTGGCAATGGCAAGGAAAGTGTTTCTGAAGAAGAGAAATTTGTTAACATCGAGTATTGATTTAAGTGTCAGAAGTTGTTTCTGAAAGTATTTGTATGGAGTGTAGCCATGTATGGAAGTGAAACATGGACGATAAATAGTTTGGACAAGAAGAGAATAGAAGCTTTCGAAATGTGGTGCTACAGAAGAATGCTGAAGATAAGGTGCGTAGATCACGTAACTAATGAGGAGGTATTGCATAGAATTAGGGAGAAGAGAAAATTTGTGGCACAACTTGACAAGAAGAAGGGACCGGTCGGTAGGACATGTTCTGTGCCATCAAGGGATCAGCAATTTAGTATTGGAGGGCAGCGTGGAGGGTAAAAATCGTAGAGGGAGACCAAGAGATGAATACAGTAAACAGATTCAGAAGGATGTAGGTTGCAGTAGGTACCGGGAGATGAAGAAGCTTGCACAGGATAGAGTAGCATGGAGAGCTGCATCGAACCAGTCTCTGGACTGAAGACCACAACAACAACAACAAATCGAAGAGTCACGCGTGCTCAAATAATCCTCACACACTGGAACACCTGCAGTAGAACACCGAAAATGCGGTTCTCACTACCTCTCACGCAGAGCTGCTACGTGTGTGTCACCGTTCCAAAAATCGATGACGGTGCTGCATCGAGGTCAGCAGTGGCCATTTCCAACGTGTTCTGTGATGTTCATTAACGAACGCGAAACCCGTGTCAGACTCATTAAAAATAAGTTTTATTTCGCTCTCCGTGTACAGTGGTTGCGTTGTTGCGCGGCCGCGACGCCAGCAGGCGCCGTCCACTGCGGTGGGTCGGTGGCTGTACACTTTGGGAGAACTCCTCCAGAGGCGGTGGCGGCGCGCGTCGCTGGTGGCCGTGGTGAACGGCGTCGAGGCGGAGGCGGGAGGCGGCCGCGCCTGCCCAAAGCCGGTGCGTGGGCGGAGGAGGCCACTGTGCCCCTCACGCGGCAGCGGTCCGCCCACCGCGGCCCGGGCCCGGGCCACCAGCCGACCTTGACGCTCTCTTTCTCCGTCCGCGGCACGCAGCGGCAGCGTAACTGTTTGTCGGAGCGATAGCGCCGCCACCGCCCACTGGAACGGCGGACTCGCACGCACCGCTCAGCGCCCTCCAGCGGCCCGCTATTGGTGGCTGACGTGTGGGAGTGCGCCGATGTAGTATTTTCACTCAAAGACTGGCTCGTTCCCCTCTCTTCTCTAACTGTCGGTACTGACGATGTGTGTCGCCCTGCGTCGGAAGAGATTCTCTCTAATTCCTACATCTACATCTATACTCCGCAAGCCACCTGACGGTGTGTGCCGGAGGGTACCTTGAGTACCTCTATCGGTTATCCCTTATATTCCATTCTCGTACTGTTCGTGGAAAGATTGTCGCTGTGCCTCTGTGTGGCCTCTAATCTCTCTGATTTTATCCTCGTGGTCTCTTCGCGAGATATACGTAGGAGGAGCAATATACTGCCTGACTCCTCGGTGAAGGTATATTCTCAAGACTTCAACAGAAGCCCGTACCGAGCTACTGAGCGTCTCTCCTGCAGAGTCTTCCACTGGAGTTTATCTATCATCTCCGTAACGCTTTCGCGATTACTAAATGATCCTGTAACGAAGCGCGCTGCTCTTCGTTGGATCTTCTCTATCTCTCCCTTAACAACCCCATCTGGTACGGATCGCACACCGGTCAGCAGTATTCAAGCTGTCAGTGCACAAATGTACTGCAACCTACTTCCTTTGTTTTCGGACTGCATTTGCTTAGGATTCTTCCAATGAATCTGAGTCTGGCATCTGCTTTACCGACGATAAATTTTATATGGTCATTCCATTTTAGATCACTCGTAAAGCCTAATCCCAGATAATCTATGGAATTAACTGCTTCGAGATGCTGACCTGCTATATTGTAGCTAAATGATAAAGGATCTTTCTTTCTATGTATTCGCAGCACATTGCACTTGTCTACATTGAGATTCAATTGCCATTCCCTGCACCATGCGTCAATTCGTTGCAGATCCTCCTGAATTACAGTAGAATTTTACATTGTTATAACCTCTCGATATACTACAACATAATCCGCAAAAAGCCTCAGTGCACTTCTGATGTTATTCCCAACGTCATTTATATATATTGTGAACAGCAACGATCCTACGACACTCCTCTGCGGCACACCTGAAATCACTCTTACTTCGGAAGACTTCTCTCCATTGAGAATGACATGCTGCGTTCTGTTATCTAGGAACTCTTCAATCCAATCACACAATTGGTCTGATAGTCCATATGCTCGTACTTTGTTCATTAAACGACTGTGGGGAACTCTATCAAACGCCTTGCGGAAGTCAAGAAACACAGCATCTACCTGGGAACCCGTGTCTATGGCCCTCTGTGTCTCGAGGACGAATAGCGCAAATTGGGTTTCAGACGATCGTCTTTTTCGAAACCTATGCTGATTTCTACAGAGTAGATTTCTAGTGTCCAGAAAAGTCATTACACTCGAACATAATACGTGTTCCAAAATTCTACAACTGATTGACGTTAGAGATATAGGTCTATAGTTCTGCACATCTGTTCGACGTCCCTTCTTTAAAACGGGGATCACCTGTGTCGTTTTCCAATCTTTTGGAACGCTACGCTCTTCTAGAGACCTACGGTACACCGCTGCAAGAAGTGGGGCAAGTTCCTTCGCGTACTCTGTGTAAAATCTAACTGGTATCCCATCAGGTCCAGCGGACTTGCCTTTTGAGAGATTTTAATTGTTTTTCTATCCCTCTGTCATCTATTTCGATCTCTACCATTTTGTCATCTATGCGACAATCTAGAGAAAGAACTACAGTGCAGTCTTCCTCTGTGAATCAGCTTTGGAAAAAGACATTTAGTATTTACGGAGGATATCTGCCATAAAGACAGCCGGTCTTCCTTGCCATATAAAGGCAGAGCTCAGCATCTGTAGCATCATCGACAGGACCGACTGTGGTCCTTCGGTACACAACCGAGTAGGCTGCAGATCCTCAACTTCCCTTTAATAAGTCAGCGGTCCATCAGACACAGGACACGGCTACACGGGTTGTGCGGAATGGACTGGGTGGGTCCTTAGGTTAGGTCGTCGGGAAAGTACAAAATCAGCTTCACAGTCTCGAACGGTGCACGGCAAACAGGACGAGATTAGACAAGCAACAATCGGTATTATAATTGTAAGTTGTCGTGGCTGCGTAGGCGAAGAACCAGAGATTCAACCGCTCACGGAAAGCGCTGAAGCAGAAATCGTTACATGCACCGAAAGCCTCCAAATCGTGTTCATCAAGGACCTGAGGGTGTACAGAAAGAATAAATTAAATATAATTGGTGGTGTTGCTTCTGTTGCTGTTAGAACTAGTTTTATCTTCCAGTGAAATTGAAGTAGATAGTTCCTGTGAGTTAGTACGGGAAGAATCTGTACGCACGAATTTCCACAAAGTTTTGTCTGTCGTCCATTGTGCGTTCTGTTTTGAATCGAGAGCGCAACCGTCTCTGCTTCCTCAGCAATTTCCGCATTTCGCATTAAAAGACGGTGAGTCTTTTCCGTACTTTATTCACTTATTCGGCACTTGCTTCTCAAGAGCGCCATTTATAATCAGTTTATGGTACACTTCGCACTGAACCCCTCTACATCCGTCATATTGGATCCAAACCAAGTCCATTCATTGTCTACGTGGAATGTTAACACTGTTTTTCTGCTCTTTCTTACAGTAATCTCTAGCCTTCTACATGAATTGATTTCACCCTAGTAACCATCGCCGCTATGACTGCACCACTCTCACTAACCCTTGTCTCTATAATGACACTGTCGATGACGTCATCCCTCTTTGTAGCCACCAGGCCTAAAATATTTCTACTGCGTGTGAGTAGATAAACACTGGGAGATGCATCACAACCAGTGATAAGTTAAGGGTGGTGTCATTTTACATAAGAGGCAATTGGGCTTACCATCTCCTAGGTGCCCTCGTCCCCCACTCCAGCCGGCCCACGCAACCGAAGCATTAGTGTGACATAAGAATGAGGAGAGAACCCTTCACTTCCCCCTGACCAATAAGAATCGAATTCCTCCTCCCCCTATTCCTTATATTACACTATTGGCCATTAAAATTGCTACACCAAAAAGAAATGCAGCTGATAAACGGGTATTCATTGCACAAATATATTATACTAGAACTGACATGTGATTACATTTTCACGCAATTTGGGTGCACAGATCCTGAGAAATCAGTACCCAGAACAACCACCTCTGGCCGTAATAACGCCTTGATACGCCTGGGCATTGAGTCAGAGCTTGGATGGCGTGTACAGGTACAGCTGCCCACGCACCTTCAACACGATACCACAGTTCATCAAGAATAGTGACTGGCGTATTGTGACGAGCCAGTTGCTCGGCCACCATTGACCAGGTGTTTTCAATTGGTGAGAGATCTGGAGAAAGTGCTGGCCAGGGCAGCAGTCGAACATTTTCTGTGTCCGCAGCTCGTGGTCGTGCGGTAGCGTTCTCGCTTCCCACGCCCGGGTTCCCGGGTTCGATTCCCGGCGGGGTCAGGGATTTTCTCTGCCTCGTGATGACTGGGTGTTGTGTGATGTCCTTAGGCTAGTTAGGTTTAAGTAGTTCTAAGTTCTAGGGGACTGATGACCATAGCTGTTAAGTCCCATAGTGCTCAGAGCCATTTGAACCATTTGAACATTTTCTGTATCCAGAAAGGCCCGTACAGGACCTGCAACATGCGGTCGTGCATTATCCTGCTGAAATGTAGGGTTTCGCAGGGATCGAGTGAAGGGTCGAGCCACGGGTCGTAACACATCTGAAATGTAACGTCCACTGCTCAAACTGCCGTCAATGCGAACAAGAGGTGACCGAGACGTGTAACCAATGGCACCCCATTGTCAAATGTTATCCCCAGTGCAGTTCCAGGTTGTCGTGAATGCAGATGGCCATCAGGTTGAACAGCATTTGTATTATGGAACGAAAACATGGTACACTGTGAACAAATGCATCCCTGCAATTATTTTACTACACTACTGGCCATTAAAATTGCTGCACCACGAAGATGACGTGCTACAGACGCGATATTTAACCGACAGAAAGAAGATGCTGTGATATGCAAATGATTAGCTTTTCAGAGCATTCACACAAGGTTGGCAAACCTACAACGTGCTGACATGAGCAAAGTTTCCAACCGATTTCTCATACACAAACAGCAGTTGACCGGCGTTGCCTAGAAACGTTGTTGTGATGCCTCGTGTAAGGAGGAGAAATGCTTACCATCACGTTTCCGACTTTGATAAAGGTCGGATTGTAGCCTATCGCGATTGCGGTTTATCGTATCGCGACATTGCTGCTTGCGTTGGTCGAGATCCGATGACTGTTGGGAGAAAATGGAATCGGTGGGTTCAGGAGGGTAATACGGAAGGCCGTGCTGGATCCCAACGGCCTCGTATCACTAGCAGTCGAGATGACAGGCATCTTATCCACATGGCTGTAACGGATCGTACAGCCACGTCTCGATCCCTGAGTCAACAGATGGGGACGTTTGCAAGACGACAATCATCTGCTCGAACAGTTTCTCCGACGTTTGCAGTATCATGGAGTCACCTCGGAGACCATGACTGCGGCTACCCTAGACGCTGCATCACAGACAGGAGCGCCTGCGATGGTGTACTCAACGACGAACCTGGATGCACGAATGGCAAAACGTCATTTTTTCGGATGAATCCAGGTTCCGTTTACAGCATCATGATGGTCGCATCCGTGTTTGGCGACATCACGGTGAACGCATATTGGAAGCGTGTATTCGTCATCGCCATACTGGCGTATCACTCGGCGTGATGGTATGGGGTGCCACTGGTTACACGTCTCGGTCACCTCTTGTTCGCATTGACGGCACTTTGAAGAGTGGACGTTACATTTCAGATGTATTACGACCCGTGGCTCTAACCTTCATTCGATCCCGGCGAAACCCTACATTTCAGCAGGATAATGCACGACCGCATCTTGCAGGTCCTGTACGGGCCTTTCTGGATGCAGAGAATGTTCGACTGCTGCCCTGGCCAGCACATTCTCCAGATCTCTCACCAATTTGACAACGTCTGGTCAATGGTGGCCGAGCAACTGGCTCGTCACAATAGGCCAGTCACTACTCTTTATGAGCTGTGGTACCTTGTTGAAGCTGCATGGGCAGCTGTACCTGTACACGCCATCCAAGCTCTGTTTTACTCAATGCCCAGGCGTATCAAGGCCGTTATTACGGCCAGAGGTGGTTGTTCTGGGTACTGATTTATGAGGATCTATGCACCCCAATTGCGTGAAAATGCAATCACATGTCAGTTCTAGTATAATATATTTGTCCAATGAATGCCCGTGTACCATCTGCATTTCTTTTTGGTGTAGCAATTTTAATGGCCAGTAGTGCAAGAGGGATAAAACAACGGACCAATATCGCTAACTTGTATTTGTTGCAGAATCCTTATACATATTCTCAGTACGAATATAATACATTTTCTTGAGAGTGAGAAGCTTATGTCCATCAATCAGCATGGTTCTAGAAGTCATCGCTAGTGCTATACTCAGCTTGCCCATTTCTCGCATTTACACTGAGGACTATTGATGAAGGGCATCGGGCAGATTCCATATTTCAATATTTCCAGAAAGCATTTGATATGGTAATCCATTGCAGGCTGTTAATGAAAGTACGAGCATATGGAATAAGTCCACAGATATGTGAGTGGCTCGAAGACTTCTTAAATAGTAGAATCCAGTATGTTGTACTCGACGGCGAGTGTCCATCAGAGGCAAGGGCACCGTCAGCTGTGCCCCAGGGAAGTGTGACAGGACGCTACGGTAAGGAGTTGAAGTTGAGTGACTGTAGAAAGATACAAGACGAGTTAGACAAAACTTTCAGTTGGTGTGATGAATGGCAGCTAGTCCTAAATGCGGAAAAGTAGGAAGAACAAACCTCTAATGTTCGGATACAGTATGATTAGTGTCCCGTTTGACACAGCCAAGTCGTTTAAATATCTGAGCGTATCGTTGTAAAGCGATATGAGGTGGAACGAGCGTGTGAAAACTGTGTTGGAGAAGGCAAATGGTCGACTTCGGTTTATTGGGCGAGTTTTTTTAGGGAAGAGTGGTTCACCTGTAAAGGAGACCGCATGTAGGACGCTGTTCCGACCTATTCTTAAGTACTGCTCGAGTGTTTGGGATCCGTGCCAGGTCGGATTGCAGGAAGACATCGAAGAAATTCAGAGGAGGTCTGCTAGGTTTATTACCGGTAAGTTCGAACAAAACGTAAGTGCTACAGAGATGCTTTGGGAACTCAAATGGGAATCCCTGGAGGGAAGGCGGCGTTTCTTTCGGGAAACATTATTGAGAAAATTTAGAGAACCGGCATTTGATGCTGACTACCTAACGATTCTGCTGCCGCCAACATACATCGCGCATAAGGACGACGAAGATAAGATACGAGAAATTAGGGCTCACACGGATGTGTACAGACAGTGGTTTTTCCTTCGCTCTGTTTGTGAGTGGAACACGAGTGGAAATGACTAGTTGTTCAGGGTACCGTCCGCCACGGACCTGACGGTAGCTTGGTTGCTGTGTCGTGTTTGACAGTTCTGCTGTTTGTCTGCTGAGGTAATAAGAATACTCGTAGAAAGGAGTGTACAAGTAAGTCTGCCAGATTCTCAGCATGGATAAAAGCTTACAAGTTGTGTTCTGTCTGCGCACAGTTTTAATTGCCTAACTGTAAACTATGTGGAGATTCTTAACACTGACTTCAACAAAGATGATATGTTATACTGAAGTGTTACATGAAAATAGGAGAAACTTATTTCCCAAAATCTAGAACATTGTTTTCCATACTACCATCAAATATAGACCTTGCCGAATTGGCTCTGGCTCCCACGGACAATGCTATTCCATAAGTGTTAAGGAAAAGACCCAACATGTCAAACAGATTTAAGGCATTCCCTCTTAAGGAAATCACTACCCTAAGTGCAGTCAACGTGCTGTGTGCATGAAAACCAAAATAGAGAATAGAGGACACCAATGTCAAGAAACAAAAACTGTAGTATATGGCGAAGACTACCGCCATAAAAGAATAATATAAACTGCAACTGGAGAAAGAAACAGCTATTGCAGGTATGCAAGCAAGGTTTAAACAAAGTGTATGGAGAAATCTGGCCATGGCTGGGGATTATAAAGAATTTGCATTTACAGTAAACTGAACTGGAAATTGACTATGTGTTGTAGTGCTACCAGAAATCTGTGGAATCGAGAATGTTTACTACATTAAAAGATAGACTAAACTTTGCTTATAAACCTCTATTCCCACTTGGACTGGCTTTAAAAAAAATGGTTATGTTATAGCTAAATGTGGCAGACTGTATGTTGTGCATCTATCAAGATAACAGACCGATGGAATATTGACATTCAATGAACACACATTTGCAAAGGTTGTAAACTTTAAGTTGCATATAGAAACTCAGCAAGAATGTGTAGGAGAAGAGCTGTTGGTGTACACACAGGAAGATGTAGACTGATTTAACAATAGTGTCGTGGAAGAAATAAGAGATAAAGGTAAAATCCTTGCATTCTCTCGTCTAGAACAACAGCAAAAGGAACAGAGCTAACTGTTAAAGCCACAAAAGAAATATTTTACATGAACAAAAGTAGGTATGTATTAGAAGTCGAGAACAAACATTCCTTGTACCTGTCAAATTAATGGCTGGAGGAATAAATACCTGATTCAGATGTGGAGGTTAGTTATAAGTTAAAAATTAAGCTAGATTTTATTAAGACTACACCCAAGAAACTTAAAGAAAGGATTGTCTTCCGTGTTTAAATTATATGCCGAAATTGCCCTAGATTTCGTACGGGAGTATTTGCTTGTCTTATTCGTGTTAAGGAAAAAATTCTAGGGTATCTACCCCTTTTCTTACCTAGAATTGAACTGAGGAGGGGCGGCAGAAAAGATGTCTCACTTTTCCCAGGGAGGCGGGTGAGGAAGAGGGGGGAGGGGGGTTCTCAAGATTACCCCAGGGCGTCATGAATCAACCCTCAGAGGGTTGTATGCAAATTATCCACACAAACTATGCCTGTACAAACGTTGTTACACTACTCACACACAGTATTGTTACTTACGGAGTGTACGATGAAATGGGTTCACGTGTGCTGCCTCATGGCATACTACTACTGTCTCATGTATGCAGATGTGAGACCTTGCTCCCACCACATTGTAGCACAGCGAGATGATATCTCTGAATCCATCCCCAATGTCAGGGGACTCCCCTCCATGACTTGGCTTGATAACATAGAAGTTAAATATTATTAACACTCTAAAATGTTTTATTACATTTCTCTCTAATTCTTCAGAATATTTTCCAGGAATGAATAGTTATTAACATTCCGTGTATTGGCAAATTTCACCTGTTCAGTAACAATATTTTTATTCAATTCAACTGTATTAAAAATCTTCTGGGACTTGAGCAAGGACAATTGTACAGTGAGGTATTTCATGGTGAAAGGCTGTTCACCGTGAAGTGGCCATTAAATTTGAGATTTTTATGTATACAGTGGTGACCTATGGACAAGAAACTAAAACAGTATCGAAAGTTAGAGGTAGATAAGAATGGTTTCTTATTCAGTGTCACTATGTATTTGCATATTGTTTTGCGTGACAAAGACAGTGCTAGAACTCAGTCATAGATGTCTGAAGTAACATTCCATTTTGTAAAATTCAGCATTTTGTCAAATCACAGAGAAGGAAGAAAAAAATGTCGCAATCATTGTATGAAGACTGACACTGAGTGCTGTTTGGAGGGGTAGATAAAAAAGAAGTAAGAAAGGCTGTAGGATAATGTCAGTTCTTGACAGTGTCACTGAAGACAAAGCGCAAATCAACTAATACACTTGTTGTAGGGACGAAACTAAATCTATTCAGTGTATTAAATCATTTTCTTAAAAGCTGTGGAATAATGGTAAACACATTCAGATTAATATTTTCCGCCAATTTTTGCATATTATGTCATGAGGTCATTAAATTAGAGTAATTCGGCCACACATTGTCGTCAAAAGATCTTACCTCTTAAATTACGTTAATATTAAAGGCCTTTTACAGAATATGCCGAAAATGTGCATCACTTTGCTGCTAATTACATTAATTAAGATACAATACTTGAAGGCAGTCGCTGTGGACCGTTCGTTACGCTAATATTATCTACTATTTTAAGTAGTGTAGCACCTGTCAGACAATTCTGCAGGTGGATTTATATTTTCCGTCATTTTTGCAGAATATGCTGTAATGTCATTAATTTGTAGTAATTTAGCAACACACTGTTACATGAAATTATGGTAATATTTGCCGCCATTTTTAAGTAGTATAATTCTACTGCTGCTTATTCTTTCACTACGAGGTGCATTCAAGTTCTAAGGCCTCCAATTTTTTTTCTAATTAACTACTCACCCGAAATCGACGAAACTGGCGTTACTTCTCGACGTAATCGCCCTGCAGACGTACACATTTTTCACAACGCTGACGCCATGATTCCATGGCAGCGGCGAAGGCTTCTTTAGGAGTCTGTTTTGACCACTGGAAAATCGCTGAGGCAATAGCAGCACAGCTGGTGAATGTGCGGCCACGGAGAGTGTCTTTCATTGTTGGAAAAAGCCAAAAGTCACTAGGAGCCAGGTCAGGTGAGCAGGGAGCATGAGGAATCACTTCAAAGTTGTTATCACAAAGAAACTGTTGCGTAACGTTAGCTCGATGTGCGGGTGCGTTGTCTTGGTGAAACAGCCCTTCCCGGACGTTTTTGTTGCAGTGCAGGAAGGAATTTGTTCTTGAAAACATTTTCGTAGGATGCACCTGTTACCATAGTACCCTTTGGAACGCAATGGGTAAGGATTACGCCCTCGCTGTCCCAGAACATGGACATCATCATTTTTTCAGCACTGGCGGTTACCCGAAATTTTTTTGGTGGCGGTGAATCTGTGTGCTTCCATTGAGCTGACTGGCGCTTTATTTCTGGATTGAAAATGGCATCCACGTCTCATCCATTGTCACAACCGACGAAAAGAAAGTCCCATTCATGCTGTTGTTGCGCGTCAACATTGCTTGGCAACATGCCACATGGGCAGCCATGTGGTCGTCCGTCAGCATTCGTGGCACCCACCTGGATGACACTTTTCGCATTTTCATGTCGTCATGCAGGATTGTGTGCACAGAACCCACAGAAATTCCAACTCTGGAGGCGATCTGTTCAACAGTCATTTGGCGATCCCCCAAAACAATTCTCTCCACTTTCTCGATCATGTTGTCAGACCGGCTTGTGCGAGCCCAAGGTTGTTTCGGTTTGTTGTCACACGATGTTCTGCCTTCATTAAACTGTCGCACCCACGAACGCACTTTCGACACATCCATAACTCCATCACCACGTGTCTCCTTCAACTGGCGATGAATTTCAATTGGTTTCACACCACGCAAATTCAGAAAACGAATGATTGCACGCTGTTCAAGTAAGGAAAACGTCACCATTTTAAGTATTTAAAACAGTTCTCATTCTCGCCGTTGGCGGTAAAATTCCATCTGCCATACGGTGCTGCCGTGTCTGGGACGTATTGACAATGAACACGGCCTCATTTTAAAACAATGCGCATGTTTCTATCTCTTTCCAGTCCGGAGAAAAAAAATCGGAGGCCTTAGAACTTGAATGCACCTCGTATAGTGCATAGATCACAAATGATTAGTTCCATGGTATTGCTCTAGTAACAGAAAGAGGAGGAGTAGGAGCTTGATTCTTATTGGTATACGGGCAAGTGATGGGTTTCCCAGCATTTTTACGTCACGCTATTGTCTCCGGTGTGTGGACAGGGCAGGGGTTCCTCGAGGGGAGGGGGTGGGAGTGACGTTGGCGGTAACAGGCTCAATTGCGTCGAATGTAACATGACACCACTGTTACCTTACCCCTGGAAGTCATGCGCTGACTAGTGTTATCTTCCGTTGGACTCTGCTCGTTTAGGCTGTGAAACTAGTTCTCGGAAAATTTGTTTAAAACTACTTCACACGACGGTCTGTCCGTATCATGTGCAATCAATCCATAGACGTGCATTAATGTCCCCTCCATATAATACTGCATGCACCGGGTATTTCTGTGTTAATCGGAATATACTTTGTTTGACTGATTCTAGAACTGTCATGGCAGAATCAGGTGGCCGCTAAAAACATGCGATAATTAACGTGACCACACCTAGACCTGTGCTCACTTCCAGATAACTTCGCAGTTCTGCTCAATTTTAATGTTCACAAACACAATATTTTTGTCGACTCCAATGAGCACCCCCTGTCCTATGGCATCTTTTCTGTCTGTTCGACATACATTCCATGCCTCATGTATATTTCAGAGCTTTCTGCCTTAAGTTTCAGCCGGCTCCCAGTTCTGAGAACAATATGAGTGTGAGAAATTTCCAAGAGGGTAGAAAATTCAGAACTTTGTTTGTTAAAAATACCTTGACAGTTAACTGTTAAAATTTTGAGAGTCGAAGTGTGTCTACTTTGTGCACGGTCTAATTTCATTTTCCAATATATAGTGACTGGAGAGTGTGCCTTGGAGGATCTCAAACCACTGCCTAGCCTTTAAAAAAAAAAAAAGAAAAAAGAGACTGAGGCACTAATTCCGGCAGTTGCCTGTACAAGCTGAGGATAGCCCCAAAACCCAAGCAACAGACGTTACTGGGGCCGATGTGGGCCACAGCTTGCAGACGACTGCACCATGCACACTTGACAGCTACAGCCAAAGCCTCTTTCACATCTTGGATGAGGCATCCCAGCAGACACACCGAGCACACACTGAATTTCTTTCCACCCCTGGACGCTACTTCCCTAAGGGGTTCCATAATATGCCTAATGTTGGAGTTGCCAATAACTCTTCAACCCCCTCGCTGTGCCTGATCAGACCCTGCTGAAGCAGTGGCCATCTGTCCACTCACTGGATGATTGGGAGAGGCCAGACGTCCAGCCTCCTTTTTGACTCTCCAACTCGAGTTACATGAACGCATTACCACTCACCACTCACCGTGCGGTGAGGGCAGACCACCTGCATTGGGTTCGCTGCAAGGTGCCTTGGAAGAAGGGCCTGTAGTCGAAACAAACGACATCTGAGGTGTGGCATGTGACACATCAGATTTTCCCACACCGCTACATTCTCAAGCAGCACCATGAAGATAGCTGAAAACGGCCAAAATCTTCGACTGGGGAACTGTGTCCAGCTCCTGTGTCCACACACAGCAAGCACACACAGTATCTACCGTTGTAATTTTTTTTTTTTTATCGTATGGCTAGGGCCCCCCTTCGGGCAGACCGTTCGCCGGGTACCTGTCTTTCAATTTGACGCCACTTCTTCGACCTGCAGTCGATGGAGGATGAAAGGATGATGATGAGGAGAAAATTCCCCGACCCAGCTGGGAATCGAACGCAGGCCCAGAGAATTCACAATCCGTCACGCTGACCATTCAGCTACCGGGGGCGGGCGCTTGTAAATTAAGAATTAACTATAAAAACACACTGAAAAAGCTAAATATATAACTTGCTACTGCCTTTGTGTGTCATCAACAGTGGATCATGCCTTCCTGAGCTGTGCAGCTGACCATTCAAAAGAAGTGATAACTACATGAATCTATACTTTAAAGTTATTAAAATGTAAGACTACCATTCTTAAGTACATATCATGCAAAGAATTTAAGAACTGAACTATGAAAACACACAGAAAAAGCTAACATCATTTTCACGGGTCATTTTAATACCACAGAAAAAGTTAATGTCATTTTTAAACATCATTTTACAGAGTGTTTATAAATGTATGTCGGGGTTTTAATGCTTTATAATATTTATTATATTAAACTTTCAGTTATAAATGTTATGTCAAATGAAAGAGCAACTCAAACAGTTTTAGCAAGAACCTTATAAATGTTCAATGTGAGCACCATTTGTCACTCATCAAGTCTATAGCCGAGTTCCTCCCAAATGTTGATAAGTGTGTCTTCAGTGAATGTAGCAACAGCTGCTTCAAACTAGTTTTTTAATTCAGGGAGGTGTAGCATATACCATCGTAACAAGTATCCAAATTGCTCACGTACTGACGCCATAAACGTGCCGTGCCGAGACAGTACTCTTTGAACTCCTAGCACCTTGCTGTCCAAACTGCAGCACTCTGTAGGACAACGAATCTCCTTCCTATAGTAAGAAGTAGCTTAACAGGGAAGTCAACAGAGCCTCCACACTTTACACAGCGATAAACTCTGTGTGCGCAACGATAAGAGGAAACGTGTGACGCTTGGAGGACGGTCTTTGTGCTGCGACGTGCCCTAGAAACGCTACTGAAAATGTAGCGTTGACGACGATATTGCCACCGCCAACTTCTAGGAGTCTTGCTCTTTGTTCAGTAGAAGTAGGTAGCCTGGAAAATATTCAACTGACGTTTATGCAGTCATCAGCCTTCAACTCGTGTTCATTTGGCTATGTTTTCCGTATTCAACACCTGGTCTCCCTCTACAACTTTTGAACAACACACTTCCCTTCATTACCAAATTAAATGTCTACCTGAAAGTCTTTTCTAGCAGCCTATCCCTTCTTTTAGTCACGTTTTACGTGAAGCTCTTCTCTTGTGCTGTTCTTTCGTATGTTCAGGTTCGACTGCCAACTCCTGCAAGAAACGTCGATCCTGTACAAGTCTTCCTGCATTTCGCCACAGTTCCCCAGCGTTGCGATTTCTCTACAAACAACAGCGTCAGTCGGCAAAAGCGTCTTGGAGCTTCTGACGTTAACAATTTGTCTTTTAAACACGGCGCGAAAAATAAAACTGGCCCGATTATTACCGATAACACTGACGCAAAATTTACCATCGGTAATGAACAGGAGAACTGCCCATCACGGAAAACCGGCCGGAGTGGCCGAGCGGTTCTAGGCGCTACAGTCTGGAACCGCGCGACCGCTACGGTCGCAGGTTCGAATCCTGCCTCGGGCATGGATGTGTGTGATATCCTTAGGTTAGTTAGGTTTAAGTAGTTCTAAGTTCTAGGGGACTGATGACCTCAGCAGTTAAGTCCCATAGTGCTCAGAGCCATTTTTTGAACCATCACGGAAAATGCTGGAAAGCACGATTTCGAGGCATCAATCGGTTGGTGTCACGTGCCTGCACAAGCTGACCTCTGCCGATTGCTCTCTGAGTGGGCGAGGGACGAAGCTCTTCAGTGACTAGTCGAATCGAACACAATGGCGGTTACGATACAACTGCGTGTTCACTGCCGAGTGTTATGCAATAAAAATTCGTGAGAAACGTGTGCGTAACTGTTTTCACAAGACTTCAACACTGGAAGCATTTTGGTGAAGCCTCCACCAAAGTCAGCTGTGCAAAACGTAACATAAATTGGCACTAAACGGTCTCTGCACCGAATAAAAACCAAAAGAGTTGTAACACCAGAGAATAACGCTCGCGTGAAGGAACTCCTAGAACAAAGTACGACAAAATGTTAACGCCGCTAATCTGCATGAGTGGGAGTGAAGAGCTCTTCGTGTCGAAACGTCGTCAAAGAGGACCTGCGTCAGCTTCCGAACGAATAACAGAGTAGGACTGTTCTTGCGCCATAGTGTAGATGATGCTACAGGCAAATACAGCAGCACAGGTGCTTATAAAATAACGTGCGGGTCTTGTAACAGTTTCTACACTACTGGCCATTAAAATTGCTACACCAAGAAAAATGCAGATGATAAACGGGTATTCATTGGACAAATATATTATACTAGAACTGACATGTGATTACATTTTCACGCAATTTGGGTGCATAGATCCTGAGAAATCAAGACCCAGAACAACCATCTCTGGCCGTAATAACGGCCTTGATACGCCTGGGCATTGGATGGCGTGTACAGGTACAGCTGCCCACGCACCTTCAACACGATACCACAGTTCGTCAAGAGTAGTGACTGGCGTATTGTGACGAGCCAGTTGATCGACCACCATTGACCATACGTTTTCAATAGGTGAGAGATCTGGAGAACGTGCTGGCCAGGGCAGCAGTCGAACGTTTTCTGTATCCAGAAAGGCCCGTACAGGACCTGCAACATGCGGTCGTGCATTATCCTGCTGAAATGTAGGGTTTCGCAGGGATCGAGTGAAGGGTAGAGCCACGGGTCGTAACACATCTGAAATGTAACGTCCACTGTTCAAAGTGCCGTCAATGCGAACAAGAGGTAATAGAGACGTGTAACCAATGGCACCCCATACCATCACCCCGAGTGATACGCCAGTATGGCGATGACGAATACACGGTTCCAATGTGTGATCACCGCGATGTCGCCAAACACGGTTACGACCATCATGATGCTGTAAACAGAACCTGGATTCATCCGAAAAAAAAATGTCGTTTTGCCATTCGTGCACCCAGGTTCGTCGTTGAGTACACCATCGCAGGCGCTCCTGTCTGTGGCGCAGCGTCAAGGGTAACCGCAGCCATGGTCTCCGAGCTGATAGTCCATGCTGCAGCAAACGTCGTCGAACTGTCCGTGCAGATGGTTGTTGTCTCGCAAACGTCCCCATCTGTTGACTCAGGGATCGAGACGTGTCTGCACGATCCGTTACAGCCATGCGGATAAGATGCCTGTCCTCTCGACTGCTAGTGATACGAGGCCGTTGGGATCGAGCACGGCGTTCCGTATTACCCTCCTGAACCCACCGATTCCATATTCTGCTAACAGTCATTGGATCTCGACCAACGCGAGCAGCAATGTGGCGATACGATAAACCGCAATCGCGATAGGCTACAATCCGAACTTCATAAAAATCGGAAACGTGATGGTACGCATTTCTCCTCCTTATACGAGACATCACAACAATGTTTCACCAGGCAACGCCGGTCAACTGCTGTTTGTGTATGAGATATCGGTTGGAAACTTTCCTCATGTCAGCACGTTGTAGGTGTCGCCACCGGCGCCAACCTTGTGTGAATGCTCTGAAAAGCTAATCATTTTCATATCACAGCATCTTGTTCTTGTCGGTTAAATTTCGCGTCTGTAGCAGCAACAACAGCGCCGTTGGTTGTCACCTGAGAGAACAAAATCATTGTTTACAGTCAATCGCAGATATCCTAAGTATTGTACATTCGAAACGAAAAAGGTAGAACGCTAGATATCCTGGAAGAGATTGTAATTTACACCAACAGCCGTTCAACCCCAAATCTAATAATTAGTGTACAGATCACCAGCAGCAGACAATGTTCTTTACTATTTTTTGACGAGGCGTTGCCGAACAACTAAAACTCGGGATGTCTTTTAAATTTGTCTTTGGCTGAGGTTGGCCTTAACTTTTATCTACAGTGTAAGAAGAAATACGTATAAATTCTTTGATAATAGATAATGTTCCTACGACTTGCATTCACGCACATGCAGTGGTCGGCACGCTGGACTCACATTCGGGTGGTCGACGGCTCAAACCCACATCTCGCCAGTCTGATTTAGGTTTTCCGCGATTCCCCTAAATCGCTCCAGGCAAATGCCGGGTTCCTTTGAAAGGGCACGGCCGACTTCTCCATCCTTCCACAGTCCGATGGGACCGATCAACCCGCTGTTCGGCCCTCTCTCCCAGAATCAACCAACTGGTCATTTACGGCGGCTCCACAGAACCCCCGCCATCCAGCGTCAACAAGCTCTTTCTAAGCGGGACTGTCAGCCTGCCACACCACTACTCAGATAGCAGCGCACATGTTAGGCCAAACACTTATTTGCTGGTTGGACTGGGAAACTTTTATGCTTCTTTCGATGTTAATTGATATTCTTATTCAAGTTGCATTTTGATTCTGTACTAAATGGTATTCATTTTGCTTTAAATGTGTGTTATTCAGTCACGTTTTACAACAGGTCCTCTTTTAAGACACTTGTGTAGATTTGCAAAAGTGAAAAAAAAATCTGTTACTAATTTGTCACCAGCTCATCTGAAGATGGGTAGAGCCCGAAACGTGTCATAAATAATAAATGGGTCCAGAAACATACTGTGACTATTATTTTGCACAGTAGACGGCCAGGGGGAAAGTTCCCACTGGGCCGTTTGTGACAAATTCCGACGCACCTCTCCGATTTCCCCAGCCCACTAGCTGTGGTTACGTGGACCGTGCCAAAAGGTGCGGTTTCTCTTATGTAAATGTTTCCTTCGATTGCCGAGCACTTATGAGTGGGCGGTGAAAACTCGGAACGCTTCCCCTCTGGGACGTGACGCTGGGAAGAGTTTCTCTTGGCTCGTAAACGACCACGAATAGCATAAACTTCGCTTCGAAAGCCGGTGCAACCGCAGTGTATTGTCAGAGCGGAAAGCCTCTAGTAAGCGTTGCCGAACTACGCAAAAGCACTCATATTGTGAAGTCATACCCTCAAAGGATGACCATAAAACTTTAGAGGTAATCAAAGAAAATAAATCACTTGAAGCTAAAATCTAGTTGAGAAACATGAGCAGACGAATCTTCGTATCGGTTTTTATATGTGGTGCGAGGGCAGCGGACAAATGTAAATGGCTAATGATGATAGATACATATAGACGTCTTTTCCCAGTTTCGTGAGTCTCATAACCTAGTTACATTAAAAAGTTACTAATTATCGGCAAGATGACGATATCGGTAAAAAAAAAAAAAAATCTTTTACTCTTCCCCACCTGTAAGAAGAAATTGGCTGTCACGGGGACGCTACTGCATGACAACTTAACGTCTCAGAGTGGTCCAAGTGATGCAAAAGACACAGGTTGCCCATAAAAACTAGTTCCACTTTGTCTACTGTTTTCCTTGGGAGCCAGTGCGTAGAGCAAGCAGTGGATCTCATTTATCAGTTTCTGGGCCGTTATGAAGCAGTCAACACGTGTTTCCATGACAGGTATGGTCGGCCTTCGAGCCACACGGATCTGCATGTGGCCATTTCCAGAGGGCCAAAGCCTCAGATTTTTTTTTTTTTTTTACACGTCTAGTTCCATAGGACGAAATTGAGGAGCAAATCCCCAAACGTCATGGAACGTGTCAGTACACGAAATTGCAACATAAGAGTAATAACAGATAAAATAAAATGTTTATGAACTCAGAAAAAGCCATAAGCTTAGGTAAATGCAGTCAACAATATAACGAAGGAAATAGCTTAATTTTTTAACGAACTCCTCGACAGAATAGGAGTGGTCCGTGAGACAACTCTTCAGTTTCGATTTGAAAGCGCGTGAGTTACTACTAAGAATTCCTGTGGTAGCTTATTGAAAATGAATACAATAATATACTGCACGCCGTTCTGCACAAGGGTCAACGAAGTGCGATCAAAATGCAGATCGGTTTTCTGCCTAGCAACTGAGTGAAAGCTGCTAACTCTTGGGAATAAGCTGATAGTTTTGACAGAAACAACAGTAAAGAATATGTATATTGAGAGACTGTACCAGAACACCCAGGCTAAGGAAAAAGAGTCGACAAGAGGATCGCGAACTTACACCGCTTATTGCCCGAACCGCCCGTTTGTTAGCCAAAAATATCCTTTGAGAATGGGAAGAGTTACTCCAAAATGTAATAACATACGACATAAACGAATGAAAATAAGCAAAGTAGGCTACTTTTCGTGTCGAACTACCACTTACTTCAGATACCGTTCGAATAGAAAAAATGGCAGCATTATGTCTTTGAACAATATCCTGAACGTAGGCTTTCCATGACAGCTTACTATCTCTCTGAACACCTAGAAACTTGAGCTGTTCAGTTTTACTAATCATAAGCCCATTCTATGACATTAAAACGTCGAATTTTGTTCAATTGTGTGTTAGAAACTGTAAAAACTGAGCCTTTCTATGATATAGCGTTAGTTTATTTCCTACAACCCATGAGCTTACATATTCCACTGCACTATTTGAAACACTGCCAACTTTGGACACGACATTCTTTACTATCAAACTAGTTTCGCATCAGCAGACAGAAATATTTTAGAATCACCTATAATACTAGAGGGAATATCATTCACATCAATAAGAAACAGGAGTGGCCCCAGCAATTATCCTTTGGGCACCACCCATTTAACTGCGCCCCACTCAGACTTCATACCATAGCCATTCTCAACGCTGTGGAGAATGACGTTTTGCTGTCTGTTATTAAAGTAAGAGGTGAACAAATTGTGAGCTACTCCCCGTATTACGTAATAGTCCAACTTCTGGAGCAATATATTGTGATCAACACAATCAAACGCCTTAGTTAAATAAAAAATATGCCTAGCGTTCGAAACCTTTTGTTTACCCCACCCAGTACCAAACAGGGGAAAGAGAATATAGCATTTTCAGTTGTTAAACGACTTCTAAAGCCAAACTGTACATTTGATAGCAAATCGTGTGATATCAAATGATCAATTATCTTTACGTACACAGCCTTTTCAATAACTTTAGCAAACACTGATGGTATAGAAATAGGTCTAAATTGTCTAAATTATCCCTTTCTTCCTTTTTATAAAGCGGTTTACTACTACTTTAATTGACTCAATCTCCCCCTTGTTAGTATCACAGAGGAGTATCTAGACATAAGTCTCGGAAAGCCTTTTTTCCTAGAGAGTTATATGATTCTCTGTAGAAACTAAGCTTTTATTTAATTCACCAGCAATGCTCAGAAAATGATTGTTAAATACTGCACACGTACCTGGCCTATCAGTAAAAGAAACATTCTTACTTCAAACTGACTTTATATCGTCGACTTTGTGCTGCTGACCAGACACTTCCTTCACGACTGACCATATAATTTTAATTTTATCCTGTGAATTAGCAATTCTATTTGCGTACCACATACTCTTTGCCTTTCTAATAACATTTTTATGCACCTTACGATACTGTTAGTAATGGACTACTGTAGGTGGATTGTGACTACTTCTAACATTTTGATGGAAAGCAGCTTTCAAAGAGCATGAGAAATGTGTTAAGGAAAGCATTATGTTCGTCATCTTTGCTATCGGCACTACAAACATCCTGCCACTCTTGTTCCTTAACGAGATTTGAAAAACTCTCTACTGCTGTTGGATTAGCTTTTCTGCATAGTTTGTAAGTATATACAGGGTGAGGCAACTAAGTCATAACACCCCTTGTATCTCCCCAACCGTAATAGATACCAAGATGCCGTTTGGACAGTGAATTGCAAGGACAAGGGCTGCTTGAATGCATTACATTTCATGTTTGTACTATTTTTATTACAGATATATGAGGCCATCTTTGTTTTTTTAAAATGGAATCCTATGTCAAATTTTAGCTAACATGATGGGCTTAAATATGTTTATATCATAATATTTAGGCGCATAGTTTTTGAGACACAGATATGTTCTCGTATCGTGTTGTCCTTCAAAGCGGCGTTGTCCAATGCGACTTCCTGTTGACCACTGAGGAACTTAACAGGGAATGCGTTGTTTTCCTGATTCTCGATAACGCCACAAGGTGACGCATGAGGTAGCTGGAGAAAGGGGTATAAGTGTGCTGCTGGGGTAATGAGACATCGCATTTCTGTCACAGTTTCTTGGGGCAGACATGTACACCAACGAAGAACAGTTAGATATGCTTCTAGTGTATGGTGAAAGCAGAAGAAATGCTGTTAGAGCAATAAAGCGATTTGGAGAGCTGTATCCTGATCGTGAGCGTCCTACGCGCCAGCTTCTTGCACGTATTTGCAAGAAACTGCTTGAATCGGGGTCATGGAACGCCATACAGAGGACAAGGCAGGAAACTGCAACTGGCGAGGTACATGAAGAGGGCGTTCTAGCGTTGTCGCATAACTACCCTACGCTGGCCGTTGCGGCTGAGCGGTTCTAGGCGCTTCAGTCCGGAACCGCGCTGCTGCAACGGACGCAGGTTCGAATCCTGCCTCGGGCATGGATGTGTGTGATGTGCTTAGGTTAGTTAGGCTTAAGTAGTTCTAAGTCTAGGGGACTGACGACATCAGATGTTAGTTAAGTCCCACAGTGCTTAGAGCAATTTGGACCATAACGACCGTACTGTTTCGTCACGACGCTAACGCCTCGGAGTGTGGTATAAGTCAGAGAAGTGTTCTGCGCATATTACACCGGCATAGATTTCATCCGTTTCACCTCTTATTACATCAAGCACTCTCTGGTGTGGATTTAGAACGCGGCCAGGAATTTTGCCGGTTTGTTCTGCAGCGCCTACAAGATGATCCAACGTTTTTTTCAGCGGGTGCTTTTTACTGATGAAGCGACTTTCACCAACCACGGTAATGTGAATTTGGATAATATGCATTACTGGTCAATAGAGAACCCTCATTGGCTTCGGCAGGCACAGCATCAGTAACCGTGGAGTGTTAGCGTGTGGTGCGGGATCTTCGGAAATGTCATTGTGGAGCCGTACGTCATTCCGGGTATAATAAATGGCAATAACTATGCACAGTTACTGTGAAACGGTCCTCCCATTTTCCTGGAAGGGGTACCAATAACTGCGCGTCTGTGCATGTGGTTCCAGAACGACGGCTGTCCCGCTCACTCTTCCCGCGTGGCTACAGAGCTGTTAAATAAAAATTTCCCGGATTGTTGGAAAGGACGACGTGCTGAAGTGAAGTTGCCAGCCCTGTCTCCTGATTTGACCCCTCTTGATTTTTTTCTGTGGGGACCAATCAGACATAAAGCGTATGCTCGAATACCAACGACGCCAAGCGTGCGCTGATATCTCACGTGAAACTCTCGCAGCCGTTCACAAATTATTCGAACGGCGACTATAAATGTGCATTGCAGCAGAGGGGAAGCATTTTGAGCACATGCTTTAGTAATGGTTCAAATGGCTCTGAGCACTATGGGACTTAACATCTGAGGTCATCAGTCCCTTAGAACTTAGAATTACTTAAACCTAAGGACATCACACACATCTATGCCCGACGCAGGATTCGAACATGCGATCGTAGCAGTCGCGCGGTTCCCGACTGAAGCGCCTAGAACCGCTTGGCCACCGCGGCCGGCTGCTTTAGTAATGTTTTGTATCATGTACAGTTACGTATTTTGCATCTTTGCGTGTATTTGCTTCGCATTGTGATCAATAGTAAATATTTTCAAATAAAAAAAAAAAAAAAACAAATACATACGAAATACTTGTAACCAATAAGGGCCTCCTCATTTACATTTGTATTTCTTTTACTTAAAATGTATTAACATCTTGTAGTATTTTAATACTGTATGTTGTCTACTATTTTGGTATCACAGTTGTCAAATAACTGAATAATATTTGCGTGACATCATCAGTTAATTTTTGCGCAGAATATCGCAGTACGTATTACTATTGTCGGGTAAATGGGCGTGTTTGTGTAAGGACGGACGTTTACTATGTACTCTTCACAACAGGAAAGGTCGCATTGGACAACGCCGCTTCGAAGGATGGACACGATACGAGAACATATCTGTGTCTCAAAAACTATTCACCTAAATATTATGATATACACATATTTGAAACTGTCTTTTTAAACCCATCATGTTACGCTAAAATTTAACATAGGGTTCCATTTAAAAAAAGCCAAAGATGGCCTCATATCTCTGAAATAAAAAATAGCACAAACATGAGATGTGATGTATTCAAGTAGCCCTTGTCCCTGCAATTTACTGTCCAAACGGCATCTTTGTATCTATTACGGTTGCGTAGATACAAGGGGTGTTATGACTTAGCTGCCTCACCCTGTATAACATTTTTGTTTGAATAAAAAAAACCTTTCAGTGCTAAAATTTTTGCATCATGGTCTGAAAGGCCTTTCACCATTTTATTAACAGAATACCCATCTAGTAATGAAGAATGGATGAAAATGTGGTCTATGGTTGTGCTACTGTTCTCCTGGTCGCTGGTTAGAAAAAACACAGTTTTGCATCACATCATCATATGAATTTTCGAGATCTTCCAACATTCTTTTTCTTGCACAGGCACATACAAAATGAATACTGAAGTCACCACATAAAACAAATTTTTGGTACTTGCTATAAAGTGAACCAAGAACCCTCCCTAGTTTGAGTAGAAATGCTCTGAAGTCAGAGTTAGGGGTCCTACAAATAACAACAATTAAAAATTTCGTTTCACTAAATTCAATTCCCCTTGCACAACATTCGAATGCCTGTTCAATGCAGTCTCGTGATACGTCTACGGACTCAAACGAAATACTTTTTTTTTTTTTTCGCAATCAAACCTCGGTGCCGCGCTGCCGCATATATGATGCTGAACTTTGTATTGTCGCCGTAGCATCATTAGACTGAATCTCTGTCTCTCTCGCCCTTATTTCTCGTAACTTCATCCTGTACTGTGTACGTTAATTTTTCCTGTTGATGGAGTCGTGACCGCTGATCAGATAAGCTGTGCAAGCTGCACCGTCTGAGCACACTTTGCCAGTTCAGTACCGTCACGTCAACTAAGATTCTTGTTCGACCCGCCGCTTTGTAATCTCCCGACCTGTCCATAGTTTTTGGAGGCAAATATAAGCATGTGCATTTTGAGCTTCTCGCGGCGTAATGAATTGTTGTTGTTGTGGTCTTCAGTCCTGAGACTGGTTTGATGCAGCTCTCCATGCTACTCTATCCTGTGCAAGCTTCTTCATCTCCCAGTACCTACTGCAACCTACATCCTTCTGAATCTGCTTAGTGTATTCATCTCTTGGTCTCCCTCTACGATTTTTACCCTCCACGCTGCCCTCCAATACTAAATTGGTGATCCCTTGATGCCTCAGAACATGTCCTACCAACCGATCCCGTCTTCTGGTCAAGTTGTGCCACAAACTTCTCGTCTCCCCAATCCTGTTCAATACTTCCTCATTAGTTATGTGATCTACCCATCTAATCTTCAGCATTCTTCTGTAGCACCACATTTCGAATGCTTCTATTCTCTTCTTGTCCAAACTATTTATCGTCCATGTTTCACTTCCATACATGGCTACACTCCAAACAATACTTTCAGAAATGACTTCCTGACAATTAAAACTATACTCGATATTAACAAATTTCTCTTCTTCAGAAATGCTTTCCTTGCCATTGCCAGTCTACATTTTATATCCTCTCTACTTCGACCATAATCAGTTATTTTGCTCCCCAAATAGCAAAACTCCTTTACTACTTTAAGTGTCTCATTTCCTAATCTAATTCCCTCACCATCACCCGACTTAATTCGACTACATTGCATTATCCTCGTTTTGCTTTTGTTGATGTTCAAATTATATCCTCCTTTCAAGACACTGTCCATTCCATTCAACTGCTCTTCCAAGTCCTTTGCTGTCTCTGACAGAATTACAATGTCATCGGCGAACCTCAAAGTTTTTATTTCTTCTCCATGGATTTTAATACCTACTCCGAATTTTTCTTTTGTTTCCTTATCTGCTTCCTCAATATACAGATTGAACAACATCGGGGAGAGGCTACAAACCTGTCTTACTCCCTTCCCAACCACTGCTTCCCTTTCATGTCCCTCGACTCTTATAACTGCCATCTGGTTTCTGTACAAATTGTAAATAGCCTTTCGCTCCCTGTATTTTACCCCTGCCACCTTTAGAATTTGAAAGAGAGTATTCCAGTCAACATGTCAAAAGCTTTCTCTAAGTCTACAAATGCTAGAAACGTAGGTTTGCCTTTCCTTAATCTTTCTTCTAAGATAAGTCGTAAGGTCAGTATTGCCTCACGTGTTCCAACATTTCTACGGAATCCAAACTGATCTTCCCTGAGGTTGGCTTCTGATACTTTTTCCACTCGTCTGTAAAGAATTCGTGTTAGGATTTTGCAGCTGTGACTTATTAAACTGATAGTTCGGTAATTTTCACATCTGTCAACACCTGCTTTCTTTGGGAGTGGAATTATTATATTCTTCTTGAAGTCTGAGGGTATTTCGCCTGTTTCATACATCTTGCTCACCAGATGGTAGAGTTTTGTCAGGATTGGCTCTCCCAAGGCCGTCAGTAGTTCCAATGGAATGTTGTCTACTCCAGGGGCCTTGTTTCGATTCAGGTCTTTCAGTGCTTTGTCAAACTCTTCACGCAGTATCGTATCTCCCATTTCATCTTCATCTACACCCTCTTCCATTTCCATAATACTGTCCTCAAGCACATCGCCCTTGTATAGACCCTCTATATACTCCTTCCACCTTTCTGCTTTCCCTTCTTTGCTTAGAACTGGGTTTCCATCTGAGCTCTTGATGTTCATACAAGTGGTTCTCTTTCCTCCAAAGGTCTCCTTAATTTTCCTGTGGGCAGTATCTATCTTACCCCGAGTGAGATAAGCCTCTACATACTTACATTTGTCCTTGTATTTTTCGGGCATGCAGCCGTGCAAATAAAATTTCCTCCACTGATATTTCGGCCGCGTATCGTCAGGCCATCCTCAGAGTGGCTGCATGCCCGAAATTTAATGGACTAAATATAAGCATGTTTGCGTGAATCTTATTCTCTCGATCTTGTCTAGAAGTGCCCAGTTAATTCTCCAGCGCCCTTCAAAATCGTAAGGAGTTGCTTGGTGGAAGTATTTGAGGATTTCTGAATTCGAGCCTGAGAGATTTTTTTTATTTGTAGAGCTTTTAGATACATCTGTTGGACGAGAATGAGATTTTCACTCTGGAGCGAAGTGTGCGCCGATATGAAACTTCCTGGCAGATTAAAACTGTGTGCCGGACCGAGACTCGAACTCGGGACCTATGCCTTTCGCGGGAAAGTGCTCTACCATCTGAGCTAACCAAGCACGACTTACGACCTGTCCTCACGGCTTCAATTCTGCCAGTACCTCGTCTCCTACCTTCCAAGCCTCACAAAAGATCCTCTGCGAACCTTGCAAAACTATCAGCCCACACTCCGTTGCAGAGTGAAAATCTCATTCTGAAAATATCCCCCAGGCTGTGGCTATGCCGTGTCTCCGCAATATCCTTTCTTGCAGGAGTGCTAGTTCTGCAAGGTTCGCAGAAGAGCTCCTGTGGGGCTTGGAAGGCAGGAGACGAGGTACTGGCAGAATTGAAGCTGTGAGGACGGGTCGTGAGTTGTGCTTGGATAGCTCAGATGGTAGAGCACTTGCCCGCAGAAGGCAAAGGTCCCGAGTTCGAGTCTCGGTCAGGCACACAGTTTTAGTCTGCCAGGAAGTTTCACACGCTCTCTCTCTCTCTCTCTTTCACGTGGGCACGTGCTGTCGTGAATCACAGCCAGATCTGCCATCAGTCGCAATTAGACTGAACCACAAACAAAGCAACGTATACCTGGTAAACTCCAGCTGTTGTTGTCTTGGAAGTATTCCCTCACTGTATCAGATTGACTGACTAATTAGTTAAATCGATAACCCTTGTGTGGAACAATTTTTCCTTGCCTCCTATTGGTGCGTACCAGGACTGGTGTACTTGGTGGGATTTGATCCTGCAACCTGCCGGTTTTCAAAAGGTACTGGATTCCCCCCCCCCCCCCCCCCTTGCATCCTATTGGTCGATACTTACACAGTTAGGTCATTTGGTAAGAAATCCATGACGTTGGTCCGGCAGACAGTTTTAATCTGCCAGGAAGTTTCATCTGTTCGACGTCGTGCTCTATTCTTTGACTACTGCCCGTAATCATCTTACATCGAGCGTTGTATTTGATATGACGCGGAGTTGCAGAAGCGACAGGAGTGCTTCTAGATCATACGGGAGCGCAGTAGGCCTCAACAGTACACTCATCCGATTGTGGTGTCGTACGGAAGTTGTTTGTTGCGCTCCCCAGCTTGTTCCAGACCGCTTTCTGATAATGCAGTTTCTTCTTTTAGCTCATCCTCTTCTCTTCGAGTATTTCCTGAATAGAATATAAAAGAGAGCGATCGAATATTACTTGTAGTTAAAATGCGAGCCGCGGTTTAAGTGTGCTGTAGTTCTCCTTACGTGCAGCAGTACCATACAGATTTGTCCGTAGATAGCCTCATCCGACAAACTGCGACTGTTCGTCACCTGGCGACAGCAGCACAAACTAGGACTAATTGAAGCGTCACCCATTGGGAAGTGCTCGCTGCTTGCTACAAGACCCGTCTCGAGAGAGAGAGAGAGAGATAGAGAGAGAGCTGGAGATTTCTGGCGGGGCCCCTGCTCAGAGGCAGCAGACTTGCTCGTCTCGCGAGCAGCCACTGCCTCACCGTGAGGCCGCCCCAGCAGCATGCAAAGTCTCTCCCATCAAGGGAGTAGCGCCAGTGCAACGGAACGGAGCGGTCACGGTGTGCTCAGACAGTCTAATGGTAATGCGACTGCTAGTGCAAAGCAGGAGATCCAAAACGGAAGTACTAAGTAATCCAGTTTTTCCGTCCCGTCGACGAGGAGACCTTTAGAGGTGGAGAAGAAGTTCGGCAAATCCAAAGCTGGATCAACAGTCGGGGATTTGGACATCCGTCCTCCCAAATGCAAATCCGGACTGAGTTACAACCACCTTGCTCGGTGCCGGCCACGAATTTTCACTTCACGCTTCAGACAAATATCAACGCGGATACTGTGGCCAAAAAAACGGAATTCACACACACACAGAACCGTTCGAACTAAACTTATTTGAAGCACCTTGGAGCATTTTATTCTTCTGCCGTGGTTCTGCAATAGTATGAACTACTAATAAATTTCCAAAATGAGATTTTCACTCTGCAGCGAAGCGTGCGCTGATATGAAACTTCCTGGCAGATTAAAACTGTGTGCCGGACCGAGACTCGAACTCGGGACCTTTGCCTTTCGCGGGCAAGTGCTCTACCATCTGAGCTACCGAAGCACGACTCACGCCCGGTACTCACAGCTGTACTTCTGCCAGTACCTCGTCTCCTACCTTCCAAACTTTACAGAAGCTCTCCTGCGAACCTTGCAGAACTAGCACTCCTGAAAGAAAGGATATTGCTGAGACATGGCTTAGCCACAGCCTGGGGGATGTTTCCAGAACGAGATTTTCACTCTGCAGCGGAGTGTGCGCTGATATGAAACTTCCTGCAAGTTTCGCAGGAGAGCTTCTGTAAAGTTTGGAAGGTAGGAGACGAGGTACTGGCAGAAGTAAAGCTGTGAGTACCGGCCTGAGTCGTGCTTTGGTAGCTCAGTTGGTAGAGCACTTGTCCGCGAAAGGCAAAGGTCCCGAGTTCGGGTCTCGGTCGGGCACACAGTTTTAATCTGCCAGGAAGTTTCATATTAGCGCACACTCCGCTGCAGAGTGAAAATCTAATTCTGGAAACATCCCCCAGGCTGTGGCTAAGCCATGTCTCCGGAATATCCTTTCTTTCGGGAGTGCTAGTTCTGCAAGGTTCGCAGGAGAGCTTCTGTAAAGTTTGGAAGTTAGGAGACGAGGTACTGGCAGAAGTAAAGCTGTGAGTACCGGGCGTGAGTCGTGCTTCGGTAGCTCAGTTGGTAGAGCACTTGTCCGCGAAAGGCAAAGGTCCCGAGTTCGAGTCTCGGTCTGGCACGCGGTTTTAATCTGCCAGGAAGTTTTTTACTAATAAATTGTATTTGTTAAATACAATTCATTCAATATGAGCCATATTAAAAGAGCAACAACAACTGGCTAATGACTATCTGATACGATATCAAGTACAAAAATCAGTCAAGAACTGGAACTGAAAAGCACAAATGAACAGATAAAGGAATATAAAAATAAACGGAAAGATGATGTCAAAAGAATGAATGAAAGCAGAATGCCTAAAATAGGGATGAATTATCGACCTATAGGAAGATCAACAAGTAGAGCAAGAAAGATATGTAGAGATCAAATACTAACTAACGAAAGACTACAGAGGCACTGGGCAAGATGACTTTACAGCAATTGCTGCAGACTTTAGGAGAGGAGGAGGAGAAAAAGAGAAAGGAGAAGATAAACGTATTGCACACGCGCTACCAAAATAACAAACGTTACACAGGGTGATTCAAATGACCCTACCGCTGTCACTTTATGCAGCCCGAAGTGTTATAGCTGGCATTCATAAACCACGCGCGAGTTTTTCATATTCCCTCGCTCGCTACGTTCAAACTATTAGTCCGACAGAAAAAATGAACAGGACCTCTGTGTAGGAAATTTAATGAAGTTAAGTTTTTCATTAGGATACGTTTTTGCTACAGGCCGTAGTTTTCCAGTTTTTTAAGTACAAACGTGACCTTCAGACGCACTCCTATTCCCACACTCAGCCCCCACCAGTCAAGGTTCCCTTGTTAGTATGTTGTTCATAGTACTCCCTACTTCCACTGTACAAAAATCTCTGACTGCACTAGTTATTCCACCTTTTTGGTTTTCGATGTCTGGCCTTTTTACGCCATTCGCTTACTCACACACTTAGAAATTGTAAAATCGACGTTTGTGTAAACATTACTTAGCAAATTTGTGAATTTTAACAGCATAAAATAAAAAATCACATCATTCTGTTCGACAGGCCTTCTGACGACAAAAGTACTGTGCTTGTAGGGAATAATTTTGGATAGAACTGTTACCGTAATTAGTCCTAGCGTAACGTTTACAAAATCGTTTTTCGATGATTACCGTCACAGGCACGTTTAAATTAATAAAGTTAAGGAACTAGCCGACTATGCTGATGGTGTAATAGCCCAATCAATACAGACCAAAAAATGTTGAATATCGGGCATAGTTCGTGTAGTCGAAAATTTTTGTCGACTAGTAAGAAGGAGTGCCGTGATGATAGAAAGTCTGACTGGTGACGTCTGAAGATAACTTTTGTACGTTTGTTTTTTAAAAAAAAAATAACTTGACAAACGTGGCCTCCGGCGAAAATGTGTTCCAGTACAAATTTAAGTACATTAAATTTCCTACAAAAAGATCCTGCTCGTTTTCTCTGTAGGACTAACAGTTCGCGCCAAGCGAGCAGGAGAGAATATGAAAATCTCGCGCGTGGCTACAGTTACCTATAAGATTGCGAACTGCATGAAACGAAACGGTTAGCACTGTACGAAGCTACTGATGGCTGAATTCCGTGTCGGTTCCGTATTTCGTCTGGAATCTTAACTAAGTCTGTTAGCGTCTCTTGCTCAATCACCTTTCTTTTAGGGTCGGTAATGTTCACCTTTAAAGAGCACGATGTACATGTAACTCTGAAGAGCAAGACCAACACTATGCGAGTGCAAAGAGGCACTTTACACTTGAAGCTATTCTGTGTTTATTTCGCATGTTCTGAGGTCCTTGTAACTCAATGTTTGCGTGGAGCGCTTCCCAAGCGCCTCGGACATCTCTGTGGATTGCAAATACAACACAAACTGCAATGTCACTTTACCACTTTTATTGCTAACTTTCGGCTCTGATATTTAATGATCCAAAAGGCTGATTGACACATCTTTCCATTCAAGCTGAAATTTGTTTTTGTTTAAATCTCCAGTCCATGACATCGATGACGTTCAGTAGTCTGCAGAGGCTTTTTCTTCCCACTGTATTTGAGGCTAGCCAGTTGGGAAAAGAGCAATCGGGTTTGGTTTATCCCAAGCGTACAGTATGGTTTTGTTTACACATTCTTGCCAAGAAGTTATTTTACCATACAAAAACCTATTCGACGCCGATGCCCTTGCAACACTGGTAACACAATTTGCCGTCGGATCACCAAAGTTAAGCATGTCTGGCTCGGCTATAACTCGGACTGTGTGACTGTCTGGGTCTGCCGAGTGCTGTTGGCAAGTGGACTGAATCCAGACCTTGTGGGGCCAATTGAGGAGTTGATTTACTGACAAGAAGTGCCTCTGATCACGAAAACTGAGAACAGCCGAGAGAGCGGTGTGCTGACCACGTGCCCCTCCATAAGCGAATCCAGTGATGAGGGTGACACGGCGGTCGGTCGATGCCGTTGGGCCTTCCGAGGCCTGTTCGGACAGAGTTTAGTTTTAGTAACAAGCTAATCCTACACTGTTCATTTACTACTCATCACCAGCCACTGCACACACCAAACATAACACTCTCAGCTGACATCAGACCATGTCAGTGATGTTTGGTTTCCATTTTGTGTATTCAGACTTAGCAGTTACTTGCCTGGAAAACTGAAGCAGCATCTCACCATAATGAGTTGTATATCGACCTCAGAAAGAAGATAAGATGTTACTATTATCCACTGCAGTCGTTTGTTGGAATATTCCGCAAGCAGAAAGACAATGTGCAGAAGGGTATTGTGAACAACATAAGTGTTTCATTATTACTTACTTGTGTTGCATTTTTGTTACACCTCTACTTTGTGTTGCCTCAGCAATCCTTCACTGTACAGGAAGTATCGCTTAGCTTCACTCTTTGGTAGAAAATGCTATTTTGAGCTTTTGATTATTCTTTCTTGATAAATGTAATTTCAGTCTAGATGTTGTTCCGGCCATGGCTGTGGAGTAACCTGCTTTTGCAGTAATTATTAATAATATTTTTGATGTGCTTGATTGATTGGTATATTTAATTTTTTAAGAAATAAAATTGTTACTATTTATGGTAAATGTGATTTAAAAAGAAATAAAACCAATTACTATTTACTTTTAAAAGTGGTTTTCCAAAAACTTTCATCAAAATTCATAATATACATATTTTCAGTGTTTATAGCAAAGGTGGCACTGTCTTCTTATGACAGTACTTCCACAGAACAGAAAAAAAAAACATTATTGGTTGCACAAGATAGGTTTATTTAATCTTCACATGTGACGATCGATGGTGCCTATGACAGCCGAAACGTGTTAAATGTAAAGATTAAATAAACCTATATTATGCAACCAAGACTGCTTTTTCTGTTCTAAAGACCTATTACGGTTGCTATATCAGTGCCACTACGGTAGTTATGGAGTATATTTCCATAGCTTCCCCAGCTTCATTATTTGACTGTGTGTCTGAAATTTGGTAAAACATGTTTTTCTATTTTTTTTTTATAATAGCCATTGCTACTCTGTGGCCATGATAGTGTTCCATCGTCGATGTAGGCACACAAGTGGTCTTTTGAAAGATTCTCATATAATTTACAACTAAAGGTGACCTGAATCACCCGCAGTTTTCCATATTAACTGTTGCAATATATTTCGGCACACTGCCGCCATCAGATTCCAGAAGAGAGGAATAATCAATGAAAGATAACTTTGGCAAAATATCTTACCGTAATTATTTCTATCTTCTGTAAGCTGATGATGGCAGAATGCCAAAAAGCTTATAATAGCTGATGCTAAAAAATAGTGCTGTTCAGACAGTTCTTTCGTTGAGTAAATGCACTGTCACTGCTGATCGCATTCCAGATATTCTGCCTCTCACTCCAAAAGAAATGCACACTATTTTTGTAAAAATACAGTTTTCATTCTGCTTGTGTGAAAGTTTTACAGTGTGTAGATACATCCTTCCTGCTTGTTTTCAAACTTAGTTCAACGTGTTCCCGTGAGTGGCGCCGTCACAGCATGTCTTCAAGTTGGCTGCTACACTTGACGTTCGGCAGAAGCAACGTGCTGACATAGAATTCCTGTGATGTGAAAACGAGACAGTGGGAGAAATCCACAAGAGGTTGAAAAAGGTGTACGGAGATGCTGCTGTCGATCGCAGTACAGTTAGCCGGTGGGCAAGCAGGTTACGTGATGAAAGCGGGCACGACAAGATTGCGGATTGTCCTCGCAGCGGCAGGCCTCGTACTGCACACACTCCAGACAATGTGCAGAAAGTTAACGAATTGGTGACTGCTGACGGACGCATCACAGTGAACGAATTGTCACGCTACGTTGGGACATGGGAAGGAAGTGTTTGCAGAATACTGAAAGTGTTGGCGTTAAAAAAGGTTGGTACCAGGTGGGTTCCCAGGATGTTGACAGTGACTCACAAAGAGACAAGAAAAACGGTATGCAACGAACTTTTGGAACAGTACGAGAATGGTGGAGATGAAATTCTTGGAAGAATTGTGACAGGTGGTGAAACATGGCTCCGTCATTTTTCACTAGAGACGAAGAGGCAATCAATGGAGTGGCATCATGCAAATTCACCCAAGAAAAAAAATTTCAAAACTTCACCTTCTGCTGGAAAAGTTATGGCTACGGTGTTTTTCGATTCCGAAGGACTCTTGCTTGTGGACATCACGCCAATTGGAACCACCATAAATTCTGATGCATATGTGACGACACTGAAGAAACTTCAAGCTCGACTGAGTCGTGTTCGACCACATCGGCAAAAGCAGGATGTTTTGCTGTTGCACGACAATGCACGGCCACATGTCAGTCAAAAAACCATGGAAGCGATCTCAAAACTCGGATGAACAACACTCAAACACCCGCCTTACAGTCCTGACTTGGCTCCATGTGACTATCATCTCTTTGGGAAAGTGAAAGACTCTCTTCCTGGAACAAGGTTTGAAGATGATGACTCCCTTGTGCAAGCTGCCAAACAGTGGCTCCAGCAGGTTGGTCCAGAATTTTACCGTGCGGGTATACAGGCGCTGGTTCCAAGATGGCGTAAGGCAGTTGAGAGGGATGGAAATTGTGTGGAGAAATGAAAATATTGTTGCTAAAGGATGTATCTACACACGGTAAAAATTTCAAACATGTAGAATAAAAATGGATTTAAGAAAATAGTGTGCATTTCTTTTGGAGTGACCCTCGTACATCATGTCTTTTGTGTATATCAGAATCCTTTATAATCATCACATTATTTAAAGTTTTATTTTTGCGGGTGTCTGTCGCTTCAATGTGGTTTGAGAATGAAAACGTGGCCCAAGCAGGCTGTATTTTGTTTATTATCTGTGCAGTTAGCCAGTTTCAACCGTGGGTCATTTTCAAGCAACTATTTTAAGGCTCACGCTTCATTTCACATTTTAATATATTGCTGGTACATGCGGCCAGGTATAAGTCGTACTTCGGGGTGTATGTAACTCAAAAGAAATAGAATAGTGTACACAATTACATCCATTCGCCAATGCATACAGAAAGCTGCAACATCATAGTATGAGCACAGCTCTTATGGTATGACTAAAGATGTTGAGAGCCCTATAAATTACATCCCCTAAATGAAACTACTTTCCTCGAAACTGTAACTACTATTTCCATTTCACATCAGCTTGTACCTTGTACAATGCATAGGTCAGGCACGCTGCATGGTTGACCTTGACACTATAACTGTTCCACATGGCTTACTGTCGCAAGCAGGTGAACAGGTCCGCCAGCGGATCTGCCCTTACAATGCATCACGCTCACCTCACTGGTACTAGTAGGGTAAAGACAGTTCTGGGGCTCTCTTGATATCAAATTGATGTGCTAATTTTTAGTTAAATTGAACAAATAAACCACCTCTCCCCCTCCCCTACTCATTAATCTGTAGTTATGCTAATTGTTTTACGATGTCCTGGGGATAATCCATTTGTCTGAGAAATCTTGCAACCCTCCCACTCTCCTCTGACATAAGGGACACAAGTTTTTGGTATCCCTTCAAGTTCAGATCTGAGACTCCTTTTCCCCTCCTGGGAAATCTCCCAGACCTTCCCTCCCCTCCCCTCCCTCACTCCCCTTCCCCACATGGAAATTCGTGGGGAAAGGACTATCTGTGCTGAGCTGCTGGAGAGATCGGATCTCATGACACAAGACTGAAATCAGTGCAAATATATAATGCAAATCAATTTGTATATTCTTTATTTAATCAGTTTTTGGCTAACAGGGCACCTCCTCTCCCCCTCTCCCCTCCCCACTTCCCATGATGTAATAACTATTAAATACCACTGGCAGCGGACTAGAAGTCGGCATCCTTTGATATTTGATACCCAGGAACTACCTCTGCTCTCTCCCTCTCTCTTTCCCCTTCTCTCTCTGTTTGTCTGAAGTGGCTGCTTCCTGTTGTAACACTTACACCTCAAACCTGTAGACAAAGGTGACAACCCTACCTACCCGATGAAAAAATGGTTCAAATGGCGCTGAGCACTATGGGACTCAACATCTATAGTCATCAGTCCGCTAGAACTTAGAACTACTTAAACCTAACTAACCTAAGGACAGCACACAACACCCAGCCATCACGAGGCAGAGAAAATCCCTGATCCCGCCGGGAATCGAACCCGGGAACCCGGGCGTGGGAAGCGAGAACGCTACCGCACGACCACGAGATGCGGGCTACCCGATGAAACTCCATTTGTTTTTGTAGCCCTGAACAAAGCATCAGGTGGTGGCATTCCTTTATCAGGAAATTCCAGGCCCGTATCCTGTCTCTCTGAAGTGGCTACTTCCTGTTAATGTGTGAATCAATGTGTTCAAACACACAGATATAGGTTTTCGTCCCTCCGCAGAATACTGCACTCCTGTTAATTAATGCTGGGAACAAAGGGACAGCTGGCGAAATTGCGATATCAAAAATCGCTGGAAATAGTCAATTTGTAGTATCCTATCAAATTAATTGTTTCATAATGCACAGGAGTCAAATAGATATCTTTAAAGTACCCACCACCACCTTATGATTCTTCTTAATAAAACATATTTTCGACGTTTGAGAATCACACGCAAACATTTTGCAAATGAAGTAATTAAAGTTCCATCAAATTATAGCTTGAAACACTAAATGTATTTGAGATTTTGTATTCACTGACAATTGATAACAGAAACACCCTCTTCCCCCACAACGACTCCACCTTACACTAAACATATCTGATGGAGAACAAACCTGACTGCACACACTAGTGGTCAGGCAGCACACGCTGTCTCCTGACTTGTGGTTAGCGGTGCTTTCACCGTCTGGAGACATCCGTAGCTGTGCCAGCAGGCCGACAGCTACACCCCACTCCCCGGCATCCACATGCCGGCCATATCAGACGTTCAGAGGTCGGAGAGACTGTCACCACGACCACCAAGCAGTCAATCTATTAATATACATTGGGGGGAGGGGACTGCAGGAAAAAAATTACTCACAATGCAAAGAGGCTCTCAGAATCACTTTAACTGATTAGCCAATAAATTTGGTTTCAATATTGTGCTTCCAGGCGGGTGGAAGTGAGGGCGAGAGTACGATGGATATGATTTGCGAGTTGGAGCAGTAATCAGGGGTTTTATCGCTGTGGGAAGATGTTTCAACAAAGTTTCAATCTGCCACCTACACAGGGAGAGATGGCCATTACAATAAAATCAGCTATCTTACCGAATTTATAAAGTGATACATAGTATTAACCTGATATTTACCACTCCTTTGTGCTGGTACCTTAAGACTTTGCAGGTAATGAGGCATTGGGCTACTTTAAGCGACTTTGAAAGAGAGGAGGTTTCATGTGACAGGGATAGAACATGTTCTTAGCACTCCATCAAGATCCAAAAGTGAGTTTAACATTATATTCATGTGATGGAAGACATAAAAAATACTAAGTTGATAAGAAGACATTTTTTTACCGGGTGAGAAAATAATTAGAGGAAATATAGTCTAAGTCATACTGTTATATAGGATTTTCACAACAAGTAACTATACTTTAGCAATGTAAAAACGTGTCTATGTCGTGATTTCCTCCATACTCAAAAACAACTCGCATAAAAGGGAGGAATACACATTTTTCGTGAGAAATTCGAGTTGTATGGACAACAAAATCCCTGTTTCGGATTGGGTAAAATGGAATTTTTAAACTGCAGTGAGTATGTTGTGGGGCAGGGGGTAAAACTATAATTCCAAGTTGCAACTGCTGGTCTCACAATGTGCTGTGTCAGTTGCAGGAGAGGGCATGGGCACAAGGGTTCGTTCGACCAGAAGCCGCAGCTTAGCCTGTGATGACCAGTTAGCTACAAAGAATGCTCTGAGCTGTCAGCTTTTGCCCACAGACATAAGGACAAATCGCAGTGGCAGCGCCCTATAGATGGGTGAATAGCTAAGTAACCAGTATGTTGAGTGAGCGGCGACATAAAAAACGAATGTGTGTGTTACATGAGAAGATTCAATATGACGAGTATTTGCATTGGACAATTATTCCCCCCTCCCCATGTAAATTGATTGGTTGACTGCTTGGCAGTCATTCTTTCCAACCTCTGAGTATTCAGTACAGCTGGTGGGGACGGAGGAGCCGAGAGGATGGGGGGCTTCTCAGTAGGAAGTATTGTCCCTAAGGAGTCATAAATTAATTACCATAACGAAAGGTAAACCCATTAAAATCCATGGAGAAAAAATTAAAACTTTGAGCTTCGCCGATGACATTGTAATTGTGTCAGAGACAGCAAAGGACTTGGAAGAGCAGTTGAATGGGATGGACAGTGTCTTGAAAGGAGGATATAAGATGAACATCAACAAAAACAGAACGAGGATAGTTAAGTCGGGTGATGCTGAGGGAATTAGATTAGGAAATGAGACACTTAAAGAAGTAAAGGAGTTTTGCTGTTTGAGGTGCAAAATAACTGATGATGGTCGAAGTAGAGAGGATATAAAATGTAGACTGGCAGTGGCAAGGAAAACATTTCTGAAGAAGAGAAATTTGTTAACATCGAGTATAGATTTAAGTGTTAGGAAGTCTTTTCTGAAAGTATTTGTATTAAGTGTAGCCATTTATGGAAGTGAAACAAGCACGATAAATAGTTTGGACAAGAAAAGAATAGAAGCTTTCGAAATGTAGTGCTACAGAAGAATGCTGAAGATTAGATGGGTAGATCACATAACAAATTAGGTATTGAACAGAATTGGGGAGAAGAGGAGTATGTGGCACAACTTGACTAGCAGAAGGGACTGGTTATCAGGACATGTTCTGAGGCATCGAGGGATCACCAATTTAGTATTGGAGGGCAGTATGGAGGGTAAAAATCGTAGAACGAGACCAAGAGATGAATACACTAAACGGATTCAGAAGGATGTAGGCTGCAGTAGGTACTGGGAGATGAAGAAGCTTGCACAGGATAGAGTAGCATGGAGAGCTGCATCAAACCAGTCTCAGGACTGAAGACCACAACAACAACAACAGGTATCCCCAGGGAGGCATAAACGACTTACCAGAACAATAGGTTAATGGATGTGGGAGAGGAGGTTTAATGGATCAATTTAAATTGTTAGCATATCTATGATTCATAAAAGCGCCAGGACTCTCTTTGCCCTACTACTTGTGGCAGCTGTCCTTTAGATTCCCCCAACCAGTTCATCTGCCTCTATCATGATGTCTGCTGGTGGAGCTATAAGTCTGTTCCCCCTGAAAAGGCGACGTAGGCCAAAAATAGCCAAGCTCTGGTCGTGACATCCAATACAAAGCCAAACAGAGCACCAGAGACTTGGGGAGCCTGACACTGCTAGGTCTGCTGGAGGGTCCAAGGGCTATGGCAATGGTCGGTCCATTGGCAGAGGCGAGGCCACAACCACGAGCAAAGAGGGAGTGGACGGGTCAAAATCTATGAACCCCACATTAATGGGTGTGATAGCAGCTGGGGTCCAAGCCTGCAGGCAAAGGGATAGCAGCAACAGGGAAACAAATCACTGGACTGGAAGACCACAGTGACAATGACACATTGTGGCAGGGGCATAACTGATTTGCACAACAGGTCAGCTACTCTAGACCAACAACCACCACAAACAACTGCTGTACTTTTTTGATATTATTTTAGCAGCAGCCGCCGCTACTGCTGGCCAAAAGACAGTGCCCAAACAGAAGTTGTGGGGGGAAAATGCAGCAGGACACTATGGTCTAGCGGAGGTGGCTCAGGATGCAACAAGTCCAAGAGACCATCCAACTGGTGCCAATACATACAGTCTACCACACTGCATCCACTGACTGGATTTCCCCAGTAAATTACCAGAGAACTCGACCGTATATGGTATGGGAAGAGGTAGACACTACTTGTTCATTTCGGTCTGGAACATACACATGAGTTGGTACACCTCTGTGTAGAAGCTGTTTGAAACATAATGGTCGTTAGTTGCTGCATACCACTGCAAATGCAAAAGTCGTCAAACTACCACAATACAAACTGCCAGCTGTTATCGGACTGAGGGTCCTGGAGCATTCTTTGACTACAAAATTGACCAATCATGTGCAAATAGTGACAGCTGATGTGCAGACAGCTTGAAGTTGTGCGAGAAACTTGGTAATGGCAGCGTATCTTGTTTCTGCACACAGGCTCTGAAAGCCTGCATCTGATGTTCAAAGTTGCGATTATTTCCTGGCCAGTGGACGTGACTTTGCGCCAGCTCCTTCATACGAGTCATACTGCAGCATGACGTGTGGAGCACTCGGAGTATGCAGTACACAAAACTGCTAGGGAGACAACCACCTAACACGTTTGCTCCTCTGCGGCCAGCAAGAAGACCCCCCCTGGACAATGGGGAGTTGATCAAGGGAAGAGAAAAAAGTACTGTGCCACCACATTGGGTCAGCGGCTGAAGCACCCCACACAGTTACTGCAATTTCGAAAAAGCAGCAGATTATACTGGGCGATTTGCCATGTCCAGTTTGCAAAGTGGACTGGTAAATGCTACAGGGAGAGGCAAAAGTGAATGTCAGAAACACACACACACTGCCACGTACTACAATAAGCACTGGAGAGAGAACCTCATTGGCTTGGCTTTATTATTGAGAGTTGTCCCTAACCTGTTATTCACTGCCGGTGAAGATTTCGAGTTTATGTGCAAGAAATTAGTTGTACTTTGACAAAGTAATGCTTAAGGTAATGAGATATGCTGATCGTGACTGGAAACGATACCCTCTGTTGCAGCGGGCGAGGCGGTCAGCGGTCAGCGGCAGGTGAGCGGCGGCGGCCCGCCGCCATGCGGCAGCGCCGGCCCCGGCGGTCGTGTCCCCGGCCATGCTGAAGCACACGGCGCAGGCGCAGGGCCCGCCCACGGCCACCAACACGACCAGCTCGGGGACGCCGGCGTCGCTGCTGCTGGCCGACCTGCCGCGCGCCGTGGGCCCGGCCGCCGGCGCCGCCGTGGCCCCGCAGCAGGCGGCCGCTGCTCTGCGCGCCGCCCACCACCACCACCACCACCAGCACCAGCACCACCACGCGCACCCGGCCGCCAACCTCAGCCTCAACCTGTCGCAGCGCCTCAACCACTCGCACCTCTCCACGCTCAGCACCTCCAAGCACTCCCTCGGCAATGCCAGCAGCGTCAGCCCCGGAGGCGGTCAGTATATCTACACTGTCTCACATCTTCTACTTGTAACCTGCTATTCACTCGGTTCCGACGTTTCTGAAGGACTAGTGGCAGTCGGCGCCTATCCCAATGCCCCCGGCGTAAGCCTCGGCACTCGTTTGCAGAATAAGTCATCGCGGGGAGAGACGGAGAAGCGAGGTAGTTTCGCTCTGCCACTCAATTCCCCAGGTTGCATATTACCTGAGACTCTCCATGAACCGAGCGAGGTGGCGCAGTGGTTACCACACTGGACTCGCATTCGGGAGGACGACGGTTCAACCCCGCGTCCGGCCATCCTGATTTAGGTTTTCCGTGATTTCCCTAAATTGGTCCAGGCAAATGCCAGGATGGTTCAAAAATGGCTCTGAGCACTATGGGACTCAACTGCTGTGGTCATAAGTCCCCTAGAACTTAGAACTACTTAAACCTAACTAACCTAAGGACATCACACACATCCATGCCTGAGGCGGGATTCGAACCTGCGACCGTAGCGGTCGTGCGGTTCCAGACTGTAGCGCCTTTAACCGCTCGGCCACTCCGGCCGGCTCCAGGATGGTTCCTTTGAAAGGGCACAGCCTACTTCCTTCCCCATCCTTCCCTAATCCGATGAGACCGATGACCTCGCTGTTTGTTCTCTTCCCCCAAAGAACCCAACCCCCAACTCTCCATGAAGTGACAGTAAGGACCGGGACACTACTGGTGTTTGACAATAATACTATGGTGTCACCGCCAGACACCACACTTGCTAGGTGGTAGCTTAAATCGGCCGCGGTCCATTTAGTACATGTCGGACCCGCGTGTCGCCACTGTGTGATCGCAGACCTAGCGCCACCACGAGGCAGGTCTCGAGATACGGACGAGCACTCGCCCCAGTTGTACGACGACGTTGCTAGCGACAATACGGACGAAGCCTTCCTCTCATTTGCCGAGAGACAGTTACAATAGCCTTCTGCTAAGTCCATGGCTACGACCTAGCAAGGCGCCATTAGCCTTACCTAGTTTGAGAGTTATCGTATAAATGTCTCCAGAAGAACGTTGTAAACCCACAAAGATTAAAAGTTAAGTATAAAGCAGCTACGTACTTTTCTTGCTACCATTCAATAGTTATCCTGTTCCAGACTTGACGCCAGTCGGCGTGAGTGTACGCGTGCCTTTCGGCTCCCTTCTCAATGTGGCGTAGCTAGCTTGTTACGCCACAACAAATACCTTGCTCGACGGAACCCATTCTCCGTCGCTCTGCACAGGACGACGTGTGAAAGTTCCCCACCTGTTTTCTGGGTAGAAAGGAAGGCACACAAAGCTAAGGTTTCATCAAACCTGACGTTTCAGATGCTGCTTGGGCCACTTCCTACGTTACACCACAATTACAATACAGGAAAACAAAGTGATGTCATACAAAGAAACAGATGTCTTAATCACTCCCATCAATGTGATAATAACATTTTCAACGACTTTACAGTTTTGACAAGTGTGTATGGGAGTTCAGAAGATGATTGCATGAAAATTACAAAACGTACAGAATAGTAACACATATTAGTGGACAGAGCACCTCTCCGAATTTACATTCATAAGACTTATATTTGATGTAGTTGCACTAGTGGGTAGGCATGTCAGAACAGGTAGACAAATTATCTCCTCGATATTGTCACATCGAATTAATTTTCACCTGCAATAGGCAAAACAACAGATCTGAAGGGGGCTATTGTCGTGCCTTCAGGGCTGACGTCTCAGCGAATTCAGTGAATTGCACACATGTGTTGGCATTTTCTGCATCACAAATGCTGCCCATACAGAGCATCTGTAATGTGAATTAAAAACTTAGTGAGATGCGATATACACTGGTACCTGTCTATTTTCTGCACACTTCATAATTTTCAAGCAGCCATCTTCTGTAAAATTAGATATACTTATGAATAACACTGTACAGGAGGAAGATCGTGTATATAAAAGCTGATTTCAAAATAAATTCCATGTTTTATGACTCAGATGTGATACATCTGTAATAAACAGGCACATTATGAGAAATGGTAAAGCAGTATGCTAATACATTGAAACCATTTTAATTTTTTTGTAAACAGAGTCTTTAAAAATTGTTTTGAAATTCTTGTTATTGTGCCACACAATAAATTATTTTCATCAAAAAGTGGATATACTGTAGACACCACACACCTGAAGAAACGTGCTGACTTCCCTTCTCACAAAAATGTGACCATTTAGAGGCTAAAGGCAGTGGCAGTATTTGCGCGATATCTACCAGAGGTGACTGATTTTTTGTCAACTTTACTTGGGTCTGGATGCCAGACATAGAAGCTAAATGACGAACAGCCTGATGTGGCAACAGATGGGTTGTTTTGAATGGTGTGTGCAAGCAGGTATGAATAACGTTGTGTACCTGTTGTATGGATTACTAAGTGCCAGCAGGTGAGAGTAGCTGGGTGTACCAGTAGTGCAAGTGCTTTGTGTGCCTACAGGTATGAGTAGCCTGGAGTGTCAGTTGTATGGGTATGTAGTGCACCTACAGGTATGGGTAGCTTGGGGTGTCAGTAGTATGGGTGTACAGTGTGCTCGCAGGTACGAGTACACTGGGTTGCAGTGTGCTGGCAGGTTTGAGTAGTCTAGTGTGCCAATGATGTGTGTGTTGTGTGCCATCAAGTATGAGTAGCCTGGTGTACCAGTGTTGCTGTGTGATGTCAGGTATGTGTAGCGTGGTGTGCCAGTAGTGTGGGTGTGCTTTGTGCCAGCGGATGAGTAGCCTCTGTTGGTGTCTGCTAGCAGGTATGAATAGACTGGTTTGCCAACAGTATGGCTGCACCATGTGCCTGCAGGTATGAGTAGCTTGTGGTGCCAGTAGAATGAGTGCACTGTGTGCAGGCGGGTATGAGTGCCTGGGTTGCTGTGCACTGGGAGCTGTGAGTAGTTTGGTGTGACAGTAGTATAGGTGCATTGTGTGCCTGTGGTATGAGTGACCTGATGTATCAGTAGTGTGCATGCACAGTGTGCCAGCAGGTATCAGTAGGTGTGTCGTATGTTGGCAGGTGGCGGCATCGTGGTGGCCAATGGCGGGCCGGGCAGTACAGCGGCACTGCCCAAGATGGCAAATGGTGGCCTCCACATCTCACGGTCCTCGGCCCACCACACACAGGGAGCACATACTATCTCGGGCCGGCACCACACCTCCGGACATGCCTCACCCACTGGTACGTACCTCCTTCTACCTCTTGTTCTCTTATGCCCAGATCACACTTGTCCAGCAGTTGTTTATATGGTACCTACCGTGTACATAGCAGATGTATGGAAAAGCATATAGCGGCTTTCACATGTACAGGGTGCTGGCCGGTACCATCTAAATGGCAAGCAGTGGCCATGGAGCTGCTGGGCTCTCTTAATCAGTCTGGCATTAGTGTAAACACTGGCGTGTTCACAACTTTCAGAAAAGACTTTGCATAGCGATCCTTGAGGCTACAATAGCGTGTAAATCATGTCATACATTCAATTATTATTTGCTTTTCTTTTTGTTTTAGTAATTTCTCCTTGTACAGCTGCAAATAGCTTGGGAAATAGATGGATGGTTAATTTCCTTTGTAGAGGACGAAAGAAAATTGAGGAGGTAGCAGCAGTTGCCAGAGGAAGATAGAGGACCAACACTGTCCTCGTGAATGTGGGCAAAGCATTGTGTGACACCTGGGAAAGTGGTGATGAGGGTGCGTACGTGGTAGCCAACACCAGCCTGCTGACAGGTGTGGGCTCAGGTCCTGCAGACCCTATGAGTACCTGGGTACAGATACTCCTTTCTCAGCTGGGAGCCCACGTACAATGAAGGTGGAGTCGGAAAGTGGCATCCAGGGCGAGTTCTGGGTGATGCTCCTGGGTGGTGCTAAGCGCCTCATAGTCCAGGAATGAAGTGATGGTGCAGGTGCAGCTGGAACATTCAGCAACAACGTTGTCAATGCTGGCGAGGTTACATATGTCAGTAGTAAATTCAGACACGAGCAACAGCTGCCCCAAAATTGACATCGGTAGCACTGGTCAGTGTCTTTCCAGTGGGAAAATGTTACAGGCTCATGATTCGTTAAGACTGTTACATGATGGGCCTCCTCTGATAGCCAAAAGTATTTCATTGCATATGTGCTCTAGTAGTCTTGTGAAACCCCAGAGATAACTGTGAATAAACCTGTGCTCAGCAACATTTATTAACACCAGTATGAACAACTACATTTTTTTAAAAGAAGGCATATAATTGAGGTTTATATTTATATGATTTCCAATTTTAAAAATAATGTTGTAGGGGCGATATGTACTAATTTATTAGGGTTGTTTTCAGTTGGTATTACGAGGTGCATTCAAGTTCTAAGGCCTCCGATTTATTTTCTAATTAACTACTCACCCGAAATCGATGAAACTGGCGTTACTTCTCGACGTAATCGCCCTGCAGACGTACACATTTTTCACAACGCTGACGCCATGATTCCATGGCAGCTGCGAAGGCTTCTTTAGGAGTCTGTTTTGACCACTGGAAAATCGCTGAGGCAATAGCAGCATGGCTGGTGAATGTGCGCCCACGGAGAGTGTCTCTCATTGTTGGAAAAAGCCAAAAGTCACTAGGAGCCAGGTCAGGTGAGTAGGGAGCATGAGGAATCACTTCAAAGTTGTTATCACGAAGAAACTGTTGCGTAACGTTAGCTCGATGTGCGGGTGCGTTGTCTTGGTGAAACAGCACACGCGCAGCCCTTCCCGGACGTTTTTGTTGCAGTGCAGGAAGGAATTTGTTCTTCAAAACATTTTCGTAGGATGCACCTGTTACCGTAGTGGCCTTTGGAACGCAATGGGCAAGGATTACGCCCTCGCTGTCCCAGAACATGGACACCATAATTTTTTCAGCACTGGTGGTTACCCGAAATTTTTTTGGTGGCGGTGAATCTGTGTCCTTCCATTGAGCTGACTGGCGCTTTGTTTCTGGATTGAAAAATGGCATCCACGTCTCATCCATTGTCACAACCGACGAAAAGAAAGTCCCATTCATGCTGTCGTTGCGCGTCAACATTGGTTGGCAACATGCCACACGGGTAGCCGTGTGGTCGTCCGTCAGCATTCGTGGCAGCAACCTGGATGACACTTTTCGCATTTTCAGGTCGTCATGCAGGATTGTGTGCACAGAACCCACAGAAATGTTAACTCTGGAGGCAATCTGTTCAACAGTCATTCGGCGACCCCCCAAAACAATTCTCTCCACTTTCTCGATCATGTCGTCAGACCGGCTTGTGCGAGACCAGGTTGTTTCAGCTTGTTGTCACACTATGTTCTGCCTTCATTAAACTGTCGCACCCACGAATGCACTTTTGACACATCCATAACTCCATCACCACATGTCTCCTTAAACTGTCAACGAATTTCAATTGGTTTCACACCACGCAAATTCAGAAAACGAATGATTGCACGCTGTTCAAGTAAGGAAAACGTCGCCATTTTAAGTATTTAAAACAGTTCTCATTCTCGCCGCTGGCGGTAAAATTCCATCTGCCATACGGTGCTGCCATCTCTGGGACGTATTGACAATGAACGCGGCCTCATTTTAAAACAATGTGCATGTTTCTATCTCTTTCCAGTCCGGAGAAAAAAAAATTGGAGGCCTTAGAACTTGAATGCACCTCGTAGTTACTTACCACAACCAAAAAATATATTTTTGCTGGAGCAGAAAGTGAGTGGCTGCCAGGAGTTGGTAACATGCTGCTGCAGGAAAGCACCAATGACCGTCTGGCTGGCATCAACCACAACAGCGAGCAGGGCAGTGGGATGGGGTGTTGCAGCATCCATGGCACCAGCTTGTTCCCCTTTATTTTGGCGCTCAGAAGGGCAGCAGTGAGCGACTCTTGCGTAGCAGTGGCATTCCTTAGTTGACGGTGGAAGAAGTTTAGGCATGCTGAGGAATCAGCAGAGATACTTGAATGTGTCGTGGTGTGTAAAATCAGACATTTCTATGCCATGCTGGATAGGAACAATAGCCAGTGACATGATGTGGTGAAGGGGGAACTTCATTGCAGAGGTGAAAGGTCATAGAGCAGCTCTCATAGGGTCTAAACGGCATGATGTTGGTGGTCTTCTGGATGTCCTCAGGTGCAACTGGAATCTGGATGAAAGCACTGGTGCAGTCGTTCATGCTGAAGATTGCAGACTCGGCCAGCATGCTGTTTTAGCTACATAGGAGTGGCACTGGCTACCACTCAGGGGTGGTACAGGCATTTAGCTTCCAGTAATCTTGGCATGGGCGCCAGGAGCCAAACTTCTTATTAGCAAGGTGAAGAGCGGATGCCCACAGGCTCTTCAAATGAAGCAGGATTCCAGTAGCGAGCAGCTCGTCAAACTCAGCCTTTGTGATCTTGACTTTGTGCTGTGGTAAGAGAATCGCAGACATCCAGAAGTTCGCTGGACAGGTATGAGAGAGCAGAAAATTTCGCCAGGAGGTCTACATATGGGCCAGAATATGCCACCTACTTTACATCGAAAAGAACAGCTAAACAAGTGGTGCACATTTTTGATTTCGTGGTGTCATTAAGGTACCAGCCAGCAACATCAGGTAGCAGGTGGTAATGTCCGATGTGGGCCACCCTGTTGAAGGGGTCAGTGAGATCGAAGATGGTGAAGGTCAAGGAGAGGTTATGTTGAAGGCTGAGGTCGAGGGCATGATGATGTATGGCAAAGGTGTCGATGGTAGAGTTATTAACTGGCCTCAGTAGGATGGCTAAGGCAGTGCTAAGGCACTGTATGAGCTTCTATGGGAAGACAGAAAACTCAGAGTTGGTGTCTAGCAGGAGTGGCGTGGCAGAATGAAGGCCACAGATGAATAGGTGCTGGGAGACCGAGCAACAGTGTTTGCCCAATCCTGATTGCCTGTGGCGTTTGGGTGCTAAGAGCAGGGCTCCCTGCAGTTCACAGTGTCCGGTATCAAAACACTCGTGGTACCAGAAGAGGCCACCCATGTCGCAAGAGGTGTTGGCAAGGTGGCTTCAGATACAGCACTGGTCGCTGTCATTGCACTGGCGATTGGGGATGCTCAGGCAGCTGTGATCGGAATCAAGGCAGGCCACTGCCGCCTGCCATGTTGGGAAGGATTCATGTATAATCCCACCTGCTTCGTGCTTTTCTGAGGGCTGGTGACGATAGGACTGGCCAGTGATGTCATTAGCAGCACACTGATTGGCGAGGGGGAGCTCATAGTGGGGTGGCTGGCAAAGTGATGGCCACCTGACTGCAGAGGACATGGGTGAGGTGGTGACAGTTGCAGGCAGTGTGGCCAGAGTCGCACACACCCTGCCTGCAAGGCTGGCAGTGTCAGAGAGAGATGCTACAGGTATCAGAGGTGGGAGGCTAGCCAGCTCGATAGCACATGTGGCCCCATCAGGCTTCATAAGTGCTGTTGTAATTGCGACGATTGCCAGTTCCAACACTGCTCGAGGGAAAGGGGGGCCTGGATGTGCTGCATTTTCGACAATGTGAGTTACATCACGAGGTGGTACTGGAAGGTCTCATAGCAGTCTGTGGCTGGGGGCGACAAGATGATGTCATGGACCATCGAGATGGCTGATCACAAGAGGGAACTTGGTGGCATCCTGGGTGATGCCACAACTGATGAAGTTGGTGTCTGCTGAGGAAAACAATGTGTGGGGGTCCCGTGGGTTGAAGGGCGGCAGGTGAGCCACAACAAGGCCAGATGGAGTGGTGGCAGGATGTAGGGGATCAGGTGTCAAAGTGTTGACAATGGGAGGAATGGCGGTATTGGGGGTGCCAAATGCAGCACTGGTGCAGACGTCGGGGTGGAGTCTGGCACCAGGGATTGGGTAGCGTCACCACATGTTGTGCACGCGGGTCGGCATTGCAGCGTTCCAATTCTAGGAGCCTTGTGGTGAGCTCGGTGTTGATGTTGTGCGGAACTGGAGTGGCAGGCACATTTGGCAAAGTGTTGGTTGGGCTGATGGTAGAAACCGTGGTCGCTGGTAGGGTGGGGAAACACACACAAGAGATAAAGCTCATGATGTGAACTAGTGTCTGTAGCACAAAAATGGCAGTTACTGGTGGGGTGTGCAAGAGTCAAAATGTGCACAAATAGGATGAGGCAGCCACAAACATGCCGAAAAAGAAAACAAAGTTGACTGAGTTATGATCGGGGTCACTGTTGTAGGAAGGTTTCCCTACCTAACTTGCTAAATTAATAACGAAATCAAGAACGAAGGCATGATGGTACTGCAAAAAATTCAATGTCCACCCATAATTAAGAATTAAAACATTTATTGAAATGAGTAAACTACTATAAAAACACATGAAATGTTCTCAAAAATAGCAGTCAAAGAATGTCACTTGTAGATGTGATTCACTAGATAAAATCACAGCACGGGTGAGAATAGCGAACACCAAACTAAGTCACTTCTTCGTCCCAGAGCTTCCACCATCACCTCACTGAATTTTACTGTCACAAGACGTGGAGTTAATTGTCTCTCACAGGAGACAATGCCTGGGCAAGATAAGAATGGAAGGCACACGGTTAACACTCAAGCAAGACTGCAGTGAGACTTTTGAAAGAATTGTTAAAGGAGTTTTTGGAATTTTGCAGTGAGTTTGATTTCACCTTGCAGTAAATGTACTCGATATCTTAAGATGCATAGCAACCGACAGATAGGTTACTGATTGTTGATATTATGAAAGGTTGCATGATAGTGTGAATGTATTGGTGCGAAATTCAAAATTCAAATGAACAAATGAGTTTTAACAGTTACGAAAGTATTTTTATAAAAAATATACTTTTTTGGTTGTGGTAAGTAACTAATACCAGCTGAAAACAACCCTAAAAATTAGTTCACATCGGCCTTACAAGATTATTTTTAAAATTGGAAATCACATAAATATAAACCTCAATTATATGCCTTTTTTTTAAAAAAAAAAAACCTAGTTGCTCATACTGGTGTTAATAAATGTTGCTGAACACAGGTTTATTCACAGTTACCTCTGGGGTTTCACAAGACTGCATGAAAGCTACAAGACATACGAAAAACTGACACACATCAGTGGGCACAGTGTTTATCCAAGTTTTGACTTGTAATGTGTGCAGTGCTTAGTTGCACTAGTGGCATCCATTTCAGAATCATCCCTTCCATATTGCCGCATCGAATCAGTTCGCGCCTGCAGTTAGACAACCCAATGAACAATTTCCAAAGTGTGCTGCTGTCGCGCTTTCCCAGGCAGTTCAATCAGTGACCTGTGCCGTGTCACATGTTGTGCCCATATTGTGCACCTGTGATGTCAGCTAAAGGAGAGCTGCTCTATTCTCCCCTTATGTCCTGTAGCTGTCATGCAGTTATCTTCCGAAATCCCTTATGTACTTATGAAAACCCTGTACTTCAGTGATTTCATTTGTTATCTTTTTTTTTAATTTCTGTAGTACGTTTAATCAAAATTTTATATTAAAATTCTATACAATTAAATTATAAGCTGTCTATGTTGCATTGTAGCTCAGTGGTAAAGTGGCAGGCTACAGATGCAAAGGCCTTGCATTGGATTCATTCTTAGTTTTCGGATTTTTACCTGACATTTATCAATTCTTTAGCCTCTGTAAATGTTTGCTGAAAAGTGTTGAGCTGCACCATGGTTTGGAGACCATGTCAAACTGTAGTTAATCCTATAACTGGCTGGGTGAGTCAGTTCAAAGGTCGAAAGAAGGCAACAATACTCCACCTTCAACAGAATTACGCCTGGTAAAGGGCTATAGTGTCGAAGCCAACCGCAGATTCAATGACAGCTGTAAAATTTCTCATGGTAGCGACTGAACTGTTGCTTCAGCTTAGGAATCTATATCTATAGAGCCTAAATATGGGATTGCACTTATGGATTAGGTTCATAGTTCGAGTCGTGGTCCAACATTCAGTTTTAATCTGTCAGCAAGCGTCAAAATAGAGTGCCCACCACTAAAAGGTGAAAAATACATTCTGGGTGATTTTCCCGTATTTGTACAAACATGTTAGTTTTCCATCTTCTATGACAAAACACGAAACCATGAAAAAGACAGCAGCGTCTCAGTAAGAAAAGCAGCAATATGTTTAGTTTCTTGTAGAACATATGGTCGGTCATTGTTTCTTCCAGTACTCCACAGTATTTTAAATTGTTTAATTATATCATCGAGTTTAGGATGATTATAGAGGTGAGACTTCTCAAAGTCCCACCAGTATGCTCTCATTCACTGCGAATGCAATGGGTGTCTCAGAGCACATGCTGTAAACTGACGCACCCTCTAGTGCCCCCACCACATGATACAGAGGCACTTTACTGTGAGAGAATTCTTGCAGTAGGTTATCAGTGCCAGTTTGGGCCAAGATTCAAGGAACTAATAAAGGAGACAGTTGATAAGGAGGTATCAGATGGCACACCCAGTGGGCGACTTAAAATCGAGGACAAGCTCCCACTCTCAGCACCCCCCTCCCCCCCCCCCCCCCCCGCCCCTCTCTCCCAGGGAACCACTGGGAACTGATCAAGAACACCCAGATCAATCTCCTCCCCTTCGCCTTTCATCTCGCTGCTCCACTGAAACTGTAGCACATTGCTCCACCTTCGTCTTGTAGCACGGGAACACAGAGTGGGTGGGATTCACTATGGAGCTGGCTACAGTACTCGATTTTATGATTCTGATGCTTCCAGCAGAAGATATTATGTGTGTAAGAAATAGGATAGCACTGCAAAAATATGTCCCTATAGAGAGAGCTGACTGGTATCTGCAATCAACCCAGTGAAAAGCATGTCGCATGGTGAGTAGCCCACCTCTCTAAAGACTATGTTTGGAATATAGTTATGAACACTGCTCCAACCCACCAGTTACCAAGAAATTTCCATGATGCCTGTGTAATCGCCTCCGGCCTGGTGGCTGGGACAAAAGGCACTGTGACGCAATGAGTCATACAGGGAGGGGACATCTCGCCACAGCAGACCAGTCGTAACTCGCAGATGACTAAATGTTCAACAGTGGAAATCTGTGGACGACTTTGCGGATAACCGTTGTTGACAAGTTAAGCGCCAAACACTCTCTTCCGTCCCATCCCACCTTTCTCTTTGAAGCAACAAGAAGCAAACTCCCCCTCCTCCACAGCCATCATTCTTTTAAAACTGGCACTTATGCGTGGGCGACCCCATTTTCAGACAGACTGCAATCCCTGGTGGAATGAAGACATGTAATTATAATTGTATCTAAAAAATAAACTGTACTGTATTAGTAGTATATACAATATTACTCGTTTATTAACTACAGGAAAATCGGAGTATGCCCATCACTATTAACGTAATTTCGACTGCTCCATACAATTTCAAAGACAGATGCCAGATAGCTAGCACACTGCACAAAAGCGAGAATACTACTAAAACTTAATATGTGCATTAATACTGAGTGACAACGCTCGCGCGCACGCACACACACATACACACACACACGCACACACACACACACACACACACACACATATATATATATATATATATATATATATATATATATATATATATTAGTTTGACTGCAATACTCTCTTTCAAATTCTGAAGGTGGCAGGGGTAAAATACAGGGAGCGAAAGGCTATTTACAATTTGTACAGAAACCAGATGGCAGTTATAATAGTCGAGGGACATGAAAGGGAAGCAGTGGTTGGGAAGGGTGTGAGACAGGGTTGTAGCCTCTCCCCGATGCTATTCAATCTGTATATTGGGCAAGCAGTAAAGGAAACGAAAGAAAAGTTCGGAGTAGGTATTAAAATCCATGGAGAAGAAATAAAAACCTTGAGGTACGCCAATGACGTAATTCTGTCAGAGACAGCAAAGGACTTGGAAGAACAGTTCAACGGAATGGACAGTGTCTTGAAAGGACGGTATAAGATGAACATCAACAAAAGCAAAACGAGGATAATGGAATGTAGTCTAATTAAGTCGGGTGATGCTGAGGGAATCAGATTACGAAATGAGACACTTACAGTAGTAAAGGAGTTTTACTATTTGGGAAGCAAAATAACTGATGATGGTCGAAGTAGAGAGGATATAAAATGGAGACTGGCAATGGCAAGGAAAGCGTTTCTGAAGAAGAGAAATTTGTTAACATCGAGTATTGGTTCAAGTGTCAGGAAGTCGTTTCTTAAGGTATTTATATGGAGTGTAGCCATGTATGGAAGTGAAACATGGACGATAAATAGTTCAGACAAGAAGAGAATAGAAGCTTTCGAAATGTGGTGCTACAGAAGAATGCTGGAGATTAGGTCGGTAGGTCATATAACTAATGAGGAGGTATTGAATAGAATTGGGGAGAAGAGGAGTTTGTGGCACAACTTGACTAGAAGAAGGGATCGGTTGGTAGGACATGTTCTGAGGCAGCAAGGGATCACCAATTTAGTACTGTAGGGCAGCGTGGAGCCCAAGAGATTAATACACTAAGCAGATTCAGAAGGCTGTAGGCCGCAGTAGGTACTGGGGGATAAAGAGGCTTGCACAGGATAGAGTAGCATAGAGAGCTGCATGAAACCAGTCTCAGGACTGAAGACCACAACAACAACATATATTAGTGCAAAGCCAAGGCTTACTACTAATCTCTAATCTGCCACAACACAGTATATGTACAAATAAACCCTTCAATATTATTAGTTCGTGACGATTCTATAAGACTCGTAAATGCAATCCTGCAAGAAAATTAACTAGGGACGAGATGTATCAGGACTCCCAGGCAGAATTAAAAGACATGTAACTCTCGCAATATAAGTGTGCGACGTAGCTATAAGACTCGTAAATCGATACAGAAATAATCAGAAGTACTGTGGGTAATACCCACAGAGCAGCAACAATAAACTACTTCCACAAACACAGTCATAGACTCACAGAGGTCTCGCTATACGATAAAATACAACCATAGAGAGAGAGAGAACTGCAGAGTTCGTGCACCACCTGATAATAAGTCGATTCTCCAAAGATGAACAATTAACGTACCACCAAAATTATTCAAATTGTGAACAACATACACAGAATTACTGTTGGAAAAAAATGGCAAATACCTGATAACAGCAGAATCACTGCCATTTTTTCTCGATTCCTGCAGATGGCTCCTCTGCTGCAAGCCTCCAGGTAGCTCGGAGATGTCGTCACAACAGAACTCCCCACGTAAATGAAACGCCTAGTCCCAGAGAAGAATCACCGCTGCCTCAACATGCGAATACTGGCTGATGTTAACTGATGGATAACGTCCTGCGTGTCAGAGAACCGCTGCACTGTGTGTCCATCTAGTTCTTGGTCCAGAATTACTTTCCCCCCACCCACAATCCCCGCCTTCAGAACAGAGATGCTGTTCTGCGACCAGCAGTGAAACATATCTGAGGAGAGCCCACGCATTCTGGCGCGTCGTGCGCGCTTTGGGGCCTCTGTAGCGGACAGTTCGCTGATATGTTGCAGTCTAATGTCTTAATGATGGTTCGAAAGGATTCTTACATCCAATGGGTGTTTGTGCACTGCTTTATTTTCGGCTGTTTTAAGTGTCGTGAGCGTGTTTGCAGAGCGTTATACATGCATTATTTTTTGACAGTTTTAGTGTATTGAATGTGTCTGTGTATCAGTGTTCTGCATTATTCTGTGAACACGTCTGTAGGCTGTGCTATGCATTGTTTCGACAGTTTGCAATAAGTGAGTGTGTTTGCAGAACCTTTTAAATGCAATATTTTGACAATGTAGGAGTTGTTTGAGTGTCTGTACATCAGCGTACTGCATTATTTCAGTGATTTACGAGTAGTTTGCAGGTCTGTAGGCTGTGCAATACATCATTTCGACAGTTTACAGTTAATGGAAATGGAAATTTGTGGTAAGGACTATGGTACGAAACTGCTGAGGAAATCGGTGCCTAGGCTTACACACTACTTAATCTAACTTACGCACCCATGTCTGAGGGAGGACTCGAACCTCTGGCGGGGGGAGCCACGCTAACTGTGAAGGACGCCTCAGACTGCACGGCTATCCCACGCAGCTTTACAGTTAGTGAGTGTGTTTTTAGAGAGCATTTTACATGCATTATTTTGACAATTTACCAGTTGTTTGCGTGTGTATACATGAGTGTACTGCATTATTTTGGTAATTTACGAGCAGTTTGCATGTCTGTGGGCTATTTATTGTGATCCCAAGCAAGTCAGGGCGAGAGTTTTATAACAGCGTAATCAATAAATAGACTACGTGAAATTCACCCTAAGTAAGTTGTTCTAGTTTCCCACTGGAAATAAATAATGTACACTCCTTCCTCTCTTCCGCAGCTGGACACAAATTGACTTCTTTTCCCCATTTTTCCCCAGACCGTTATCTCGGATTACATCATGGGAGGGAAAAGAGTGACCTGTGTTGGGAGTACTGTGTACTAGGTATATTGGACTCCAGACCTCGTGAACACACTGGTTGGAGCTACTGCCTATGATGACTCAAATTGCTTAAATAAATAATGTATGCAGAATAAAGACTTATGTCCATCCTATTCAGCAGCTCAACACAGGCTGAGTCCTTTTTCCGCCAGTTCGAGGGAAGAGGTGTTGGTTGGATGACTTCGGTTAGTGGGGATAGCCCAAAGGACCTATTTTCCCGCCAAAATTTTCCTACTATTTTCTTAGGTTAGTGGAGGTAGCTCGAGTGATCTATTTTCCCGCTAAAAGTTTAACTTCCCACCATGGCGTCATCGTGACATTGCCATATCTACCGCCGCCATCTTGGATCCACCATTTTGAACAAATTTTATTACAATGCAGTGTGGAGTGGTGCTGTCTTTGCCCCACTACTCAGATCCCCATACTGGCAACCGACAAAAGCTCCCCTGTGTCAGACAATTTACTGCAATTCCTTTCCTACTATTCCTCTGACTTCGCAGTCCACTTCTGCATACAATTCTATAGACCTAGTCTTATTGGGAATGTCCATAGGTGGACCTCAGGTTCCCTTTGGCGTTTAACATCTGTGGCTTTGCCGGTCCCCTGCCTCTGGAACTACAGTGATATCTGCCTCTACTCCGACATTTCCAAGACTGGCGACGTTGCCTCCTCACATGCTCCATTTGTCCACACCTATAGCACGTTATACTGGCTGAAGACACCATCCATCTAATCTGCACCCAGTCGACATGTCAGTTTCTTTACATTCTATTGCTAATTTGACAGCTGCATGCAGATCAGTCGGACATCCTGTCCGTACCCTTTCTGACACCTCTGAAAGGTGTCCTCTTAAAAATGTGTCATGCGCCATATGCTCAGCCTCTCGTAATATCACCTCATTCACCATGGAACTGTATCCCAACTAGTATGTACACCCATCGATCTTCCTTACTCTGTCTGCAAATTCTTCCATCAATTCTGCGTGCTTCTTCGTTACCGTGCCCAACTGTTCGCTAAAGTTTCACAAGCTCTGTCATCGTCGCGAAAAAACAGTGACACGTATGTGTAATAAGTTTCCTTTAATCTACGTCTGTGGTCACAAACTGTTTGATAACGGATTACCAGTTTTGGTCTTTAATGACCATCATCAGATCTGTTTCATAAACACATTAGGACTTTGTTTTTATGAAACAGATCTGATGATGTTCGTTAAAGACCGAAACTAGTAATCTGTTATCAAACAGTTTGTGACCATAGACGTAAATTAAAGGGAACTTGTTCGCTAAAGTGTCTGGCAATATTCTGCTATGTATAAGACTGGACTAAACCATTCGTAAATTCCTTCAAACTTTCTGGGTCTCTTGAGAGAGTCCATATACCCCGCCAAGTTTTTGCTTCTCCTGTTAATCTCAACTTTGCTACCCTCGAAAGTTCCTTTCATCTCTGCCAAGTTTTTATGATCTTCCACAAATGCTTGCACATCCTCAGTTGATTTCCCTCAGAAGGGTGCAACTGAACTTGTTGCTAACAAATTTATACCTCGCTGTGGTGTCTGTGACTCCACTAGACCATGTAGTTCTGTATTGCCCGTCGTCAACTGTGCTAGCTTTTCCAATAACGTACTCTATTCAGTTCTGACACACCTTGCGTCCTCTGGCTTTTCTAGAAGCCTTGTCTTTTCTGACACACATTTTGATACATTAACAATTACAGATACACACAATAAAATATTGGGTGAAGAAAAAATGCCACACCTGCATGCAATACCTCATCCAGATTAAAGACAAAAGTTTATGTAGCAAAATCAGATACTATGTATTTTGATAACAAATGTATGGAAACAAAGAGCTGGCAACACTGCCACATCTCACAGCGCGTCAGAATGTACAGAGGAATGCGTGTCACCTCACAGCACTGGGCCAGTCGTCGCAGTTCACTGTGTAGACCGCTGGGACATCAAACCCATATACTGCAAGGAGTTGTGGTTCGATCCTTGCCAGGTTCCTTTTTTATTTTTTAGCCGTCCGTTCTCATTACTCAGTTAGTTGCATGTTCCATAGATAATTTGAACGATTCTTTTATCGAAATGTTGTGGGACAAGTCAGTTTACAGGATGTGTATATGAGGTGCATTCAAGTTCTAAGGCCTCCGATTTTTTTTCTACGGACTGGAAAGAGATAGAAACATTCACATTGTTTTAAAATGAGGCCACGTTCATTGTCAATACATCCCAGAGATGGCAGCACCGTACGGCAGATGGAATTTTACCGCCAGCGGCGAGAATGAGAACTGTTTTAAATACTTAAAATGGCGACGTTTTCCTTACTTGAACAGCGTGCAATCATTCGTTTTCTGAATTTGCATGGTGTGACACCAATTGAAATTCATCGACAGTTGAAGGAGACACGTGGTGATGGGGTTATGGATGTGTCGAAAGTGTGGTTGTGGGTGCGACAGTTTAATGAAGGCAGAACATCATGTGACAACAAGCTGAAACAACCTCGGGCTCGCACAAGCCGGTCTGACGACATGATCGAGAAAGTGGAGAGAATTATTTTGGGGGATCGCCGAATTACTGTTGAACAGATCGCCTCCAGAATTGGAATTTCTGTGGGTTCTGTGCACACAATCCTGCATGACGACCTGAAAATGCGAAAAGTGTCATCCAGGTGGGTGCCACGAATGCTGATGGACGACCACACGGCTGCCCATGTGGCATGTTGCGAAGCAATGTTGATGCGCAACAACAGCATGAATGGGACTTTCTTTTCGTCGGTTGTGACAATGGATGAGACGTGGATGCTATTTTTCAATCCAGAAACAAAGCGCCAGTCAGCTCAATGGAAGCACCATGAACACATCGATATGCTTTTGGTGTCGAGTGCAACCAATAACCAAGCTGCCACTGCAGCACATACATATGCTGCACAGCACCCTAATAGGCCCCAGCCCGATAGGAATGCTTTTCGTCACTTGAAGCAATGCCGTCACGAAACCGGTATTGCCAGTCCACAAGTAACTGACAGGGGTCGTTCAAAGGCTAGATGAACTCGACAAACACAGGACGCGATTCTTGAAACCGTTCTTCAGTCACCTCAGTGAAGTTCGCACGACATTGCAAGGCAGTTTCAGACGTATCAAAGACTAGCTGTTGAAGCGTTGCACGATGTGCCATGTGGTCGTCCGTCAGCATTCGTAGCACCCACCTGGATGACACTTTTCGCATTTTCAGGTCGTCATGCAGGATTGTGTGCACAGAACCCACAGAAATGCCAACTCTGGAGGCGATCTGTTCAACAGTCATTCGGCGATCCCCCAAAACAAATTTCTCCACTTTCTGGATCATGTCGTCAGACCGGCTTGTGCGAGCCCGAGGTTGCTTCGGTTTGTTGTCACACAATGTTCTGCCGTCATTAAACTGTCGCACCCACGAACGCACTTTCGACACATCCATAACTCCATCACCATATGTCTCCTTCAACTGTCGATGAATTTCAATTGGTGTCACACCACGCAAATTCAGAAAACGAATGATTGCACGCTGTCCAAGTAAGGAAAACGTCGCCATTTTAAGTATTTAAAACAGTTCTCATTCTCGCCGCTGGCGGTAAAATTCCATCTGCCGTACGGTGCTGCCATCTCTGGGACGTATTGACAATGAACGCGGCCTCATTTTAAAACAATGCACATGTTTCTATCTCTTTCCAGTCCGGAGAAAAAAAATCGGAAGCCTTAGAACTTGAATGCGCCTCGTACTTTGCCTGACGCATTAGAAAACGTTTCACTTGGTGTTCGGTGCCAGCTGTGGTTTCAGCATGAATGAATGTGTGTATGTATGTATCCAGAGAAATGGATTTGTCATGTTGGTCCAATATTCTGATCTACACGTTCCTGGGCCTTAATCCACTAGTGACTGGTGTCACTGCAAGGAGCAAGTTTATAGTACTCCACCAACGGATGTACACGATCTAATAGCTAGCCTGCATGCAATCGTAGACGCAAGTATGTTGTGTAGGGTCCAGTACAAATGTACTGTCTCTTTCTTGTAACAAGAAGTGCAGTAGTCAAGCTTCTTTTCCATGAGTAAACACTCGACAGCAATTAAATGACTCACTGTATCACAGCCTGAAGGTCCAGATGAAGAAGGTGACGTCAGTATACTGGCACCAGTGACACAGGACTAGTTATTTGCTTTTCAAATTCTTTTGTTATGGCTCTCCGCTGTGATTAATTACAAGCAGCGGCAGTATTGTTGAAGCATCCAGCTGCCTCCCATGTGTGTATGTGCGTCATGTCCCGCAATGCTGTCAGAGTGCGGTGTGGCTGATCAGGGAGCTGCTGTCGGCGACGTCCCCGGACTCGACAGATAAGGCACCAGTGGCCGAGGCAGGGTTGACGTTTCCAGCGCTCTGGGTGGCACGCTATATTCCTCGGATACCCCCGCGGCAACGACGTTGCGTTTTGTGTCTCAGGGTGGGCTGCCCTGTCGCAAGGTCAAACTGAGGACTCCGTTCAGCACTCCGGATGATTCCCCAACCATCACAGTCCCATGGTGGTGGTATTGCTGCGATACTAATACAAGATGTTTTCAGTACAAAAGTGGCTATATACACTCCTGGAAATTGAAATAAGAACACCGTGAATTCATTGTCCCAGGAAGGGGAAACTTTATTGACACATTCCTGGGGTCAGATACATCACATGATCACACTGACAGAACCACAGGCACTTAGACACAGGCAACAGAGCATGCACAATGTCGGCACTAGTACAGTGTATATCCACCTTTCGCAGCAATGCAGGCTGCTATTCTCCCATGGAGACGATCGTAGAGATGCTGGATGTAGTCCTGTGGAACGGCTTGGCATGCCATTTCCACCTGGCGCCTCAGTTGGACCAGCGTTCGTGCTGGACGCGCAGACCGCGTGAGACGACGCTTCATCCAGTCCCAAACATGCTCAATGGGCGACAGACCCGGAGATCTTGCTGGCCACGGTAGTTGACTTACACCTTCTAGAGCACGTTGGGTGGCACGGGATACATGCGGACGTGCATTGTCCTGTTGGAACAGCAAGTTCCCTTGCCGGTCTAGGAATGGTAGAACGATGGGTTCGATGACGGTTTGGATGTACCGTGCACTATTCAGTGTCCCCTCGACGATCACCAGTGGTGTACGGCCAGTGTAGGAGATCGCTCCCCACACCATGATGCCGGGTGTTGGCCCTGTGTGCCTCGGTCGTATGCAGTCCTGATTGTGGCGCTCACCTGCACGGCGCCAAACACGCATACGACCATCATTGGCACCAAGGCAGAAGCGACTCTCATCGCTGAAGACGACACGTCTCCATTCGTCCCTCCATTCACGCCTGTCGCGACACCACTGGAGGCGGGCTGCACGATGTTGGGGCGTGAGCGGAAGACGGCCTAACGGTGTGCGGGACCGTAGCCCAGCTTCATGGAGACGGTTGCGAATGGTCCTCGCCGATACCCCAGGAGCAACAGTGTCCCTAATTTGCTGGGAAGTGGCGGTGCGGTCCCCTACGGCACCGCGTAGGATCCTACGGTCTTGGCGTGTATCCTTTCGTCGCTGCGGTCCGGTCCCACCTCGACGGGCACGTGCACCTTCCGCCGACCACTGGCGACAATATCGATGTACTGTGGAGACCTCACCCCCCACGTGTTGAGCAATTCGGCGGTACGTCCACCCGGCCTCCCGCATGCCCACTATACGCCCTCGCTCAAAGTCCGTCAACTGCACATACGGTTCACGTCCACGCTGTCGCGGCATGCTACCAGTGTTAAAGACTGCGATGGAGCTCCGTATGCCACGGCAAACTGGCTGACACTGACGGCGGCGGTGCACAAATGCTGCGCAGCTAGCGCCATTCGACGGCCAACACCGCGGTTCCTGGTGTGTCCGCTGTGCCGTGCGTGTGATCATTGCTTGTACAGCCCTCTCGCAGTGTCCGGAGCAAGTATGGTGGGTCTGACACACCGGTGTCAATGTGTTCTTTTTTCCATTTCCAGGAGTGTATTTATACTGCCACTGGCTACATTCGCTTCGGATTTTCTGTGCCTTGCGGCATGTATACTAGACACTTCCACGTTTTCTGGTGTGGAAAGGCATCCACCTTCTTCGATTAGGTCCTGTTGTGTCAACAAATTCCACGCCTCACCTGGCCGATTCGCCTTGCAATGTGCAATGGTTGTGTAGTGGTTTGTAAGGCATAACATCTGTGCTAACCTACGGTTTATCTGGGTGTAATCTATTTCCTACTTCGCGCATTTCTGACCAAATACGGGCCATGCGCTACATTGTGATAGCAATTACCACTCAGCTTGACATGCAATAATGAGTCAAGGTTACGTATTTAAAGCTATATTTGTAGCAACCAAGGTGTGAGCCAGAAATTGTAGGAGGAGAGCATGGCACGCATCTGACGACACTTTTTCTCATTGCCTGCTGTTACGATTTCATAGAGTAGCTACCTTGTAAAGGGAAGTGCGTGCGAGGCCGTTAACTTCAAAGTCTGTCAAGAAGGCAAAAGTTGGTGTCATTCAAAGGCCTCACGCAGAAATTGATCTTATTAGGCAACCGCACAGTGACGGATTTCTGTGTGGTTTGCGTGTTAAAAGCGAGGTAGGAGCGAGCCTATAGAATTCGAAGACTTACATCGAGAAGCAAAATCACAACTCGGTGCATCACACTATAAACTCTAGGTCAGCTATCCAGTTTCTTTGCTATTTGGCTCATCGGAGTCATGCAGTTTAATGAACTGCCACAAGCAATTATAATTTCTGTAGTACATGATTCCAAATGTCTACTGCATGCAGTTCCTACCATAATGTTCACTTGGAAACAGGCTAAGTGGGTGCGCATTGACTGACAGCAGCAATTCGTGTTGCGTTTGAAACTGATGGTCAGGTTGCTGTCGGTTAGGATCTTTTTACAACGACTTTTGTTATAGTGTGGTACATATATGCGAGTCGTACACTATTCCTAACAGACACGTCCAACAGTCCTCTCTCAATAAGCAACAAATCTGGCAATTTCATCAATGGTGTGGTCACAGGCAGATCAAAATACGTCCATTGCTTTCTCCCACTCCGTCAAGACTCCAAGTCGTTCCATGTGATTGTGGTGATCCCGTCAAATACCTGGCAGATAGGGGCCATTTTACTGCCCGAGTTCATGCTAGAGGGCCACATGACAGTCTGATACCAGCTGTACACGAACTATAGCGTTCCAAAACGACCTGTTCTAATGGGTGACTGCATTTTTGTCTAGTGGACTTACTGTGATTAACGCGAACGCTATTCCTGCTGAGGAATCGACAAGTAATGTTAGTTAGTTTAGTTTAGTTAGTTACGTGTTCCATTGATCAATAGCATGGAAAACCGTTATGATGTGGAATGTATCAAATGTACAAGAAATGCACACAGGAAACAAGTTCCTTTTTCTTTTTTTTTTTTTTTTGTTTACATTATAGTGTTATACCTAAATATTTCTATTATCTATCCCATTCCCTTAAATGGCACAAAATGCATATATTATATCTCCAGATTTATTTACTCGTATTCAACAATTCATCTATGGTATAGACTATAGAAGGAGTTGTCAAGGGGGTATGATTTAAATTTGTTTTTGAAACTATTATTGCTGTCTGTTAGACATTTTATTTCATCTGGTAATTTATCAGAAAGTTTTATAGCAGCATATTTTACCCCTTTCTGTGCCAAAGATAGGTTAAGTATAGGATACTGTAGGTGTTTATTATTTATGGTATTGTAATCATGAATGTCACTGATGATTTTAAAGGTCCATGTTGTTGAGAAAAAATTTCATTACTGAGTAAATGTACTGTGAAGTAATTGTAAGAATTCCTAACCTTTTAAACAGGTGCCTACAAGATTTGCGACTATGAGCCCCTCACATTATTCTAACTACTTTCCTTTGAGCGGTCAATACCTTTTGCCTAAGTGCTGAGTTGCCCCAGAATATTATTCCGTATAACATCAGAGAGTTGAAGTATGCAAAGTATGTTAGCTTACTAATTTCTACATCCTCAAAATTGGCAATTATTCTGATTGCAAAAGTTGCTGAATCTAGTCGCTTTAGGAGATCCAAAATATGAATTTTCCAATTGAGATTCTCATCTATATGTACACCCAAAAACATAGTATGCTCTGCCCTAGCTACTGACTTCTTTTGATGTGTTATGTTTATTGAAGGAATTAAACTTTTTGCAGCAGAAAATTAGATGTAGTGTGTTTTTTCAAAGTTCAGAGCAAGCCCATTTGCAGAAAACCAATTAATAACTTTCCAAAGACCTTATTTGTATCATTTTCTATCAGACTTTCTTTTACTGGATTAATAATTATGCTTGTATCATCAGCAAACAGTGTCAGTTCAGCATATTATTTCACATAAGAAGGGAGGTCATTAACATATATCAAGAACAGGAGGGGACCCATGATCGAACCTTGTGGAACACCTAATGCAATTTCACCCCAGTTAGGTGAAGTGGCAAACTCCTTTGAATCACTTGAAGCATATAACCAGACTTTTTGCTTCCTGTTCTGTAGATATGACTTAATCCACTCATATGCTGTTCCATTTATACCATAGAATTGTAATTTCTCTAACGTAATGTCATGGTTCACACAATCAAATGCTTTGGATAAGTCACAGAATATTCCTACTGGTGACATTTTACTATTTAAAGACTCTATTATATGGACAGTGAAATTGTATATTGCTGTCTGAGTGGAACAGCATTTCTGTTCCGAACTGTGATTTACTAAGTATCCCATTACTGTTAAGATGGCTAACCACTCTTCAGTACATTACTTCCTCAAAGATTTTTGAAAATGCTGTAAGCAAGGATACTGGCCGGTAATTATTGACATCTGTTGTTTCCCCCTTTTTGTAGAGAGACCTGACGATGGCATATTTTAACCTGTCTGGGAAAATACCCTGAGTCAGTGATGCATTACATATGTGACTCAAAACATCAGCTGTAATTGCTCCACATTGTTTTAACAACTTGTTAGAGATGTCATCTGCTCCAACAGAACATTTATTTTTCAAAGATTTAATAATTTTCCTTATTTCACAAGAGGTTGTTAGATGAGACTTCATCTGGAGAGTGCTTGTCATGCATTTATGTCAGTGTGCCACAGAGGAGCAGTAATTCGGAGTGCTCAGTGAACCATGGGCTATTAATTAAACTCAACTGGAGAGTGATGGGAGGGGACTTCCACACGTGCAGCAAGTGTTGATCTCAGTCGGAAGATGACAATGAGCTCGAATGAAGGAAACCTTTACAACATGGCGGATGGACCCACTCGAGGCGTTCTCCCGACCAACCGTGACTCACGACTCGACTTCTGTGGCTGTTCCTGAGATGGGCGTGTGCTGTTGTGTTGTGGCAGGAGGCAGCCGGTTCTCGTGGCGCAGCTACTACCACGGGCAGCTGGGCCCGCCGCGAGAGGCGCTGGGGTCGCTGGGCCTGCTGTGCCTGGCCAGCCTGCTGCTGGCGCTGCTGTCGCTCATCTTCCTGCTGCGGTTGGCGCCCCTGCCCGCGGGGGAGCCCCCCTCGGACGAGTACGTGCTGGTGCACGACGCGACGCTGGCGCTGTGTGCGCTCGCGCTGTCGCTCAACCTGTGCTGCCTGCTCGTCTGTGCCGTGCAGGTGCTCTTCGCCGTCCGCCTCGTGCGATCGCCGCACGGCGCCGAGAGGTGAGTAACCACACTGCACCGTACCACTCTGTGACTCGAATAAAATGTTGTAGTTTTGTTCGTACAATATAAGCTTCCGTGACTGGCACTGAAATCACTTAAAACTTCTGGGCTATTGGGCCGTGGTCCATATACACTCCTGGAAATTGAAATAAGAACACCGTGAATTCATTGTCCCAGGAAGGGGAAACTTTATTGACACATTCCTGGGGTCAGATACGTCACATGATCACACTGACAGAACCACAGGCACATAGACACAGGCAACAGAGCATGCACAATGTCGGCACTAGTACAGTGTATATCCACCTTTCGCAGCAATGCAGGCTGCTATTCTCCCATGGAGACGATCGTAGAGATGCTGGATGTAGTCCTGTGGAACGGCTTGGCATGCCATTTCCACCTGGCGCCTCAGTTGGACCAGCGTTCGTGCTGGACGTGCAGACCGCGTGAGACGACGCTTCATCCAGTCCCAAACATGCTCAATGGGGGACAGATCCGGAGATCTTGCTGGCCACGGTAGTTGACTTACACCTTCTAGAGCACGTTGGGTGGCACGGGATACATGCGGACGTGCATTGTCCTGTTGGAACAGCAAGTTCCCTTGCCGGTCTAGGAATGGTAGAACGATGGGTTCGATGACGGTTTGGATGTACCGTGCACTATTCAGTGTCCCCTCGACGATCACCAGTGGTGTACGGCCAGTGTAGGAGATCGCTCCCCACACCATGATGCCGGGTGTTGGCCCTGTGTGCCTCGGTCGTATGCAGTCCTGATTGTGGCGCTCACCTGCACGGCGCCAAACACGCATACGACCATCATTGGCACCAAGGCAGAAGCGACTCTCATCGCTGAAGACGACACGTCTCCATTCGTCCCTCCATTCACGCCTGTCGCGACACCACTGGAGGCGGGCTGCACGATGTTGGGGCGTGAGCGGAAGACGGCCTAACGGTGTGCGGGACCGTAGCCCAGCTTCATGGAGACGGTTGCGAATGGTCCTCGCCGATACCCCAGGAGCAACAGTGTCCCTAATTTGCTGGGAAGTGGCGGTGCGGTCCCCTACGGCACTGCGTAGGATCCTACGGTCTTGGCGTGCATCCGTGCGTCGTTGCGGTCCGGTCCCAGGTCGACGGGCACGTGCACCTTCCGCCGACCACTGGCGACAACATCGATGTACTGTGGAGACCTCACGCCCCACGTGTTGAGCAATTCGGCGGTACGTCCACCCGGCCTCCCGCATGCCCACTATACGCCCTCGCTCAAAGTCCGTCAACTGCACATACGGTTCACGTCCACGCTGTCGCGGCATGCTACCAGTGTTAAAGACTGCGATGGAGCTCCGTATGCCACGGCAAACTGGCTGACACTGACGGCGGCGGTGCACAAATGCTGCGCAGCTAGCGCCATTCGACGGCCAACACCGCGGTTCCTGGTGTGTCCGCTGTGCCGTGCGTGTGATCATTGCTTGTACAGCCCTCTCGCAGTGTCAGGAGCAAGTATGGTGGGTCTGACACACCGGTGTCAATGTGTTCTTTTTTCCATTTCCAGGAGTGTACACTACTGGCCATTAAAACAGCTACACCCCACGAAGATGACGTGCTACAGACGCGAAATTTAACGAACAGAAAGAAGATGCTGTGGTATGCAAATGATTATTTTTCAGAGCATTTACACAAGGTTGGCGCCAGTGGCGACACCTACAACGTGCTGACATCAGGAAAGTTTCCAACCGATTTCTCGTACACAAACAGCAGTTGACCGGCGTTGCCTGGTGAAACGTTGTTGTGATGCCTCCTGTAAGGAGGAGAAATGCGTAACATCACGATTCCGACTTTGATAAAGGTCGGATTGTAGCCTATCGCGACAGCGCTTTATCGTATCGCGACATTGCTACTCGCGTTGGTCGAGATCCAATGACTGTTAGCAGAGTATGGACTCAGGAGGGTAATACGGAACGCCATGCTAGATCCCAACGGCTTTGTATCACTAGCAGTCGAGACGACAGGCATCTTATCCGCATGGCTGTAACGGGTCGTGCAGCCACGTCTCGATCCGTGAGTCAACAGCTGGGGAAGTTTGCAAGACAACAACGATGTGCGCGAACAGTTCGACGACGTTTGCAGCAGCATGGACTATAATTTAGGAGACCACGGCTGCGGTTGCCCTTGACGCTGCATCACAGACAGGAGCGCCTGCGATGGTGTACTCAGCGACGAACCTGGGTGCACGAATGGCCAAACGTCATATTTTCGGATGACTCCAGGTTCTGTTTACAGCATCATGATGGTCGCATCCGGGTTTGGCGACATCGCGTTGAACGCGCATTGAAAGCGTGTATTCGTCATCGACATACTGGCGTATCATCCGGCGTGATGGTATGGGGTGCCATTGGTTACACGTCTCGGTCACCTCTTGTTCGCATTGACGGCACTTTGAACAGTGGACGTTACATTTCAGATGTGTTACGACAAGTGGCTCTACCCTTCATTCGATCCCTCGAAACGCTACATTTCAGCAGGATAATGCACGACCGCATGTTTCAGGTCCTGTACGTGCCTTTCTGGATACAGAAAATGTTCGACTGCTGCCCTAGCCAGTACATTCTCCAGATCTCTCACCAATTGAGAACGTGTGGTCAATGGTGGCCCAGCAACTGGCTCGTCACAATATGCCAGTCACTACTCTTGATGAACTGTGGTATCGTGTTGAAGCCGCATAGGCAGCTGTACCAGTACACGCCATCCAAGCTCTGATTGACTCAATGCCCAGGCATATCAAGGCTGTTATTACAGCCAGAGGTGGTTGTTCTGGGAACTGATTTCTCAGGATCTATGCACCCAAATAGCGTGAAAATGTAATCACATGTCAGTTCTAGTATAATATATTTGTCCAATGAATACCCATTTTTCATCTGCATTTCTTCTTGGTGTAGCAATTTTAATGGCCAGTAGTGTATTAAACTTTCTACTTCCGTTTCCTCTCCAACTGTGGGAGACACCTTCGGATGTAAAATGTCAAACTGCAACCAGAACTCGACGGAGCGCCGAAGATATGGGCAGGGTAGAGGGCACCACAGTCCATCATTTGACGTCGGCTACGAGATTATCTCTGCTAGTGCCAACATTCTTGATTGAAAGTAATGGATCGTCATTCTTTGCAGTGTTGACATCCAAATATCCATCACGATAATGACATCCAAATATCCATCACGATAATGCACCCACATATTCATCGCTGCTGGTGCGTGACTATTGCACAAAAAACTAAATCACTGTGCTTCCTAATCCTCCATACACTCCAGACCTGGCCCTCGTGGATTTTTTTTATTTCGAAAGTTGAAAACTGCATTGAAAGGACAAAGATTTGCAACGATAGACGAGATAAAATTCGCAGAACAATGCTTTGCGCGATCCAGTAAGAGACGTACCAAGATTGCTTCTGTCTATGGAAATGATGTTGAAAGTGGTGTACCAATTGTGGAGGAGAGTATTCCGAAGTAGGCCATGCATAATAAGTAAAAGATAAGAGTAGAATAATTTTGTGGATAAAGTTCTGGAATTTTTTGAACAGACCTCGTAACAGTACTCGCAGTTGCCTTTTCGAGGCGCCAGTGCTCTTGCTATTTTTCAACGATTTTTGGAACAGCTTACAGCACCTCTGCTGGGTTGTGCAAACTGTTTGAATGAAATTGTAGTTTCTGGTGCCTCCACTGAGCAACATTTACAAAATCTCCATACTCTTTTTTTCTGTTGGTTGGGTTGGGTTGTTTGGGGAAAGAGACCAGACACCCAGGTCATCGGTCTCATTGGATTAGGCAAGGAAGGGGAAGGAAATCGGCCGTGCCCTTTCAAAGGAACCATCCTGGCATTTGCCTGGAGTGATTCAGGGAAATCACGGAAAACCTATATCAGGATGGCCGGATGCGGGATTGAACCGTCGTCCTCCCGAATGCGAGTCCAGTGTCTAACCACTGCGCCACCTCGCTCGGTTTTTTTTTCTGTCCTCTAAGCGGCTGGGTTGAAGTGTAATTTAGAAAAACATAAATTTTTTCAACCTTTTATCGTTTATCGTGGGTTTTCTCACGAGGGTCTGAAACCCTTGCACCAACATGTTTCTGGTATTGTGTTGCTTCCACACACTATGTCTGTCAAAGAACCGTAGGCTGTTCTCAGTAAAGTCGCCTACTACGATAAATTTTCATCTGCGACTGCGACAATTGCTCGTTCATTACATGCATTGCTGCATAAAGGGACTCAGTTTCACTGGTCGCAGACTTGTGAAACCGCGTTTTCCACCAGTAAGGCCATGTTGCACTCTCCGTCCTGCTTAGTGACGTACCATCCAGCCCTCCACTTGGCCCTTGCAACGGACGCTTCACGGTATAGATCTTTGTTTTAGTACCTGTATATGTGCAGTGCCGAAGTCTTGTGCTATTCCTCGAATAGGTGTCGAAAATGTTGAACTCAAATTTATTGATGGACTACCAGACTATTGCAATGCGTCGATAATATTTCGAGATATACGTGCTGAATGTGAGGGATACAAGAATCAGCTATTTTCCAAATACTGTACTGCTGCTGCACTGATTAAAAAAAATCAAGTAATTTTTTTCGATGTTGATGATAATTGTAGATGGTGAATAAATAAATATACACTCCTGGAAATGGAAAAAAGTACACATTGACACCGGTGTGTCAGACCCACCATACTTGCTCCGGACACTGCGAGAGGGCTGTACAAGCAATGATCACACGCACGGCACAGCGGACACACCAGGAACCGCGGTGTTGGCCGTCGAATGGCGCTAGCTGCGCAGCATTTGTGCACCGCCGCCGTCAGTGTCAGCCAGTTTGCCGTGGCATACGGAGCTCCATCGCAGTCTTTAACCCTGGTAGCATGCCGCGACAGCGTGGACGTGAACCGTCTGTGCAGTTGACGGACTTTGAGCGAGGGCGTATAGTGGGCATGCGGGAGGCCGGGTGGACGTACCGCCGAATTGCTCAACACGTGGGGCGTGAGGTCTCCACAGTACATCGATGTTGTCGCCAGTGGTCGGTGGAAGGTGCACGTGCCCGTCGACCTGGGACCAAACCGCAGCGACGCACGGATGCACGCCAAGACCGTAGGATCCTACGCAGTGCTGTAGGGGACCGCACCGCCATTTCCCAGCAAATTAGGGACACTGTTGCTCCTGGGGTATTGGCGAGGACCATTCGCAACCGTCTCCATGAAGCTGGGCTACGGTCCCGCACACCGTTAGGCCGTCTTCCGCTCACGCCCCAACATCGTGCAGCCCGCCTCCAGTGGTGTCGCGACAGGCGTGAATGGAGGGACGAATGGAGACGTGTCGTCTTCAGCGATGAGAGTCGCTTCTGCCTTGGTGCCAATTATGGTCGTATGCGTGTTTGGCGCCGTACAGGTGAGCGCCACAATCAGGACTGCATACGACCGAGGCACACAGGGCCAACACCCGGCATCATGGTGTGGGGAGCGATCTCCTACACTGGCCGTACACCACTGGTGATCGCCGAGGGGACACTGAATAGTGCACGGTACATCCAAACCGTCATCGAACCCATCGTTCTACCATTCCTAGACCGGCAAGGGAACTTGCTGTTCCAACAGGACAATGCACGTCCGCATGTATCCCGTGCCACCCAACGTGCTCTAGAAGGTGTAAGTCAACTACCCTGGCCAGCAAGATCTCCGGATCTGTCCCCCATTGAGCATGTTTGGGACTGGATGAAGCGTCGTCTCACGCGGTCTGCACGTCCAGCACGAACGCTGGTCCAACTGAGGCGCCAGGTGGAAATGGCATGGCAAGCCGTTCCACAGGACTACATCCAGCATCTCTACGATCGTCTCCATGGGAGAATAGCAGCCTGCATTGCTGCGAAAGGTGGATATACACTGTACTAGTGCCGACATTGTGCATGCTCTGTTGCCTGTGTCTATGTGCCTGTGGTTCTGTCAGTGTGATCATGTGATGTATCTGACCCCAGGAATGTGTCAATAAAGTTTCCCCTTCCTGGGACAATGAATTCACGGTGTTCTTATTTCAATTTCCAGGAGTTTATTTACACTCTTAAGTCTGTGTTTGTGTTTTTATTTCTCTAGGCAAAATGTCACATACGTTATTACACGTTAGTGCACATTTATGTACGTTAATGTATGTGACACTCTTCCCTTGAAATATACCACTTGGAGTTCATTCTATCGTGTAGCCTATTGCTCGCCAGCACCTAGCACAGTAGGTATCATGGCAGGCTGAGTGAAGCACCTTCGCCGCAAGGACTTTGTTGTGGGTGACTGGTCCTGTGATGATGACCAAGACCAGAAGACCAATAAGAAGAATGGAGCACTCCTTCCTGACGGCATACGAGCGATAATTGTAGGTCCTTCCAACTGTGGTAAGACAAATGTCCTCATGGCTCCTGTTAACGCACATAGACGGAGTCCGCTTCGAGTACCTTTTGGTTTTCTTCAAAACACTCTTTCAACCCAAGTACCAGTTACTGCAGAAAATATTAGATGGACTAGATGGTGTAACGTACAGAGCATTCAGTGAAAGCGACGACATCCGCCCACCTGAAGTGGTAAAGCCTAACACTGTCTTCATATTTGACAATGTTACTGTTGAAAAGCAGGATCAAATCCGTAGATATTTCTGCTTTGGTAGTGATGTGGGTATTGACGTATTTTATCTGAGTCAGACATATTCCAGGATCCCAAAACAGTTGAGGGATAACGCCAACCTCATTATAGCCTTCAAACAAGACAATCTCAATGTAAAACACATTTACCAGGCTCATGTAGGGACCGACATGTCATGCAATGAATTTGTAAAGATATGTGCGGATTGCTGGAATCATTCACAATACGGGTTTCTCGTTATTGATAAACTCGAAAATTGAGTGACGGTAGGTACAGCTGGAACTTACAGTTGTTTCCCCATATATAAATGTACAAAATAGGTGAGTGTATCAGTAGACACTGCAACACGGACAAATTTGCATGCATGGCGGACGCCCAGTCTGAATGCTCGCATGTACACAAATATGAAATTTAAAAATCTGGAGGGTGGAATCGGTAAGGCTGTAAGGGAATTAAAGGACACTCAGAAACTTCTTGCGCTTCACCAAAACCGGCTATAGAACAGAATTAGCGCAATTGAGGGGGAAGATACAAGCTGAGGTTGTTGTTATTGAAGAAGGGGATGCAGGAAAGAAGAAGAACAAAGCATATATAAAACCATGTGATATACAGAGCTCAGCTTAGTATGTGCTGAAATGTCGACAAAGGTGCGCAAAGCAGGTCGAGAGAAATTACGCTTCTTGAGGTTGGGACATATGAATCGGGAGCAAACACTGAGAGAAACTTTTATACCTGTTACCGAATCTATCAGGAAGATGGCTTCATGTGATAATGATCCAATCACTGAATTCACTAGCCGGTATGCGGTGGGTAGGATAGATAGAATATTTGGTTGGTGTCAGGAGGGAGATATCGAACATGCTAGGCTCTCAAACTATAAATTTAACCAATAGCACAATACGTATTGGGGATAAAGAGTTTAAAATAACACCTGGCTTAATTAATCTAATCTTCCTAAGGCCATCAAAAAACTTAAAATGCTCTACCAATGATCGCAGAGTCTATGGTGAAATCCTGCAGTTGACAGAGGTGCATAAAAAACCTGACAGAACACTGAGAAACCTGAAAAACTCTAAATACACAACCATTATACAATCTTTACTGAATGAGCAACCTGTGAGTGTGTAGACATTCAGCATAAAGGAGTGAGCAATCAACTCCCGCAGTATGTATATTACGATGAGCCGGATGAACTAATAGACAGACTTCGACTGTTGAAGGCTTTGGCTGTTGCGGGCAATACAGCAAACTCGAACGAGGTTACCTCAGTAATTTCAGAACTTAGAGAGGAATCATTGAATAATAATAGCGAATATGGAAACAGTGGTTCAGCAGCTGCACAAACTGGAAGAACATACCTGCGCAGACATGTAATGATTAAAGGACTAGACGACTTATGGCTGGCAGATCTTGTGGATATGGGTCTCTACTCCCGTAAGAATAAAGGTTTCAAGTATATTTTAATGGTAGTTGATACATACTCTAAATTCACATGGGCATTTCCTGTGAAAACTAAAACAGGCATAGATGTTGCTGTGGTGTTTGACCATTTGCTGCAGACAGGAACGAATCGATGCCTGGACAATCTTCAAACCGATGATGGTGGCGAGTTTTACAATGAACACTTCAAGAGTGTGATGGAGCGGTGCGGGATACACCATTACTCCACATTTACCCACCTGAAAGCTAGCATCGTGGAGCGTTTGAACAGAACAGTCAAAGCTCAAATGTGGATGCGGATTAATCTTCGTTGTTCATACAAGCGGACAGATATTCTCCCACAGATAACTGCATGATATAATCGAACCAAACGTAGTACAACAAAAATGAGACCAATCGATGTTTCCGATAATTCACTCATGGACACAGTATATTTCCGCATTAAAATGCTGGACCCATGCAAGCTGAGTTTCAATGTAGGCGACTTAGTATGTATTTCAAAACATAAGACAGCTTTCGAGAAATCGTTCTTACCAGACTGGTCAGCGGAGATATTCACAGTATCCAAAGTGCAGAGAACGAACCCTAGGACATATATCTTAAAGGATGGCAAGAGTGATGAAATTGCAGGATCCTTTTACACGGAGGAATTGCAGAAGAGTTCTGAACCAGATGTATTTCTCATCGAATGCATCATAAGACATCGTGGGAATAGAGCGCTAGTTAAATGGTTGGGATTTCCATCATCAGAAAACAGTTGGATTGCCACTGATGAGTTAGTTTATAACAGGGGGAATAGACCTCTATGTCGTCAGTAGCGTACCATGCATGATAGGAAGCACACCATAATAGGAGGTGGAGGTGCTATTCTCGACAAATCTCCTGTGGAATTGCACATTCCAGGATATAACTTCTGTGGACTTGGAACAAAGCTTCAGAAACGCCTGGCACGTGGTTATAAAGCTATTAACCTACTAGACTGCCTAGAGCATGACATCGCATATGCTGCAAATAAGGATCTCCCAGCATGCCACGTCGCAGACCGAATATTAGCCGATAAAGCAAAGAAAATAAGATGAAGAAAAGATCTCAGAATAGGTCAGCGCATTGCTGCATTCATAGTTGATAAAACCATGCATGGAAAAAACTAAGTTAGGCTTCAGGGAGATGAATTTCAAACGAATTATGAATGCAGCGTGGACAGCTTTGGAGGCGAAGAAGAAGAAACCCGCTTGTTTGAAAAGCTGTATTCTCACTTCGATGTGTGCAGCTAAATATATGTTGAAGGGCGAGAAGAAGAAGAAGGAGAAGAAGAAGGCTGCAATTAAACCACCTAGGGTCCTACCACTACCAAAGACATCAGGTGGAATTATTCCATTCCTCATTCCAGCTCTTGCAGCTTTTGTCAGCAGTAGGTTCACTTACAGGCGGAGCTGCAGCTATTGCCAAAACGGTCAAAAACGCGCCGAATGCGCAGGCGCAACTAGAGGAAACAAGACGACATAATCAGGCTGTGGAAGCAGCAGCTATCGGAAAGGGTCTCTACTTGAATCCATACAAGAAAGGACGAGGTCTCTTCATATATAAAAAAAAGTCCGTCAGTTATCCTAACTGATCGAGCGCTCATGAATAAAGATCTGATTAAGCTTGTTAAAGAAAAACTTCACATTCCCGGATTCCGTGGCGTCTTTGTGCGGGATACTTTACCAAAGACCATGTGGCGAACTAATGAGTGCGGAATTGTAAGTTTAGATGTTGCTGGGGGTCCAGGGACCCATTGGGTGGCATAAGTTAAGAAAAGTGCAAATACAGTTCAGTATTTCGATTCGTTTGCAGATTTACAGCCGCCTGAAGAATTACAACGCTACTTCACCAGCAAAAGACGTGTCTTCTACAATTCCTGGAGATATCAGGACTTTAACACATACCTGTGTGGACATCTCCGTGTTATATTCCTCCTCACATTCATGACAAATTAGCGTGCACCTGCAGCAGCGGACCTCTGGAATGAGTGCTATATTTAGACCAGGCGGATGGATGTCTGGAATGCACAATTTTTCCTCCTCAAAGCAGGTGAGCCAACATCCACACATATAAAAGAGCCATCACTGAACACACACCCATCATTTGAGGTTTAGATGCAATGTCGTACACTCTGACTTTAAAAAAGAGCGAGGATCAGTATTACGTCCAAATTTCTTTTCACCAATTGATTTAAGTGCATGCGGCTGGAATACTGTGCTGATTGGTCTGGAGACGTGTAACAGCATTCCAAATTTCACAAAGAGTAACAATAAACTGCATCTGGAAATTAAAAGTTGGAAGGAGATTCTAGAAATACAACCAGGTGCCTACAATACTGATGATTCAAATGAAGTCTTAAAACAGTCTGGGAAAGGTATTGAACTATTGGCAAACATCAATACGCTTAAATCTGAAATACGGGCAGAGAGTGCTATGATCGGCGTTAGGCGGAGATATTCAATAGGTCCACTGCTAGGTCATGTTTTGATGAAGGACCCCAGTAAATTTTACGCATCAGATCAGGCTGTGGACATACTTCCAGTCATACCTCAATGATAAATTGATTCACTCAATTTACAGATTCTTTCCTACAGTCGGTACTGGGTATAAAATAGTTCAAGCCCCCACAAACGCTATATATCTCCCAGTGACAGTTCAGACATTGGACTATCTAGAACTGTATGTTGTGGACCAGAATAATCAACTTGTTAACTTTCGAGTAGAAGAGATCATTGTATACGAGGTGCATTCAAGTTCTAAGGCCTCCGATTTTTTTTTCTAATTAACTACTCACCCGAAATCGATCAAACTGGAGTTACTTTTCGACGTAATCGCCCTGCAGACGTACACATTTTTCACAACGCTGACACCATGATTCCATGGCAGCGGCGAAGGCTTCTTTAGGAGTCTGTTTTGACCACTGGAAAATCGCTGAGGCAATAGCAGCACGGCTGGTGAATGTGCGCCCACGGAGAGTGTCTTTCATTGTTGGAAAAAGCCAAAAGTCACTAGGAGCCAGGTCAGGTGAGTAGGGAGCATGAGGAATCACTTCAAAGTTGTTATCACGAAGAAACTGTTGCGTAACGTTAGCTCGATGTGCAGGTGCGTTGTCTTGGTGAAACAGCACACGTGCAGCCCTTCCCGGACGTTTTTGTTGCAGTGCAGGAAGGAATTTGTTGTTCAAAACATTTTCGTAGGATGCACCTGTTACCGTAGTGCCCTTTGGAACGCAATGGGTAAGGATTACGCCCTCGCTGTCCCAGAACATGGACACCATCATTTTTTCAGCACTGGCGGTTACCCGAAATTTTTTTGGTGGCGGTGAATCTGTGTGCTTCCATTGAGCTGACTGGCGCTTTGTTTCTGGATTGAAAAATGGCATCCACGTCTCATCCATTGTCACAACCGACGAAAAGAAAGTCCCATTCATGCTGTCGTTGCGCATCAACATTGCTTGGCAACATGCCACACGGGCAGCCATGTGGTCGTCCGTCAGCATTCGTGGCACCCACCTGGATGACACTTTTCGCATTTTCAGGTCGTCATGCAGGATTGTGTGCACAGAACCCACAGAAATGCCAACTCTGGAGGCGATCTGTTCAACAGTCATTCGGCGATCCCCCAAAATAATTCTCTCCACTTTCTCAATCATGTCGTCAGACCGGCTTGTGCGAGCCCGAGGTTGTTTCGGTTTGTTGTCACATGATGTTCTGCCTTCATTAAACTGTCGCACCCACGAACGCACTTTCGACACATCCATAACTCCATCACCACATGTCTGCTTCAACTGTCGATGAATTTCAATTGGTTTCACACCACGCAACTTCAGAAAACGGATGATTGCACGCTGTTCAAGTAAGGAAATCGTCGCCATTTTAAGTATTTAAAACAGTTCTCATTCTCGCCGCTGGCGGTAAAATTCCATCAGCCGTATGGTGCTGCCATCTCTGGGACGTATTGACAATGAATGCAGCCTCATTTTAAAACAATGTGCATGTTTCTATCTCTTTCCAGTCCGGAAAAAAAATCGGAGGCCTTAGAACTTGAATGCACCTCGTACTTGCATCTAAGGAACGATGGGGCTAAAGTATAAAGCTAGCACACCGAGCTCACAACCCGTTAGTGCAATGCAGAAATGCAAGGTAATAACAAGTCTTAATTATAAATACCTTATTTCAGCAGGTTTCAAACCGCGAAACGACATCGCTCAATGTAACTCAGTCGGTAGAGTATGATGATCGAATTGTATGTCATGTATACCACTCATACAAACCCTACACATCAACCATATTTAATAAAAATGATGAAATTAGGATTGTTATCCAGCATCAGGGCCAGCCGGAGTGGCCGAGCGGTTCTAGGCGCTAGAGTCTGGAACTGCACGACCTCTACAGTCGCAGGTTCGAATCCTGCCTCGGGCATGGATGTGTGTGACGTCCTTAGGTTAGTTAGGTTTAGGTAGTTCTAAGTTCTAGGGGACTGATGACCTCAGAAGTTAAGTCCTATAGTGCTCAGAGCCATTTGAATCAACCAGCATCAGGACGCTGTAGCACTGCCTTGCAAGAGCTTCCCGTATCTGAACTGCACATTTAAGAAAGCTGACGGCACTGTGGTAATGCTCTCAAAGCTGATGCATAATGCTCTAGCATTCCGTTTCAGGAGATACGTTATGAACTTAATGGTATCTAAATCGACCACACATGTTATGTTGGTCTAGCATCAACCCTTAAGACATAAATTTCAGCCTCAGCGTCTGATTCAAACAGCTTGGAAAATGTGGATTGGTTCATAGATACCCCAGATGGTGAGGGGGGATACAACCGATTTACCGCATGTATGCCACTAAAAATACTTATGGGGTACTTTGAGGACATGCAGCGAATTATTATGAACGCTAACAGTAACTTATTTTGGTGCAGAGTGCAAATGACGCGAATTCATTCTTTCAAACAGCTGCAGAGAATTTTCAAATCAAGATTGATAGTATAGTATGGAAAATACCTCACATCAGTGTTGCTGACGAGGAACGCTAGAGGCTCTTAACTAACCTTTGGCTCATCGGAGCTTTTTGAATACCCAGCCCTACGTACAGCATCCAAATATATGTGGGCTATTAAAACATCAGTGCAGTTGGCAGTACCTCAATTCATCATACTCGCATTTCAAACTCAAAGGTGTGGGAATGTATCAAAGGAATCAACTGAATTTGACCACTGCAAGTTAACTAATGCCAGGGTCTGCTTGAATTCTGAATACTACCCATATGAGAATCAACATCTACAGTGGGGCAGCAATGTATACAGTCTGGCATGTGACATGTTTGAGAGATTCCGAGCATCTTACTACGAAGGTGTTGAAAATGACGGATGCCTACTCAGTCCACAGAATTTCAAGAAGCTAGCACCAATAACCGTGATTGACTGTTCAAAACAGAATGAGGTAATTAAATCAGGGCCTGTAGATGTGCGGTTTGAAATTGAATCTTCAACAAAATTCCAGATCACACTTCAGCATATGCTCTAGTTCCGCATGATTGTGTTGTTAACTACTGCCCACTCACTGGTGTAGTGCAATGAGTTTTATGAATTAATGGGTGCTCTGATAGCTCTAAGGCAGATCATGATGTTACCCCAAGGTGTGAGGATCGTAGTTGACGTTCAAGGATTTTACTACAATGAACGCAGGCGATTCATATTTAAAGACTGTGCATTAATAGCATTCACACAAAGTAATGGAATAATAGGAACATTTGCATCAAGCATTGCATCGGGGAAACCATTCAAGGATGTGAAGTGCATTAAAACATGTAGAAGTACAATGTGGTTAACACACTTCTATCATGGAATTCACTGGGATGACCCAGGCATCTCTTATAAAGATTTGGTGCGAGTGCTCCGAGTATTTAATCACAAGGAGACAATCATCTACGTTAAAGGTGATGAGAAGATTACCTGCCTGAGTAGAATCTACAAGTACGCTGCTATTCAAAACCTGGAATACTACGGATGTCCACCCTACCATCAACGTAGACGGCGAACATGTGAAGAAGAAAATACCGTTGTGTCTGCATATGAAAATGTAAAATTACTTTTAAGTTGGATGGTGATGTCCAAATAAATGAAATTTAATTGAAATAATTTGTGTTATTCTTTAATCTTCCATTAAATTCACAACTCTCTCTAATTGAAATAGTGTTTAAAGCAACATACCTTACAGACCTGTGCAGTGCAATGCGGATGTAACCGCTCATTGTACTGGAAATACATTTATGATAAATTCACAACTGTCTCTCTCTCTCTTTGAAATAGTGTTTAAAGCCACAGACCTTATAGACCTATGCAGTGCAATGTGGATGTAACTGCCCATTGTACAGAAATACATTTATGATTTTAATTAAAATAATGGTGATTGAGGTTTGAAATAACAAGATCCTGCATTTTTACAAAAAAATAAGTGAATTTATTATTAAACTCAGATTTACTTGTGAATATGTGATTCAGCTTTAACAATGTTTCGCGAAATATAAGTTTACAGATACGTGATTCAGATTTAACAATGTTTTGAGAAATATCAGTTTACAGGTATGTGATTCAGATTTACATTTTTTTGAGAAATATCAACATTCTGCTGTATACAGATACATGATTCAGATTTACATTTTTTGAGAAATATCAACATTCTGCTGTTTCCAGATACGTGATTCAGATTTACATTATATCAGTTTACACCTAATGCAGAGGTACTGCTACAAACTAATTACACTATCTTACAGGCTAAATACTACCACTAGTGAAATTCCACCAGAAACAGAAAAGACTTTGAGGTAAAGCTAAACATTTCTTTCTTCCAATACAACAAGCAGTTGAACATATTTCCCTGAAGTTGGTTGCTCTAAACATTTTCCGCTACCACAAGCAAGTGAACATATATTTCTGAAGTAGGTGGCTCTAAACATTTTCCACTACCACGTGCAAGTGAACTTATATAAAAAATAAACAATTAACTGTGTGGAACTCACATACTTAAAACTAGTTCTGACTGGATGGCTGGTGGCAGTTGAAACTTAGAAACTAAAATCTAATCTATAACCACCCACACACATACACATATGAAATCCGAAAACTTCCATGACACTTTTTGTTAAATTTTTCTCGGTTTCCCTTTTTCTTGGCATATTAATTACTAATAAGGATGAAATATATTTACATACAGACTTTTTTCCTTGACAGTTTTTAGTTTTTAATTTTTTTTCGTCTTTATGATTTTTTTTCCTTGGCATATTAATTTCTACTAATGAAGTTATATATTTACAGACATACATTTATTTCCTACACACAGCCTCCCACACTCATCCACTCACACACAAAAGCATGCAGACTGATACACATCACACACACAACCAATAATTACACTATGATAAAAGAGCCATACTATTAGATGCATAAACCCCTCATCCCATTCACACACTCATTCTCTCTATATATCTCAATCAGAGTCCCTCACCCCCTACTTTTGCTTCAAGTAAATAGTCTGAGTATGGGAGGGTTTCCACCCCATTCTCACAAATGTCTCTTTTTTCTCATCGTCATGAGAAGACAATCCGACTTTAGACTGCAGTACAGTGTACACTTTGTGACCTCTCCATCGAATACTAGTTTGCCAAACGATGTGATGAGGAGAACCTGGAATGCTGCGACCACACAGGCACTGCAAATAGTCTTCAGGCGTAAGTACTGAAGATGCTGCACATCTAACACCCTTTGCCCTCTTCTGGGTGCCCCCATTTATTGTATGATATGCATACATCTTGGACCTCAATCCCACAAACTTTACAACTGGTAAACCATTCGCCTCGTCTTTCATGAGACCGATAAACTTCTTATTCTTAGGAACAATACCATAAGGATTATCGAACTCTTATGGAGATGTGTCGAATTCTTTACCGTGGCACCTAATTACTTCATATGGATCGCAGTTCTTGATACAGTAGATAAATCTGTCTGTATCCATATAAAGCAACTTTGGTTCTATAAAATCAGGTTTTGCAACCACATAGTGGAAGCAGTACATGTATGCACAAACCCAAATAAATAGGCTTCATAAACTCTACTGCAGTCTTTGACATCTCCACAGCAATAAAGTTTTCATTGAAGATAGTGGCACACTTAAAATTTGGCCTGGCAATACAATTTCTCACGCCATAACGCCCTTCCCATGCGGTTCTAATCAAAATATCGTGTTCTTTTCTTACATTCTGCATAGTTCTCCCGAAAATGAAATTGTTCATTAATTTATAAAAATCTTTTTCAAAATCATTACTCGCGACCAGCCTCCATCAACCAGGGGGATTGCTTGAAGGAGATAGTCCGGATGATTCTAACAAGCTTCAGCCCTAAGCTGAAGCACTGCTGGAGCTTACGATAATGAATAATATACCTCTGCTTATCTCCAACAGTATCCAACAGTTTAGGGATGGTGCTTCCTCACGTAATTTGTTGCTCTGGACATAATGGCAAATCGCTTGTCTCTCCATGCAAATTATTAGGATATGTGATGTCTGCCTTAAGCACATATCCTACATCAGAATCTGCCGCAAGACCCATTATTTTCCACCTAACCGCTTCAATTCGTTTTCAGGCACCCATCGAAACCCACCAACCGGCAGTGGTTGCAATGTGGCACGCCGGTATAAGTTGTTCACATCTAAGTACATAATGTAACTCGAATCAAGGGATGCATTAAAGCTGACACCCATCCATGGGTTATTTGCCTTGTCATGCCTGTGGACGCATTGACAAAGTCCCACACGGATCCCGTGCTCAAAAAATAGAAGCATTGCAGCATTAGTCAAAAGTTCGATGCTGCCCCCCCATTTTTTTGAGCATAGCATCCCAGGACAACCCAGGTGCCGTGTAATAAAAGGTGGGGTTCAGAGAGTACGTCGCCATACATACACTCAGGAACTTTCCGAAAACACCTGCAAGCAAATGCACGTCTGTGTCCGTGTGTAGTCTTGCATATTCCCCCAAACTGGGGATGTTGAATTCCCGCCAGACATTCACGGCATGCTCATAATTTGCTATAGTTACAGCATCGCATGTGAGAGTACTGGTAAATGCAGATATGTTGGCAAGCTTGGTTTCATTGAGTTTTGCCATACTATTAACTTATTCGTATGGGAAAACTCCTTTCGTAGTCGCAAGTTGGAACTCTTCCTCATCAGGAAATGCAGATCGAGTGATATGCGTATCATTCTGAGGTAAAGTTTCAACGAGTTTCTGGAGTGAAGTGCATAAAGCGTAAATAGTCAAGGAAGTGGAGCGTAATTTTTGGCGTCATTCGTTTTGAGAAAGAAATGTACTTCTCAACAGTTTCAGGGAGGACACTGACCTGATCATTCTTCATACCGAAATTAGCCAGGTACTCAATGAGAACCGGCCGCGGTGGCCGTGCGGTTCTAGGCGCTGCAGTCCGGAACCGCGGGACTGCTACGGTCACAGGTTGGGATCCTGCCTGGGGCATGGATGTGTATGATATCTTCAGGTTAGTTAGGGTTAAGTAGTTCTAAGTTCAAGGGGACTGATGACCTAAGATGTTAAGTCCCATAGTGCTCAGAGCCATTTTTGAACTCAATGAGAAAATGGGCGTCATACCCATTCAAGTTATGAAGAAATACAGGTACATGCCATGGTAACTTGTACTTCAAATTGCATGCCTTATGAGCTGCACTGTGGAGCTTCCCGGTAAGATGGTAATGATCTCTACGGAGAGTTTCCACTTTTCTATCTAACGGTAGCCCACAAATATGACAATTAACCGCCTTTTCATACAATTCATCATCTTCTTTTGATATGGTCATGGGCATGTTGGTGATGTAGAGCTTATCAACTTCCCGTGAACGGTTTTCAAGCTCAGCGAGGAGCCAAACTACAAGATCATCTCCGACATAAGACTTGTAGTGGTTAAGTTTAAAGTCATATCCACATACAAGTTGGAACGCTGCTGCATAAGGTATGTGTTTTTGTGTGAAGGTTGCATGTGAGGCCAAGCAGGCCACAATGAGCCAGCAGGCATTCAAAGTCGGCGTACACAACTAAAGGACATCACTGCTGGTGGTGAGCATTTTGAAATTTAATGAAGTTATTTTCCTCTTTGGGCATAATAACACGTATCGGGTCCTTGGAAGCACAGTCTAATAGATGTATTGCTAATAACTTTTCTGATGAAAAATAATTCAGACACCTTAAACAAATATGCTTTTTACACCAGTTGTTACTTAACTGGGAATAAAGGAGGCGGGACATGTCTTTCATCCAAACTTAGTGATAATTATCACTCTATGAGAAGAGAATCATGTTTACGTGCAGCTCTCACACCCCTGCAAATTTTGAGAAATGGAGGGGGCCGACAATGGTGTGCTTGTCTTGCTCATTGACTTGTCGTTATTCTTATCCAGACCATAAACGGTATTCTGCACCTCAAATTTAGGTATGTCCTGGGTCTTAAATTTATAATATGTCTTAATATCACTGACTTTGTAACTGTTTGGATGCTGTGAATCTTTCTTGTAATTTCTCTCGCAAGCTAGAATTGTCCATGCAAAACAAGCTTGATCCTTTGTATTTTGGACATTAATGCATGCCTTCTTGTTAGCTATATCCTCAGGGAGCTTAATATCACTGGACCCTCCATTTACCGGATCATATACATGTATATGGATGTCAAGGTGTGGTATATGGCAGAGCACTTTAGCAGACCCATGTACTTCCATTGCGGAAAATCGGCCCATAATAGCACTCAAGGTGGATTCGCGATAAAACGCAGCAGTGGATGTGCTCCACGAAGTAACTCCATTATCACCCCATATACAGGGTGTTACAAAAAGGTACGGCCAAACTTTCAGGAAACATTCCTCACACACAAAGAAAGAAAAGATGTTATGTGGAGATGTGTCCGGAAACGCTTAATTTCCAGGTTAGAGCTCATTTAAGTTTCGTCTGTATGTACTGTACTTCCTCGATTCACCGCCAGTTGGCCCAATTGAAGGAAGGTAATGTTGACTTCGGTGCTTGTGTTGACATGCGACTCATTGCTCTACAGTACTAGCATCAAGCACATCAGTATGTAGCATCAACAGGTTAGTGTTCATCACGAACGTGGTTTTGCAGTCAGTGCAATGTTTACAAATGCGGAGTTGGCAGATTCCCATTTGATGTATGGATTAGCACGGGGCAATAGCCGTGGCGCGGTACGTTTGTACCGAGACAGATTTCCAGAACGAAGGTGTCCCGACAGGAAGACGTTCGAAGCGATTGATCGGCGTCTTAGGGAGCACGGAACATTCCAGCCTATGACTCGCGACTGCGGAAGACCTAGAACGACGAGGACACATTAAATGGACGAGGCAATTCTTCGTGCGGTTGACGATAACCCTAATGTCAGCGTCAGAGAATTTGCTGCTGTACAAGATAACGTTGACCACGTCACTGTATGGAGAGTGCTACGGGAGAACCAGTTGTTTCCGTATATGTACAGCGTGTGCAGGCACTATCAGCAGCTGATTGGCCTCCACGGGTACATTTCTGCGAATGGTTCATCCAACAATGTGTCAGTCCTCATTTCAGTGCAAATGTTCTCTTTACGGATGAGGCTTCATTCCAACGTGACCAAATTGTAAATTTTCACAATCAACATGTGTGGGCAGACGAGAATCCGCACGCAGTTGTGCAATCACGTCATCAATACAGATTTTCTGTGAACGTTTGGGCAGGCATTGTTGGTGATGTCTTGATTGGGCCCCATGTTCTTCCACCTACGCTCAATGGAGCACGTTATCATGATTTCATACGGGATACTCTACCTGTGCTGCTAGAATATGTGCCTTTACAAGTACGACACAACATGTGGTTCATGCACGATGGAACTCCTGCACATTTCAGTCGAAGTGTTCGTATGCTTCTCAACAACAGATTCGGTGACCGATGGATTGGTAGAAGCGGACCAATTCCATGGCTTCCACGCTCTCCTGACCTCAACCCTCTTGACTTTCATTTATGGGGGCATTTGAAAGCTCTTGTCTACGCACCCCGGTACCAAATGTAGAGACTCTTCGTGCTCGTATTGTGGACGGCTGTGATACAATACGCCATTCTCCAGGACTGCATCAGCGCATCAGGGATTCCATGCGACGGAGGGTGTATGCATGTATCCTCGCTAACGGAGGACATTTTGAAGATTTCCTGTAACAAAGTGTTTGAAGTCACGCTGGTACGTTATGTTGCTGTGTGTTTCCATTCCATGATTAACGTGATTTGAAGAGAAGTAATAAAATAAGCTCTAACATGGAAAGTAAGCGTGTCCACATAACATATTTTCTTTTTTTGTGTGTGAGGAATGTTTCCTGAAAGTTTGGCCGTACCTTTTTGTAACACCCTGTATAGTGCAGAGTTGTAGCCTCTGCATCACCTAGATGTTTAGGCGGGTGATTCAACTCGCAGCATAGTACTGCACTGCATTTAATGGCGTTAAATCTCGGATCATCTAGGACTTTGAGGAGCTCGGTCTCCAAGACAGGGAGGCACGCCTCTAAAAACCCGACCAGGTCGCAATACCTCCCTCCTGGATTCTCAATCCTTGTGAATGAGATGCACCCTTCAAAAGCCCTAGCAACTGCTGAGTATTCTAGAGGGGTCATTATACCATTATTCTGATGTCCTTCACTATCAATAGGATGGGGGAGAGCACTACCGCTAGCCACAGGATAATCAATATTACTACTACTACTACTGCAGGTAGGAGTCCATCCCATCGATAACAGGCCTGGTGAGGATGCATCAGCTGTAGGGAGGGGTATGCATCTTGATACACACACCTTTCGTTGAATGTGGGGGCGAGCTGTCTGAGGAAGCAGAGGCAGTGATGCTCGGTGGGAACAGCCGGGCTGCGGCGATGGCCCCCAGGGTCTGATGTCCACATTACCAACCACTGAGGTGGGAGGCAGATGCCCATGCTCTTCTTCTTCTGCCGACTGAGTTGCCCATGGGTGCCAGAGGGCTAGTGGTGGTGCGGGGGCAGGTGCTGTTCCTGCCTCTCACGCAGCTGTGATCGGCGCTGTACATGGCGCAACGTGTCTCTTTGGTGTGCGGCTGATTCCCACACCCACAACCACTGCTCTAGGTACACGATGCACTTCGTGTGATAAGCCTGTAACATAAATAACAATAAATAAGTTTAATGATCTAGATTTAAAACAATAAATAATAACACTAAATAATGGTAATTATTTGCTGTAATGATAAAGTTCAAAACTATTCACCTTCTCCACTCTGGCTCCATGGCTTGAGCAACTCATCAGCACATTCAGCGAAGTCTCCCAACCACTCAGGTATATCTGCCGCCTCATCTAAAAGGGCCATGAGCTTGCGCCTTTCGGATTCTTCTTTTTCATCTGCAGCGGCCGCCATCATGTGAACCCAATCATGGATTTCACCCCCGCCTTACACAACACCCTCGGCATCCCCCCTCCCTATGCACAGAATCGTCTAGAAAGAAAAGAAAAGAATATGTCTCAGCTCAATCTAGGCACTTGGGAAACCAATACATATTACACGAAATTATTCTATCTAAGAACTACGTTTTACATATGTACTTACATTCCCACTGTGCCTCAGCCCTCTCGACCTCTAGCTGATGGGTTAGCTCAGACAACATGCGAGGGATGAATTCTAGAAAGACGGAAAAGACTGAGTATAATATCCAGTATGCAAAAAAAAAAAAAAAATCTCTGTAGCCCACACATACACATACATACACACAATCTGTTAAAGGGTGCAGCAGTCTGTGTATAGTACGGTCCAAAACAGATATAACACACACAGTCCATTACAGGAGGCAGCAGTCTGTGTAGACTATGGTCCAAAACAGATATAACACACACAGTCCATTACAGGAGGCAGCAGTCTGTGTAGACTATGGTCCAAAACAGATATAACACACACAGTCCATTATAGGAGGCAGCAGTCTGTGTAGGCTATGGTCCAAAACAGATATAACACACATACAATCTGTTAGAGGTCGCAGCAGTCTGTGTAGACTGTGGTCCAAAACAGATATAACACACATACAGTCCGTTAAAGGACGCAGCAGTCTGTGGATTATGGCTCAAACAGATATTTGAGCACCGAAAAAGTACTTACCAGGTAATTGGTCTTCATCTCCTCAGTGGCACTTGCCGCTGCTGCTGCTGTTGTCGCTGCTGGTGCTGTTAGTACGGTTCATGATGAGGACGAAAGTACAGCGATTGATCTCTGTGTGAAGTACGTAAGCAGACTGAGGGCGAGTTCGGTTGTGGTTTGGCTTATATAGCTTCTATGACGTCGAATCACGTCACTAATGCAGTAGCCAATAGGAATGCAGCATTGTAGGGGTGGGGGGGTGCTACGTCATGAAAGAAAGAATGATGACTGCGCTCCCAGTGGGAAAACCTCCAACTTCTCATTTGATCATTGAATCTCCAAGTGATACATTCAGTTATCGAATATAATTAAAATTGGAATAGAATTAAATACTTAGGTAATTCATATGTTAGATGTGCTCCATTACAATCGTTAGCATATTTACAGAAGACGATCTGTGGCGTCAGTGTGAGCGTGCGGGCTGGAGGCCATGACGTCAGCATTCGCGCGCTCGTGGGCTATACATGTGGCGCATGCCCTTTTAGAAACGCATGAGAGAGAAAGCATTGCAGCATCTCTCTCTCAGCACTTGATTACAGGTCTGGTTTTAAAAAAAAGGGCTTTTTTTTAGTATTATCCATTCCGTGTGCACCTTCGTCAACGGAACGTATGGTCAGTCGCAGGTGAAGCAGATGGCAGACTTTGGTTAAGGAGTAATAGAGTAGGACAATGCAATGAGTCTACCTAAGAGAGAGCTTATAAAATACATGCGACTCGTCCTAGAATGCAGCTGAAGTGTGTGGGATTCGTACCAACTGGTCTAGCAGGGATACTGAATGACAGAAAGCAGGACAGCACCAGTGGTCACAGGTCTGTTGACTTGCAGGAGGGCCGTCACGTGGATTCAAATGGTTCAAATGGCTCTGAGCACTGTGGGACTTAAGTTCTCAGGTCATCAGTCCCCTAGAACTCAGAACTACTTAAACCTAACTAACACACATCTATGCCCGAGACAGGATTCGAACCTGCGACCGTAGCTGTCGCGCGGTTCCAGATTGTAGCGACTAGAACCGCTCGGCCACCGCGGCCGGCCGATAACCTAGACTGGCAGACACCGTATAAATGGAAATGTCGTGTGGCTAGGGCCTCCCGTCGGGTAGACCGTTCGCCTGGTGCAGGTCTTTCGATTTGACGCCACTTCGGCGACCTGCGTGTCGATGGGGATGAAATGATGATGATTAGGACAACACAACACCCAGTCCCTGAGCGGTGAAAATTTCCGACCCAGCCGGGAATCGAACCCGGGCCCTTAGGATTGACAGTCTGTCACGCTGACCACTCAGCTACCGGGGCGGACTGCAGACACCGTAAGACAGACGCCAACTTCTAGGGAAGGACTACTTACAAGTTTGAACAATCATTACTTAGTGGGCAATCTAGGAATTTACTACGGCGTCCTGCGTATACCTCTCCAAGAGCGACAAAGACAAGCTTTGGCTAGTTGTAGCGCGCACAGAGGCGTTTAATCTGTCGCTTTTCTCACGTCCCACACGCGAGTGGAACGGGGATAAACTCTGATGTATAGTGTTACGGGAGGTACACTCCATAGTGCTTTGCAAAGCACGGATGTAGATATAAGGATACAGGTAGTAAGGCACGTCTTTCCTCTGCACCGTTTGTCCAGCAGACAAGTTGCGAGTACGGCTCACTATAGCTCTACGACGTTATTGGGCAAGTAGAGCATTATAGAGATTGCGGCCCGAGGTACCGCAAATGAGGCTATTGTGATTCATTACTCGACGCGAGTCCAACTAAAGTCGGCAATATTGAAGAATGACACTGGCTGCAATAGACTACAGATTTTCTCACAAGTAGTACTGTCCTCTTCTTAGAAGCTCTGGTGTGTGCGTCACGAACTGTACGTTCCCGCGGTGTTAGCGCGAGCAGCGGAGTTCGAACCGGTGACCTTTGGCGAGGCGCTCCGGGACGCTGGTCGTTACCTGCAAGCCACGGCGGGAGCTGATGGAATGCGGCAGATTAGGCGCCGCCGCTAACGTCTCGTCCGCCGTCCATTCATGTCCTCTCCTAGCCGTGCCAGCCCAGCTGCCCAGGAGCTCGTGCGGCAGCCGTGTCCGGCGCGCTGTGGGCCACCCGTCCCGTATTCGTCGCGTCCGCCTTCTGCTTATAATCACGGCGTATTCAGATTTTATGGACTCTGAACTACCGCTTCGGAATATGTGTCAACAAACGTGAAGGTCTGTAGCTGGACTAGAGGCACTAACCGTTTTGTTCAGGTCTGGCCTTGCGCGTGCGTGGCTGCCGGCGTATTTGAAGAAGGGCGAGCGCCTCTTGTGTTAGTTGCTCTCACTGCAATCTACTTAGTATACTAAGCAAACAGTGTCGAGAGAATTTAATACAACCGTAACATGATTCAAATTTATTCATCGACCGTGTAAGAAACGTCTACATCCGCTGGGATTTATTGAGGCACTTTTCTACGCTGGAGAAGAAGAACACATGAACCACATGATGCTAGGATGTCCCGAGCCGAAAACGGAAACTAAATCAACCGAACGCTATACGGTACAAAGACTCCCCCCCCCCCCCCCCGCCGTTCCGCCACCATTGCGTTACCGGCCAGCTGGACACGAGAGACATCGGAGTTTAGAAGCTTCTGTACAGAATTGTCAAAAGATTTATTCTCTGCAGCAGACATCGCTAGGAATATACACTACTGGCCATTAAAATTGCTACACCACGAAGATGACGTGCTACAGACGCGAAATTCAACCGACAGGAAGAACATGCTGTGATATGCAAATGATAAGCTTTTCAGAGTATTCACACAAGGTTGGCGCCGGTGACGACACCAACAACGTGCTGACATGAGGGAAGTTTCCAACCGATTTCTCATACACAAACAGCAGTTGACCGGCGTTGCCTGGTGAAACGTTGTTGTGATGCCTCCTGTAAGGAGGAGAAATGTGTACCATCACGTTTCCGACTTTGATAAAGGTCGGATTGTAGCCTATCGCGATTGCGGTTTATCGTATCGCGACATTGCTACTCGCTTTGGTCGAGATCCAATGACTGTTAGCAGAATATGGAACCGGTGGATGCAGGAGGGTAATACGGAACGCCTTGCTGGATCCCAACGGCCCCGTATGACTAGCAGTCGAGATGACAGGCATCTTATCCGCATGGCTGTAACGGATCGTACAGCCACGTCTCGATGCCTGAGTCAACAGATTGGGACGTTTGCAAGACAACCATCTGCACGAACAGTTCGACGACGTTTGCAGCAGCATGGACTATCAGCTCGGAGACCATGGCTGCGGTTACCCTTGACGCTGCATCACAGACAGGAGCGCCTGCGATGGTGTACTCAACGACGAACCTGCGTGAACGAATGGCAAAACGTCATTTTTTCGGATGAATCCAGGTTCTGTTTACAGCATCATGACGGTGGCATGCGTGTTTGGCGACATCGCGGTGAACGCACATTGGAAGCGTGTAATCGTCATCGCCATACTGGCGTATCATCCGGCAAGATGGTATGGGGTGCCATTGGTTACACGTCTCGGTCACCTCTTGTTCGCATTGACGGCACTTTGAAAAGTGGACGTTACATTTCATATGTGTTACGACCCGTGGCTCTACCCATCATTCGATCCCTGCGAAACCCTACATTTTAGCACGGTAATGCACGACCGCATGTTGCAGGTCCTGTCACGCCTTTCTGGATACAGAAAATGTTTGATGACTGCTGCCCTGGCCAGCACATTCTCCAGATCTCTCACCAATTGAAAACGTCTGGTCAATGGTGGCCGAGCAATTGGCTCGTCACAATACGTCAGTCACTACTCTTGATGAACAGCCGGCCGCGGTGGTCTCACGGTTCTAGGCTCTCAGTCCGAAACCGCGCGACCGCTACGGTCGCAGGTTCGAATTCTGCCTCGGGCATGGATGTGTGTGATGTCCTTAGGTTAGTTAGGTTTAAGTAGTTCTAAGTTCTAGTGGACTGATGAGCACAGATGTTAAGTCGCATAGTGCTCAGAGCCATTTGAACCACTCTTGATGAACTGTGGTATTGTGTTGAAGCTGCATGGGCAGCTGTACCTGTACACGCCATCCAAGCTCTGTTTGACTCAATGCCCAGGCGTATCAAGGCCGTTATTACGGCCAGAGGTGGTTGTTCTGGGTACTGATTTCTGAGGATCTACGCACCCAAATTGCGCGAAAATGTAATCCCATGTCACTTCTAGTATAATATATTTGTCCAATGAATAGCCGTTTATCATCTGCATTTCTTGATGGTGTAGCAATTTTAATGGCCAGTAGTGTACTTTGGACCGATAAAAATCCGGACAAGCTCTGCGGTAGCTACAGTAAATGCGGATATGGGGAGTCCGAGCTGTCAACATCAGGAGGGATAACAAACGAGAAAGACATCGCTTGCAAGCGGCACTCCAACTGTCCTAAATGACACATGATCAAATGGCCGTACACATAATAGTAGGGCATACATGCAGCTAATGTTACTATATCAAATTGTACTACTTATTATTTTCTTTCCTCTTTAACTGCAGGAATTAAAACTTCATTATACAACGCATACCATCTAAAGGTATGTGGCGGGGAAAAGTCTGCTAACACCAACTGACCCCCCTTCCCTGTTCGACCCCCTCACAAATGGAGCCTGGCAAGAATGAATGTCGGCAAGCCTCTGCATTGGTTCTAATTACTCCAATTTTCTCGTCGTGGTCGTTTTGTGAGATGCATGTGGGACGAAGTAACCTATTGTCCGACTTTCGCCGGAATGTACTGAACAGCAAATCTCTCCTTGATGCGCAACGCTCTTGTTAACGTCTGCCACTGAATGTTGTTGAGCGCCTCCGTACGGCTCCCGCGCCGCCTAAACGGACCAGAGACGAAACGCGCCTCTCTTCGTTGGATCTTATCTCTTGTATCAGGACTACCTGCTAAGGACCCCACATTGGTGAACAGCACTCAATAATCGTTCCACCAAACGCCTTGTAAGCAACTTCGTTCGTGGATGAACTACACTTCCTTCAGATTGTAACCTCCCCGTCACTTATCGACCTTAATGACAGTGAAAAATTAAACCGCGTGTACCTAATGGAAATTTGGGAAAAGCAATCGTCTCCGAAGTCAATTTGTCGGTAAAGAGGGAGGAAAGCGTTACATCTAAATGAAAGGAAAAATGCAAATGAAACTGGTGGAAATTAATTTTGAAAAGGGGTAAAGTTAATAAAGAAAGTAAATGTGCGGCCGTTACGTTAACAATTAACTAGCGGTAATTAGATATTTGAGATTTGGGGAAAATTACGGTCGCCAGTCCTATGGACAACTACTATAATAACTGAAAAAGAAAGGTTAATGCACATATAATTAGCACTAAAAGCGTGGCAACTGAAGGTTGACACGTGTTGTGTGAATACTGAATGTTTGTCAGAAGTAATAAATTTCGCTACACTCTGACTTCATTTAGCAAAATAATTATTAAAACCGAAAAATTGAAAGTTAAATTAGTGACTGAAATTAATAGTGAACTTTGTTTCTGAAGCACTATGAAATTAAATAAAATAAGGTTAGTCTTGGGCTACCTCAACAATCATCTCAAAAGCAACGTGAATCTACGCAATTTAGAAATAAGAGATTTAACTTTGAACTTGAATTAAATGATTTTGAACAATAAACAATAGTAAAATTTAGTACGTACCAAGCTGAGCTGTAGTCACAGGTAAGCTAAAATATGATAACAAAACTCGCACTCTTAATTTGTGCTTGTGTAATCTAAATATAGTTTAGTTTGAGTATTGTAGCCAGCTATGAACACCTTAAATGAACTTTGAAATTAAAGCAGTGAAATGGAATGACATTACTTTAATGCTGGCGTTTGAATTTCAACGACACTCGGGTTCATTTCGGAAAAGGAAGGGACCCTGCTCGGTAATGCAATTGGGACAATGAGCAACAAAGATTCATGCTAAGTTGTTGTGTTTTAGTGATGCAAATGGAACAGTTTGAAAAGCTGAGATCTGCCATATAGTTCTAAAACTTTACGTTTTTTCAGTCTTCCTTGTTGGTTGATTGAAAGTTTGAAGTCGTCGATCGAGGAGGTGGCGACAGTCACTTATTGTCGGCCGTCGCTGTTACGGAAGCTGGATGTTGGCGCGCCTTCTTCTCGACACGGTCACCAGCCGAAACGGGCTCTTGATGTGTGCCAGCTAATGCTTCCCGTCCGCGACACCGTGCCAGAAACTATCATAGCAAGTCGAGCGCAATGACATGCTGCCAAACCCCGAAAGCGCGGCAACTCGCGGGAGCGTCACTCAACACACCTGCTCCACCGCCCTACTCCAGCCCGACTCCGCTCTGCCCGCGCTCCACGCGGCAGTGTTAACACTACCAAAGATCCTAAACACTTTGGATCTCCACACGACCTATCGATGTAACCGTTCGGTAGCATAGTTTTCCCTAGGCAAGACCCAGCGTAAAAATACAAATAATATTTACAAAACAAACCAATTATACATCGACACACACACACACACAAATATATATATATATATATATATATATATATATATATATATATATATATATATATATACAAACGGTAAAACAATTACAATATATAAAGACACAGAAATGTCATATGTCATATTTTCGGATAGCAAAACAAGGAAAAAATTTATGGTGCAATAGATGGGAATCGGAGGATACACATTTCCAGCGTCACAGGATTCTTTCTATGAAACTCAGTCTAGCATCCGCTTTTCCTTCTATTTGTTTTATGTGGTCATTCCATTCGCAATGGATAGTTACTCCTAGATATTTTACTCTGGATTCTGTTCCAGAAATCTGTCATCAATAGCGTAGTTGTACAGTAGTGGATTTATTTACCTATGTACGCGCAGTATGTTACATTTACTTACGTTCAGGATCGACAGCCACAATCCGCACCATTTATCAATCCTCTGCACGTTATGCTACACATCGATACTGTCTTCTCGCATAGCTAGTTTCTCATAGATAACCACATTATCTGCGAACAGTCTTAAAGAGCTTCCGACGCTTTCTGCTAGATCATTTACATACGTTGTAAGCAGCAGGGGTCCTGTCATACTTCCTCGGGGGACTCCGCAAATTACCTTTACATCTATCCATTTTGTTACGTTAAGAGCAACGTATTGAGTTGTGTCTGCAAGGTGGTATTGAATCCAGTCGCAAATCTGATACGATACTCGGTAAACTCTTTTTTTTGTTCACTAGAAGGCAGTACGGCACGTTGTCAAAGACCTTCCTGAAGTCAAAGAACACGGCATAAACCTTACCCTTGTTGCTCCAGCGATCTACGATAAACTGCTGCTAGAAGGGAAGAAAGTTGTTCCGCATATATATATATATATATATATATATATATATATATATATATTTAAGAATCTTCTAGGTATCTCATTTGATCCTGATGCCTTTCCACTACTAAGCAATTGTAGTTGCTTTTCTATTCCATTGTCGGTTATCTTAATATCTGCCATTTCGATGTCCGTACGATACTTGAAAGGAAGGACGGTGTTACGATCTTCCGTGGTGAAACAACTTCGGAAGACCGAATTCAATATTTCGGTGTCTTCTGTTTCGGTGCCTGTATGATCACTGAGTGAGTGAATAGAGTATTTCGAACCGCTTATTCATTGTACGTAAGGCCAAAACGGCTAAGGATTCTCGCTCACATAGCTTGACATAATTTACTTTCAAAGTCATCGAATGCTGCTCTCATTGCTTTATTTACGCTTATTTTCGGTTCGATTAGCTTTTCTTTATTAGCTAGATGTCTGCTTCTGTTGAATCTGTGATGCAGCTCTCGTTGTGTACATAGCAGTTTCCTAACACGGCCGTTAAACTACGGTGGTCTTTACCATCCCTTAAGACCATGCTCCGAACATACTTGTCTAAGGCATACTGAACGATGCGTCTGAATTTTTTTTCCATATGCGCTCCACATCTTCGCCTTCAGCACTGAATACAGGGTTATTACAAATGATTGAAGCGATTTCACAGCTCTACAATAACTTTATTATTTGAGATATGTTCACAATGCTTTGCACACACATACAAAAACTCAAAAAGTTTTTTTAGGCATTCACAAATGTTCGATATGTGCCCCTTTAGTGATTCGGCAGACATCAAGCCGATAATCAAGTTCCTCCCACACTCGGCGCAGCATGTCCCCATCAATGAGTTCGAAAGCATCGTTGATGCGAGCTCGCAGTTCTGGCACGTTTCTTGGTAGAGGAGGTTTAAACACTGAATCTTTCACATAACCCCACAGAAAGAAATCGCATGGGGTTAAGTCAGGAGAGCGTGGAGGCCATGACATGAATTGCTGATCATGATCTCCACCACGACCGATCCATCGGTTTTCCAATCTCCTGTTTAAGAAATGCCGAACATCATGATGGAAGTGCGGTGGAGCACCATCCTGTTGAAAGATGAAGTCGGCGCTGTCGGTCTCCAGTTGTGGCATGAGCCAATTTTCCAGCATGTCCGCGGGCTACGCGTGAAACTTGCACGCACGCGTTCAACCGTTTCTTCGCTCACTGCAGGCCGACCCGTTGATTTCCCCTTACAGAGGCATCCAGAAGCTTTAAACTGCGCATACCATCGCCGAATGGAGTTAGCAGTTGGTGGATCTTTGTTGAACTTCGTCCTGAAGTGTCGTTGCACTGTTATGACTGACTGATGTGAGTGCATTTCAAGCACGACATACGCTTTCTCGGCTCCTGTCGCCATTTTGTCTCATTGCGCTCTCGAGCGGTCTGGCGGCAGAAACCTGAATTGCGGCTTCAGCCGAACAAAACTTTATGAGTTTTTCTACGTATCTGTAGTGTGTCGTGACCATATGTCAATGAATGGAGCTACAGTGAATTTATGAAATCGCTTCAGTCATTTGTAATAGCCCTGTATTTGATACTGGCTACTCAGATACTTTGCAATATGTATCATGTCAGTCTTCTTAAGCATAAATATTTTCCGATTTGTTTCAACTTTCCTTGTAAAGCTGTAGTCGTAGTTGCTGTCACAGCCTTAGATTCACTGCTACCTTTCTCTACATTAACTGATAACTTTGGTATTAGTGTGTGTATACAGGGTGTTCCAGGAGGAATTGTCAGCATTCAGGGATATGACAGGAACGACCATTTGAAGGAAAAATTTCATAAGGGGCCATGCCCCATTCTACATCTAAGTGAGTACTCTGCAATACAGACCTAACTGCCTGGGAGAGGGCCCATCGAACCGCCTTCAACCTATTTCTCTAACGTTCCACTCTCAAACAGCGCGGGGGAGAAACGAACCCTTAAATCTTTCCGTGCAAGCTCTGATTTATTTTATTATGACAACCATTCCTCTCTATGTAGATGGGCGCCAACACAGTATCTTCGCATTCGGAGCAGAAGTTGGTGAGTGAAATTTGATGAGGAGATCCTGCTGCAACGAACACTTTGTTTTAATGATTCCAGTCCAATTCGAGTATCGTATCCGTGGCACTTTCACCCCTATTTCGCGATAGATGTAGAATGATACCGAATGATCTCCGAGTCAGAACAATTTCACTGTACATTGTTATTTATTTTCTGTATTAAAGTATAGACTGGCGGGTTTACTACATCTACCACAGTTAATAAACAATACAACATCCGTTTTAGAATCGTCAGTTGAAAAATGCACATTTTTAACACATTCACCTCTAAACATTAACGTACACGTCACATGGCCGGCGCTGTACAGTTCACAATAAATGTTGGAGTGTCTCACTGCCAGCTTCAGTGCAGTTGTGCGGTCTTGAGAGAACACGTTGTGTTGCTTGTCTGAATGCCTCTGCACCTTCCCTAATGAGAGCAGCAGCCCCCATGATGTGTCCAAGCAGTTCATCTCGCGCATTCACCTTTTATTTTTACTCCTCAGACTTCATCCAACCCCACGAACAAAAATCTAAATCGTAAGGTCTGGCGAACTTGGCCATGAGTTGATTGTACTACCGCGACCAAACCAGCGATTAGGGTAAGTACAGTTGAGATGTTACCTTACATGTCTGATAAAAAGTGTTCTGTCTCGGAAACCTTTCGGAATAGGGAATATGTCCATATGAAGATTTTTGCTTCAAATCAGCGTTCCTGTTGTATCCATGAGTACTGACCATTGGTAACACTCACATCTGACTCCTGTTAATGCGTATAAACTGTAGATTGCTGTATGGTAATGGAACTATAGGCCAAAATAACACATAGATTTAGCAAGCAACATTGGAAACGGGGAAGAAATCTGGAAATGCAGTTAAAAATCAAGGAAGCTTTAAGGTTTGCCATTGACATTGTGGTTCTGACAGAGATAGCAAGGACTTGTGTGACACGCTGAACGGAATGGATTAGTGTTTTGAAAGGAGGTTGTAAGATGGAAGCAGTAGACGTGTTTTGCTATCTGAGCAACAAAATAACTAACGACGTGCTTCAACCCGTCGTGACGTTTAGTCCCGTATGCTGTGTAACCATTTGCAGTTCTCCAGGCGCACACAGGCCCACACTGTGTTCAGTCCTACGGCGCACCGGTGCAGACACACACACACACACATACCGACGCTACTGGGGGGCGTCACTCGCAGAGTGGGTGGGGCCAGTCGCTCAGCAGTCTGAATATGTTCAGAACTCTGTGGCGCCTGTTCGCATTTCTTTCAACATACAGTATGCTTCCTATACCTGCACCTACCTTTCAAAAAGCCCCGTATGTGATCGACGTATATCACTGTGACGGTTTGGTATGGATTGTTCCCACGATCCCAGCAGTGCGTTTCCGAACTTCTTCAATGCCCACTGCCTTGCGTAATTAATAAAGATTCCAAACGCTGGAACAACTTGTGACACTCCCAAAGCACAGTCTTTAAATTACAATGTCCGCGTGATCCTCAGGCAAACAGTTCGAAAATAAGGCAATCGATTCAGAAACACAACCTTAATGAGATTGGGAGAAGCACATGTACGCCTCATTTTCTCAGCTTAAAATAAATATACAAGCCGATTTTGATAAATGTAATGCACATCACTATGACTTCCAAGCCCAAAAGTGCTGTCTAACCACAAGAATAGAAAAGAAGAAAATATTTATTGTACTAAAACACGGTTACCGATCAATGATCAACAATTAACTACTTTGTTTTCCCGCCAGAGGTTCTCGTTATTACAGGATGATTGAAAAAGAAAGAATTGCTTTCAATTGTTTATTACAAATTGTGAGAAAAAGAAACACACTGCGCATGTCACTGGATAGAGGAGAGTTCACAGTTTTACGTTCGCACTGATGCTATTTCATACACTCATTATGACTGTCATGCGTTGCTCGAGAAGCATCGAAACGGTAGTCCATTTTATTCCACACACGAATCTTGAGATCCCTGTTTATTCGGCCGACAGCTTCGGCGATTGGATTTCTAAGCTCTTGAAGAATATCTGCTCGGATGTAGGAGCCTCTACATAACGGCGAGAACGTTTACCATTTCTGAGACGTATGTTGAAAGCAGAACGTCGCGATTTCCAGGAGGGTTAACACATGACGGACAGGGTGCCTCGTTAAGACCATCAGGAAGAATGCAATCGGTGTTATTTTGGGATATTTTCCTAAACAGCACCTATTAGCACAAGAATTGCCATACAGACAGGATGAGACATCACAAAATCTCCTACAAAAGCAGCACTTCACTTGGCTTTTATTTACACTACTGGCCATTAAAATTGCTACACCAACAAGAAATGCAGATGATAATCGGGTATTCATTAGACAAATATATTATACTAGAAGTGACATGTGATTACATTTTCACGCAATTTGAGTGCATAGATCCTGAGAAATCAGTACCCAGAACAACCCCCTCTGGCCGTAATAACGGCCTTGATACGCCTGGGCATTGAGACAAACAGAGCTTGGATGGCGTGTACATGTACAGCTGCCCATGCAGCTTCAACACGATACCACACTACATCAAGAGTAGTGACTGGCGTATTGTGACGAGCCAGTTGCTCGGCCACCATTGACCAGATATTTTCAGTTGGTGAGAGATCTGGAGAATGTGCTGGCCAGGACAACAGTCGAACATTTTCTATATCCAGAAATGCCCGTACAGGACCTGCAACATGCGGTCGTGCATTATCCTGCTGAAATGTAGGGTTTCGTAGGGATCGAATGAAGGGTAGAGCGACGGGTCGTAACACATCTGAAATGTAACGTCCACTGTTCAAAGTGCCGTCAATGCCAACAAGAGGTGACCGAGACCTGTAACCAATGGCACCCCATACCATCATGCCGGGTGATACGCCAGTATGGCGGTGACGAATGCACGCTTCCAATGTGCGTTCACCGCGATGTCGCCAAACACAGATGCCACCATCATGATCTGTAAACAGAACCTGGATTCATCCGAAAAAGTGACGTTTTGCCATTCGTGCAACCAGGTCCGTCGTTGAGTACAACATCGCAGGCGCTCCTGTCTGTGATGCAGCGTCAAGGGTAACGGCAGCCATGGTCTCTGAGCTGGTAGTCCATGCTGCTGCAAACGTCGTCGAACTGTTCGTGCAGATGGTTGTCGTCTTGCAAACGTCCCCATGTGTTGACTGAGGGATCGAGACGTGGCTGCACGATCCGTTACAGCCATGTGGATAAGATGCCTGTCATCTCGACTGCTAGCGATACGAGGCCGCTGGGATCCAGCACGGCGTTCCGTATTACACTCCTGAACCCACCGATTCCATATTCTGCTAACAGTCATTGGATCTCGACCAACGCGAGCAGCAATGTCGCGATACGATAAACCGCAATCGCGATAGGCTACAATCCGAACTTTATCAAAGTCGGAAACGTGATGGTACACATTTCTCCTCCTTACACGAGGCATCACAACGACGTTTCACCAGGCAACGCCGGTCAACTGCTGTTTGTGTATGAGAAATCGGTTGGAAACTTCCCTCATGTCAGCACGTTGTTGGTGTCGTCACCGGCGCCAACCTTGTGTGAATACTCTGAAAAGCTTATCATTTGCATATCACAGCATGTTCTTCCTGTCGGTTAAATTTCGCGTCTGTAGCACGTCATCTTCGTGGTGTAGCAATTTTAATGGCCAGTAGTGTACATAGACATGTGACATCAGTATAGCACTGAGAACCTTTTAGCTGCTCCTGCATGGATGAGCTGCTATGCAGACATCTTTCGCTTGACACTGGACTTGCAGGTAGACGACGTCAGTCACAGTAAACATGTGCGCAGCCGGCGGCGTCTCACATGTCCCGTTGGGATCGCTAGGAACATTGTACCCTCTGCTATTCTGGTAAACATTGCAACAGATTTCTATAGTGCGACCCGTGACGTCAATACAGTATTGAGAACCTCTTAGCTTTGGCTGCAATGGTCAGTCACTCGGCGATTACGTCTTCGCAGTACCACAGGTAAAGAGGCATTGTGCCAGCAAAGGTAAACACGTGCGTATCCAAAGGGTGCTCTTAGATCCCTGTCTGACTACTCTCGGAAATCGCTACGTATTCCGAAAAAAAAATGGTGTTTTATTAGTGACAAGAAGAAGTATAAATGTCACTGTCAGTTGTTTCACGCACAATAATTTCATCTTTCATTTCTTGAACGTATGGAAGTCACGAAATCGGAGATACTCTTTACTGAGAAAGCGCTCTCTTAAGTGTAAATTACAACGAATATTTCAGAAAAATGCTTAACTTTGAAGATTAACTAAGCCTCAGAATGCGTTGCAAACACGAAGAGGCAATAAAATATTTTCCCATCGAGCAGTATACGAACCTACGTTCTTTGCCACGGCATTTCGTCGCTTTAACAACTTCACTATAACAGCTCGCGTGCTGCTGCCTCCTTAGTGTTTGTATTTCGAGTCGAGAAAGACGAAGTCACTAGTAATTTCAGGTGACAGTCATGTAATAATATACGTAATCATTTGATATTTAATGATCTTTAAACTCATAACTCTCATAACTGCATAAAATAACAGGTATTTTGAGTTAATATTGATCGAAAACTTTTTTTATTTTGTAGTCATTCACAGTAACAACCTAACCTAACCATATTTCTAACAAAGGAAAATAGTCTATATGAAATCAATTTCCAACCGATGCGTCCTATGGTGATTCTGTAGTAAAACAATCACTAAAACCAAAGCTAAAACTGGTCAGTATGTTTAAAATAACAAATTATTGGTGTAAATAAACCACAGGTAACCGAACGACAGCGCCATACCGAAATCCAAAACCTCTCGGTACAGTTGTGGAAAAATCGGTGGCAGGACTATTCGGTAACAGGTCTCCGAAGCTTACTGAACAGGATATTCGGGTAAAGTACCGAAAATGACGTCACTAGCGAGACTAACCCACTGCACCGATCGGTATGAAGGAGATAGAACAGAGTCCCAGGGCGACACAAACGGCAGTAGCACCGGAGGTTCAGCCTCTTCGGCTCCTACCCGGATCTGTTTAGGAGGATCAGGGAAACGCGATCCCGTCATCTGGAGGTCGAGCAACAGAGCCCTTCGCCCTGCAAGCAGATACTGTGTCTCTCAAACACGAAAAGGAACAGGACTTGCACACGGGACACAGGGCCGGCCAAAATATATGTCGTCCTCATAGTTTTATCTTTTTTTTACTACTTTATGCCCTGACAGGTCCCAGGATTGACATGTTTGTACACATTTTATAAATTTGAAAACAGACTGGAAAGTTGCACAGGTCACACCAATATTCAAGAAAGGTAGTAGGAGTAATCCACTAAATTACAGGCCCATATCGTTAACGTCGATATGCAGCAGCATTTTAGAACAAATATTGTATTCGAACATTATGAATTACCTCGAAGGAAATGGTCTATTGACACACATTCAACAGCCGGCCGAAGTGGCCGTGCGGTTAAAGGCGCTGCAGTCTGGAACCGCAAGACCGCTACGGTCGCAGGTTCGAATCCTGCCTCGGGCATGGATGTGTGTGATGTCCTTAGGTTAGTTAGGTTTAACTAGTTCTAAGTTCTAGGGGACTAATGACCTCAGCAGTTGAGTCCCATAGTGCTCAGAGCCATTTTTGAACACATTCAACATGGATTTAGAAAACATCGTTCCTGTGAAACACAAGTAGCTCTTTATTCACAGAAGTGCTGAGTGGTATTGGCAAAGTATTTCAGATCGATTCCGTATTCCTGGATTTCCGGGAGGCTTTTGACACTGTACCACACAAGCGGCTCGTAGTGAAATTGCGTGCTTTTATGGAATATCGTCTCAGTTATGTGACTGAATTTGCGATTTCCTGTCAGAGAAGTCACAGTTCGTAGTAATTGACGGAAAGTCATCCAGTAAAACAGAAGTGATTTCAGGCGTTCTCCAAGGCAGTGTTATAGGCCCTTTGCTGTTCTTTATCTATATAAACGATGTGGGAGACAATCTGAGCAGCCGTCTTCGTTTGTTTGCGGATGACGCCGTCGTTTATAGACTAATAAAGTCATCAGAAGATCGAAACAAACTGCAAAACGATTTAGAAAAAATATCTGAATGGCGCGAAAAGTGTCAGTTGACCCTAAATAACGAAAAGTGTGAGGTGTTCCACATGAGTGCTAAAAGAAACTCGTTAAACTTCGATTACACGATAAATCAATCTAATCTAAAAGCCGTAAATTCAACTAAATACCTGAGTATTACAGTTACGAACAACTTAAATTGGAAAGAACAGATAGAAAACGTTGTGGGGAAGGCTAACCAAAGGCTGCGTATTATTGGCTGGACACTTAGAAAATGTAACAGACCTACTAAGGAGACTGCCTACACTACGCTTGTCCGTCCTCTTTTAGAATACGGCTGCGCAGTGTGGGATCCTTACCAGATAGGACTGACTGAGTACATCGAAAAAGTTCAAAGAAAGGCAGCACGTTTTGTATTATCGCGAAATATGGGAGAGAGTGTCACAGAAATGATACAGGATTTGGGCTGGAATCATTAAAAGAAAGGCGTTTTTCGTTGCGACGGAATCTTCTCACGAAATTCCAATCACCAGCTTTCTTCTTCGAATGCGAAATTATTTTGTTGACACCGACCTACATAGGGAAGAACGATCACTACGATAAAATAAGGGAAATCAGAGCTCGTGCGGAAGGGTATAGGTGTTCATGCTTTCTACATCTACATCTACATTGATACTCCGCAAGCCACCCAACGGTGTGTGGCGGAGGGCACTTAACGTGCCACTGTCATTACCTCCCTTTCCTGTTCCAGTCGCGTATGGTTCGCGGGAAGAACGACTGTCTGAAAGCCTCCGTGCGCGCTCTAATCTCTCTAATTTTACATTCGTGATCTCCTCGGGAGGTATAAGTAGGGGGAAGCAATATATTCGATACCTCATCCAGAAACGCACCCTCTCGAAACCTGGCGAGCAAGCTACACCGCGATACAGAGCGCCTCTCTTGCAGAGTCTGCCACTTGAGTTTGTTAAACATCTCCGTAACGCTATCACGGTTACCAAATAACCCTGTGACGAAACGCGCCGCTCTTCTTTGGATCTTCTCTATCTCCTCCGTCAGACCGATCTGGTACGGATCCCACACTGATGAGCAATACTCAAGTATAGGTCGAACGAGTGTTTTGTAAGCCACCTCCTTTGTTGATGGACTACATTTTCTAAGCACTCTCCCAATGAATCTCAACCTGGTACCCGCCTTACCAACAATTAATTTTATATGATCATTCCACTTCAAATCGTTCCGCACGCATACTTCCAGATATTTTACAGAAGTAACTGCTACCAGTGTTTGTTCCGCTATCATATAATCATACAATAAAGGATCCTTCTTTCTATGTATTCGCAATACATTACATTTGTCTATGTTTGGTCCTCCGTATCTTGAGGACCACGTTGTCGACGTGGCGTTAACCTCTGATCCTCCATCCTTCCGACACATCAGCTCTTCCACTAAGAGTCCCTGAAAGTGATATTGCGTGTAGGTCCTATTAGAGGTTGCTCCTCTTTGTTATCCCCTTAATACGAGGCGTGTTTTTAGAGTAAGTACCGTTTTGAAATTTAAAAAAAAAAAGAAGTGCTAAGATATCTCAATAATTTTAGTTTTACATGAAAGCTTGTACCTTAATCTACTCTTCTACAGAATTTTCGTCAATATTGAGGCACTTGTCACAACGTTGTACCAGTTTTTTAATACCCTCCTCATAGAAGTCTGCCGCCTGACTTATTAACCACTGCATCGACTTCGTCATCGTCTTGAAGACGCTGACCGCCCAGGTGTTTCCTCAAGTGCAGGAACAGATGGTAGTCACTAGGCGCAAGATCGGGGCTGTACGGAGGATGATCTAGACCTTCCCATCGAAAAGATGTGATGAGATCTTTGGTCTGATTCGCCACATGCGGACGGGCATTGTCTTGCAGCAAAACGAAGCCCTTGCTCTACTTCCATGGACTGTTGCTTTGATTCTGGTGTGACGTAGGCCACCCATGTTTCATCGCCCTCAACAATTTGGCTTAAGAAATCATCACCGGCGTTGTGGTACCGCTCAAGGAAAGTCAATGCACTCTCTAAACTTTTGGTTTTGTGCACATCCGTCAACATTTTCGGTACCCAACGTGCGCACAATTTTCGGTAATTCAAGTGCTCGATCACAATGCCATACAAAACACTACGAGAAACATTAGGAAAGTCATCCCGCAAGGAGGAAATCGTAAAGCGTCTGTTGTCTCACGCCTTATTGTCCACTTCCTGCATCAAACTTTCCTTAACGACCGAAGGACGCCCACTCCGTTGTTCATCGTGCACATTTGTGCGGCCGTCTTTAAATGCTCTCAACCACTTTCTTATCATTCCATCACTCATGATGTTTTCTCCGTAAACTGCACAGATCTCACGATGGATATCGATCGCTTTTAGGCCTTTAGCACTAAGAAATCTTGTAACAGCCCGTACTTCACAGTCGGCGGTACTCACGATTATCGGAGGCATCTTAAACACTCAGTACACAACGTAAACAAGGAAGAATCAGACTGTAACGGCGTCAGTGCGTAGATTAAGGTACAGGCTTTCATGTAAAAATAAAATTATTGATATATCTTAGCACTTCTTTTTATTTCAAAACGGTACTTACTTAAGAAACACGCCCCGTATTTCAACAATATGTGCTCCAGGTGTAGGCAAGTGATCTTGTAATCTGACAGTCCCGGATTCTTCCTCTTAGTTATACACATCATCTTACGTTCAAAGAGAGCGGCCATTAAGTACACGTAGTGGGTACCTGGTGGATGCCTCCGTACGCCCGTCGACGATACTTTCCTGCAGATAACACCACCAGAGCGATCGGTGGGACAGTGCTCCTGAGTCAGCGCGGCGGACTGTTTACGTGTACTCATAAAACTACAACTCCTGTGACTCGCAATGTTAACTTTTGTTTCTGTGCGACATCATAGGCCAGTACAACGTACTGGGTGCTACAGTAAGATTAGATTAGATTAGATTAATTATTCATTCCATAGACTCATAAAAGAGGGAAACCTCCTGGGTGTGGAACATGTCAGATAAACAAATTACAAAAATGTAATTAGAAAAACTTGAGATTCGTTAATTTTAATATTCCTCAGTAAAATTATGTACATGAATTAAATTTAAACTTGTAATATTTACAGGTTTAATACTCACATCTGCTTTCATTAAATCCGTCATTCAGACATTTGTTAGTTTCTTGCTATTACAATCAAGTATTGTCAAAAATTAAAGTAGATTATTCATTTCAGTGATCGTCAGTTAAGAACAGTCAGATTATGTACAAGATCTAAAATTAAACTTCCACTATTTACAGACTTAAGACTTTCATCTGCTTTCCATCATTACACCATCATCATCCTAATACATCCATCATTTACATAGTAGGTAGTTACTTGGCTGTTACTACCAAGTATTGTCAAAAATTAAAGTATAATGAATTTTCATTAAAATCGTCTACTGCACTTGTTGAGAAGCTCATGGATGGAATAGAAGGAGTTGGCCACCAAAAATTTTTTAAAATTATGTTTACATTGTGCCTTGACTGAAACTAAACTCTTAATGGTTGCTGGTAACTTATTGAAAATATCCGTTGCTGAATACTGGACTCCTTTCTAGACAAGAGTAAGTGATTTTAAATCTTTATGTATATTGTTCTTATTCCTAGTATTGATACTGTGTACTAAGCAGTTAGTTGGAAAAAGAATGGATTATTTACAACAAACTTCATTAAGGAATAAATATACTGATAAGCTGTGGTTAATATGCCCAATTCTTTGAATAGGTTTCGACATGATGTTCTTGGATTCACACTACTCATTACTCTTATTATACGCTTCTGTACTCTAAAAAGTTTTCTCTGGTTGTGGAGTTACCCCAAAATGTGATACCATATGACATAATGGAGTGAAAATAAGCAAAATATACCAGTTTTTTATATTTATATCTCCTATGTCTCACATCATTCGCATTGTAAACACAAACTTGTTTAGGCGCTTTAGCAGTTCGTTAGTATGTTACTCCCAACTGAATTTATTCTCAAGTTGTAATCCCAAGAATTTTACACTCTCAACTTCTCCTATTTCCATGTCGTCATATTTTATACACACACCGGAAGGAAATCTCTTGGAAGTTATGAACTGCATATAGTGGGTCTTTTCAAAGTTTAATGACAGTGAATTGGCTATGAATCACTTATTAATGTCAGTAAAAATTTGATTAGCTGCCCTTTCTAAATTTATATTTACTATTTATTGCAATGTTTGTATCATCTGCAAACAAGACGAACTTGGCATCTGGTAATGTAACAGATGACAGGTCATTAATATACACAAGAAACAGTAGTGGACCTAGTATGGAACCTTGGGGAACACCACATGTAATTTCTTCCCAATCAGATGATGTCTGATTGCCTACTGCTGAAGTGTTATGTAATGACACCCTTTGTTTTCTATTAGTGAAATATGACTGAAACCACTTTGCAGCACTACCAGTGACACCATAATATTTTAATGTACTTAAAAGAATGCTGTGATTCACACAGTAAGACGCCTTTGACACGTCACAGAATATACCAGTTGCCTCTAATTTGTTGTCCAATAAATTAAGGACATTTTCGCTGTAAGTGTACGAGGTGTGGCTAGAAAAAAACCGGACTAGTACTGGTGAAACAATAAAACGAATGCAATAAGGCTGAAAGTCGCGTGGCCTGTCACGTGACTCTCGCTCCGCCTACTGCTCGAGTTTCATCTGCCTCCTGCACTCAGTCTGCCCGTGGCGTCTGTTTTAAGTAGTTGACGTTTTGTCTGTGCGTCGGAAAATGTTGAGTGTACAGAAAGAACAGCGTGTTAACATCAAATTTTGTTTCAAACTAGGAAAATCTGCAAGTGAAACGTTTGTAATGTTACAACAAGTGTACGGCGATGATTGTTTATCGCGAACACAAGTGTTTGAGTGGTTTAAACGATTTAAAGATGGCCGCGAAGACACCAGTGATGACACTCGCACTGGCAGACCATTGTCAGAAGCCGGCCGAAGTGGCCGTGCGGTTAAAGGCGCTGCAGTTTGGAACCGCAGGACCGCTACGGTCGCAGGTTCGAATCCTGCCTCGGGCATGGATGTTTGTGATGTCCTTAGGTTAGTTAGGTTTAACTAGTTCTAAGTTCTAGGGGACTAATGACCTCAGCAGTTGAGTCCCATAGTGCTCAGAGCCATTTGAACCACCATTGTCAGCAAAAACTGATGCAAACATTGAAAAAATCGGTAAACTTGTTCGACAAGATCGCCGTTTAACAATCAGAGCAGTGTCTGAGTTAACAGGAGTTGACAAGGAAAGTGTTAGGCAGATTCTTCATGAAAGTTTCAACATGAACAAAGTGTGTTCAAAAATGGTTCCAAAGTGTCTCACAATTGAACAGAAGGAACGCCGAAGAATGATTTGTTCTGACATCCTGGAAAACATTGAAAGTGATCCCACCTTCTTACAAAATGTTATTACTTGCGATGAATCGTGGTTTTTTACTTACGATCCCGAAACTAAACGCCAATCGATGCATTGGAAAACTCCTGGTTCTCCACGACAAAAAAAAGCACGAATGTCAAAATCGAAATTCAAGGCAATGATGATTGTTTTTTTCGACATCAAAGGGATTGTGGACATTGATTGGGTACCAGAGGGACAAACAGTGAATCAGCATTACTACATTAGCGTCCTGGCTACCCTACGTGAGCGAGTACGGAGAAAACGGAACGATTTGTGGAGAAAAAAGTCATGGATCCTTCACCAAGACAATGCCCCAGCTCACAGTGCGTTGTCAGTGAAGACGTTTTTGGCAAAACACAACATTCCCATCTTTGATCATCCACCCTACTCACCTGATTTGGCCCCCTGTGACTTTTTTTCTTTTCCCTAAAGTCAAGTCAGCTTTGAAAGGAACTAGATTTGAGACTGTTGAAGCAGTAAAAGAAAAAGCGACGGAAGTAATGTATGGACTTACGGAAAATGATCTGCAGCATTGTTATGAACAGTGGAAAATTCGTATGGAGCGGTGTAGAGACCGAGGAGGAGAGTACATTGAAGGAGATAACATGAAATTGTAAATAATTGTAAATAAATGTTTTTTCCAGCATCAGTCCGGTTTTTTTCTAGCCGCACCTCGTAAATAGGTTTCTCAATATCAGAACCTTTAAGAAACACAAACTGTGACCTTGACAGTATGTTATTTTCACTGAGGTGCTTAAGCAGACGCTTGAACATAACGTTTTCAAAGATTTTTGAAAAAGCTGGCAAAAGTGAGATCGGTCGGTAATTTGACGGCATTTCTTTGTCCCCTTTCTTGTGGAGAGGTATAACTTCAGCATATTTAAGCCAGTCCGGGAATGTTCCTGTGACAAGTGAATGATTACACAAATAACTTAAGATATGAGTAAGCTCACATGAACACTCTTTTATTAAACTCGAGCAGTCCACGGGTATGCTGCCGGTTCATAGTGTCCAACGGGCACAATATTTCGGCGATCAGACACGTCGCCATCGTCAGGTACGTCGGTGGCGCAGCTTGTCGACTTTCTTCACACTGCGATACATCTCCTCCCCGTAAGGTATATGATGTGACGATGACGACATGTCTGATCGCCGAAATATTGTGCCCGTTGGACACTATGAACCGTCAGTATACCCGTGGACTGTTCGAGCAACAAATACGCCGGGAGAAACTGAAGAATCACATCAATCTTTTATTAACTTTGTAAAAGTTGGCTGCTAATCAGGTTGTGGCACAGTGAAGAACTTGTCAACGTGTCTGTTAGTTTCAAACTCAGGTGGACTGTTTGTAGCAAATTTCGTTAAGTGATCTTCGCTTGAAGACGTAACGAGCTGCCGTTTTAATTCGCCCGCTACAGTGGCTACTGGCTCGTTGGATGACGGTACTAGAAATGGGTAGTTCGCTAAAGAACGGGTGCAAAGGAACGGTTCACCAAGATGAACGGAAGGACCGAGGAACGAATTTCAAGGAACGATCGGTTCATAGTTCACTTCGGTCGCGGCGGTCTACTAATATTTCCCGGGAACGATGAACGATCGGTTCATAGTTCACTTCCGTCGCGGCGGTCTACTTACAGTTCCCGGGAACGAGGAACGATCGGTTCGTAGTTCACTAGTTCACTTCGGTCGCGGTGGTCACTTGAGCAGTTCTCGTTCCAGCCTCGGTCGCGTGCTCGCCTCAGTCCCGGTCTCCCTCGGCCGCACTCGTCGTTCTTCGCATGACCACCTGTCTCAGTTCCACTGCCGACTGCTCCTAGTTAGTTCAGTATCCAGTTGTTCGTTTCGTTCACTGCGCTCGCCCATTTTACATTTGTTCCAAACTGTTCTTGCACTTGGGTCTGGCTATTCAGCGTCCACGACCGGTAATCAAAAAGTATTTTATAGTTATGTAAATTACATAAAAATTACGTTGTATGTAATAGGTACGTCTTTTCAGGTAACAAAAGGGCATATCAGCTCACTTCATTATATCGATGAACAGCGGAAGACATACTTACAACACAGCAGGTTTTTCTGTTATTCATATATTTTTTGGTTTCATCGACTTGATTTAGCAACTAACTTTCAATAATTTGGTTAATTTTTAGTGTAAGAAAATTCATATAAAACGATTTTCGTGTATCTTACATATGCAAAACATTACATTTAGGAAGGCTCTAATTATTTTTATGTTTGGTTGTTTCCAATTTGCATTACCTGCTAGTTTGGTTCCTTTGAAAAAAAAAAAAAAAAAAAAAAAAGAAGTGGGTTGTGGGTCATTTTGGCTCAGTAGCAAAAGCGGTGCCTCTCCGTTTGAAAAGACATAGAGTGCCATAAAATCTTATTTACTTATTATCTCAAAAACATTTGTTCAGAAGGAGGTTTCAAACCAAAAACTTTACTACTGCGAACTTAATTATTATTATTATTGGTGCATTAACTTTAATAATGCAACATAAAAACATAATTTTTACTAAGCGTGTGACTTAAGTATGATGAGAAAACCACATATTAGTTTATGCTTCCATAAAGTCTACTTCGCCTACGAACTCAGAGACAACGTGAAGTATATATAGGGTGTAAACGATTATTGTTTACAACGTAGCATAGCTATGTAGTGGAAGTCGAAACGAAGACTTTTATACAAGACACTTGTGGTCTATTAAGTTGGGAAACCCCTATATTATTTCCCTGCGATCAGCTACACAACGCTGCAGTTGGCTAAACGAGAGATTCTGCAGAATCACAGAAATTACTTCTAAAAGTGTGTAAGAATTCTGTAATGAATAAAAATTCTATACTCCAGGGGGGAGGCAGGTGCCCCCTCTTGGTGCCCTCCATCCTTCAGTCACCTACACTACTAGTTTTCAGTTTTTCATAAGAACCATATACCAAGCACAAATGAACGGTGGACGAGTAAAAATGAACGGTTCCCAAAAGAGAACGATCAACAGTGAACTAGTTCCCAAGGATGAACGAGTTTGCCCCTCTCTAGACGGTACCGCAACAGCAGAGAGTGTCGGGACCCCCCCGCCAACGCCGCCGCGCCGCATGTGTCCCTCCGCCAAGTGTCCGGCGTGTGGTTCGGCCCTGGCCGCCCCTCTCTGTGGAATGCGCCGCGCCGCTCCCACAGGACGCTGCCCTGCCCTGCCCCTTCCTGTTCCTGTTTCTCTCCCGCCTCCCTCTCTCTCTCTTTCTCTCTCTTCCTGCCTCGTCCACTTCTAGACGAGGATAATTCCTTGTACCGTTGCGGCCCGCCCGGCGCGCCCCAGCCTAATGAATGGAATTACTAAACAAACTTATTACAGGCCCTTTTGCCGCCAGCGGCGCCGCTCCCACACGCTTGCCGCGCTCCCTGCACGAGATGGGACGGTGCGCGTCCCCTCCTGCGGCTCCTATCGGGCTCATCGACGTCACGTCGCCTACTCGTAGCGTTGCAGATACGTCATCTATTTTTGTTTACCGCTGTGGCTTTTCTCTTCTGGGAAGGTGGGCAGAGATATATTCAATATCGGCCTCTATATGTTCGCGCACTCCAAATCCTGACCGCCAAAGACTTCTACACTCCGACAGAGCTAAAACTACCATCAACACGGGCCTAAAGTTTAAAGTCCCACACTACGATCAACATATTATTAATTTGAGATTATCAGTCACTGTGCCTGGTATCTGCATTTGACGGCGTGCTAAAATCACTTTTTCCGTACGCGAATCTGAAATTCAAGTCCGTCAACATTATACACTACTGGCCATTAAAATTGCTGCACCAAGAAGAAATGCAGGTGATAAACAGGTATTCATTGGACAAATATATTATCCTAGAACTGACATGTGATTACATTTTCACGCAATGTGAGTGCATAGATCCTGAGAAATCAGTACCCAGAACAACCCCCTCTGGCCATAATAACGGCCTTGATACGCCTGGGCATTGAGTCAAACAGAGCTTGGATGGCGTGTACAGGTACAGCTGCCGATGTAGCTTCAACACGACACCACAGTTCATCAAGAGTAGTGACTGGCGTATCGTGACGAGCCAGTTGCTCGGCCACCATTGGCCAGACGTTTTCAATTGGTGAGACATCTGGAGAATGTGCTGGCCAGGGCAGCAGTCGAACATTTTCTGTATACAGAAAGGTCCGTACAGGACCTACAACATCCGGTCGTGCATTATCCTGCTGAAATTAGGGTTTCGCAGGGATCGAATGAAGGGTAGAGCCACGGGTCGTAACACATCTGAAATGTAACGTCCACTGTTCAAAGTGCCGTCAGAGCCGACAAGAGGTGACCGAGACGTGTAACCCATACCATCACGCCGGGTGATACGCCAGTATGGCGATGACGAATACACACTTCCAATGTGCGTTCACCGCGATATCGTCTAACACGGATGCGATCATCATGATGCTGTAAACAGAACCTGGATTCATCAGAAAAAATGACGTTTTTCTATTCGTGCACCCAGGTTCGTCGTCGAGTACACCATCGCATGTACTCCTGTCTGTGATGCAGCGTCAAGGGTAACCGCAGCCACGGTCTCCGAGCTGATAGTCCATGCTGCTGCAAACGTCGTCCAACTGTTCGTGCAGATGGTTGTTGTCTCGCAAACGTCCCCATCTGTTGACTCAGGGATCGAGACGTGGCTGCACGATCCGTTACAGCCATGCGGATAAGATGCCTGTCACCCCTACTACTAGTGATACGAGGCCGTTGGGATCCAGCATGGCGTTCCGTATTACCCTCTTTAACCCACCGATTCCATATTCTGCAAACAGTCATTGGATCTCGACCAACGCGAGCAGCAGTGTCGCGATACGATAAACTGCAATCGCGATAGGCTACAATCCGACCCTTATCAAAGTCGGAAACGTGATGGTACTCATTTCTCCTCCTTACACGAGGCATCACAACAACGTTTCACCAGGCAACGCCGGTCAACTGCTGTTTGTGTATGAGAAATCGGTTGGAAACTTTCCTCATGTCAGCACGTTGTAGGTGTCGTCACTGGCGCCAACCTTGTGTGAATGCTCTGAAAAGCTAATCATTTGCATATCATAGCATCTTCTTCGTGTCGGTTAAATTTCGCGTCTGTAGCACGTCATCTTCGTGGTGTAGCAATTTTAATGGCCAGTAGTGTAGCTCTAGTCTAGAAACAGATGTTTTTCTCTACTCGTCATTATTTTCCCACATTAAATGAATCTGTTTCGCATATGATGCTCCGTTGCTCGCGTGGGATCACATCGTCATCCACATGATTTTCCCGCTCTTTTTTGTCTGACTGAGTTCGCGCCATTTTCAGTACCTTTCCGTTAATTCTCCATTCGTCAGCTTCAGCCATCATTGGCTTCGGTTAAGCAGGGTTGTTTGGTTCGTGAAACATTATTTTAGCTTGGAGGACATTGGTCATCCGCATGAGCTCTAATGCTACAATGTGAGAGAAAGTGTATGTCACTTTACTGGTTTTCTAGACTGAATCCAACTTTCATGTGCGTGGTTTTAGGTTATCGAAACTGATTACAGTCAATATGTTTTTACCTAGACTACTTATCTATGAAGAATATTCTGTCCGCCTTTAGTTTGTGGAATAAACGTCAAAGTTAAAAAAAAAAAAATCTTGGGCAGATTGTTGCAGAGGTTTTGATGTATGGCTGCAATCGTTCCATAGCTGAGAGATGAAGGTCTTGAGAGAACGTATTTCTTTTAGGAAAAAAATGCAAAGCTAAATGGAGGGAAACTAAATATCCCACCAATGTCAGAACAAGATCTTGTAACATTATTGCGCATTTAACTGGGCCCAAAAATAGAGCTCGTAGACAGGGTGACATTTATTGAGCCATATGAAAAAAAAAATCGTCGTAAATTCTGAACGGTTTGCGTCAGGACATTCTATCTGCACGGTTGGCCGCGGGGCATGATGGGAATTATTATGCACTGTACAGTTTGGTATAGCGACGAAGCCCATTTTCATTTGGATGGGTTCGTCAATAAATAAAATTGGCGTATTTGGGGGACTGAGAATCCGCATTTCGCAATCGAGAAGTCTCTTTAACCTCAACGGGTGACTGTATGGTGTGCAATGTGCAGCCAAGAAATAATCGGTGTTGTGTGATGTTCTTAGGTTAGTTAGGTTTAAGTAGTTCTAAGTTGTAGGGGACTGATGACCATAGATGATAAGTCCCATAGTGCTCAGAGCCATTTGAACCATTTGAACCAAATAATCGGTGTTATATTCCTTGACGGCGCGGTGACTACTGAACGGTGCGTGAAGGTTTTGGAAGATTTCATCCCCATTATCCAAAGTGACCCGGAGTTCGACAGGATGTGGTTCATGCATGACGGGGCTCGACCCCTTCGAAGCAGGAGAGTGTTTGATGTTCTGGAGGAGTACTTTGGGGACCGCATTCTATCTTCGGGGTACCCAGAGGCCACTGGTATGGGCCTCGATTGGTCACCATCTTCTCCGTATCTGAACACATGCGACTCCTTTTTATGGGGCTGTATTAAAGACAAGGTGTACAGCAATAACCCCAAAACCACTGATGAGTTGAAAACAGCCATTCAGGAGGTCATCGACAGCATCGATGTTCCGACACTTCAGCAGGTCATTCAAAATTTCGCTATTCGTCTGGACCATATCATCGCCAATGATGGCAGGTATACCCAACATGTAACCCAAATGCGAATATCTGTAGTGACGTTTACATGTTGAATAAAGTGTGTGCACGCCGTAGTTTGTAACTATTTTACGTTTTTTTCATATAGTTCAACAGTTGTCGCCCTGTACGAAATCGATATTATGAAGTTATTTTTGGATGGAACTATAATAGCCCTTACTGAAAAATGTGCTATTGTTCACATCAATGAAGTTCGTGATATCTTTTCTAGGGAAAGGAATTCTAAACAAACAGATGTTATGGAGATCACAACTTTCGTTGGTCTGTAATATCAGTGTGGACCTCTGAGATGTTCTGGAAAGAATTTATCAAAGTTGTGGGATAACTCGAAAGGGCAACGGACTCGAACCATGCTACTTATGCATGTGTGAAAACCGATTCAGATTGCACTTGAAATGTCTGGGGTTTTATAATATTCTTGATAGACGTGTTCGCAGAGACGATGACAAGTTGGCTCCTATCTGAGAGATACTGGAGCTATTTGCGAACAATCGGCAAAAATATTTATCACCTAGTGTATACCTTACTGTATTTGATAAGTGTATTACATTTAGATTCAAATAAAGTACTCCTAGAATCATTCATTTACACCGTTCAAAGGGTCCAAGCACACCATTTATGTTGTGGATGACACCTACCATCTGGGCGATTGACCGTGTCAGAAATTATCGCGCGAGTAACAGAGGGTTAAACATCACATCTAGAATTACACAACAGCATTCTACGCCGGCCTCTTCAAGCTACTAATAAGAACGGAGCCAGCTGTTTTTACATAGTTTTAAATATATTCCCGGAAAAAAGTTATACGCACTGAGCCTTATTTATTTATTTATTTATTTTGCGTGGCGATCATTTAAGAATTCAGACATTAACAGTTTCGTTTACAATAGTGTGGCCTGGTGCACATCATGACGCATTAAGGAATCGTCAATTTGCTACTGGAGGGAAGCGTGAGGCGTAAAAACTGTAGGGGGACAGGGAGCCTGGAATACAGTGAGCACGTTCAAATGAATGTAGGCTGCACACGATACACTAGCGTGGGCAATTATACCAAACCCGCGTTCTGACTGGGTGGGGTCAGATACGAAGTTTTAAACAGCGGGGACAGGGTGGTTATCGTTGGCGCGTATCCAGCCGCATGCGACCCCACCTCCTTTGCCCTCTTTTACCCTGTTTTAATCGTTTTTAGATGCAGTTTGCCCTGTTTTCCGTTTCTGCGGGAGCACCCCGATGAACAGGCGGGTGCTGTTCCCAACTTAACACCTCGATTATAAAGGAGAGGGGGTGGGAGGCGTAGCCCCACCCACCTGCTGTCTCGGTTATTCCTCTCACCCCAGTCCCATTCACTTCCTGTCCACTGGTAACCCTATGCACCAATCTGTTAGCCAACACTCTCCAGTAGCACCCCGTTTCAAAAGCTTCTGTCCCTTTTCTTTCTGAACTGTTTACCGCCCACGCTTCGCTTCTGTAGAAGGCAACATTCCACACGAATAACTTCGGAAACAACTACCTAACATTTCAATTTATATTGAATGTTAGGAAAATTTCTCCCTTCCGGAAATACTTGTCTAGCTGTTGTCATTGTGTAAGTTGCGTCATTTCTACTAGGGACATAGTGAGTTGGTTTGCTGTCCAAATTGCGAGACTCGTGTACTGCTTTAGGCTCTCATTTGCTAATCTAAGTTGTTAAGCACCTTCTGACTTGCTTCCACTGCTTTCCATTATTCTTGTTTTACGATGCTGATTTCATGCTATAATCTCTTTTCAAGAAGCTGCTAATAGCTGCAGTACTTGCCAATAGTAGGGTATCATGAGGTGTTTTTTAAGGAAGTAATAAAAGTAAAACAAGCAGACTTTTTTAGACAATTTTATTTTTTACCTGAAAGCCTGTACATTAATATACTTCTCTATGTAATCCCCACCAATATTACGCCACTTAACGCATCGTAAAATCAGCTTTTGAATACCATCTTCGTACAAATTTGCCGCGTCACTACGCAACAATTGCATAAAGCGCACTTCTTGGCACTTGAGGAAACTCAGGACATATCTTTGAAATCATAAAGCGTACGTTTTCTCTCAGTTTTTCATCTACTTTCTGCACCAAATCGTCAGTAACGACTGAAGGGCGTAGGGCGTCCACTTCGTTCCCCATTATGCGCGTTCGTACGGCCACCTTTAAATTTATCAATTTCAGTACCATCCATCCCTTCACAAGTGTCAAGAAGTGTGCTTTATTCAATTGTTACAGAACACTTAAATTATCGTTATGCTGAGGCGTCAGATATCTACGAAGGTGGTATTCAAAAGTTGATTATACGATACTGTGTTTGTCGTGAGTAGTTAGAGTGAATCGGCTATTGACAGGGTTATGGGACTTTTTTCATTTTTATTTTTTTCAGTTCGGTTATATTGTCGCGACCCCGACGGTACGCTTACGAGAAACAGTGGCCGTGTCCGGGTGGGGGCAGCAGCGGCTGCTGCCAGACACACACCTGCCTACGTTCAGTTCGCGTGGACAGCGTTCCAGATCGGGCACTGCCGGGCAGCGGAAGCTATTGCGAAAGCACTGCTAACAGAGGGGAGCGTCGAGGTGCCCCACTGCCAGCCAATCGGAGGGCCAGAAACGGTCACATAGGGGACGTGTTTCCGAGCTCCTCTTGTAGGGCACAGAAGTTCCATGCGGCTTTTCGCGGATGATGCTGTGGTATACAGAGAAGTTGCAGCATTAGAAAATTGCAGCGAAATGCAGGAAGATCTGCAGCTGATAGGCACTTGGTGCAGGGAGTGGCAACTGACCCCAAACATAGACAAATGTAATGTATTGCGAATACATAGAAAGAAGGATCCTTTATTGTATGATTATATGATAGCGGAACAAACACTGGTAGCAGTTACTTCTGTAAAATATCTGGGAGTATGCGTACGGAACGATTTGAAGTGGAATGATCATGTACAATTAGTTGCTGGTAAGGCGGGTGCCAGGTTGAGATTCATTGGGAGAGTCCTTAGAAAATTTAGTTCATCAACAATGGAGGTGGCTTACAAGACACTCCTTCGACCTATACTCGAGTATTGCTCATCAGTGTGGGATCCGTAGCAGGTCGGGTTGACGGAGGAGAAGAGAAGATCCAAAGAAGAGCGGCGCGTTTCGTCACAGGGTTATTTGGTAAGCGTGATAGCGTTACGGAAATGTTTAGCAAACTCAAGTGGTAGACTCTGCAAGAGACGCGCTCTGCATCGCGGTGTAGCTTGCTGTCCAGGTTTCGAGAGGGTGCGTTTCTAGATGAGATATGAAATATATTGCTCCCCCCTCCTTATACCTCCCGAGGAGATCACGAATTTAAAATTAGAGAGATTCGAGCGCGCACGGAGGCTTTCCGGCAGTCGTTCTTCCCGCGAACCACACGCGACTGGAACAGGAAAGAGAGGTAATGACAGTGGCACGTCAAGTGCCCTCCGCCACACACCGTTGGGTGGCTTGCGGAGTATAAATGTAGCTGTAGATGTAGATCGTGCGCCCTGTCTGCTGCAGCAGCCTCCTTACGCCACAGGACGCGTAATTTTTATGCCTTACCAGTAAGGTATGGAGGCAAAACCCCTCTTGTGACAGGCATTCGTCTGGTCACGGTCTTCATTTTCAAAAGCTGCTGGAAAACCCGGATGACCGCATCCCGCCTCAATCCCAACTCGGCCGTACCTGCACAGTGATAAATGCCCTAATATCGGTAGGAATTGTGTGGAAAAGTGGGTTAAAGTAGAGATTTTCATGTAAAAATAATACTATGTCCATTATAATTATACGGGCTGTTATGCCGTGGTCGGTTGATGCATTCTGTGTCAATTCCCAACGTTTCGTCCCTGTTTGCGGGGGACATCTTCAAGGGGGTCTGTAGCTCGATGGAAGGTCCAACACACCCACTGGCTCGCTACCGACTGCCGCTAAATTCCGTATCCGAGCGCTCCCGCGCCGAGGCGTGACGTCACGTGTTTTGAAAACGTCAGTGCAATTGGCCGCTGTCCGTCGCCGTAGATCGCCGTTGTCATCACCCAATGGTAGACGGGTGGTACACATCTTCTTCAAAACCGGCATCCATATACCGTCTAATTTCACGCCCTCCTCCTTTCGATTGAAATTATCAGGGTGTTTGGCGATTTCGATTGCCTCCCTGTAGAGCCTTTCGTAATATCCGCTTGTGGACGCTAGTACTTGCGTCTCCTCGAAACGAATATTGTGGTTACCTGGCTGGAAAGCATGCTCCGCAACAGCTGATCGTTCCGTTTCTCCTCTTCTACAATTGCCCTTGTGCTCTTCCAAACGTTTTGAAACAGTTCTCTTAGTGTTACCGACATAAACATCTCCACAGGTGCATGGTATCCTATACACTCCAGCTTTTTCCAATGGTTTGCGAGCGTCCTTGGCAGGCTTAAGGTATACCTGTATCTTCCTGGTGGGCTTGTAAATTACGCTAATATTCCGCTTTGTCAAGATTGTCCCTATTTTTTCCGTTACATTTTTAACGAACGGCAGGAAAACCCTAGACTTTGCAGTACCCTGTACGTCACTACAGACCCCTTGAAGATGTCCCCCGCAGACTGGGAAGAAACGTTGGGAACTGAAACAGAATTCATCAATCGACCACGGCATAACAGCCCGGATAATTATAATGGACATGACATTGCCGGCCGTGAAAGTCTACATTTTGGTAAAAATAATACTAGAATGAGATTTTCAAATGGTTCAAATGGTTCAAATGGCTCTGAGCACTATGGGACTTAACATCTGTGGTCATCAGTCCCCTAGAACTTAGAACTACTTAAACTTAACTAACCTAAGGACATCACACACAGCCATGCCCGAGGCAGGATTAGAACCTGCGACCGTAGCAGTCGCGCGGTTCCGGACTGCGCCCCTAGAACCGCTAGACCACCGCGGCCGGCTGAGATTTTCACTCTGCATCGGTGTGTGCGCTGATATGAAACTTCCTGGCAGATTAAAACTGTGTGCCGGACCGAGACTCGAACTCGGGATCATTGCGTTTCGCGGGCAAGTGCTCTACCAACTGAGCTACCCAAGCACGACTCACGCTCCCTCCTCACAGCTTGCCGGCACACAGTTTTAATCTGCCAGGAAGTTTCATATCAGCGCACACTCCGCTGCAGAGTGGAAATCTCATTCTGTAAACATCCCCCAGGCTGTGGCTAAGCCATGTCTCCGCAATATCCTTTCTTTCAGGAGTGCTATTTCTGCAAGGTTCGCAGGAGAGCTTCTGTAAAGTTTGGAAGGTAGGAGAGGAGGTACTGGCAGATGTAAAGCTGTGAGGATGGGGCGTGAGTCGTGCTTGGGTAGCTCAGTTGGTAGAGCACTTGCCCGCGAAAGGCAAAGGTCCCGAGTTCGAGTCTCGGTCCGGCACACAGTTCTAATCTGCCAGGAAGTTTCAAAAATCATACTGTGGAAAGCAGGCTACATGTTTTATTTTTATTTCAGACGATACCTTTTACCAAACACACCTCGTTTTATTGTAGTTCTGGCCTCAAGCGAGGACTTTGAGCCGAGACCACAGAGCGCGAGACCCCAATTGCCGGTGGCGGGGCAGGGTCAGAGAGCCGCGTGTGTCTGGCTGGCTGGGCCCTGCGAGGGCGGTGCCGCAAAGCCTCGCTGCGGTCTGCCGTGCCCTGCGCTGCCCTGCTGTGTGGCGCGCCCTCTGACACACGCACACACACACACACGTGCGGCGCAGCAGAGCGGCTAATCCGCGCCGCGCAGCCACCGAGCCGCCACTGACGTCTGCCTCCCGTGTGCGCCCCACCACAGAGTTCAAACGCCACAAAACACAAGCCAGCTCCCGGCCGCTGCTGGGCCTTGCCCCTCAGTAAAGGCATCTTCAGCACTTTTGCCCAACTCGTTGGACCGCACGTAAGGATTAACCACCTTCTCTCACAACGCAATCTCGGTTTAAACAAACGCCGGCCGAAGTGGCCGTGCGGTTAAAGGCGCTGCAGTCTGGAACCGCAAGACCGCTACGGTCGCAGGTTCGAATCCTGCCTCGGGCATGGATGTTTGTGATGTCCTTAGGTTACTTAGGTTTAACTAGTTCTAAGTTCTAGGGGACTAATGACCTCAGCAGTTGAGTCCCATAGTGCTCAGAGCCATTTTGTTTAAACAAACATTTCGCCGAAATATATTTATTTTCCTCACATTACAGTCATGCTAATTAACCACCTTCTCTAAGAACGCAACTGCTGTTTAAATAAACATTTCACCGAAATACACTACTGGCCATTAAAATTGCTACACCAAGAAGAAATGCATATGATAAACGAGTATTCATTGGACAGATATATTATACTAGAACTGACATGTGATTACATTTTCACGCAATTTGGGTGCATAGATCCTGACAAATCAGTACCCAGAACAACCACCTGTGGCCGTAATAACGGCCTTGATACGCCTGGGCATTGAGTCAAACAGAGCTTGGATGGCGTGTACAGGTACAGCTGCCCATGCAGCTTCAACACAATACCACAGTTCATCAAGAGTAGTGACTGGCGTATTGTGACGAGCCAGTTGCTCGGCCACCGTTGACCAGACGTTTTCAATTGGTGAGAGATCTGGAGAATGTGCTGGCCAGGGCAGCAGTCGAACATTTTCTGTATCCGGAAAGGCCCGTATAGAACCTGCAACATTCGGTCGTGCATTATCCTGCTGAAATGTAGGGCTTCGCAGGGATCGAATGAAGGGTAGAGCCACAGGTCGTAACACATCTGAATAGTAATGTCCACTGTTCAAAGTGCCGTCAACGCGAACAGGAGGTGACCGACACGTGTAACCAATGGCACCCCATATGAAGACGCTGGGTGATACGCCAGTATGGCGTTGACGAATACACGCTTCCAATATGCGTTCACCGCGATGTCGCCAAACACGGATGCGACCTTCATGATGCTGTAAACAGAACCTGGATTCATCCCAAAAAATGACATTTTGCCATTCGTGCACCCAGGTTCGTCGTTGAGTACACCATCGCAGGCGCTCCTGTCTGTGATCCAGCGTCAAGGGTAACCCGAGACGTGGTCTCCGAGCTGATAGTCCATGCTGCTCCAAACGTCGTCGAACTGTTCGTGCAGATGGTTGTTGTCTTGCAAACGTCCCCATCTGTTTACTCAGGGATCGAGACGTGGCTGCACGATCCGTTACGCCATGCGGATAAGATGCCTGTCATCTCGACTGCTAGTGATACGAGGCCGTTGGGATCCAGCACGGCGTTCCGTATTACCCTCCTGAACCCACCGATTCCATATGCTACTAACAGTCATTGGATCTCGACCAACGCGAGCAGCAATGTCGCGATACGATAAGCCACAATCGCGATAAGCTACAATCCGACCTTTATCAAAGTCGGAAACGTGATGGTACGCATTTCTCCTCCTTACACGAGGCATCACAACAACGTTTCGCCATGCAACGCCGGTCAACTGCTGTTTGTGTATGAGATATCGGTTGGAAACTTTCCTCATGTCAGCACGTTGTAGGTGTCGCCACCGGCGCCATCCTTGCGTGAATGCTCTGGAAAGCTTATCATTTGCATATCACAGCACCTTATTCCTGTCGGTTAAATTTCGCGTCTGTAGCACGTCATCTTCGTGGTGTAGCAATTTTAATGGCCAGTAGTGTATATATAGTCATCGCTTCTGTTCAGACACACAAATGACCAATGAAACGGCAACATAAGAATTTAGCTTCCAACAAACGCCAAACTGACACGAAATGTTGTACATGCTCCGATGTGAAACGATTACGACATTAGCTAGACGGTAGACAATAGGTGTCTACGCTCTGCATGTGCCTCGTGTAAGGAGGTGGAATGCCTTCAGTTTGTGTCCCATCGAGAATGAGATTCACCGTTCTGCGTTATTGGTGTTCGTGTTGTTCGGGATCCCACGACTGTCACGCGAATATGGAATCGATGGCTTCAGGGGTCAAAAGACGTAATCCTCGCTCGGCCGTGCAGGTTCGTACACGAACGTCACCTAAATTGAGTCGGAAAATGGGCTTGTCTGCAGCGAGACAATTATGCATCCAAAGGGGCAGTGTGGTGATGTGTGGAGAGCCGCGAGCTGTCAGCACGGCAAACGCTGTTGCGGCTTCTCTCGACACGTCAGCACCGACAGCGGCAATCCCAACGACACTGCGCACACAGGGGTGGCATCGCGTCTCTTCAGAGGACTCACAGTTCTGCGTACAGGATTGTGACGGACGCATCCGTTCGGTTGGACAAAAGTGTGCAAACATCAACGACACAACACATTACCGTGCGTAATAATGTGGAGGAAACATGTTAGCATTCAAAACAGCTTCCAGTCTTGAAACAGATGAAAACAGGTCCTGTACAGTTATCAAGGAAAGCTTATACCATTCGTCCTGCAAAATAGTGGCAAGATCGGGTAACGGTGCATGCTGTGGACATGTGCAAAAGACGATGGGTGCCGGACTGAGGAAGCAACGAAGAGAAATGAAAGGAAAGTTGCTATCTGAGGGAAAATCTCTGTCTGGCCGAGGCAGATTGACAGAAACTGAAATAGACCTTCTTCAGAGTTATTATGAACTAGCCATTAGACGAACTGCACCTCTGAATGATGTTACAGCAACGGGAAAAGCTGTATGGGCCACCTACTTTCATAAGTTGTCCACAGATGACCACCGTGTTCACAGACTTTGCCCTAAAGAAGCAGATTCTTTGGTGTGGTTACCAAAAATCGAAAGAAAGTGGTCAAATATACCACCATAAGCATTCTCTTGCCGAGCCTGTTATGAATGAAATAAAACCAATTTTTAGAGACCTGGGTGACCCTGTTTTGCTTACTAAATGTCTTCATGGGGGCACTCAGAATACAAATGAAAGTTTCAACCATTGTATATGGGAAAGGTTACCCAAGAATGTTTTTGTAGGGCTAGATACATTAAAAGTTGGTGTACTAGATGCAGTAATATGTTTCAATGATGGAGTGATAGGGAGGCTGGAAGTCCTGAGAAGTGTAGGCATAAAATGTCGCTCAAATATGGAAGATTAGTTGCTTGCGTGTGACAGACAGCGGGTGCATGAAGCTGAAAGATTCGCTCTTCAAGTTACAAAAGAAGCAAGAAGTGATAAAAGGAATGCCAAGAGGAAGCTTGAAGATGAAGAAATGCTGCAGGATGAAGACTATGCTTCAGGAATGTTCTGAGGCACAGTGTAATTGGACTCATATCTTCATTCGCAATTTCCTGCAAGTTTTATTTTTCAGAATTCAGGTATAAATATTTCCTATAGTTTAAGCATTGCTCTCTAATTTTTTTCTGTAACTTGCAATAGTGCACACTTATGTAGTAGACTTAAGCTTTATTGCACAAACAACTAAATTATAGAAAAAATAACATTTTTATTAGCAAAAAAATATAAAAATTAAAATGTACGATGTGATATCTCTTTTATCCTTGTAATATACATAATAGGTGGAATTAAATAGGTCTAGTACCTCAGTCATCATGTCATGCATATCTGGCAAAAATTTGGTCTCCTTCAAATGTAATGGTACCTCAATTTAAGGAAGCATTTTGGAAAAAAATGGTATCAAATTCTTTGTAATTTTTTAAGAACCCTGAGCAGGTTCAAAAATATTCAAAATATTTCTAATTTGTTTTGAAAGTGTGCTGCATTACCTGATATCAACAAAAGTCTGTAAAACATATACATTATAAACAATGCCTGAAAGAAATAGGTGTCGATTTTACATAATATTGAGCCGGAAAAGTACCCTGTGTCCTTAAGGCGAAGGCCGCAATTGAGCTACCCGAACTGGTCGTTGGAGAGCTGGGTGCGTTTAACCTAACCGTGTCGCACTGTGGGTGGGCGAATAGCTGATTGTGTGTGTAGCAAGTATTCTCCGACTTCTATGTGGAAATTTGAGAAGATTCAATATGGCGAATATTTACGCTCGATGATTATTCCCCACGTACGTAAATTGATCAGTTGACTGCCTGTACTACCATTCTACACATTTCCCATCTTTATAAAGTACGAGGATAATGTGGAATGCGTTATATCATTGGCATCAATATTTGTAAGAAAGAAAAACAAAAAAATGGAGTGGAACTTCCACTTTCCCCTATTTTCAAGTTTTCGCGTAAAAATCTTCACAGACAAGATAAATTTCTAGTTACTCAGTGGTTTGCAGGTCGTCCCACATAATGACCTCGCTAAAGTTTGGGCCTTTTAGAGATATAATTTCCACTCTATATCTTCGGAATTATACAGTTCAATCGATCGGTTGCGTACTGCCGTGTGGTTGACATCGAGAACAGTCGCGTAATTGGAATGATATTTTGGAAAATCATGTGAAAACACTTGAAGTTGTGGACATTTTCATGTGCTACTTGATGATATCAGCATAAATGATCACAGATATGTGGTTTTCTGGCGTGTAAAATCGGATACTGCAGCTGATATCGGTTTCGAGATCGGTAAATTAATACGCAATTGGCGAAGCATATCTCATTGAGAGAGATCAGAAAGTAAAAGTTGTTGTAATCCCAGAGTCTGGAGACGGTCGCAGATCGTTGCAGAAACCATGGGAGCAAGCGGGCTAGACCACGCGAACAGTACTGTTAGCGGATGCCTTTGTGCGGTTAGGGGGGGGGGGGGGGGACCAATCCAGCTATAGTACAACAATTTGCTGAGTGATCGCTGTCCGCGAAGCGTGCTCTGATCGCATATCAGGCCAGCATGTGCGCGGGGAAGTGACCATTGGCCGCAGTTGCTAACCGACCTACCTAATAGGGGTATCTAGTACTGCGACTATATATGGTGCCTGTGCTTATGTTTTTCGGATCTGTGTGTCTTTTCGGTATACGTATGAGTGGGTCGTGGTCGACAACTATGCGAAGGATGCAGAGGTGATGATTTTCTACGGTGCAGGATACGAATGGTGTTTGCGGCAACAATGTGGTACGGGGTACAATCGTTTGTGGTGATGTTGCCTGTTTGGTTATCGGTTTCGCGCCGAAAAATTCAAGCTTTCCTTGACAGTAGCACAGCAGTGTAACTGACGAAATATCTTTGGCGATAGTTTCTTTATTTTATGATCTGTAGACCACTTTTGCATGGTTTACTGTCAGTGCAATATGACTGCTGTGTTTTTCGCTCCATACAAAATAGTTTGCCACTGAAATTCTCGTAATTTGTCCATCTGCAGAAAGTGGCGGAGAGTGCTCCACAGCAGCAACAGCAATTTGGCGGGTAAACTCAGTAAGAACCAATCAGAATGCTGAAACCACAGGAAGTTCCACGTCAGAGCGTCAGAAAACATTCTGCTTGGGGGGAGAGGGGGGGGGGGCATAGGAGTCTCTAGAGACTGGTTCGAACAAGACAGGGGCAGAACAAGGCGTTCACGGAATGTTCGTTGATGTCATTGAATCGCATGTCTTCTTTCTTCGAGTGTTCAAATAAAAAATGGCTCTGAGCACTATCGGACTTAACAGCTATGGTCATCAGTCCTCTAGAACTTAGAACTACTTAAACCTAACTAACCTAAGGACATCACACAACACCCAGTCATCACGAGGCACAGAAAACCCCTGACCCCGCCGGGAATCGAACCCGGGAACCCGGGCGCGGGAAGCGAGAACGCTACCGCACGACCACGAGCTGCGGACTTCGAGTGTTCAGAGACAAGTCTAGGCAGACCAGCCCCCGCTGATTCAGACAGGTTGGATACTGTCCGCCCCCCCCCCCCCCTCACCCCCTCTGCCCCGCCCACTGCCATTGTGGCTTTAGAACATCTCCAAACAAGCAGTTGTAGTACATAGAAAATTCACCGAAAATTCCTGCCATTTTTCTCATCTGTAGGACAGTGCTTCGAATTATAGGAAAATCCTTTAGACATCGCATCTGTGATGTTCTGGTTTTTTTTCACTATCTTTTGTGGGATTCGAAGTATGTCATGAACTTATTGACTTGTAATTGTTCTGATTTTCCCGTCTGTGCTGAGACACCAGTGTGCTTCAAAAAGTAAGGAAACTAAAAGCTTAGTGCCTTAACGTCCCCAACTCCAGCTCAAAATATAAACTTAGCCCACTCATCATTTTAGAAAAGTAATGAACACAACATCAGCTGTAGGACTCACAAGTATTTTTCTCTCTGATAGTGCTTTCAAACAAGCAGCTAAAACTCGAAAAGTGGTGAACATTCTATTTAGAATTACATATTAAATATTTATTTATTTACTTCGAGTTGTAGGTGAAGGGAGCGCTCCATGTAGAGATTGAGTCTGCCTGCTACTAGTTTCTAGTGATAATGTGACTTTTTTTAACACCAGTTGTGTGACATTGTCAGTTTCAAGTTGTATTGTGATCTTTAGAAACAAATATATAAACTGTGTGAAACCCATCTCTGCAATTTTTTGAAATAAACAATATCTGCACTGCCTTGTCTTCTGCAAATTGTTTAAACAATATTACAATGTCTTAAATAGTTCAGTGCAGTGTGTTTGTGATATATTAACCTACTATCATAAGATCCTCCCAGAGACTGAGTGATTTTTCCCATCATTTTGTTCTGGGAGGGGTGGGCAGGGATGGGTTCAAAAAAATGGCTCTGAGCACTGTAGGACTTAACATCTGAGGTCATCAGTCCCCTAGAACTTAAAACTACTTAAACCTAACTAACCTAAGGACATCACACACATTCATGCCAGAGGCAAGATTCGAACCTGCAACCGTAACGGTCGTGCGGTTCCAGACTGTAGCGCTTAGAACCGCTCGGCCACCCTGCCCGGCCAGCAGGGATGGGGCGATATGTGGGACATCCTCTGGCGGTGCCATTCCTATTTGTTTAAATTAATTAATTAATAAACAGAGTGAAATTGTTTAAATAAATACTATATTGATCCTACCAGTCTGGTAGCTCAACACAGAGTAAGCACATTTCCTGTCCTCTCCAGGAGAAGGGGGAGGGGGTGATGGGAGGGATGGGCAGGGATTTCCCAGTGGGATGGTGGTGGAAGGTGACACGTGCCTGCCACTGAAAAGCCATGATGTCATCAAGGAATGAGGTAATTAATTGACCAATTAATTCATTTGCATTACTAATTTGATATAAATTTGACACCAAAAGTGTCCCAGAACCTGCTTTGCCCCAGTACTCACGTATGCATTCGACCAGCTTCGCCATTTTCGAGATACTCGTTCATATGCTCCCCGCCATAATAATCTGCTCTTTGACAAAGTCGCTTATCTCAGTGGACTTCTCCATTTGAAGCGCATATCTACACCAGGATAATGCCCCTATCTGTCTCTGATCAGCTTGCTCACTTTCCTGACTGCGTCATGTGCCTGCAACGCCATCAGGGGGCATGCAACCTTGCAGTGGGCAGTGGTCATAATGTTTGACCTATCAGTGTATTTCAAATGCTGACTGCGCCGATATGGTATTTGTTTACGGGTTTTGTACTGAAAACGCGAATTCTTCTGGTTTAGTATAAAATAAACCATTTGCTAACCACAGAGTACCATATTCAAGTGTGCTTACCCGTGTTTCCAGTAATCTGCGTGAGACTGCTGCAGTGTCCAGCGATCATATCCCTTCTGAATGTGCGAGCGAACAGTGTGTGGATGATGTGGAAGACATTATTCAGTTGGCAGAACGTTGGCCTTTGACAAAAACACACACAATTTCCATACGTATCGGTGTTACGTGACTGAAATTTTGCTGTTGACTATTTGCAAATCGCCAACTATCCCCATTAACATTCTTGACGCACACATATTTTCAAGAAAGCTTCTCTATAAACAAGTGTTGTACTGGGACCGACAAGCTGTCGATTGGGCCAGTTGTAAAACTGCTTCGTCTTACAGGGCTTATTATGTAGACTTTTAGGAAAACTAACTTCCAGCTCCTTTGGCTACAGGGATGAGTATATTTTTCCAGCATGATTGGACCCCTGCATATTCTAGTCGTCATAAGGCACACGGTCTAACCTAACAGTTAATGGAAGATGGACCAGCAGATATTGTCACATTAGTGATGAGGCAAGTCGCGTGCTGAAACAATTTGTTAGTGTGGTTGCATACATTCAGGGGCAAACTTGATTGTTTTATGACCTTAACCTATTGTTTTGTTCATTGATTTATCATCACTTTAAGGTTGATTTATGATCCCCAGGGGATAAAATGGTTCAATTGGCTCTGAGCACTATGGGACTTAACATCTGTGGTCATCAGTCCCCTAGAACTTAGAACTACTTAAACCTAACTAACCTAAGGACATCACACACATCCATGCCCGAGGCAGGATTCGAACCTGCGACCGTAGCAGTCGCGCGGTTCCGGACTGAGCGCCTAGAACCGCTAGACCACCGCGTCCGACCCCAGGGGATAATCAGCCCCCTTTTATCACCTTACAGTTTGTCGCCATAGTTTATCGGAGACAAACTTGCAGCGAGTATGTATGTCATGTACTGGAAATATATTTCTTTTGGAATATTAACAGCATTGCATTCCAGTTGGCAAATAGGTCGGAAACCGGGCAGATCTAACATTATAGTGTGTTTAAGTGCAAAACCGTGCAGGCCTTGGACTGTGTGTTTATATTTTAACATCATTTCTCTCTTTCCAATAACTTTTTAGTAAAGACTCCAGGCACTAAAACAATACTCGTGAATAGATAAGATAAGTGATTTACATAAAGTGTTTCAATGTCCGTCCATGTGGATCCCCATCACCCATAAGCCACACATTTCTTCTCCGTCTTAAGTATCAGTTATATCACCACAACACTGTCAAATTTTTTGGACTTGTATATGTTACACACCAATAGAGTGTGCTAGCCTCCAGAGTAAGCAAGCATCTAGTGAGATCATGTGGACTTGGATGCGTACTGTGAGTAAGATTGGTACAGAACAGTCTTCACTGAATGGTAGTTACAATTCTGGGATGAGAATATCGGTCTATTTCACTGGTGTTAGTCGGTTGTGCCAATGTGGAGCAAGTATTATGCTCTTTCAAAGCAGAATATCAGAGTGTATTGAATACCTCTTTCAGTTTCCATATGTTGCAATGTCTTCTACATTTTTTCAATAAGCAAACATCGCCTGTGTCTTTTTTTTTTTTTTCTTCCAACCTGTGTAAATGATGTGGGAGCAGCTTACCACTGTGCAGTGTCCAACTTGGTGAGATAGCCAATCCATCAAAACGTTTTAATATCGGTTTAGCACCTGACACAGACCTGAAAGTCATGGTAGAAAATAAAATAAAATGTATGGCACTGTACACAGATGATGTCATACACAGCTTGTCTGTGATACAGTGAGAAAACAATTTGTGAAACTGCTTATGAAGCTGTAAGACAAGAAACTTCTATTGTGTATTATAGCATGCGGTATATGGTCTCGTTCCAGTACAGGCTATGACACTTTACACAAGTTTATCATAGAGAAACCAGGAAGAATGATGTATGTCATGCACCTGAAAAATATTTCTCACAATGAAATATTAACAATGCTACATTCCATACGACTGATAGGTCGTAAATGCTGGTGATCTAACATTATAGCCCGTTTTAAGTGCAGAACGTAGGTCGGAAATGCAGGCGATCTAACATTATAGCCCGTTTTAAGTGCAGAACGTAGGTCGGAAATGCAGGCGATCTAACATTATAGCCCGTTTTAAGTGCAGAACGTAGGTCGGAAATGCAGGCGATCTAACATTATAGCCCGTTTTAAGTGCAGAACGTAGGTCGGAAATGCAGGCGATCTAACATTATAGCCCGTTTTAAGTGCAGAACGTAGGTCGGAAATGCAGGCGATCTATCATTATAGCCCGTTTTAAGTGCAGAACGTAGGTCGGAAACGCAGGCGATCTATCATTATAGCCCGTTTTAAGTGCAGAACGTAGGCCGGAAAAGCAGGCGATCTAACATTATAGCCCGTTTTAAGTGCAGAACGTAGGCCGGAAATGCAGGCGATCTAACATTATAGCCCGTTTTAAGTGCAGAACGTAGGCCGGAAATGCAGGCGATCTAACATTATAGCCCGTTTTAAGTGCAGAACGTAGGCCGGAAATGCAGGCGATCTAACATTATAGCCCGTTTTAAGTGCAGAACGTAGGCCGGAAATGCAGGCGATCTAACATTATAGCCCGTTTTAAGTGCAGAACGTAGGCCGGAAATGCAGGCGATCTAACATTATAGCCCGTTTTAAGTGCAGAACGTAGGCCGGAAATGCAGGCGATCTAACATTATAGCCCGTTTTAAGTGCAGAACGTAGGCCGGAAATGCAGGCGATCTAACATTATAGCCCGTTTTAAGTGCAGAACGTAGGCCGGAAATGCAGGTGATCTAACATTATAGCCCGTTTTAAGTGCAGAACGTAGGCCGGAAAAGCAGGCGATCTAACATTATAGCCCGTTTTAAGTGCAGAACGTAGGCCGGAAATGCAGACGATCTAACATTAAAGCCCGTTTTAAGTGCAGAACGTAGGCCGGAAATGCAGGCGATCTAACATTATAGCCCGTTTTAAGTGCAAAACGTAGGCCGGAAATGCAGACGATCTAACATTATAGCCCGTTTTAAGTGCAGAACGTAGGCCGGAAATGCAGGCGATCTAACATTATAGCCTGTTTTAAGTGCAGAACGTTGTAGCCCTAGGAGTGCACGTGTTTATGTTCTCTCGTCGCAATACCTTCCAGGTACCGATCCTAGACTCTAGAACAATACTTTAGAGTTAATATATTGGTTGATTTACGTAAAAATGTGTCGAACTCCATCCATCTGGAGCTAGATTGCGCATAAAAATAATTCGTTTCTTGTTCTTCTTAACTGTCTGCTATTACATTGCGGCGCTTTGGAATCTGTTACTATACATCTATTGAGTCTCAATGTTTAGAGGCACAAAACGCGTGGGTGTTTTCTGTGGTGTCACCACCAGACACCACACTTGCTAGGTGGTAGCCTTTAAATCGGCCGCGGTCCGTTAGTATACGTCGGACCCGCGTGTCGCCACTGTCAGTGATTGCAGAGCGAGCGCCACCACACGGCAGGTCTAGAGAGACGTCCTAGCACTCGCCCCAGTTGTGCAGCAGACTTTGCTAGCGAAGCTACACTGAGCAATACGCTCTCATTTGCCGAGACGATAGTTAGCATAGCCTTCAGCTACGTCATTTGCTATGACCTAGCAAGGCGCCATTACCAGTTTATATTCAGTGTAATAATGTCTAAACAAGAGCGATGTTCTCCAATTGTGAATTAAAGTTAAGTATTCCAAGAACTACGTTCTTTTCTTTATAGGATAATTACTTTATCTTGTTCCAGACCTCACGCCAATCTGCGTGAGCTTAACGCTTGGCTGTCTTGCCACGCCACTACATTTTCAGCTCGTTAGTAAATGCAAATAAGTAGGAGGCCGAGTTGACAGGAGCTGAAGGAGTCCAGGTTGCAATGATATGCGGTATGGCACACTGTTAGAGAGAAGGATTATTATTCAAGAAACACATAGTACAATGAAAATTACTTATCTTCAGTATTTTGCAAGACTGCAGCTGTGGCTATGAACTAACAATCTCAAAACATGGAATACCATGAGCTAATACAACATATTCTCAGAGACTAAGCCTGATTGAGTGCCGATTATGAAAGTGCGTCTTCTTGGGTTGAAATCCAGCTAAGAAGTGAATGAGGCACGCTCCAGTTCCGTCGAGCTGCACAGCCCGCTAGAGTGCCCTGTGCTCGGCAGGCGACGAGCTGCCAACCTTGCGTTGGCGCGGTGTTGTAGTAGTATCTGTGGCAATGATACTACACCCCTCCCCCCCAAAATGTCGTGGCGTCGTGGAATAAGGCTTGCGACGTCGGAAGGAGGGAACCGGTGGCGCCAGAAGTGGGGGGGGGGGGGGGGGGGGCGGACGGAGGGACTGCCGGGGATGACTGCCCGCCCGCAGTGCCGCATTCACGCGGGGGACCGAGGGAAAAACCCGGTACAAAAACCTCCTCAGACCGCGCACCTCCCTCAGGTAGGCCCGAAGGGGACGGGCAGAGCTCGACGTCCATGGGCGACGCCGCGGCGGCGGAGTGACCGGCGAGGCGGAAGCCTGAGCCGGCGGGGGACCCAGCGCCGCTGGCGGAGGTGGCGGGGGCGGCGTCCGTCATCTTGAATAACGGTAGTCGCGTCTTCAGATGACGTCATGGATGACAGCGCCCTCTGGTGCCGGTTCTGTGTACTAACTCAGCTGGATTCTGGAGCTCTTGGTGAACACATTGTATGCCGCCATCTTGGATAACGCTACTTGCGTCATCACTTGATGTAATGGCAGCGCCCTCTGGTGCCGGTACTGTGTACTAAGTCCATACCTCGTGGTGAACGCAGTGTTTGCCGCCATCTTGGATTACATCACAGATGAGAGCGCCCTCCAGTGGTGGCGCTTTGTACTAAGTCAGTTGGAGTCCGGATCTCGTGGTGAACACACCGGATGGCCGTACTGCTTGAAATTGTTTCAATATAGTCTTATGTCCAAGTCCTTTTCCCACGAATCCTTAGCAGGAGGAGGCAGTCAGGTGACTGAGGCTAGTGCACGTGTCCTTTCTTTCGCGCCATTTTCTTAGGTTGGTCGCGAAACCCCAAGTGACCTTTCTTTACTGCCAAAATTCATACTTGGCGCCAGTTCCTAGGAAGAGGTGGCGGTCAGGTGACTTAGGTTAGTGGAGGTAGCCCAATTGTCGTATCATCCTGCGATTTTGTTATATTAGTATAGATAAATGTGGTGTGATGCATTATCCTGTTGGAATTTGAACTTGCCGCCATTTTTATGGGGGAGGGGAGGGGTGGATGGCTTGACACTTTCGCACTAAAATTCAAACTTCCCGCCAAAATCCGCCATCTTTGGTGATGTCATGTGCTGTTGCCAAGTATACAAGCCGCCATCTTGGATGACGTCATCGCCGCCATCTTGGATCCATCTGGCGACAATGTAGAGTGTGCCAGCACCTGATTTGTTTCAATATTGATGGAAGATGACTTTCTCCCTTGCTAAACCTGGCATTTTTTCACAAATCTTTTGTGCAATCTGACCAGCATGTTAGCATAGTATTCTCCAGTAACTGGGGGGATAATCTACAAACAGATTCCCCTTCGCATCCCAGAACACTGATGCACATGACCTTTTTCGCTAAAGGAATTGCCTTTGCTTTCTTTGGTGGCGGAGAATGAGCATGTTTCCATCGCTTTGACTGGTGTTTTGTATCAGGGGTATAGCAGTTCACCCAAGTTTCATCTGTGGTCACAAACCGGCGCAAAAAATCTTGCTCGTTTCTCCTAAAACGGCGTAAACATTGTTGCGATGTGTCGATTCTCTTGCGTTTTTGATCCAGTGTCAAAGAGTCGCAGTATCTTGCAGATAGTTTTTTCATTTCTAATTCTTCATTTAAAATGTGATATACCCTTTCAGATGACATCTGGCAAGCGTGAGCAGTTTCACGCACTTCCCTGCGCGTATCATCCTCTAAGCTCTGCCGACCACATTTAAATTCATTTGTCCACTTGGCAACAGTTGAATATGAAGGAGCAGAGTCCCCCAGTGTATTCTGGAAATCGGCATGAATGTCTTTTGCTTTCATACCTCTCTTTAGGAAGTACTTAATCACTGCTCGAGTCTCGATTTTTTCCATCTTCGCAAATCACTACGCGGGAAGACCACCACAGCCACGTGACCGCCACAGCTCTCTTCCAAGAGCACTGACGTGGCACGTCTTTACATGCAGCGGTCCAACGAATATTACGAAAACAGCTCGTTGTGCTACCGCTGACCTATCGTGGTGATTCCTCCAACTCTTCAAACCACCCTCGTAGAAGCCACACTTTTAACTAGCGCTCCCGTTTTTGTTCTGGCACAACTGTGCTTGGAGTCTGTTTTGGAATCAGGAAACGTTTTCTTGAAGAAACGTTCTGCATGGTCACTACATGCTAAAGGCAAGTTGTGCTCGAAAAGGAATGTCGTAAATAACTCTGCGTTCGTTACCAAACTTTCAACTTCCGAGGATTTAGTAAGAATTATTAAATTCATGTTCGTGTCCCTCAGCTTGACTGTATCTGAATGAATTTTTCTGTCCACGTGTTTGCGGCAATCGTTTCGTCCACCATGCGCAACTGAAAAATCCTGGCTACACACACTACAAAACAAGTGTGAATCAGATTTGAGGAGAGCAGTGAAGAGGGCCATGCTTTCGAATGTTCCTTCCCATTTTTTTTATTTTTTTTCTTAACAGTGTCACTAGTCCCGATACCGTCACCATACACATTTTTGCTGCATCACAAAACACTTCATCGTTTATTTCAAAATCTTTCGAATATATTTTCTCGTCACACGCTTAGTATGAACTAAAGGAGGATTGTATGTTAATTTGTTTACGATAAATGCAATAGCCGCTTATTAATATGTCAGACACGCACGCACATACACACACACACACACACACACACACACACACACACACATTATTCAGTAAACAGAGGTTGACTCTAGTTCGTCGTCACAACAAAATGCAGACTCCTGCGCCGGAACTCGCCAGGAAAAGTCATCATGTGACTAGCAAAAAAGAACAACCACTTCATACGTAGTTATTCGGTACGATGAGTGAAGTCATCGACCATATAAGATATTTGGTGTAATCAAAATACAAATATACGAATTGTTTACGAAAAATGTGGAAAGAAATATTGTTGAGAATTTAAGTTGTAAAGAATGGTTTTATCGTGTGCATCCTTTGGAGTATTTTATATGCTTACACCAAAAATCGAAAAGAAATACGATTTTTGCCATGTCATTCATGAAGTTGTAGCTACTGTAGTAAATTCGTAATTATTACGGTTGATTCGTCATAGTTGGTATGTCTGTGTCTACCGTTTATCAACAGGACATGCGTCACGGTTGATGTGGGTCATTGCCAAATAATGATCATGAGAAACTGGGGTCGCCGTACATGTTCCCTGTCGCGACTGCAACGTGGAGATCCACTAGACAGTCATTTTAGCAAAGATCCACTAGACAGACATTTTAGCACATTTTAGCAGGATCGTTTGCGAACCAAAACTGTGTACCATTAGAAGAATTAAAGCAAAGCTACGTCCAAAAAACTGTTAAGTACTTCGTGACGTATCTTTTCCAGGCCTGTAGGAACGAGATGTTGGAGGTGAAATTATCATCATTTCTCCTAATAAAGTGCAAACAACTCCACCATATAAACAGCAGCTTAGTGGAGTTATTTTGTCTACTCGCGTAAGAGAATTGAGCTCGCATTTTAACCCGGATAGTAATTTTAGTTTTGTGAAGTGCAGTGCGACAGAATTCCGTACCAAAAATCTGAGCAGTGTGAGGCGCTCGGGAAAACCTTTAATGCACGGTGATTATTTCGTTCACTGACGAGGTGAACACAGCAAGTGCCATAACCTTATTTCCCAGATATTTCGCTCAGTGGAATAAGCCAACATGTGTCTCGGCTTATCCATAGATACTCGACCGTTTCTGAGAAAACAACCGTCCAAGTTTTAGAGGCACTTTTATATGCATTCCAGTGAGGAAATAATTCAACCGAAGCGATGGCACAGCGTTGCGGTTTCACACTCTTCGATCCCTGATTATCATTTTTGTTTTTATCTTTCATTTATCTACAAATATCCATAGAAGATACTAAACGAATCTTTTCCAATGTACATTGAAACAAGTTGTCCTTATTCATCTACTAATTGTATGTCTAGTGAATGAATTAAAAAAAATAAAGAACAATAAATGAATGGGAAAATTATTTGAAATTGTCTTCGGTGGAATACCTGCGGTGTATCTTGATACGTAATCAATTGCAAGCTCCATTTTTCGGTAAAGTAATCCGTCATGCGTGGTTTGCCGCGAAGTTATTGCCAATGCGTGGAATCTTTAGCAATGTTAACGATCTTTCTTTGCCGAATCACATTCATATGAAGAATTGTCTCTGTGGCAAATCAGCCTTCGTGCGATGCTCGTGGTGTTCGGAATTTCTATGATCGGTATAGTCCAAGGAAATGCACCTATTCTTCCTGAAGAATAAACATAAGAATAAAATTATTTATATAAGAACCCCCGCCCCATGGACCATGGACCTTGCCGTTGGTGGGGAGGCTTGCGTGCCTCAGCGATACAGATAGCCGTACCGTAGGTGCAACCACAACGGAGGGGTATCTGTTGAGAGGCCAGACAAACGTGTGGTTCCTGAAGAGGGGCAGCAGCCTTTTCAGTAGTTGCAAGGGCAACAGTTTGGATGATTGACTGATCTGGCCTTGTAACAATAACCAAAATAGCCTTGCTGTGCTGGTACTGCGAACGGCTGAAACCAAAGGGAAACTACGGCCGTAATTTTTCCCGAGGGCATGCAGCTTTACTGTATGGCTATATGATGATGGCGTCCTCTTGGGTAAAACATTCCGGAGGTAAAATAGTCCCCCATTCGGATCTCCGGGCGGGGACTACTCAAGAGGATGTCGTTATCAGGAGAAAGTAAACTGGTGTTCTACCGATTGGAGCGTGGAATGCCAGATCCCTTAATCGGGCAGGTAGGTTAGAATATTTAAAATGGGGAATGGCTAGGTTAAAGTTAGATATAGTGGGAATTAGTGAAGTTCGGTGGCAGGAGAAACAAGACTTCTGGTCAGGTGACTACAGGGTTATAAACACAAAATCAAATAGGGGCAATGCAGGAGTAGGTTTAATAATGAATAGGAAAATAGGAGTGCGGGTAAGCTACTACAAACACCATAGTGAACGCATTATTGTGGCCAAGATAGATACGAAGCCCACGCCTACCACAGTAGCACAAGTTTATATGCCAACTAGCTCTGCAGATGACGAAGAAATTGAAGAAATGTATGATGAAATAAAAGAAATTATTCAGATAGTGAAGGGAGATGAAAATTTAATAGTCATGGGTGACTGGAAGTCGTCAGTAGGAAAAGGGAGAGAAGGAAACATAGTGGGTGAATATGGATTGGGGGTAAGAAACGAAAGAGGAAGCCGCCTGGTGGAATTTTGCACAGAGCGCAACCTAATCATAGCTAACACTTGGTTCAAGAATCATAAAAGAAGATTGTATACATGGAAGAAACCTGGAGATACTGACAGGTTTCAGATAGATTATATAATGGTAAGACAGAGATTTAGGAACCAGGTTTTAAATTGTAAGACATTTCCAGGGGCAGATGTGGACTCTGACCACAATCTGTTGGTTATGACCTGTAGATTAAAACTCAAGAAACTGCAAAAAGGTGGGAATTTAAGGAGATGGGACCTGGATAAACTGACAACCAGAGGTTGTACAGAGTTTCAGGGAGAGCATAAGGGAACAATTGGCAAGAATGGGGGAAAGAAATACAGTAGAAGAAGAATGGGTAGCTTTGAGGGATGAAGTGGTGAAGGCAGCAGAGGATCAAGTAGGTAAAAAGACGAGGGCTAGTTGAAATCCTCGGGTAACAGAAGAAATATTGAATTTAATAGATGAAAGGAGAAAATATAAAAATGCAGTAAATGAAGCAGGCAAAAAGGAATACAAACGTCTCAAAAATGAGATCGACAGGAAGTGCATAATGGCTAAGCAGGGATGGCTAGAGGACAAATGTAAGGATGTAGAGGCTTAGCTCACTAGGGGTAAGATAGATACTGCCTACAGGAAAATTAGAGAGACCTTTGGAGAAAAGAGAACCACTTGTATGAATATCAAGAGCTCAGATGGAAATCCAGTTCTAAGCAAAGAAGGGAAAGCAGAAAGGTGGAAGGAGTATATAGAGGGTCTATACAAGGGCGATGTACTTGAGGACCATATTATGGAAATGGAAGAGGGTGTAGATGAAGATGAAATGGGAGATGTGATACTGCGTGAAGAGTTTGACAGAGCACTGAAAGACCTGAGTCGCAACAAAGCTCCGGGAGTAGACAACATTCCATTCGAACTACTGACAGCCTTGGGAGAGTCAGTCCTGACAAAACTCTACCATCTGGTGAGCAAGATGTATGAGACAGGCCAAATACCCTCAGACTTCAAGAAGAATATAATAATTCCAATCCCAAGGAAAGCAGGCGTTGACAGATGTGAAAATTACCGAACTATCAGTTTAATAAGTCACAGCTGCAAAATACTAACGCGAATTCTTTCAGACGAATGGAAAAACTGGTAGAAACTGACCTCGGGGAAGATCAGTTTGGATTCCGTAGAAATATCGTAACACGTGAGGTAACACTGACCCTACGACTTATCTTAGAAGCCAGATTAAGGAAAGGCAAACCTACGTTCCTAGCATTTGTAGACTTAGAGAAAGCTTTTGACAATGTTGACTGGAATACTCTCTTTCAAATTCTAAAGGTGGCAGGGGTAAAATACAGGGAGCGAAAGGCTATTTACAATTTGTACAGAAACCAGATGGCAGTTATAAGAGTCGAGGGACATGAAAGGGAAGCACTGGTTGGGGAGGGAGTGAGACAGGGTTGTAGCCTCTCCCCGATGTTATTCAATCTCTATATTGAACAAGCAGTGAAGGGAACAAAAGAAAAATTCGGAATAGGTATTAAAATCCATAGAGAAGAAATAAAAACTTTGAGGTTCGCCGATGACATTGTAATTCTGTCAGAGACAGCAAAGGACTTGGAAGAGCAGTTGAACGGAGTGGATAGTGTCTTGAAAGGAGGATATAAGATGAACATCAACAAAAGCAAAACAAGGGTAATGGAATGTAGTCGAATTAAGTAGGGTGATGCTGAGGGAATTAGATTAGGAAATGAGACACTTAAAGTAGTAAAGGAGTTTTGCTATTTGGGGAGCAAAATAACTGATGATGGTCGAAGTAGAGAGGATATAAAATGTAGACTGGCAATGGCAAGGAAAGCATTTCTGAAGAAGAGAAATTTGTTAACATCGAGTATAGGTTTAAATGTCGGGAAGTCGTATCTGAAAGTATTTGTTTGGAGTGTAGCCATGTATGGAAGTGAAACGTGGACGATAAATAGTTTAGACAAGAAGAGAATAGAAGCTTTCGAAATGTGGTGCTACAGAAGAATGCTGAAGATTAGATGGGTAGATCACATAACTAATGAGGAAGTATTGAATAGGATTGGAGAAAAGAGAAGTTTGTGGCACAACTTGACTAGAAAAAGGGATCGGTTGGTAGGACATGTTCTGAGGCGTCAAGGGGTCACCAGTTTAGTATTGGAGGGCAGCGTGGAGGGTAAAAATCGTAGAGGGAGACCAAGAGATGAATACACCAAGCAGATTCAGAAGGATGTAGGTTGCAGTAGGTACTGGGAGATGAAGAAGCTTGCACAGGATAGAGTAGCATGGAGAGCTGCATCAAACCAGTCTCAGGACTGAAGACCACAACAACAACAACATATAAGAATTGATAGAAAAGAGGAATATAAGAATATGAGAATTTAAAAAGATCGTAACCTCTGAGAATATCGTACACACCTATATTATATAACAAATGTATGACACTTATTGTGAAACCCAGTTGTAGTTTTACAATTAATACAGCGCTCTTGTACCCCTAACTTAAGTAAGTACGTAAACGAAAAAATAAAATAAATAAAAACAATAATCGTTTTTTGAACACGAGGTGCAAACGTGAAAGACAGCTACGCTAGTCACTATGCCACCATCTCGGCTGATATTATAACGCGCTAAAGGCAACCGAAGTATATTGTTTTCTCAGAAACCGTGTAGTATCTACGGGTAAACCGAGACACGAACTCCTCTTCCACCGAGCAGAGTTTCCGAGAAATCAGATTATGGCAGTTGCCATGTTCTCGTGAGCTGCTGTTGCCGGAGAACCAGACTTCGCTGTGTTGTCATCTGGAAGTCGTGTCCAGTGGGCTAACTGCTTGGGATTAGGAACACTGAGTACCAAACGTTCAGCTACACTGGTCCAAGAACTTCTTGTTCAGCCCCTTGGGTAATCTCCGCCAATACGAGACCAAATGGCACGCACAGAGCCTCGGAGATTTATTGCCATAGGAGTGCCTCGATGTGTATTCGTCGGAACAAAAGACGACTTTTGACTAGTTCCACACTGTCCTCTCACCTTTTCCCATCTGCGTTAATCTTTTGGCTGCTATGTAACTAATGCCCCGCAACATGGGCTGTAATCTGTTCCGCATGTTCCAGAGTCTGCTTGGATGTCTCATACAGTTGTCCCTCGTCCCAACCAGTGTCTTCCACAGCCCCTCTTCCTCACCGATTCTTTTTAGTACTCCATTAGTACTCCTGTATTTCTGTATTTTATCTATCGCCTTAATTCTTAATTTAAAAAAAAAAACGAAAGCGTCACATTTGAGCTCACCCAGTTCGTTAACAACGGAGAATTTCACGCTTAAACGGCACTGGCAGTTGTACCTTCGACACTGCACCGAGAGATATATTTTTTCCGCTCGCCAGCTGCAACTCATTAGGGTCGTTGTGCTTGGCGCTCTACCGTGAACAGGGAGCTGTGTGCCCAGCGGCGTGTGAAATGAACGCGAGAGACTACGCCCGCCGTTGCGCCAGCCTGAATCCTATGGCATGCCCTTCGCTCATTGCTTTGAATGGAAATCGTGTACGAATTTGTGACTGAAATTTGGAACGTTTGCTAGCTGAAGTGACACGCTGTATATGCTACAGAAAACTTGCGTGCGAGATATCAAGAACATGAAGGGAACAGGGTAGTGGGAGAAAGTGCCCTCAAACAGAGCAGAGACTGACATTATTCGTGCTTTTCACGAATCTGGACAGTTTCACCTGGCGAACTGTAGTTCGAAGCCCCACTTCAACTGCTGGGGTGTGACTTAAAAAATGAGAGCTCCAGCGGAACTTCTGCAGTCGATTCGAAACAACCTTGGCAAATTATCGCTCAAAAGAGGAAAGGCCGCGGGACCTGACGGGATACCAGTTCGATTTTGTACAGAGTAAGCGAAGAAACTTGACCCCCCTTCTTGCAGCGGTTCTCTAGAAGAGCGTAGCGTTCCAAAAGATTGGAAAAGGGCACATGTTATGCCTGTTTTCAAGAAGGGTCGTCGAACAGATGTGCAGCACTATAGACCTATATCTGTAACGTCGATCAGTTGTAGAATGTTGGAACACGTATTATGTTCGAGTATAATGACTTTTCTGGACACTAGAAATCTGCTCTGTAGGAATCAGCATGGGTTCCGAAAAAGACGATCGCGTGAAACCCAGTTTGCTCTATTCATCCACGAGACTCAGAGGGCCATAGACACGGGTCCCCAGGTAGATGCCGTGTTTCAGGACTTCCGCAAGGCGTTTGATACAGTTCCCCACAATCGTTTAATGAACAAAGTAAGAGCATGTGGACTATCAGACCAATTGGGTGATTGGATTGAAGAGTTCCTAGATAACAGAACGAAGCATGCCATTCTCAATGGAGAGAAGTCTTCCGATGTAAGACTGATTACAGTTGTGCCGCAGGGGAGTGCCGTAGGACCCTTGCTATTCACAATATATATAAATGACCTTGTGGATAACATCGGAAGTTCACTGCGGCTTTTTGCGGATGCTGTATTATATCGAGAGGTTGTAACAATGTAAAATTGTACTGAAATGCAGGAGAATCGGCAACGAATTGACGCATGGTGCAGGGAATGGCAATTGAATCTCAATGTAGACAAGTGTAATGTGCTGCGAATACATAGAAAGAAAGAGCCTTTATCATTTAGCTACAATATAGCAGGTCAGCAACTGGAAGCAGTTAATTCCATAAATTATCTGGGAGTAGGCATCAGGAGTTCAAAAAAAAAAAAACGGCTGGGACTTAACATCTATGGTCATCAGTCCCCTAGAACTTAGAACTACTTAAACGTAACTAACCTAAGGACAGCACACAACACCCAGTCATCATGAGGCAGAGAAAATCCCTGACCCTGCCGGGAATCGAACCCGGGCGTGGGAAGCGAGATCGCTACCGCACGACCACGAGCTGCGGACAGGCATCAGGAGTGATTTAAAATGGAATGACCATATAAAGTTGATCGTCGGTAAAGCAGATGCCAGACTGAGATTCATTGGAAGAATCCTTACAGTACACTTGTTCGCCCACTGCTTGAATACTGCTCACTAATGTGGGATCCGTACATGATAGGGTTGATACAAGACATAGAGAAGATCCAACGGAGAGCAGCGCACTTCGTTACAGGATCATTTAGTAATCGCGAAAGCGTTACGGAGATGATAGATAATCTCCAGTGGAAAACTTCGCAAGAGAGACGCTCAGTAGCTCGGTACGGGCTTTTCTCGAAGTTTCGAGAACATACCTTCACCGAGGAGTCAAGCAGTGTATTGCTTCCTCCTACGTATATCTCGCGAAGAGACCATGAGGATAAAATGAGAGAAATTAGAGCCCACACAGAGGCATACCGACAATCTTGCTTTCCACGAACAATACGAGACTGGAACAGAAGGGAGAACCGATAGAGGTACTCAAAGTACTGTCCGCCACACACCATCAGGTGGCTTGCGGATTATGGATGTAGATGTAGATGGAGAACATACGAGTCTGCTCGCCTGTGCACTGACTGTACCTCCCCAGCATTTCTTGTCCAGTTCTCTTATGTCAGTAGACAAAATAACTCCGCTAAGCTGGTGTTTATACGGTGAAGTTGTTTGCACTTTATTAAGTTAGGACTCAACTTGCAGCTGTTAAGATCTTTTATGTAAAATACGTTTCTATAAACAATGACTGAGAAGTGGATAACTGTGTGCCGTTGTCAGTGACCTTGTAATATTGGTCGGAAAGGGACTGCATTGGTGAATGTGGCACCTTTCTGCTATCACTGACAGCATATTGTAAAGCCGTAAAATTGATCGTAATCACATGGTAGAGAATTAATGAATGGCCAGAAGGTTACTACAATTCTCTCAGCATTAACAGTGTTACTGGCAGATTGCAGAAATCTCTTCCATTCACGAATTGCTAGTAGTAGGGCAACGGCGCTGTGGCCCCACTCTGCATTGTTGTCAAATTTATTCAAGATTGTGGCAATACATGTGGCAATATCGCAGTGATGTCACTGTGAGAAGTTCAAATTTTGGTCAGGGAATAGGGCAATTGGGTTATCTCCACTAACCTAAACCCCCCCCCCCCCCCAATTGTAAATACAGTTTGTTAGGGTTTCAAACACCTAATCAGTTTCGCAGAGGGTCAATAAAGCGATCCATTCTGTAGTTGTATATTGCTGGTAATACAACAGTGTCCCGCAGTTCATCGCCCGTCTGGTAATATGCGTTGGCTGCCGGGCCGTGTTACAGCCCAGCCGCCACACCGGCTGGGCCTCAGCGGTGCATTAATCCCCTCCCCAAATAAAAGCACACTTCCTGTAGCGCAGGAAGTACCTCAGCCTTCTTTCTTTGCGACCACATGAAGCCGGCAGCAGACGAGAATCCACACTGCCTTCCTCTCTGAACCATCCGCGACAGATACAATGTTTAACGTGGTTCACCACAAAAGGGATAGTAAGAAATTTATCTGTATGTCGGATCACAAGCCCAGGTTTGACCCTAAAGTTATAGGCAACCATCTTATAGATTTTGATAAAGTGCCCTTAGCTAAAGAGCGCTGGATTACCAGCTCTGAGACTGCATTACTTTACTACAGAATGAATCACTTGTTTGATCCTGTGCAAGACTGATTGTGTGTTTTAAGTCCTAAGAAACAGTATTTACAATGTGCTTCTCTGTATTCTCCACCAATCGCAACCTTGCGGTATCACCTAAACAGTTGCTGTATGGCAACGTTCTACTTTATGTCTACTGAGGTAATGGTGAGGTAACAGGGAGTTGACCACTGTTTTTGATGCTTTCCTGGAAAAGAGAGAACCGTCTGCCTCTAAACGGACTCGCATCTGCGATAAAGGATGACAGAGAGTGGATGGAGTGATAAGTTGAGGAGGAGTTGTAGCAAGGTACATTTAATGGTAGACTGATGATGCATTTTAGAGAGAGAGAGAGAGAGGTTGTTGCTGCAGGTCATTTGACCACTGTTTTCCATTGTTCTGTCAGGCTGCATCAGTTGTGTGACATAGATTGCGTTCCAATTATATACAACTGCATGTTCTGTATGTAACTTGGAGCACTATCTACCTGTAATTGTTGACAGCAAACGTCTCAGTCATCAGAGAACTTCCAACTTATGTGTAATGATGATGAAACATGTCTATTCTGTTTCAGCACCGTCCTGTAGATGAACAAATATTTGTGCAGTGTATTCCATTCTGTTGTTGCGTCATGGCCATAAAATCGAGTCATCAGTTTCATAACTATGGTGATTTTAAGTTAGTGACACGTGTTTCTGAGATACTGCAATTCTTGTGTATACATCTGCTTGCCAGATGTCCTGTTTATGGGGTTAGTGGGAGTTGTGACGTGTAATTTCACATGTCAAATACCGCTGCTACGCGTTTGTTTCCTTGTGAGAGGCATTCTCCATTACTAACAATCTTTTTTTTTTATTGTACTGATGCGAGCACAGTATTATTTCTCAGTCATGATTGCATATGAATGGTGGACGGTATCACATCTGGAAAGTTATATTGAGCATGTATCACAACACCTCTACTTTTTTTTCTTTGTTGTAGAAGCTATCTTCTTGAAGTTTGTCACTATAGTGAGTGGGATAGAAAACTCGCAGGTTGATGTAAGTCAGGTAATGGACATGTATGACCTGCATTAGAGCGCGTGTGTTTATGTTCTACGATAATTTCTCTTTTAACAATACCTTCTTGGTACTGACTCCAGAAACTAGAACAATGCTTTAGAATTGATAGCGCAGTTGATATACGTTAAATGCTTCAAATTCTGCCCATCTGGAACTCCATCATGCATAAAAACCACACGCTTCTTCTTTTTAACCGTCTGCTATATCACCACAACACTTTCATATCTGCTATTCACCGATAATGGGTGATTACCTCCTTGACATGCTCGCATCTGGAGAGATTTTGTGCACCTGGATGGGTGCCATGCATAAGATTGGTCTGGAACAGTCTTCGTTGAACATCAAGTATAGACTTGCCTCGCTGTGCTCGTTCATGAGTCCTGGAATGTAGCGGTCTAATTCTGGTCAACACAAATTAAATCAGTAACAGTGTTTCAGGGAGGGTTGGTCAAAGACAATGTGTGCAGACCTTTCAATCTCTAACTTTATTCTAAGAATGCGAGAATGCTCTGCGGGTGTGATGTGTATAGGAAAAGACGGCTAATCATAATCGTAAATTACACACTATGGTCGAGGTGCTTGAAATATGTAGATAAGTGTAGGATGCTGTCGGGTGTGTGTGTGTGTGTCTGTGTGTGTGTGGGTGTGTGTATACCAGTGTTTGAGAGCTAACAATGAAACGATGTATTGCACAGTCACCTAGCTACATTCGCAATGGTACTCGCAAAGCAGTGGAGGGGTGGTTTAGCGATGATACAGAAACTGAGAAGCATGCTGATGTGTCATTGGTTGGTGTTGAAATTATGCATAAATAGGTAAAATTGCAAAAATTGGTCACAATATCAACTGTGATGTTTCTTACGGTACATCAATGGTTTCTTTTCCATCCCATCTGTCCACGGGTACAATATTGATTACCACGTAATGATTGACTGACATCACTTGTTTGAGATGGAGAAAGAGTCTTAGTGGAGGGGCAAAACCTGGGGTGATGGCTAGTACCACAACAATGATCACGTACATGACCGCAAAATGAAAAATCAACCAAAATGAAGCACTGAGCTATCTGCTACCCCATCATTGTGAAGGATGAGTTTAAATATAGAGGTCTTCAATCACCTTCGGACAGGTGTTAGGAAATGCTCCACAATGCTGCAAAACTCTTTCAGTTTCCTAATGCTGTGACTCTCTTTTATTTCAATCATTCTGTGTGTGTATTATGAGAGCAGCAGCATAATTTGCACTGTGCAATGTCCAGTTTTCTGTGAGAGGTAATGGATCTAAATGTGTTAATGTAGGTTTATAACATGACACAGACCGCAAAGTAATGGTGGAGAAACCAAAATGTATGGTGGTTGACAAAGCTGTAATCATACAGTACTTGGATGTGTTACAGCAGAAAAAACAACAAAACAGGGACCCTGTCTTGCCACTGACAGTCTGTGGGATATGGTCCTCCTACAGTAAAGGTGATGAAACTTTACTCCAGTTTGTGCAGGTGACTGAGTGGATCAATACACGTGTATTTAATAGGATCACCACATATACACGATGCTAGCGCACACATGGTATTTGCTTTTGATATGTATATATTGTAAGAGAAACATGCTGTAAAAAACTTATTGAGTTCTCTGTCGGATGACATCAACAGAGTTTTTACATTTCATAGTTTTTTTTCTCTGTTGGAGGGTACAAAATAACGATGATAGAATGTTTGGTGAAAGACATGAATGCATCCTGAGGGATGCAGATCTCCTTTGGACTGCAGTACCTTTATGTATTTGGAAACACATTGCACTGCAGCAGCAAAATCCTTGTCCTCCCAGTTCCCATAACTGCTCATACCGCCTTTAATAGTACCTCATGTTGCATGAGAAAGCTTTGTTTGGCACTGGACTTACACTCTATACGAGGTTGGTGGGGCTACATGTTCTCATTTCCACAGAGTGCTCAAAACATGGCCCTGTTGTATTAGCTCACCCTGTTTCTCCACAGTTTGCAGGAGGTAGATATAGCACTCTCCAACTTCTGCTCATTTCAGACTTATATTGGGATGATCAAATGCACAAAGCTGCAGGGAGGGCAGGGCAGAGACTGAGGGAGAGCTACAAGATGCAGAGGGACTGTCTAAAACCCATGTAGGAGTTCTGCTCCATGGGGTCCTTAGCAGATAGGTTCGATAAAGGTGACTGAGAGTGCCACGAATATGATTCTCTAGCGACTGTAATCACTAAAAACATCTCCATAGGATCCAATGCATTTTGTTGAATGGAATCATGGAGATGATTACTGTCGAAATTCGGTGAGTTTATGTTCCAAGTAGAGTCGCGACTCATACTTCCTCCCTCCTTACATGACGAGGATGGGTGTATGTTATACGAAGGCTTGCCCACAGTCATCCACCAATCGCACTTTGAACAGGAAATGGGGGATGTAATAATAATAACGATGATTGCGAGGAGCTCAGCGGTCTGGTGCAAGGCTTTTGCTTCGACGGCTCTTTGGCGACTTACTACCCCAGTAATACTAAAGGAAGCGTTCCAGATTGGGTGCCTTTGGTAGACTAGGTCCTCTCGGTTTTTGTGCACTTCAAACAGTGAGAAAATAATGAAGGAATATCTGGCCACACATGAACGTTAGGTGCAGCAGTTTGTGACGAAAGAACTTCTTATTGTTGCTAAGATTTGCAGACTCCCATGCAAGCACAGTTAAATCGTAGAAGAACTGCAAGTACTGGAGTAGCTCGGCAGCGAGCTGCGTGGAACTGACTCACCTGGCGGAAGTTCCTGTTTACAAATCACTTACAGAGGAGCTTTGAACTTCTGATGAGGATGACGGAATTCTTGTCGAGACTGGCAACAACCCTGTAGCTCTACTAGCCGCCAGGAAACACCGAAGACACACAGAGGAAGAAGACACGGCACATGTGATGATTCGTGACCTGGATTCCCCTTACTGCCGCCCCGATCCGGCATTGGGACTTGTAGGGAAGAAAATTACCAGAGCCGGGACAGTCTCGTAGAGAATAAGTACTCGTTCTGTCTCACTACTCACTTTTTTACTTCAGACTGACGCTGAAAGAATAGAGTGTTAGATAGTATGTGTAATTTTCGAATTTTTCATTGGTCGATTTAGGATAAAGGCATTATAACATTCTACTGTGAAAAAATTGATGTTTCGAACATTCAAATGTTCATATAGGTATTTCCATTGTTTGAACACCTATTGGCGTGTACTGAGACATGAAAACTACTTCTAGCACTGCTGGAGACTGAAAAATTTCGTAAGTGTGCAGGTGCTTGAAAAGGAAAAACGTGAATACACCGCGACTAATGAAATTCTGTTGTTCACTGGGGCTGGAACGCGAATGTGTTGTATCACATAGCAAATGCCCCAACCATTATGCTGTCTGAGCTAGTTTCCAAGCTCATACTTCCTTAACCACTCATGGCACATGTTTTAAATTGTTATTACATCCCCATTATTGATTATGAATGATAAAACTCACTACACTGGTAGAATATTATACAATACTGTAGAATATTACACCAGTGTCGCGGGTTTTTTGATCCATAATGTGTAATATATTTTACGAAGAACGAACTAAACATTCACTTAATGCAAATACTCATTACTGGTTTCGATTTACTTTTGAAGACATCTCCAGATCTTTCACTGCGGCAGTAGTAGGTCTAATTAATAAGTAGGTCGCTTTGCCACAGCTTAGCAAAACTACACTACTGGCCATTAAAATTGCTACACCAAGAAGAAATGCAGATGATAAACGGGTATTCATTGGACAAATATATTATGCTAGTGAGTATCATTTTTACGCAGTTTGGGTTCATAGATCCTGAGAAATCGGTACCCAGAACAACCACCTCTGGGCGTAATAACGGCCTTGATACGCCTGGGCATTGAGTCAAACAGATCATGGATGGCGTGTACAGGTACAGCTGCCCATGCAGCTTCAACACGATACCACAGTTCATCAGGAGTAGTGACTGGCGTATTGTGACGAGCCAGTTGCTCGGCCACTACTGACCAAACGTTTTCAATTGGTGAGAGATCTGGAGAATGTGCTGGCCAGGGCAGCAGTCGAACATTTTCTGTTCCAGAAAGACCCGTACTGGACCTGCAACATGCGGTCGTGCATTATCCTGCTGAAATGTAGGGTTTCGCAGGGATCGAATGAAGGGTAGAGCCACGGGTCGTAACACATCTGAAATGTAACGTCCACTGTTCAAAGTGCCGTCAATGCGAACAAGAGGTGACCGAGACGTGTAACCAATGGCACCCCATACTATCACGCCGGGTCATACGCCAGTATGGCGATGACGAATACACACTTCCAATGTGCGTTCACCGTGATGTCGCCAAATACGGAATCGACCATCATGATGCTGTAAACAGAACCTGCTTTCATCCGAAAAAATGACGTTTTGTCATTCGTGCACCCAAGTTCGTCGTTGGGTACACCATCGCAGGCGCTCCTGTCTGTGATGCAGCGTCAAGGGTAACCGCAGCCACGGTCTCCGAGCTGATAGTCCGTGCTGCTGCAAAAGTCGTCCAACTGTTCGTGCAGATGGTTGTTGTCTTGCAAACGTCCCCATGTGTTGATTCAGGGATCGAGACGTGGCTGCACGATCCGTTACAGCCATGCGGATAAGATGCCTGTCATCTCGACTGCTAGTGATACGAGGCCGTTGGGATTCAGCACGGCGTTCCGTATTACCCTCCTCAACGTACCGATTACATATTCTGCTAACAGTGATTGGATCTCGACCAACGCGAGCAGCAATGTCGCGATACGATAAAGCGCAATCGCGATAAGCTGCAATCCGACCTTTATCAAAGTCGGAAACGTGATGGTGCGCATTTCTCCTCCTTACACAAGGCATCACAACGTTTCACGCCGGTCAACTAATGTTTGTGTATGAGAAATCGGTTGGAAACTTTCCTCATGTCAGCACGTTGTAGGTGTCGCCACTGGCGCCAGCGTTCTGTAAATCCTCTGAAAAGCTAATCATTTGCATATCACAGCATCTCCTTCCTGCCGGCGGGAGTGGCCGTGCGGTTCTAGGCGCTACAGTCTGGAACCGAGCGACCGCTACGGTCGCAGGTTCGAATCCTGCTTCGGGCGTGGATGTCTGTGATGTCGTTAGGTTAGTCAGGTTTAATTAGTTCTAAGTTCTAGGCGACTGATGACCTCAGAAGTTAAGTCGCATAGTGCTCAGAGCCAATTGAACCAGCCTGCTTCGTCCTGTCGGTTAAATTCCGCGTGTGTAGCACGTCATCTTCATGGTATAGCAATTTTAATGACCAGTAGTGTATATTTGTGATAATATTTGAATAATTTTAGATCCAACCTGATTTCGGGCATTTCCAGTCAAATCTGGCTGTGTTAAACAATCTAGATGGATTTAACCTCAATAACGGAGACTATTGGTGAGTGGTCGCCGTAGTTGGCTGACATGCGGAGGACTCGGGCTCGATTCCCGGTACCGCCAAAGATTTTTCCTGAGGAGCTGGCTGGCCGAGTAGTAGCGGCCCCACGGGCTGCAGAGACGGAAACCGACCGAGGGTGGCTGTGTGCTGACGGCATGACAACCCCCCCCCCCCCCCCCCCCAATACCACAGTCGCGTGACTGCGCAAGGCAGAGAATGACACGGCGGCCCGTCGACGTCCACTGAGCGTTCACTGTCTTGAAGAGGAGCTCGTTTAATGGAGAGTATTCCTGTTGGATATTGGGTTACTGGTCGCAAATTTTCCTTCGCGGAAGACAAAAACGGGCGCTTTTCTTTTATTTGCCGCTGGACGGCCGGCGACCGGCAACTTGGTAACTTTCGCAGCGCGCAGTCGTTTCAGTGCAGGGGGGCAACGAGGTTTGCCGACGGTTGCTGCGAGAGGAAAATTCTTTGGTATGTTGTGCTCCACACAAAGCATCCGTTATCAACCCTATCACAGCTCTCGGAAGTGATGAAATTAGAACTATTTCGCGTTCAGTTCTATTCTAAACAATCTAGGCAAGATCGTGACGTAACGCACGATGTACTCGCAAATGGAACAGTAGAGTTTAGAGCTAGGGACATCGGAGAACCCGTAGTCTCCAGCAGTGGCCAATTTTTTTTATAGAACATTTTGAAGAACTTGCAGTAAATTTGGCTGCCCTTCGTCCATCTTCATTTTATCGTTATGCTGTCGACACGTATACAGCTTGGCCACACGGCGTAGAAGCTCTTGAGCACTTTCTGTAACATGTGAACAGCATCGACCCAAACATCCAATTCACCGTCGTGACAGAGAAAGAGGTAAGACTGCCATTTTTAGATGTTTTAGTACAACGAAAGTTAGCTGGATGTCTCGGCCACTCAGTGTACCGCAAGCCGACGCACATTGATTTTTATCTTAGCGCCCGCAGTTTTCACTATCCAGTCCATAAGAGAGCAGCTTTGAATGCGCTGGTACACAGAGAAAAAACCGTTTCTGGCGAGGACCACACGGATTCCGAAAGTAACCATCTCCATCTACATCTACATTTATACTTCGCAAGCCGCCCAACGGTATGTGGCGGAGGGCACCTTACGTGCCACTGTCATTACCTCCCTTTCCTGTTCCAGTCGCCTATGGTTCGAGGGAAGAACGACTGCTGCAATGCCTCCGTGCGCGCTCGAACCTCTCAAATTTTACATTCGTGATCTCCTCGGGAGGTATAAGTAGGGGGAAGCAATATATTCGATACCTCATCCAGAAACGCACACTCTCGAAACCTGGACAGTAAGCTACACCGCGATGCAGAGCGCCTCACTTGCATATTCTGCCACTTGAGTTTGCTAAACATCTCCGTAACGCTATCAAGCATACCAAATAACCCTGTGACGAAACGCGCCGCTCTTCTTTGGATCTTTTCTATCTCCTCTGTCAACCCGACCTGGTACAGATCCCACACTGATGAACAATACTCAAGTATAGGTCGAACGAGTGTTTTGTAAGCCACCTCCTTTGTTGATGGACTACATTTTCTAAGGACTCTCCCAATGAATCTCAACCTGGCACCCGCCTTATCAACAATTAATTTTATATGATCATTCCACTTCAAATCGTTCCGTACGCGTACTCCCAGATATTTTACAGAAGTAACTGCTACCAATGTTTGTTTCTCTATCTTATAATCATACAATAAAGGATCCTTCTTTCTTTGTATTCGCAATACATTACATTTGTCTACGTTAAGGGTCAGTTGCCACTCCCTGCACCAAGTGGCTATCCGCTGCAGATCTTCCTGCATTTCGCTGCAATTTTCTAATGCTGCAACTTCTCTGTATACTGCAGCAACATCCACGAAAATCCGCATGGAATTTCCGACACTATCTACTAGATCATTTATATACATTATGAAAAGCAATGGTCCCATAATACTCCCCTGTGGCACGCCAGGGGTTACTTTAATGTCTATAGACGTCTCTCCATTGAGAACAACATACTGTGTTCTGTTTGCTAAAAACTCTTCAATCCAGCCACACAGCTGGTCTGATATTCCGTAGGCTCTTACTTTGTTTATCAGGCGACAGTGTGGAACTGTATCGAACGCCTTCCGGAAGTCAAGGAATATGGCATCTACCTAGGAGCCTGTATCCAATATTTTCTGGGTCTCATGAACAAATAAAGCGAGTTGGGTCTCACACGATCGCTGTTTCCGGAATCCATGTTGATTCCTACAGAGTAGATTCTGGGTTTCCAGAAACGACATGATACGCGAGCAAAAAGGTATGTGTTCCGAAATAACGGCTATGGGTCAGGTGACATGAAGTTAGCATTCTCCACAAAAAGGAAACGTGAAAATGTTGAAAATTTACGTAACGAGTTGCATTCCCGACTTCCGAAGACGATAAAGTAGATGCTACGCCCTGTTTAGATCAGTCTCGGCCGCAGGATTCCTGGAATTTACGACGTATCTTGTGATTGTGGAAGCAATTAAATCGGTCAGTCCATCCGTACCGCTTCCAACCGCTGTGCACCACGTCATCGACATATTAAAAACAGATAACTGGAGAAATGTGCAGTTACGGTGGACAGCCTCACAAACAAACATAAAATACTGTTTGGCGAAACAAAAGGTTTGTTCCAGGCTGTCGAAATAAAAAAGCATGAGAAAATCTTCAACCGTGACAGCGGACATAATCTTAGCGGTGCGTGGAAGCTAGCTCTCGATGCAGAGAGGACCAAAGATATTCGTCGCAATATTTACGCTGCGGTGGAAGCGGTGGCGCAGACGTTGACACTCTCTGCGACAGCATGACGTAATTACCGACCAATCAGAAGCCGTCTTTGGGCTATGAAGGTCACCACAGCAGCACTTATGGCTATCAGTTGCTCCAGACGAAGACGATGGAGGTAATCGTCGAAAGCTGGAGGTTTTACCCTGAACTGACTCGGCAAGAAGCCCGAGAGCGCTGCTTTTGGAATGTTCGAAAACAATGGCTGAAAACGAAAAATGACGTGGCTGAACGATTTAGATATTTTTATTTTGACTGACAAAGGTCTAGGTAGCCATCAAATGTTTTTAAGCTAGAGAGTGCTGCATTTCCCAGATGTTTTTGGCAGAATATCGACTTTTATCTGCGTTATTGCACTATCCCCAAAGTGTGAAAACAGTAGTCCTGAGCAATAAGGCTACAGCGAAGGCAGCCGACGTACGCAGATCCTTGTCAGCGGCCAGAGCCCACTCTCTTTGGGAAACTCATTGTGTGTATCGCCTGCATTGTACTCCACAATGGACCGCACAGCGGTGGCGGAACGCCTAGCCCTCTCTCGGCCATTTCCCAGCATTGTGTTATGGCGGAAAGCTTGAGAAAGGTGTTCACTGGAACCCGTAACTTCGCTCACTGCAGCCCTTTCATCTTGCTTCTGCTTGGGTTGTGTGAACAGTTCCTATTTGTGACGCGTTCATGCCTGTTCGTAAACATAATCTTTAAAAAAAAAAAAAATTCCCTTGTGTACCTCGTACAGGAAGCTATGAACATGGAGCGGGCTCAAAAATATTCGACGAGAGGAAGTGTGACAGGGAGAATCACAAAAATATGCGAACGTGGGCAGTAGCTGAAGACAAAAAACTGAGAAGTATTATAAGGAACATTAACAGTACACTGATGAAGCAAAACATGAGCACCAGCTCACCAACAGAGTTTCGCACATTGCCAAAAGTTTCGACTGCCTGGTCGCTGGCAACAAAGCTTTGATAGATTGTTTCAGAACATCAATATGTTTCTCGGAACTGCTAAAGAAACTTCAGATGGATTGTACTGTCTCTATGCAGTTTCTGATAGCATTCAGAGAACACGAATCAGTTCACATGGTTCAAATGACTCTGAGCACTATGGGACTTAACATCTGAGGTCATCAGTCCCCTAGAGCTTAGAACTACTTAAACCTAACTAACCTAAGGACATCACACACATCCATGCCCGACGCAGGGTTCGAACCTGCGACCGTAGCGGTCTCGCGGTTCCAGACTGAAGCGCCTAGAACCGCTCGGCCACTTCGGCCGGCCGAATCAGATCAGATACGGCTAGGCTTAAAGGGTGGCCGTAGCAATGTACATTAACAGCCATTGGGCTTTTTTTTTTCTAACGAAGGATAGTGTGTCCCGTAAACGGCCGTTCATTGCGGCTACTCTGTGGTCTCTCTGATCCACCGAAAATTAACACTTATCACCGATTTGTTTCAAATTGTATAATGTTAAGTTCGCCAGCCCATGCCTACTTAAGTTTGTAACAGGTATAAACATCAAGGTAGCTTCACGAACGACATTTCACTCTAAAATTTCATACCGAGCGCACAAAGACAGATGTTCAGTTCTTGCAGTGTTGTCGTTCAGTCAGCAAGAACGGCGAAGCGCTTAGAACTGTTCACTCTGTGGACAATTTGCTTTTTTCTAATATCACCACAAATTTCTATTACCTGGTTTTCTTAGGACCATTTTGAAGATGCCTTTGCGGAAGTAAATCGCTAGCTTCAGTTCGGAACTTCAGGGGAGATCGAAATCCCAATCATTTAACTCACCGTCATGTGACATTAAATTTCCAGAATCGTGTTTGGCACAATAATCCTGTTCCTGCCTGATATTTCAACAACTGTTCTTTACAGGTGCCATCAATATGAGCTTCCTTCACATTTCGTCCGATATCTGGTTTACTACAGCTAATTACTGTGTTCATTGTAACGTCACTTGCGTCAGAATTAATTTGGAGGCTGCTGCTATCAACAGAATTTGCGGTACGCAACTACTTCAGAATGTTCGTTTCTGACTACGAAATCCAATACAAGTAAATGCTTGTCTCCCATCTCCTTCACTGAACTCATTCCATTAAACGCGTTGGTTGGTCACATCCAAAAGTTGAACTTGCAACACTTGCGGAAATCCGACACATACGTATACAGGAAGCGCACTATCTTTCTTCCGCGCCACTCAGTGTTAATAGGATGAACCGTTACACACATCTACCTAGGCAATGCTGTGTGTGACGTAGGTATATGCATTGACGATTAGGAACCTGTAAGATTCATGTTGGTGGCCCACGGTGGGAAGGTGTCCCCAGTCGTCCGCATGCACGCACACTGCAGGTCATTTCCCGATAACAAACGCTGTGAAATTTAATATAGCCTTCCAGAATAACACTAGTTAACTCCTGTACGTTTCAGTCCTATAGCTGAAGTAATTTCAAAGAGATCCAAAATTACCTAAAACCTAAATTTTTTCATAATTACACTACTGGCCATTAAAATTGCTACACCAAGAAGAAATGCAGATAATAAACGGGTATTCATTGGACAAATATATTATACTAGAACTGACATGTGATAACATTTTCACGCAATTGGGGTGCATAGATCCTGAGAAATTAGTACCCAGAACAACCAGCTCTGACTGTAATAACGGCCTTGATACGCCTGGGCATTGAGTCAAACAGAGCTTCAACACGATACCACAGTTCATCAAAAGCAGTGACTGGCGTATTGTGACGAGCCAGTTGCTCGGCCACCATTGACCAGACGTTTTCAGTTGGTGAGAGATCTGGAGAATGTGCTGGCCAGGGCAGCAGTCGAACGTTTTCTGTATCCAGAAAGGCCCGTACAGGACCTGCAACATGCGGTCGTGCATTATCCTGCTCAAATGTAGGGTTTCGCAGGGTTCGAATGAAGGGTAGAGCTGCGGGTCGTAACACATCTGAAATGTAAGGTCCACTGTTCAAAGTGCCGTCAATGCGAACAAGAGGTGACCGAGACGTGTAACCAATGGCACCCCATAACATCACGCCGGATTATACGCCAGCATGGCGATGACGAATACGCGCTTCCAATGTGCGTTCACGGCGACATCGCCAAACACGGATGCGACCATCATAATGCTGTAAACAGAACCTGGATTCATCCGAAAAAATGTCGTTTTGCCATTCGTGCATCCAGGTTCGTCGTTGAGTACACCATCGCAGGCGCTCCTGTCTGTGATGCAGCGTCAAGAGTAACCGCAGCCATGGTCTGCGAGCTGATAGTCCAAGCTGCTGCAAACGTCATCGAACTGTTCATGCGGATGGCTGTTGTCTTGCAAACGTCCCCATGTGTTGACTCAGGGATCGAGACGTGGCTGCACGATCCATTACAGCCACGTGGATAAGATGCCTGTTATCTCGACTGCTAATGATACGAGGCCGTTGGGATCCAGCACGGCGTTCCGTATTACACTCCTGAACCCACCGATTCCATATTCTGCTAACAGTCATTCGATCTCGACCAACGCGTGCAGCAATGTCGCGATACGATAAACGGCAATCGCAATAGGTTACAATCCGACCTTTATCAAAGTCGGAAACGTGATGGTACGCATTTCTCCTCCTTACACCAGGCATCACAACAACGTTTCACCAGGCAACGCCGGTCAACTGCTGTTTGTGTATGAGAAATCGGTTGGAAAGTTCCCTATATCAGGACGTTGTGGGTGTCGCCACCGGCGCCAATCTTGTGTTAATGCTCTGGAAAGCTAATCATTTGCATATCACAGCATCTTCTTCTTGTCGGTTAAATTTCGCGTCTGTAGCACGTCGTCTTCGTGGTGTAGCAATTTTAATGGCCAATAGTGTAGTAATGAATGAGCGTGCGAATCACATTGTGTAAACATGGCGTGAGTTAAGTGGCATGAAACGCTTATTGTAGAACAAACAGTTCAAGAATTATAAAAACGAAACCTTTACTTCTGTCTTTAAATACAAATAAAGATGACGTTGCCTGGAGTTTTTTTTTACTTTTAGAGAGATACAAAGTTTGAGAAATAATTAGATGAAATTCAGAGTTGGTGACTGACAAAGGAAGGAAATTACCGTGCTGCAAGTGAAAAAGTATTAAATTATTAAATGGATTAGCTATATTACATTCCAGCCAATCAGAGAGGAGAACGGCTGTGTGTTCCGGAAGCTGGCGAGATTTGCACTCGCTGCTCGCGAGTAGTGATTGAGCTTTAGTTGCGCGATGACGTTTTGTTCCGTACTCTAATGATGTTGCGCCCCCACCTAATGTGTCTCCTCTCTAATCGTGTCCAGCCACATCTTTCTTGGACGTCTAACTGCTCTTCAGCTGGGCTGCATCCATTCCACATGACCAGACCACTTCAGTCTCACGGTCAATTCCACATGAAGATCTCTCCTGTTTCTGCTCCTGCCTCCCCCTGTCTTTTGAGGAGCACACCTAAGGAATCTCATTTGTAAGCTTGTAGTTGACTTGAGTGTCTTTTCGTTACAACACAGATCTCCAAACTATAGGATATGATGAGTAGCAATGCTGGCCTCTAGGGAGATACTTGTCGTTCGATGAGATTTCGGGATTGCAGCCGGATCACGTCGACTTCTTGCTACGATATTTCGGCTAGCAATGGTCCAGCCATCTTCATGCGAGTGCCCGACACGGGAGATTGCAAGTTCCTGGAGTCAAGTCTATAGCGAAAAATTCGCGCGAAAATACATGCGCATTGGCCTCCGTCACAGGAGCGTCCTCTATCGAAATCCACGCTCTCTGGAGCTACTGTTCTCTCAGTGGAGCGCAGGCGCATGCCTAAAGGTGAAAACTACATGTCCGCCCACTGTCGAAATGCGCGCCCACGTCGCTAAAAACGGACGTCAGATGTCGCCAGACGTGTCATTATGAATAAACTGTGTTCTCTCAGAGGAAATTAGAGAGATCACCGGGTCCCAAATCTTGTCCAGTTGAAAACCGCCATCACGATTTATAAGATTTTGCGCTAGGCGTATATCCACAGATACTTTAATTACTGAATCCCAGAAAGTTTTCGCTGGGGCCGAGATTTTCGTGGCAGAAAAATCCATAGCGTGTCCTGTGGTAATACAGTGCTCAGCTACGGCAACTTACTGGGCTGCGACAGGCGAGTGTGGCGTTCGTGTTCAACGCACCTGTCACGTACTGTGCGTGTCGTCTGACCGATGTAAGATTTGCCACACTGGCAAGGAATTTTATAGATCCCGGCCTTCCGCATACCCAGATCGTCCTTTACTGAACCGATAAGGGCACTAATCTTCGCCGGTGGCCAGAAGACTACTTTAACTTGATGTTTCCTTAGGATCCTGCCAAGTTTAGATGAAAGGTTGCCGGCGTGTGGAAGGAACGCCCTGGACTTGAATAGCTCTTTATCTTCTTGATGTTGTGGGTGGTCTCGCTTCTTCCTTCTTAGCGCTGTTATAATCTGATGTGGAGGGTAACCATCACCTCTGAACACCGGCTCTAAATGTTCCAGCTACTTTGTAAGGCTGTCTCCATCAGAAACAATATGAGCCCGGTGCACCAACGTTCTAAGGACGCCGATAGTTTGCGAAGGATGACGGCAACTCGACGCTTGCAGGTAAAGGTCCGTATGTGTTGGCTAACGGTAGACAGAATGCCCTAATGAACCATCCACTCTCTTAGTAACCAAGATGTCCAAAAACGGCAAGCAACCATCCTTCTCTATTTCCATCGTAAACTGGATGTTCTTGTGGATTGCATTCATATGTTGCAAGAACTGTGACAGTTCTTCTTTACCGTGGGGCCACACTACAAAAGTGTCATCTACATGTCGCCAGAAAACTCTCGGTTTAAGTTGTGCCGAATCTAGTGCCCTTTCCTCAAAGTCTTCCATGAAAAAGGCGAGAGAGGACTGCCCATGGCAACACCGACAGTCTGCTCAAAATATTCGTTGTTAAATAAAACGTAGGTTGAGGAAAGGACGTGATGAGAAAGTGCTGTTATGTCGTCCGTGAACTTATTGCTGATGAGCGCAAGAATCACATGAGATACTTGTCGTTAGATTAACAACCTGACCGGCTCTTTGTATTAGGAATGCGTTAGGCACTCTGACAAATACACTAAGTGTGAAAACACGTCGGATCCAGAGATGCAACGTGCCGATACCGTGCGAAGGCCGAAACAGATAGCTGCGGTAATGTAGAATCCATGAGTCGCTTAGAATGCCTGAGGCTCTACCGCTGAACCGCCAATCCCTCTGCCCCTTCAGAACGACCACGGTATGTCACCCAACTGGTGCCGACTTTCTTCAACTACCAGCGGCACCTTCGAAAAATCTTCTCAGCGTAGTCAAATTACAACTAAGGATCCGTATCCCCGAGTGACTTGGCAGCCTCTGCGATGTTGAATCTGATTTGTTGTTACAAATTGTTCACAGATGGCTCTGCAGAGGGTCGTGTGTCTCTGTAAGGGTCTGTTTTTTAATGATTAAACGGGATGCGGGCAATGTTTCTTGATACTTAGAGAAACACACGTATTAACCGATGAGTTTTTTCCCCATTCATCAATCTGTTCTTTTATCCAGCCGATTTACAAATCAACAAAGTTTTCGTTTGGCGGGCATGTAACTTCAGTTAGTGCGCAGTATGTTTGGCTTTCATACTGGCCACACGCAGGAACTTGCATATTTAATGTTCACTTTGGCTTTACTACTTTTCGACGTGGTTTCGTTATGTATTTCAATGTTTCGATTGAATTAGACTGCCAAAAGCACTCCTGAAGATGAAACTGTATTATTTTGAAATCGATCATGTGAATTAAATATCATCAATAAAACAACTGAATAGATTATCCAGTAACAGTATATTACTTTTTTTAACGCTACTGTAAACTTATATGTTCAAAACTGGTTTTTTTTATTACGTATAGTGCCTTGTATTCTACTGGTGAAGTCCGACAAATGTTGCGTTTAGGTACGGAGTTGTATACAGTACAACTGTATACAACATCCAATTAAGCTCAGCATGTAATTTAACGCCGTACCTAGTCGAATGGGATTTTCCCGAAACCAAAAAATGAAATTCATCCATTCATCCAAATTGTTGACATGGGCGCAGGGGCTTCGTCGAAACGCTTACAATATTACCTGTTGGCATGGTCCTCTGTATTCCGCGAACTCCATTGAGTTGGAGAGACGTGTATTATTATTTACGCGTGTTTATGTACGCTTTGCCTTTTTTGAAAGAGCCGACGTGACGTATTTTAGCCGTGCTGTATGACTCTGACTGAACACAAATTCACTCTCCAGCCGGGCTCCAGACGAGGCAAGTACGGACAGTTTCATTAAGTCCTTTCACGTACTCGTCAGTTGCCATTACCGGTGAGGCAATTTTTCTCCCTTTTCTGGTTGATATAATAGGAACCTAACGGTTCGTGTTCGTAAATATGCAAGACCCATGTATTATTAACTTGGACGACGTTTATCGCTAATACCTTCCGCACCCAGCTGCCCCCCTCCCCCCACCCTCCCCCCATCCTTACCGCCACCTTGTAACTAGCCACGAGAGCTCGTCTGTTTTTGCAGGTATGAAGCCTGCCCCGATCTTTCGCAGTCGCGCACAAATTTTTCTTCTCTGCCGGAAGGAATGCAGACCATCTTGAATCGCTTGTACGCCAAGGAGATCTGATTCGAGATAAGAGAGCAAAACGAGATGTAAAATACTGCCGGTGAAGTGATTCGTGCTTCTTTAACGAAGAACCGTACCTTCCAGATATAGCGTTTTTCGAGGTCGGTTAATAGCTGTGCAATAAAGCAACATTTTCAGCGATGCCTCTATCTATATATTACAGTGAGGCCGTTTAGCGAACAACGGCCGGTCGATTACCGTAATGATATGCCTATGACCGTATATCTTGCCGGATAATTGCGTATAATACCCAAGCGGGAGGGCGTTACAGATTTTTCAACAGATCATCGAACAGTCTACTAGAAAGATGGAATATTAAATCAAGATTAATTACTCCGCGCGAGCGTTACCGTAATGGTAACGGTGGGTAACACACGATGGAAAATCCCTGAATTGAATAAGTTCCCGATCTCCGTATGTTAAAACACGCCTCTCCCATGATAATACTCGAGGCACGTGCCCTAGTAATGTATTCGTCTGTCTTTACTACAACTGGATTTACGGTCGTTTCTGTACTCTTATATACGGTAAGTTTACTTTTTTGAATGTCGGATAATACACGGCCACGCAACAGTGTCTGATGTACACAGACGGAACGGGACAGCTCGTATTTCTAAGAAAGCACAGTCCAGTAGATTGCATGTGCCATTTATGCCGCGACTCGCATTACTTTTACTAAAAGACAGCTGAGGATGCACCAAAACAAGTCTACAAGTTCCAGGAGACAGGAAATGTGTCAGAAGCGGGCAAAAGTGGTCGATTGAAAGTGCTGACACCAGAAAAGGTAATCGACGTGTAAGAGGCATGCCTGAGACTCCAACGAAGTCGCCCATCCAGCCAGTTTGCACTTTTCGTTCGTAGTGCACACAACGCATCCCAAAGAATTCGTGCTGTTACTGTATTTTTGCCCTAAATCAATATAAGACGTGTAGCTTTCTGTCAGTGTTTCACTTCTCTGTAAAGCCCAGATGGGGAAGGAAGATTTCGATGTTTGCTGTAGGTCCAGGGGCGAATACAGTAAGGACTTGGGGGGCGGGGGGGAGGGGGAGACGACGAATGATCCTTTTGCCCCCTCCTCCCCCGGACCTGCCTATGTTTTAGTTTGATATTGATGGATAGATGAATTTACGCATTTGGTCTAGGAAAAAAACACTAGTTGCTTGAGGTCTCTGCACACGCCATAAGAAGGTGGAACTACAGCTGCGCTCAAAATTACTGTTCCGTTCATCAGAAACGCCAACTTTAGGTTCGCAATAAAAAATTATTTTGTCTTTCTGACATCTATGATCCACAAGCTCGTCTATAAAATATCTTAATACAAAAAACTAGGAGTTTAATATGAAGAAACGAGAGCAAAATAAAGAATTGTATACTTTGCATTTCTTAAGAAAACAGAATAACAAGGTGGGGTAAACAATTACCACAGTCCAAGTAATTTGTTATCCTATTTTGGTACTATTGGCTTCTTGGGCGGGAGTGTTTGTTTACCTTCCCATTCAGTATTATAGTTCACCTTCGGCATGTTATAATCTCTCAGGCTTCATTCTCCGTTATCCTTTAACAGGGGAATTAGGAAATTTTCCGTCGGGGTAAAAAAAAATCACCCTGCATTGTCACTTACATACACTCCTGGAAATGTAAAAAAGAACACATTGACACCGGTGTGTCAGACCCACCATACTTGCTCCGGACACTGCGAGAGGGCTGTACAAGCAATGATCACACGCACGGCACAGCGGACACACCAGGAACCGCGGTATTGGCCGTCGAATGGCGCTAGCTGCGCAGCATTTGTGCACCGCCGCCGTCAGTGTCAGCCAGTTTGCCGTGGCATACGGAGTTCCATCGCAGTCTTTAACACTGGTAGCATGCCGCGACAGCGTGGACGTGAACCGTATGTGCAGTTGACGGACTTTGAGCGAGGGCGTATAGTGGGCATGCGGGAGGCCGGGTGGACGTACCGCCGAATTGCTCAACACGTGGGGCGTGAGGTCTCCACAGTACATCGATGTTGTCGCCAGTGGTCGGCGGAAGGTGCACGTGCCCGTCGACCTGGGACCGGACCGCAGCGACGCACGGATGCACGCCAAGACCGTAGGATCCTACGCAGTGCCGTAGGGGACCGCACCGCCACTTCCCAGCAAATTAGGGACACTGTTGCTCCTGGGGTATCGGCGAGGACCATTCGCAACCGTCTCCATGAAGCTGGGCTACGGTCCCGCACACCGTTCGGCCGTCTTCCGCTCACGCCCCAACATCGTGCAGCCCGCCTCCAGTGGTGTCGCGACAGGCGTGAATGGAGGGACGAATGGAGACGTGTCGTCTTCAGCGATGAGAGTCGCTTCTGCCTTGGTGCCAATGATGGTCGTATGCGTGTTTGGCGCCGTGCAGGTGAGCGCCACAATCAGGACTGCATACGACCGAGGCACACAGGGCCAACACCCGGCATCATGGTGTGGGGAGCGATCTCCTACACTGGCCGTACACCACTGGTGATCGTCGAGGTGACACTGAATAGTGCACGGTACATCCAAACCGTCATCGAACCCATCGTTCTACCATTCCTAGACCGGCAAGGGAACTTGCTGTTCCAACAGGACAATGCACGTCCGCATGTATCCCGTGCCACCCAACGTGCTCTAGAAGGTGTAAGTCAACTACCCTGGCCAGCAAGATCTCCGGATCTGTCCCCCATTGAGCATGTTTGGGACTGGATGAAGCGTCGTCTCACGCGGTCTGCACGTCCAGCACGAACGCTGGTCCAACTGAGGCGCCAGGCGGAAATGGCATGGCAAGCCGTTCCACAGGACTACATCCAGCATCTCTACGATCGTCTCCATGGGAGAATAGCAGCCTGCATTGCTGCGAAAGGTGGATATACACTGTACTAGTGCCGACATTGTGCATGCTCTGTTGCCTGTGTCTATGTGCCTGTGGTTCTGTCAGTGTGATCATGTGATGTATCTGACCCCAGGAATGTGTCAATAAAGTTTCCCCTTCCTGGGACAATGAATTCACGGTGTTCTTATTTCAATTTCCAGGAGTATATATATATATATATATATATATATATATATATATATATATATATATAATACAAAGTAGGCGGTACCTTTGTTTGAAGACGTAGAAAATCTCTTCTGTCAAACTAATAAGTACCACGGAGGAAATGATACGAGAATTTGAACGTCAGGAGGCCTCAAATGAATATTATAGTGACTCAAAGAAGATGTGAACGAACCTGAAGATGGTCATATCACCGACGACATGGAGGATGATGAATTCGATCTAACACCTTTTGAGACTGATTCATCAGATGAAGATGATCAGCAGGTAATGGAAATTTTGTATGGCATAAATGGGTGCTGTTGTAACACACACTCTTTCCATAAAAATGCGTCCAAAGTGCTAGCAAGGAATATAGTGGTACGAATACCTCATGGTAAAGCAAGAAAGCAAACATCGCCTCGAATTTGAATTGTTGTTTACTGATCACATGGTTTCACCGTTAGTTACGTATTCAACAAAATTAGTGATGCAAGGACAAAATTTACATCGTCCTAAAGATATACTGTAGATACCAGCCAAAAAGAAATAAAAGCATTATTTGGCAATTTGGCATACTTTTTACGAGTGAGGCTCTAAGGAATGCCCATGGCAGCTGTGTTGATGCTTGATCTGTGGTATACGGGTCCCCGTTTTTCCGAGGTGTTATGACGAAAAACCAATTCGAATTTTTGATCAATAATCTAAGATTTGATGACCAAGAACCACGATTGCAAAGAAGAACAGCAGACAAATTCACCGCATTCCGTAATTTATGGCGTGTGTTTGTCAAGTGCAGTCAAGAACTGCACGCTCTCTTCAGCTCTCCTAACCACTGACGAGGCACTCCTTAGCTTCCGAAGTAAATGCCCATTCAAAATATATCTGGGAAGCAAACCAAACAAATATGGACTAAAGATAATTTATTTATGTGATGTGAAGGCGTATTATTATTAAGGGGCCGCCCCATATTGGGGAAAAGAAACTAGGGATAAAGATGTTTCGATTCCTGCATATTATGTGATCATATTTATGGAATCAGCCGGAACAATGGAATCAGCCGGAACACTGCGATGGACAATTAGTTTGCTTCTTGTAAAGCAGGCGACAAAAATTTGGCAGTGGTGGTACCTTGTGGTACCTTGAGCACAAAAAAAAAAAAAACCCGAATCCCAGCATGCTTCAAAGCAAGAGCAGGTCTGTTTCTTCGCCTACATTCATATGCAGGAAAGAGGAAATGCTACAATCATAAGTTAAGAACAGAATGTTATCCTACTGTCAACGTTGCATGAGATAGGTAAGTAGATGAGGAGGCACAGAAATCGAACATAGTACTTTTCTACAACGATAACTATACCACAATAAGACCACGCCACGAAAAACCAGGCGCTGCCTGTGCTATATATGTGTGGTCTTTTAGATACGGTAGGGATAATCGCCTGTGTGTTGTACAAGGGGAACGGCGGCACAAACAACCGAAGCAATTTTCTCCAAGTCCTTGGCGGTTGGTCTGGTCGAAGGAGAAATGAAAGACAGACTCATGAAAAAAGAAGAGGCAAAAATGCCTAAAGAGCTTCGCATACCGTTGGAACAGATTTTGACGATTTTGCGAGCGCTATTCCAGCATAGTGAACGCATTATTGTGGTCAATGTAGACACGAAGCCCACGCCCAACACAGTGGTATATAATAAGTTCACATGCCACCTAGCACTGCAGGTGATGATGATATTGAAGGAATGTATGACGAGATAAAAGAAATTATTAGATAGTTAACGGAGATGAAAATTCAATTGATTGGGGACTGAAATTCGATAGTACGTAAAACAAGAGAAAGAAAAATAGCAGGTGAATATGGCCTGGGAGAAAGAACGAAAGAGGACGGCGCCTGTTAGAGTTTTGCACAGAGCATAATTTAATCATCGCTAAGATTTGTTTTAAGAATCATGAAAGAAAGCTGAATATGTGGGAGAGACCTGGAGACAATGGAAGATTTCAGATTGATTATATGGCGATAAGACAGAGATTTCGGAAACAGATTTTAAAATACAAGAAATTTCCAGGGGCAGATTTGGATTCTGATCACAATTTATTCGTTAGATTAAAACTAAAGAAATTGGGAACAGCGGACGGAAAGAAATTCAGCAGAAGACGAACGGGTAGCTTTGAGACATGAAATAATGAAAGCAGCAGAGGATCAACAGATAAAAAGACAAGGCCTGATAAGAATCCTTAGATAAAACCAGAGATGCTGAATTTAACTTCTGAAAGGAGAAAATATCAAAACGCAGCAAATGAAGCAGAAAAAAGGGATTACAAACGTCTAAAAAATGAGACTGACGGGAAGTACAAAATGGCTAAGCAGGAATGGCTAGAGGACAAATACATGGATTTAGAACCATATTTCACTAGGGGAAAGATGCACTTCTAGGGGAAAGATGCACTGAAGCACCAAAGAAACTGGTATAGGCATGCGTATTCAATCACAGAGATATGTTCAACAGGCAGAATATCGCGCTGCGGTCTGCAACGCCTATGTAAGACAACAAGTGTCTGGCGCGGTTGTAAGATCGGTTACTACTACTACATTGACAGCTTATCAAGATTTAAGTGAGTTTGAACGTGGTGTTATAGTCGGCGCACAATCGATGGGGCACAGCATCTCCGAGCTAGCGATGAAGCGGAAATTTTCCCATTCGACCATTTCACGAGTGTACCGTGAATATCAGGAATCCGGTAAAACACCAATCTCCGACATCGCTCAGGCCGGAAAAAGATCCTGCACGAACGAGACCAATGACGACTGAAGAAAATCGTTCAAAGTGACAGATGTACAACCTTTCAGCAAATTGCTGCAGATTTCAATTCTGGGTCATCAACAAGTGTCAGCGTGCGAACCATTCAACGAAACATCATCGATATGGGATTTCGGAGCCGAAAGCCCACTCGTGTACCCTTAATGACTGCACGACACAAAGCTTTACGCCTCGCCTGGGCCAGTCAACGCCCACATTGGACCGTTGATGACAGGAAACATGTTGCCTGGTCGGACGAGTCTCGTTTCAAATGGTATCGAGCGAATGGACGTGTTAGGATATGGAGACAACCTCATGAATCCAAGGACCCTGCATGGAAGCAGGGGACTGTTCAAGCTAGTGGAGACTCTGTAATGGTGCTGGGCGTGTGCAGTTGGAGTGATGTAGGACCCCTGATACGTCTAGATAAGACTGACAGGTGACACGCCACCTGCATCTATTCATGTCCATTGTGCATTCTGACGGACTTGGGCAATTCCAAGAGGACAGTGCGACAACCCGCACGTCCAGAATTGCTACAGAGTGGCTGCAGCAACACTCTTCTGAGTTTAAACACTTCCACTGGCCACACAACTCGCCAGAGATGAACATTATTGAGCATATCTGGGATGCCTTGCAACTTACGGATTTATGGAAAGCCCTGCAGGATTCATGGTGTCAGTTCCCTCCAGCATTACTTCAGACATTAGTCGAGTCCATGCCACGTCGTACTGCGGCACTTCTGCGTGATCGCGGGGGCCAAACACGATATTAGGCAGGTGCACCAGTTTCTTTGGCTCTCCAGTGTATAATAAGAATACAATAAGCAGATTCAGAAGGGTGTAGGTTGCAGAAGTTATTCGGAGATGATGAGGCGTGCACAGGATAGAGTAGCATGGAGAGCTGCATCAAACCAGTCTTCGGAAACTGAAGACCCCAACAACACTCCAGGATCAGCAACACGAGAACCAATTAAAAAAAAAAAAATACTGTGTCTGTTCGAAGCCAGTGTGCAAATTTTTGTCAAAAATGTTGTAACAGTTTGGTTGAAAATATTTTGAATATATAAAATTTCATCAAATTTTGAAATTAATTTATTTGCATTCGAAGTTGTTAGCTTTATTTGTTTCTGCCGATATACAAATTACTGTGCTAAATAATACTTTTTTTGATTCAGTGACTCTCCTTGTGTTTTATGACATATTCTCCTGTGTTTTGTAATGTTATAATAAAACGATTAATTTATTGCAAAAGATAAGTACTATCTCATAGCTCCAAAGATTGGAACAATGCTATAATAAAACACATTGACATTATAATTATTATTGGCTTTGTCATTTTGTAAAAATTAACAATACCTTGTAATAATTGTTGTATACTGCTCGTTTATGACTTTATTTCACTCCAGAACCTTTTTTTAACAGAAGTAATTTAGAAAATCATGGGTTAAATTTTTATCACATTTTGTTATTCATGTCCGGAATTTGTACCTTGTTATTCTAGGGGTGCTATACTGATGAACCAAAACATTATGACCACCTGCTTAATAGCTTAATAGCTCTTTGGAACGAAATACATAATTGATTCTGCGTATCAGCGATCCGACAGTTTGTTGGTAGATTTGTGGAGGTACGTAGCATTAGATGTATACATACAGGTCATGTAATTCGCGGGAAAAACGTACCGCTGATTTGCGTACGCGGTGATGGCGCCCTATAGCTACCCAGATGGGTTCCATTGGATTTACATCAGGCAAATTTGGTCGCCGAGGCAGCAACGTGAGTTGCTTCTCAAACCACTGTAGCACAGTTCTGCTTCCGAGACACGGACACTTTTACATCCTGTGAGCCGGTGTAAAATCAAGTGTAGCTACATACTGTGTTTATTTGTGTACATAGCGTATAAATGCACGTTATACGAAGCAATCTGATGTGAATACCACAAGGCAGTGCAGTCCACACTAGCACCGCATCTAGCTACACTTGGTCCACTAGACAATGTTTCTCTAACACCCCTATCTGAAGATGAGCCTCCAGTGGCTCGAAAACATGAATAAATCGTAAAAAAAGAAACTGGTTGCATATTTATTAACAGATAAACGCCAATTTAAATCACAGTCACAGTTCATCATCCACAATGGATATACTGAAATTAAGAGGAGTAAATCCAGATGTGAAACATTATAAAAACTACTGCACTGTATTAATAAAAGTTATTAAAAGTCCAGAAGTATGTGTATTATGTTTGAGATTAGTACATCTGTAAAATTAAAACAATTTGGAATATAGATGAAAGAGAAATGGGGCAACCTAGAGCACAGGAAGCTGTATTTCTATCAAACCCAATGAAAAGTTTGTTAACAAGAACTCAGAAGTAGAAAACATTTTTATAATCATTTTTAAGTGTTGTAGAGAAAATACACTCCTGGAAATGGAAAAAAGAACACATTGACACCGGTGTGTCAGACCCACCATACTTGCTCCGGACACTGCGAGAGGGCTGTACAAGCAATGATCACACGCACGGCACAGCGGACACACCAGGAACCGCGGTGTTGGCCGTCGAATGGCGCGCTAGCTGCGCAGCATTTGTGCACCGCCGCCGTCAGTGTCAGCCAGTTTGCCGTGGCATACGGAGCTCAATCGCAGTCTTTAACACTGGTAGCATGCCGCGACAGCGTGGACGTGAACCGTATGTGCAGTTGACGGACTTTGAGCGAGGGCGTATAGTGGGCATGCGGGAGGCCGGGTGGACGTACCGCCGAATTGCTCAACACGTGGGGCGTGAGGTCTCCACAGTACATCGATGTTGTCGCCAGTGGTCGGCGGAAGGTGCACGTGCCCGTCGACCTGGGACCGGACCGCAGCGACGCACGGATGCGCGCCAAGACCGTAGGATCCTACGCAGTGCCGTAGGGGACCGCACCGCCACTTCCCAGCAAATTAGGGACACTGTTGCTCCTGGGGTATCGGCGAGGACCATTCGCAACCGTCTCCATGAAGCTGGGCTACGGTCCCGCACACCGTTAGGCCGTCTTCCGCTCACGCCCCAACATCGTGCAGCCCGCCTCCAGTGGTGTCGCGACAGGCGTGAATGGAGGGACGAATGGAGACGTGTCGTCTTCAGCGATGAGAGTCGCTTCTGCCTTGGTGCCAATGATGGTCGTATGCGTGTTTGGCGCCGTGCAGGTGAGCGCCACAATCAGGACTGCATACGACCGAGGCACACAGGGCCAACACCCGGCATCATGGTGTGGGGAGCGATCTCCTACACTGGCCGTACACCACTGGTGATCGTCGAGGGGACACTGAATAGTGCACGGTACATCCAAACCGTCATCGAACCCATCGTTCTACCATTCCTAGACCGGCAAGGGAACTTGCTGTTCCAACAGGACAATGCACGTCCGCATGTATCCCGTGCCACCCAACGTGCTCTAGAAGGTGTAAGTCAACTACCCTGGCCAGCAAGATCTCCGGATCTGTCCCCCATTGAGCATGTTTGGGACTGGATGAAGCGTCGTCTCACGCGGTCTGCACGTCCAGCACGAACGCTGGTCCAACTGAGGCGCCAGGTGGAAATGGCATGGCAAGCCGTTCCACAGGACTACATCCAGCATCTCTACGATCGTCTCCATGGGAGAATAGCAGCCTGCATTGCTGCGAAAGGTGGATCTACACTGGACTAGTGCCGACATTGTGCATGCTCTGTTGCCTGTGTCTATGTGCCTGTGGTTCTGTCAGTGTGATCATGTGATGTATCTGACCCCAGGAATGTGTCAATAAAGTTTCCCCTTCCTGGGACAATGAATTCACGGTGTTCTTATTTCAATTTCCAGGAGTGTATTATCCAGCTATTCATTAGAAACTGCGAGGCAGTATATGGAAGAGGCAATACCTATCCAATTTGATTACAGTGAAATTCAACCCACTTCTCCTACTGAAATTAGGAAAATAATAAATTCACTCAAAGGTAAAAGCTCACATCTAATTGATAGCATTTCCAACAAAGTACTAAAAGCTTGTTCCCTACAGATAAGAACGATTCTCAGCCAAATATGTAGTAGCTCACTGAAACAGGGCATTTTTCCAGATAGACTGATATATGTTATTATTAAACCATTGCATAAAAAAGGGAATAGCTCAGATGCTAACAACTACTGCCCAAACTCACTTCTAACAGCTTTATCCAAAATTCTTGAAAAAGTAATGTATTCAAGAGTAGCATCACACCTTAGTAAAAATGAAGTACTAACAAAATGTCAAATTGGTTGTTCAGCAAGGCTTTTAAATAGAAAATAATATAAATGATTTCACTGTTCAAATATTAAATGCATTGGATAACCTAACATCACTCATTAGAATATTTTGTGATCTCTCAAAGACTTTTGATTGTGTGAATCATGAAATTCTTCTAGATAAGCTTAAGTTTTGTGATATGAGTGCGACAGTGCACAAATGGTTTAATTCATATTTAACTGGAAGAATGCAGAAGGTTGAAGTTAACAGTACAGATAGTCTGCAAAAATCAACAGAGTCCTCTAACTGGGGAAATGTCAAGAACAGTGTCCCACAGGGTTCAGTTTTGGTCCCTTATTGTTCTTAATATATGTTAATGACTTGCCACTTTATATTCATGAATAAGCAAAGCTAGTTCTTTTTGGAGATGATACAAGTACAGCAATTACGCCTAACAAACAAGAATCAGCTGAGGAAATTTTAAATAATATCTTTCAGAAAATTATTAATTGGTTCGTTGCAAATGGACTCACACTAAATTTTGAGAAAACGCAGTATATACAATTCTGTACAGTGAATGGCATAACACCATTGATAAATGACTATGAACAGAAGTCAGCTGCTAAGGCAGAATATACACAATTTCTGGGTGTGTGTGTTGATGAGAAATTGAATTGGAAGAAACACATCAACGATCTGCTGAAATGTTTAGGTTCAGTTATGCAATTAGGGTCATAACAAATTTTGGTGATAAACATATCAATAAATCAGCCTTCTGTGCCTATTTTCATTCACTGCTTTTGTATTGCATCATATTTTGGGGTAATTCATCATTAAGAGAAAAAGTATTCATTGCACAAAAGCGTGTAATCAGAATAATAGCTGGAGCCCACCCAAGATCAGTTTGCAGACATTTATTTAAGAAACTCGGGATATTCGCAGTAGCTTTTCAATACATATATTCACTTACGAAATTTGTTATTAATAACCCATCCCAATTCAAAAATAATAGAGAAGTGCATAGCTACAACACTAGCAGAAAGGGTGATTTCACTATTCTGGGTTAAATCTGACTTAGGCACAGAAAGGGTTGAATTATGCTGCCACAAAAATCTTTGGTCATTCGCCAAATAGCATTAAAAGTGTGACAGAGAGCCAACCAACATTTAAAACAAGTTAAAAGAATTCCTGAATGACAACTCCTTCAACACAATAGATGAATTTTTAAATATAAAGTAGTAGCTTGAGAAAAACTGTTTTGTGCACAGAGAACTTATGTTTATAGCGACATGTTCCACATCATAATGAAACGTCGGCCGCGCGGAATTAGCCGAGCGGTCTTAGGCGCTGCAGTCATTGACAGTGCGGCTGGTTCCGGCGGAGGTTCGACTCCTCCCTCGGGCATGGGTGTGTGTGTTTGTCCTTAGGGTAATTTAGGTTAAGTAGTGTGTAAGCTTAGGGACTGATGACCTTAGCAGTTAAGTCCCATAAGATTTCACAGACATTTGAACATTTTTTGAACGAAACGTCGTATTCATGATCTATGGAACATGCATAAATATATGTATGTATTTATGTATGTAGGGGAAGGCGTAATAATACTATTTCTCAATAGCAATATAACTTTGGCCGATTCGTTTTTTATGATAATCACGAATATAAACGCATTCCTCGTATGGCAAGTTAGTAAGTATAAATGACATCATGTTTATTTGGTATAGTGTAATGTGCATGATCCATTGAAATGGATGTGTGGGAGGATGGGAGGTTAAATTGCAGTCCCATCTTAAATAAATCATTAGAATTGGCTGCAGCAACATCATTGACAGTTTATGATTTTTCACATCATATACAGTTTCTAATTCTATAATGCAAACACTGAATTAAACAGAAAAACATTGTTGCAGACAACAATCCACAAATCAGTTGCCCATTAAAGCAAAATTTCCTCTAACTTGGCAACCCTGCCGGAACGCAATTCTTTTAGCACCCCCCCCCCCTTTTGTTCAACCCAGTGTTTAATTTCCAAAATTTTTGCTGCAGGAACACACCTGTTCAACCACTCAATCTCCAGCCATAAAAATCATCGTTAAGATTTTTGGAAACTAGTGATAAAACCTAAAATGAGAAATCCTTTTTTTTTTTTTTTTTTTTTTTACAAAATGCTGTTCTGAAATTCAGTTTTCTTATAATCAAACAATAAAACCATAATAATTGATACAAACAACAGGTGCCACCATCTGTTCTCGTGACAGTGTCACTTTGCTCCTTGGTTATGCTCGATACCATCTTCATAAGGGGAGGGACCCTCCCCATGGTATACATTCACTGCAAAGAAACTTCTAAAGAAACGGAGAGTACTGCATAATACAAAGTCTAGGGCTACAGATACAGACATGCTGAATGAAACGCGTTTGGCTGTCACGAAAGCAATGCATGACGCCTTCTGTGACTATGGTAGCAGAATATTGTCAAATGGTCTTCCACATTACCCAAAGAAATTCTGGACGAACGGAAAGGTTAATAGTGGTACCAAAGTTGGCGCCCAGTTCCTAGCGAATGAGACAGGAACTGAAACTAAGGGTAGCAAAGCAAATGCTGAAATGCTTAATTGCGTTACCAAATGTTCTTGTACAAAGGGAAACGCAGGAGCATTGTCCCAATTTAATCCTCGCACCACTGAGAAGATGAGTGAAATAAGTGTTAGCGTTAGTGGTGTTGAGAAACAGCTGAAATAGTTAAAACTTAACAAAGCTCTAGGGCCCGATGGAATCCCTGTCAGATTCTATACTGAATTTGCGGCTGAGTCGGCCCCTCTTCTAACTATAATCTGTCCTAGATCCCTCGAGCAAAAAACCGTGCCCAGTTCTCGGGAAAAAGCACAGGTCACACCCATCTACAAGAAGAGTAGTAGAAGTGATCCACAAAACTACCGTCCTATATCCTTGGCATCGATTTATTATAGAATCTTAGAACATATTCTGAGATCAAAGATAATGAGGTATTTTGAACAGAATGACCTCCTTAATGCCATCCAGCATGGATTCCGAAAACGTCGATGATGTGAAACCCTACTCGCATTTTTCTCGCGTGACATACCGAAAGCTTTGGATCAAGGCAGTCAGGTAGATGCAGTATTGCTTGATTTCCGAAAAGCATTTGACTCAGTCCCACACCTACGCTTATATTCAAAAGCACGATCATATAGGGTATCAAGTGAAACTTCTGACTGGATTGAGGACTTTTTGGTAGGGAGGACGCAGCGTGTTGTCTTGGATGGAGAGTGATCGTCAGCTGCAGAAGTAATTTCAGGTGTGTCCCAGGGGAATGTGTTGGGACCGTTGCTGTTCACGCTGTATATCAATGACCTTGCAAGACAATATTAATACTAACCTCAGACTTTTATGCAGATGATGCAGTTATCTCTGATGAAATACCGTTTGAAAGAAGCTGCATAAATATTCAGCCTGATCTTGACAAGATTTCAAAGTGGTGCAAAGATTGGCAACTGCTTTACATGTTCAGACATTTAAAATTATGGACTTCAGGAAACGTAAAAACGTTGTATCGTATGACTATAATATCAATGAGTCACTATTGGTGTCGGCCAACTCATACGAATACCTGGTTGTAATACATTGTAGGGATATGAAATGGATTGGTCACATAGGCTCAGTTGTGAATAAAGCACATGGTAGACTTCGGTATATTGGTGGATCTGGGGAAGTGCAAACAGCCTACAAAGGAGATTACTTACAAATCACTCGTGCGACCGGTTCTAGAATATTGCTCAATTGTGTCGAACCCGTACCAAATAGGACAACAGGAGATACTGAACGTAAAAGAGAAGGGCAGCACAAATGGTCAGACGTTTGTTTGATCTGTGGCAGAGTGTCACAGAGATACTGATGGTACTGAACTAGAAGACTCTTGACGACAGATGTAAATTATCCCGAGAAAGTCTATTAACAAAGTTTCAACACCGACTTTAAATGATGATTTTCGGAATATATTACAGTCCCATACGTATCGCTCACATAGAGATTGAAAAGATAAGATTAGATTAATTACTGCAGGTACAGAGGCATTCACACAATCTTTCTTTCCGCAGTCCACACTGAATGGAACGGAAAGAAACCCTAATATCTGGTACAAAGGGACGTACCCTCTGTCACACACTTCGCGGTGGTTTGCAGGAATTGTCGTAAATGTAGATCTTGGTTATACTACAGATCTCTGAGGTTGCTGGCAGTCGTAAACAAAAGACAGTCGACACGAAGATTACCGGTACGTTCCGATCACAACTTCGGAACTAAGCTCAACTTATCTTGTGTATGCTGTACACACACATCACCTCGCCTTACACCCCTGCCCATCGCATCACGCTGGGCCGCCCACTGCCACGTTCACTGCTGCAAATTATAGTTACGTACATTACTTCAAATCTGCGGAGCCGACTTGTTCCAGTTAGTTCGAAAAAAGGTTCCTGGACGTTGCCAGCCGAAAGTAAGCCCTGGTTCAACCTGCGGATTGAACAGCATGGGAGATAACTTGTCTCACTCCTTTCTCAGCTGCTAGTTCCCTTTCATATCTTTTTACTTATCTGTAATTTGGTTTCTGCACAAGTTGTAAATAATCTTTCGTTCCCAGTGTTTCATCCTTGCTTACCTTCAGAATTCGAAAGGGTATGTTGCAGTCGACATGGTCGTAAGTAGGCCTGTTCTCTGAACTCACAAAAGCTGTAAGTGTTGGTTTGCCTTTATTTGATCCATCTTACAAGATAAGTGGTAGTGTCAGTACAGCCTTACGTGTTACATTTCTCTGGAACCTACAATGATCTTCCCTGTGGTCAGCTTCTACCAGACTTTCGATCTTTTGCAAAATAATTCGTGTTAATATTTTACAATCATGACTATCAAACCAATCGTTTGATAACATTCGCACGTGTTCTTGGGAATTGCAATTGTTACAGTTGAAATGTTAAATTGTACTGTTGATTTACTAATAATTTCAAATGAATCATTTATAAAACTTTATACAGAATACTATCTGCTGTCTGTATATTGACCAAGTCAAGATTTGATGATACAAACATTGGAGTTAAGCAGAATTTACATCCCTGAGCCCAGTTCTTCTGATAAATCATGGGAGTCGTTACTTTGTAGTTGAACGTAAGGCGATTATTAATTTCCCGCCTGATGCCCATCGGCAATCTATTATATTTTCAACAAAACACAAATCATCATTCTGAACTACACATAGGGTTTCAAAAATTATATATTTTTATAGATACCGTTATTACTTCATGTTAACAAAACAGCAAAGGAAAATTAGCTGCAGTGGGCAGTCCAATTCATTTCAATAGCAGCAGCGTGTTTCACTACATATTTTTGGAAAAAACTCAGTGTAAAAAAACCGAGGCTATGTGACTAGGAACATGACAGACGCCGTTAGGAAGGGCTTGTAAGAGACAAATTCCTGATGAGTCATGTTATTTGCTACGTATTTGTTGCTCTAGACTTCTTCAGATGCTGTCTGGTAGGATTTCATGCAAACATACGAGGGTCACTCCAAAAGAAATGCACACTATTTTTTTTAATCCATCTTTTATTCTACATGTTTGAAAGTTTTACAGTGTGTAGATACATCATTTAGCAACAATATTTTCATTTCTCCACATAATTTCCATCCTTCTTAATTGCCTTTACGCCATCTTGGAACCAGCGCCTGAATACCCGCATGGTAAAATTCTGGACCAACCTGTTGGAGCCACTGTTTGGCAGCGTGCACAGGGGAGTCATCATCTTCAAACCTTGTTCTACAAAGAGTCTCTTTCAGTTTCCCAAAGAGATGATAGTCACATGGAGCCAGGTCAGGACTGTAAGGCGGGTATTTCAGTGTTGTCCATCCGAGTTTTGTGATCGCTTCCATGGTTTTTTGACTGACAAGTGGCCGTGCATTGTCGTGCAACAGCAAAACATCCCGCTTTTTCCGATGTGGTCAAACACGACTCAGTCGAGCTTGAAGTTTCTTCAGTGTCGTCACATATGCATCAGAATTTATGGTGGTTCCACTTGGCATGATGTCCACAAGCAAGAGTCCTTCAGAATCGAAAAACACCATAGCCATAACTTTTCCAGCAGAAGGTGTGGTTTTGAATTTTTTTTTCGTGGGTGAATTTGCATGATGCCACTCCACTGATTGCCTCTTCGTCTCTGGTGAAAAATGATGGAGCCATGTTTCATCACCTGTCACAATTCTTCCAAGAAATTCATCTCCACCATTCTCGTACTGTTCAAAAATTTCGCTGCATACCGTTTTTCTTGTTCCTTTGTGAGCCACTGTCAACATCCTGGGAACCCACCTGGCAAAAACCTTTTTTAACGCCAACACTTTCAATATTCTGCAAACACTTCCTTCCCCTTTCCCAACGTAGCGTGACAAGTCGTTCACTGTGATGCATCTGTCAGCAGTCACCAATTCGTTTACTCTCTGCACATTGGCTGGAGTGTGTGCAGTACAAGGCCTGCTGCTGTGAGGGCAATCCTCAATATTGCCGTGCCCGCTTTCATCACGTAACCTGCTTGCCCACCGACTAACTGTACTGCGATCGACACCAGCATCTCCATACACCTTTTTCAACCTCTTGTGGATGTTTCCCATGTCTCGTTTTCACAGCACAGGAATTCTATGACAGCACGTTGCTTCTGACTGAACGTCAAGTGTAGCAGCCATCTTGAAGACGTGCTGTGACGGCGCCACTCACGGGAACAGGGTGAACTAAGTTTGAAAACAAGCGGGAAGGATGTATCTACACACTGTAAAACTTTCACACATGCAGAATGAAAACTGTACTTTTACAAAAATAGTGTGCATTTCTTTTGGAGTGACCGTCGTATATTAGCAGTCATTGCTCCCGGCATGTATTCAAAAATCGTATGAAGAACAGTAAATGGTGCAATATTAACTGCACAGACATGACATTACATAATGCAGGTGACACAGAAACTATCTTTTATGTTTTTCTTTCCTTTCGGCGATAATTCCCGTTAACTTTGTTTTAGTGAAGCATCGAAAATGTATGTCCATTTTGTAAACATATTGGATGACTTTACACTGTAACACAAAAAAAGCAACGATGCACCACGAACGTTATCCGAATGGGGCAGAAATCAGTAGATGTTGTATACTTGTACAGATAAATGATTTCAATATCAGAAAGAATTAATTATTTATTCAACAGAAAGTGCTTCACAAATTGACCAAGTCAATACCGCATTGGTATTCAAGCAGTTACTTGGCTTGGCACTGAGTGATCGAGTTGTTGAATGGCCTCCTGGGGGAAATCGAGCCAAATTCTGCCCAATTGGGGCGTTACTTTGTCAAACTCCCGAGCCAGTTGAAGAGCCCTGCCTGTAATACTCGAAACGCTCTCAATCGGGGAGAGATTCGGCGACTTTGCTTGCCAAGGTAGGGTTTGACAGGCACGAGGCCACGCAGTAGAAACTCACACTATATGCAAGTGGACATTATTTTGCTGAAGTGTAATCTCAGGATGGCTTGCCATGTAGAGCAACAAAACAGGGAGTAGAATATCGTTGATGCATCACTATGCTGTAAGGGTGCCGCGGATGACAACCACAGGGGTCTTACTATGAAATGAGATGGCGCCCCAGACCAATCAGTCTTGGTTGTCAGGCCATATGGCGGGCTACAGTCTGGTTGGTATCCAACCGCTGCTCGGAGAATCTCGAGACGGCACGTCTTTGCTGGTCTTCGGAGCTGGACTCATCACTGAAGATAATTCCACTCCAGTCAGTGAGATTCCAGGCCGAACATCGCGGCACTACTGCAAACGGGCTTGTTGGTGTTCAGAGGTCAATGTGGTCAGTGCAAGGGGCGCCGTGAGCTCAACCCCCTTTCTGTGAGCTGCCCGTTAATGGTCCTTGTGGTGACTGAAACACCAGTTGCACGTCGGATCAACGATAACGATGACCCAGGGCTCCGAATGCCTCTCTGACAATTCCCGTCTTCACATTCTACGTCGACTGCTGTGTTCGGCACGGTTCACCCATTCCTGCCAACACGGTTGAATAGTGGCATCGCTCCTATTCAGATTGTGCTGATTACTACCCCTTTCAGCCCAACTACAGATCCTCTCTCAAATCTGCATACGTTGCTCACACAACTGTATGTGAGGCATAGTTGCTGTCCAGCTGAGTACATGGAACAAAATTTATAATGACTTTGTGCCCTGATATCGAGATGTCCCCTGTTAACTATTCTTGCCAGCTGTGCAGTGAAATTGCATTGCAGCATCACACATTCGTCTGTCAGCCGCAAAAACATGCAGGTTTGCATTTTCTGTCAAAGCCTGTATGAATATTAATTTGTGGCCAATTTACTTAACACCTTGGTGAGACATCATTTCTTTTTTGTCTTGGTTTGTATGTTATGTCGTGTTAATTTCTTTTATTAACAGAATATGTCATTTTTGTTCCAGAACTAACAAGTACCTGCAAAAATCATCAATAACAAGAATGTGCGCAGTAAGCGGATTCTTCATTTCCATTCCTGTTTTCCTCACAGGTAAGGGAGTCAATTATATATATCTTCTGATCTTGACCGTACTATTTTTGTAAAGGAAGCATTTTAACTCACCTTATTGTTTATCTTTCTGATAATGTGTTTCTTCACCATACACACTGTCCCAGCTAAGCCTCGGTACATCTGTGTATGTCTTGCAATAGTTAACTCTGAAGAATGACTTTGTCTCTAAGCTCAGCAACATTTTTGGTGGTGTTTATGTGTCAGATGACTGTTCGGTGCCTCAGCTTTATAGTGAGTGGTTGCCCTTACACCTTCCATTATTTACGCCCCACTCAGGACTGTCCAGCATCATATTAATGACTATTTATTACATAATGAGGAGTTGCTCTTTTTTAATTGTAGCCCAATGACTTGTGGTAGCATCTTTTTCTTGTCTGTTATTTCTTTTCATAATCTTTCATGCCAAAGTATGCCACTACTACACAACAGTTCTTCTGGTGTACTCTACTTTAAATGTAGGCAATCAGCTTAGATTCTGAAATTAATGTCTGCAAACATAATTTGCACTTTTTCACATGATATCCACAAAGTTATGGATCAATCCTGAAAGAATCCAGGTAGTTGGGTGGATGCAGCTTTCCTTCACTTCTGAATAGAAGTAAATTTGTGTCTAGATTAAGGACTCTTGGCACGATAGGTGCAGCACATTATCTGAGATGGAGAGTCATTGACAAATGTGGAAGTAATTTCATAAATGCCCTGGGAAGTATGTTGTGACACTTGCTGTTATCATTACACGGTTTAGTAATCATCTTTCTGATAACTTTTAGTAGATGATGCAGTTATCTGTAATAAAGCACTGTCTGAGAAAACTTCATAAATATTCCATCACTGTTCATAAGGTTTCAAAGTGCTGCCAATTTTGACAACTTGTTTAAAATGTTCACAAATGTAAAATTGTACATTGCACAAAATGAGAAAAGTAATATTCTATGACTGCGATGTGAGTATGTCACATCTGGAATTGGCAAACTCACACAAATAGCGAGGTGTAACATTTTGAAGGGTTATGAAATCAAATGGTCACATAGGCTCAGTCACAGGTAAAGCAGGTGGCAGACTTCGGTTCACTGGTAAGGTATTAAGAAAATGTTATCTACACAGTAAATTGCTTACAAAATACTCATGTGACCCATCCTAGAACATTGCTCAAGTGTATGTATGAGACCTGTGTCAGGTAGTACTAATGGGATATTGAAAATACATACACATAGGGTCATCACATCCATGCAAGAGCGTCATGCGACACGATGCATACATTGCAGCGACATGATGCATGCCCAATTCTTCAGTCAACATTCGTTGATATGTCTCATAACCAATACCCACTTCGTCCTCAAGGTCTTGAATGGTTTGAAGGCGATCTGCACGAACCAATTGTTGAAATTTGGCAACAATGTCTGGCATTGTGTGGGTAACAGTTCTTCCAGTTTGAGCATCATGTTCGACGTCTGTACAGCCGGCCCCGAACCGAGCATGCCACTCAAACACATGCGTACGACTCAGTCTCTGTCCTCCAAACACTTGTTGAATGATTGAAAGGGTCTCCATATCACTTTTCCCGAGATTCACACAGAATTTGATACACGCGCTCTGTTCTGTTCGCGGATCCATCATAAAATCGCCAACCACCAAACACAGAGTATTATGGAAATCACTGTGGACACACAACATGTCCTCCCAGCTGAATGCCGCTCCACACACAGACTCATCAGATACGCAGCTCTCGCCACCTAGTGGTGCAAATATCTACTACTCATACTTTCCAGATGGCAGCACCAGGCATGAAAATTTGGAATCCACCTCGTATGTAATTTTTGCCATGAACTTTTACAGTGTATCCTTGTGGCATGTTAGTCACAGCTCGAGCCACACAACAGCACTTTATGTACTGTGCTTAGCCTTTAGAAAACAGTAATTGAAATTATCTTCATACAAGCTTAAGCAGAAGTAACTACATAACTTTCACATTTGAAGGGCTTACCATTATGGTTTGAAGCGCAATAAAAATCAACAGATACAAGGGCTCCTGCCCATTTATATGAGGAACTGCCAAATTACATACATATGTATGTCTGTATGTATGTGTGTAAATGTGTATGCATACACTTGTGTATGTGGATTAAAACAACATATGCTGGAAGGATGATAAAGGCTTAGTGTTTCATTGAAAAATAAATCATTAGAGTTGAGGACATGTATATGTACACTGCCTAGGTAAAACAATTACATGGAGTTGTATTCTGAATTTATACTAGCAGCATTAAATAAAAAAATAAATGATATACAAATAAAGGCATTGTGAGCACAACATTTTTTTGGGGGGGGGGGATATAAAAATAGCTGGGATTAACATTTGTGTGCAAAAAAGTGATAAACTAGCCACTAGACAAAGGAGTGTAATTCATAATTCTTTATGAATGCATCTGCGAATGAAATATGACATCAAGGGATCACCAATTTAGTATTGGAGGGCAGCGTGGAGGGTAAAAATCATAGAGAGAGACCAAGAGATGAATACACCAAGCAGATTCAGAAGGATGTAGGTTGCAGTAGGTACAGGGAGATGAAGAAGCTTGCACAGGATAGAGTAGCATGGAGAGCTGCATCAAACCAGTCTCAGAACTGAAGACCACAACAACAACAACAACAACAACAACAACAACAACAACAATGTCCAAAATAGAAAGAGGCTTAAGAATGAGAAAACTTAATCTACTGAGAAAATAATAAATTTTTAAACATGAAAAGAAGAGGTTCTGGGATATTTGGGTATGTTTTAGAAGTCTGAAGAAAAAATGAAGGAATACCATTGCACCTGGAGGTGATAGTGGACATGTGTCAATGATAGGATTTCAAGTTGCAGGTGCTGAATTCAAAAATGAAATCAGGTTTTGTGGACATAATTTTCTCTTGGCGACCTACCCTCTATGTATTAACATTCTTGATAACACTACACGATGGTTGTTCTTCTGTGGCATAACATAAATATTCCACTAATTTAACTGTTGCAAAATAATAAAAATATGTACAAGGGATTTCCACACATGACCCTCAGTTCAGGAGTCAACCTTCAGGAAATTTGGGTGGTTTGGCAGCACTGCCACTGAGTCATGCGTGAACATGTAGAATCATGTTGCATTTGTTAGCATTTTCATTTCAGCATTTCGAATTCTGACAATTGCTGGAAGTGAATGCTTGCTATTTTAAGTACATGAAGGTTGTGTTCGTCTGATAGGAAGAAATGCTTTGTATCAGAGTAAATAATACAAATTCTTTATGTTACATCTGTACGGAGTTAACTTTGAAATCGCAAAAGAAGAATCTTAATCTTCTTGTTAAGAATTACTGTGAATTTTATTTCAGGTGGAAGGTTGGTGCCTCAGGACAAGAACTGTCATCCTGCTGCCGCCCCCCCCCCCCTTTCCCACCTTATATGCTTTTAGTCATGTTATACACTACTGAAAAGCTGGGTAAAAAGGTAATGTCACATGATCTTTGCTGTTCCCATCATTTCGAAGAGATTAGATTAGATAAGTACTTGTTCCATAGATCATGAATACGACAGTTCATAATGATGTGGAACGTGTCAGGTTAATAAAAGATGCCTATCCAAGATATTACATTACACAAAATATTACATGACATTTAATTTTTTTTTTTTTTTTTTTTTTTTTTGTGTGGGGGATGGGGAAATTACCCACTTACTATATCCAAAAATTCATCAAATGAGTAGAAGGAGTTGCCATTCAGAAATTCTTTAAATTTCCTTTTAAATGCTATATGACTATCTGTCAGACTTTTGATGATATTAAGTAAGTGACGAAAGACTTTTGTGGCAGCATAATTTACCCCCTTCTGAGCCACAGTTACATTTATCCTTGAGTAATGACGATCATCCTTTCTCCTAGTGCTGTAGCCATATACACTGCTATTAGTTTTGAATTCGTTCAGATTGTTAATAACAAATTTAATAAGTGAATATATATATTGTGAGACTATAGTGAAGATCCCTAGCTCTTTAAATAAGTGTCTGCAGGATGATCTTGGATGAGCTCCACCAATTATTCTGATAATACGCTTTTGTGCAATGAACACTCTTTTACTCAGTGATGAGTTACCCCAGAATATGACGCCATACGAAAGCAGAGAATGAAAATAGGCGTGGTAAGCTAATTTACTGAGATGTATATGGCCAAAATTTGCAATGACCCTAATAGCATATGTAGCTGAACTCAAACGCTTCAGCAGATCTTCAATGTGTTTTGTCCAGTTCAATCCCTCATCAATGCATACACCTAGAAATTTTGAATATTCTACCTTAGCTACCGATTTCTGATCGAAGTCTATATTTATTAATGGTGTCATTCCATTTACTGTGTGGAACTGTATATCCCGTGCTTTGTCAAAGTTTAACAGACCACACAAAATACTCACATTTGTCTGACAGAAATAGATGGCATCCCCTCAAAAACAAGCAAAATTGTACAATATTCTAATTAACCATTTGCTCACTGTGAAGAACTCCCAATACCAGTGTCCTCTGCAGAAGTCAGAGATAGAGATATGTATGCTGAGCCAACAGTTCGAGGCCACTGTGAATCATATGTGCAACACTTTTTGTCTGAAGGGATTTCAGTGATATTATTCTTGATTTAAATATGTCAATGCAACAGGCTGAGCTTCTATCTTCATGATTAAAAGGATGGAATCTTCTTATAAAAGTGAGTTTTTATCATGACTGTCATGCTGTTTTTTCTGAACATTTCTCTAATGAAGGTGCCATGGTTTTTCATAATGATATTAAGTCCATCATCCGACTCTTCATCATGATTTCTGTGTAAATGAGTTGTGCTTGTTCATATATTCCGGCAAAGTTTGTCTGAAAACAATAATTCTCCACGATGAGAACAAGTTTTCTTCTTTCCGAATTACTTATGAATGATGAATACAAAAGAGAAATTTAAATTGCCACTGGTGGGGAGGCTTGCGTGCCTCAGCGATACAGATAGCCATACCGTAGGTGCAACCACAAGGGTGGGGTATCTGTTGAGAGGCCAGACAAACGTGGTTCCAGAAGAGGGGCAGCAGCCTTTTCAGTAGTTGCAGGAGCAACAGTCTGGATGATTGACTGATCTGGTCTTGTAACATTAACCAAAACAGCCTTGCTGTGCTGCTACTGTGAACGGCTGAAAGCAAGGGGAAACTACAGCTGTAATTTTTCCCAAGGGCATGCAGCTATATTGTATGGTTAAACGATGATGGCATCCTCTTGGGTAAAACATTCCGGAGGTAAAATAGTCCCCCCATTCAGATCTCCAGGCGGGAACAACTCAGGAGGACATCGTTATCAGGAGAAAGAAAACTGGCGTTCTATGGATCGGAGCGTAGAATATCAGATCCCTTAATCGGTTAGGTAGGTTAGAAAATTTAAAAAGGGGAATGGACAGGTTAAAGTTAGATATAGTGGGAATTAGTAAAGTTTGGTGTCAGGAGGAACAAGACTTCTGGTCAGGTGAATACAGGGTTATATAAATACAAAATCGAGTAGGGGTAATGCAGGAGTAGGTTTAGTAATGAATAAAAAGTAGCAGTGTGGGTAAGCTACTACAAACAGCATAGTGAAGGCATTATTGTAGCCAAAATAGACAATAAGCCCACGCCTAGCACAATAGTACAAGTTTATATGCCAACTAGCTCTGCAGACGACGAATAAATTGAAGAAATGTATGATGAGATAAAATAAATTATTCAGATAGTGAAGAGAGGCGAAAATTTGATAGTCATGGGTGACTGGAATTCGATAGTAGGAAAAGGAAGAGAAGGAAACGTAGTAAGTGAATATGGATTGGGAGTAAGAAATGAAAGAGGAAGCCACCTGGTAGAATTTTGTACAGGGTATAACTTAATCATAGGTAGCACTTGGTTTAAAAATCACGAAAGAAGGTTGTATACCTGGAAGAGGCCTGGAGACACTGGAAGGTTTCAGATAGGTTATATAATGGTAAGACAGAAATTTAGAAACCAGGTTTTAAATTGTAAGACATTTCAGGGGCAGATGTGGACTCTGACCACAAAAATATTGGTTATGAACTGTAGATTAAAATTGAAGAAACTGCGAAAAGGTGGGAATTTGAGGAGATGGGATCTGGATAAACTGAAAGAATCAGAGGTTGTAGAGAGTTTCAGAGAGAGCATTAGGGAACGATTGACAAGAGTGGTGGAAAGAAATACAGCAGAAGAAGAATGGATAGCTTTGAGGGATGAAATAGTGAAGGCAGCAGAGGATCAAGTAGGTAAAAAGATGAGGGCTAGTAGAAATCCTTGGGTAACAGAAGCAATATTGAACTTATTGATGAAAGGAGAAAATATAAAAATGCAGTAAATGAAGTAGGCAGAAAGGAATACAAACATCTCAAAAATGAGATTGACAGGAAGTGCAAACTGGCTAAACAGGGATGGTTAGAGGACAAATCCAAAGATGTAGAGGCATATATAGATACTGCCTACAGGAAAATTAAAGAGACCTTTGGAGAAAACAGAACCACCTGTATGAATATCAAGAGCTCAGAACGTAGATGAAGATGAAATGGAAGACATGATACTGCATGAAGAATTTGACTGAGCACTGAAAGACCTACGTCGAAACAATACCTCAGGAGTAGATAACATTCCATTAGAGCTACCGATAGCCTTGGGAGAGCCACCCCTGACAAAATTCTACTATCTGGTGAGAAAGATGTATCAGACAGGCGAAGTACCCTCACAATACCCTCACACTTCAAGAAGAATAAAATAATTCCAGTCCCAAAGAATGAAGGTGTTGACAGGTGAAAATTACTGAAGTATCAGTTTAATAAGTCACATGTGCAAAATACTAACACGAATCCTTTACAGAAGAATGGATAAAATGGTAGAAGCCAACCTTGGGGAAGATCAGTTTGGATTCAGGAGAAATGTAATGTGAGGCAATGCTGACCCTACGACATCTCATAGAAAATAGGTTGAGGAAAGGCAAACCTACATTTATAGCATCTGTAGATTTAGAGAAGGCTTTTGACAATGTTGATTGGAATATTCTCTTTCAAATTCTGAAGGTGGCAGGGGTGAAATACTTACAGAGGGGCATGAAAGGGAAGCAGTGGTTGGGAAGGGAGTGGGACAGGGTTGTAGCATATCCTTGATGTTATTCGATCTGTATACTGAGCAAGCAGTATAGGAAACAAAAGAAAAATTTGGAGTAAGAATTAAAATCCAGGGAGGAAGAAATAAAAACTTTGAGGTTTGCCGATGACATTGTAATTCTCTCAGAGACAGCAAAGGACCCGGAAGAGCAGTTGCATGGAATGGACAGTGTCTTGAAAGGAGAATATAAGATGAAAAGCAAAATGAGGATAATGGAATGTAGTCTAATTAAATCAGGTGATGCTTAGGGAATTAGATTAGGAAATGAGACACTTAAAGTAGTAGATGATTTTTGCTATTTGGGCAGAAAAATAACTGATGATGGTCAAAGCAGAGAGGATATAAAATGTATACTGGCAATGGCAAGGAAAGCGTTTTTGAAGAAGAGAAATTTGTTAACATAGAGTATAGATTTAAGTGTTAGGAAGTCTTTTCTGAAAGTATTTGTATGGAGTGTAGTCATGTGTGGAAGTGAAACACTGACGATAACTTGTTTAGACCAGAAGAGAATAGAAGCTTTCGAAATGTGGTGCTGCAGAAGAATGCTGAAGATTAGATGGGTAGATGACATAACTAATGAGAAGGTACTGAATAGAATTGGGAAGAAGAGGAATTTATGGCACAGCTTAACTACAAGAAGGGATCGGTTGGTAGGACATGTTCTGAGGCATCAAGTGATCACCAATTTAGTATTGGAGGGAAGTGTGGAGGATAAAAATCATTCAGGGAGACCAAGAGATGAATACACTAAGCAGATTCAGAAGGATTTAGGTTGCAATAGTTACTCGGAGATGAAGAAGCTTGTGCAGGATAGAGTAGCATGGAGGGCTGCATCAAACCAATCTTGGGACTGAAGACCACAACTCAACACACTTACACTTATCCGTACCAAATATGAAAAATACAAACAGTGTGTATGTGGAGAACTCAAGGTAGTTATAACTCTTCTTGGCATGCACATCAGAACACAAAACATGGGTGCTTTCTATGCGAGTAGTGCGGTAGAGAGAGAGGAAAAAAAAAACACACACACACACAAACAGTTATGGAAAAATGGCCTACTAGGAACGAACTACTGCCTGGACAGATCAATGTAGTGTACACTTCTCTTGTTGTATCTACTTCCACAGAACATTAAATTGGCACTCGTAAAGACTTTGTGAAGCCGTGAAAAGAAACTTCACTTGGATTGACATACTGGTGAGAGAAGGTTTCAAGAATCAATGGAGCAAAAATAAATGGAGGAATGTTTGTAGGACCACATATTAAATAAAGGACATCTGATGAACATTGATTTGTCGAGTTATTTTAAATGAATGGCATGAATGTCTTTCACAAGTGTCCTCGAGACAATTTTCGACAACCATAGGGTGGAGAACTGACTCAATACTGGCGAGAACTACTGAGATTATGCCACCTTATATGATGTGATTTGTCAATTAAAATACATTTTTTGAGCGATCATTTTGACTACTTCCCAGATAATCTTGGTGCAATTAGTGACAAACATGGAGAAAAGTACCACCAGGGCTTTCCTCAAATGAAAAAGCATTATCAAGGCAAATGGAGAACCACTATGTTATCCATCTAGTACTGGTCCTTATAAAGTGATGCTCCTGAGGCAAATTATCACAAGAAATAGTTTTAGATATGATTCTTTATCTTTCTTTACTCTTACTGTAGATTTTATTTCATTCCTTTGCATACTGACAGATTATTTGCTGTTCGCATATAGAAATCTTGTCGAAAGACTGAGTCATTTTGTCAGATACGTTTAATTACAGGCTGCCATAAACATTTACAAAAACTATTATTACCCAAAAGCTGTGGCTAGTGCAGAAAATCTGAAATTAGATCTGAATTCAGAGATCGAATAACAGTTTATATGGTTCTTGTAACTAAATTTTTTAAGGAAATTTCAATGTTTTGGTTGATCTATTTAATTAGCATGTATAGGATCATTGTTGCACTCTTCCATCCAGGTATTTATTTCCTGTAGTTAGCCAACAGCCATCCCCATGTGATGTGTGTTCTGCAGCCCTTTGAGTTGCAGGAGCCAGAAGCAGGATTATCTGCCACACAAATAATATTGCGACCACTCCTCAAGTCTGTGTCCACATAGTTGGAGTGGCAGGATATTTGAAATAACAGATCAGTTGGCCTTATATCCTAGGAACATCAATTCTTTTTTTACCAAGATGTTTTCTTTATCTGCACTTCTATAGTTACACACATTTTTGTCTCTGTAATTCTTGATATATATTTTGCTGGTGGCTCCAATTGATATTCAATCAGTTTTATTCTTAAGTCTAGCAGCAGTAATTCATAATTAATAATCAATAATTAATGTTATTTCACTACATGCTAATTACTAAGCAAATTTCTCTCTTTCCAGGAATCATCTTGTACACATTCATCCAATTCCATTCAACTCCAGCCATAATAACCAGCGTATTTATTGGTGTTGGTATTGTGTTCTGTGGTTGTGCCATGGTTCACAATGTTTTCGTGTGGCAAAGGGTAAGTTTTACAAGGTATTTCATCATTGATTGAGTCAAATACGAAAGATATCTAAAAAGTAATCCTCCATTTTCTTGTAGCATAGGAAGTAATGTGGGGGTACAGAACAGCTGCTACAATCATGCAGTAGATGAGTAAGCTTAGAGCTGCAACATTAATTCTTTATGGCTCCAACGTTTATTTGAAACAAAACTAGCAATTAAATATCCCTCCAAATGTGATACACATTCAGTAATACTGAGTTTGCGGTTCGATGTGAAATCTGTGGTGCATACATCTAACAGTACAAAAAATTCAAGAAATTCATAAATTTATGAAATTATGAGAATGATTCTGGAAGCAAAGCTGAATGGAACTTCGTGATGAGCCATGGTAAATCACCACATGATGGAATTACTGGAAAAGCAAAATGACTTATAGCATGTGCAGGCTTTGGCAGCCCAAGGAAAAACAAATTTTGATACTGTTTGACTCGTTCACATTTTATGATAAGAATGTGCATGGGATCAAGTTTTGGAAATGACGAAATCACTTGTGAAAGAGAGACATTCACCAAACTGTGCCAATTGATGGAAACCAAATTCAGATCAGCAAAGTTTAAAATGATACAGCTTTTTTATAGCTAAACTGACCATTCCATGACAAGCTGTTTTGGGGAAAAGATTTTCAGTCTCCAATCTGGACAATATATAACCTGTATTCATGATGATAAATGGTGGATTTCCTACACAACTGAACTGACCAGAATGAGAAACAAGGCTGGAAGTGACAGGTTATGTGAAATGTGTAACAAGCTTGTAAAACACACGGACGTAAGTGTGATTTGTGGACTGTGGTGTAGGAACTTCTTTCACAGTGTTTGTGTTAACCTTACTAACAGCAAAGTTCACTTGGTAAATTGTTCAAAAGAATGAATTAAGTTCTGCTGTGATGAATGTGAAGCTAAGTAGTAGTAGTAGTAGCTTAATTCATCCATAGATCTCTTTTTACTAGGATATAGGAAATGTCAAAGAAATTACAAGTTTAGACCAAATTAAAATAAGTTAAACCATATACATTTACAGACTTCTAGTTGGAGACAATCATTAGATTTACTCCTGGTATACAATACTTTTTTTACAAATAAATTATTAAATAATGTAATGCTACACTGTTCACTCATATCTCACTATGTCACTACACACACAAACATACCCTGGTAATCTCTGGGCCATTTTCTGTACCACAACTTCCCATTTGCTATCCTGAAAAACTGAGTCAGCATCCCTCTATAATAAGTGGTATGTTGCACTCAGAAAGAGGAAGAGGTGTTAGTATTGTGCAATGCATAGCTTGGGGACAAGCTTTTTTAGAAAAGGAAGAAAGAAGGGAAAAACATAGTGTGAAGGTGTTATGTGGAACATTGGATGTTTTATAATCATTATTACTATTTTACCAAACCCCTACTCTGTTTTATCTAAGTAATCCTTCAATCTATAAAATGTATTGCACAACAGGTACTTTGTATCTGCCTGTTTAAATAAGTGTATTTTTGCAATTTTTTATCTCTTTTGGAAATTTTTTGTACAGTTTTATTTCTCGGTAAAAAATTCTGTTTTGAGTTTTATGTTTATTTTTTCTTGGCAAATGTAAGTTGAGTCTTGTTCCATGGCCATGGACAGAACAGTAATTACCAATGTTATTTTTGATGTGTACAACTGACTGGTAAATCTTTTCACACGGAGCTGTTAAAATACCCAGTGTTTTGAACACATCTTTACAATGAGCTTAACTACCACTTTTGGTTATGATTCTTATGGCTCTTTTCTGGAGTTTGAAAATTGTGTTCATATTTTGTGGATTTGTTCCCCAAAAAAGTAATGCCATAGCTAAGAATTGAGTGTACATATGAATAGAATGTAACTAAAAGACACTGCATGTTACACACTGATAAGAGGATTCTAAAGGCATAACATGCTGATGATATTGTGTTTGCAAGTACCTTTGTGTGTTCACACCACTTCAACTGAGAATCAATATTCATTCCTAGAAATTTTGCATTTGTTACACAGTCTATAGAGGTGTCATTTATGTTTAATTTAACATTGTCATTTTCCCTCTTCAAACTGAAATTCATGGCATTAGTTTTCTTTATGTTCAATGTCACTTTATTGCTTATTGACCAATCATAAACTTCCCTGTGAGCTTCATTTGCTTTCTCTGCAAGGAGTTCTTTTGTTTTCCTAATGCTGAGATCTATTTGAAGTATGTGTTATCTCTACTCTTTGTACCCTGTCTGCTAGATATGACCGAAACCAGTCATTGGCCACCCCTCTTATTCCTAATGATTCTAATTTATTCAATAGAATCTTGTGGTCACTGTATCAAAGGCCTTAGAAAGATCCAAAAATATGCCTGTGACACACTAATCTTTGTCAAGAACAACAAATACAACCTTTGTGAATTCTACTATGGTTGGCTTTGTATTTTTTGCCACTTCGGAAACCAAACTGTGATTCACTTAAAAGATTGTATTTATTCAGGTAATTCATTAATCTGTCTTTCATTACGGCTTCTGTTATTTTTGAGAATGGTGACAGCACGGAAATGGGCCAGTAACTTTCTGTCTTCTGTATTACCTTTCTTAAGCAAAGACACAACTCTTGCCTGTTTTAACTGCTCTGGAAATGTCCCTGATGTGAAGGATTCATTTATTATATTTGTTAAGGGGCATTGCATAATCTCTATGCATTGTTTCAGTACACACATTGGTACTTCATCTAAGCCTACTGACATTTTATTTTTTAAACAGTTTTATTGACTTCATTCTCTGTGGTCGGAAGTAACATCATTGTATTTAGTGCAACATTATTTGCAGGTGTTATATTTGTTTTGGGGAATTTTTGCTGTAACTTCTCTGCAATACTTGAAAAATGCTCATTTACATAGTTTGCTAAGTGTTGTGGATCATTTATTACCTTATCCCCCTCCCTTAGCAGTATGTTATTCTGCATTTCTTTGACTCTCCCCATTTCCTTTTTTTATAACATCCCAGACTGTTTTGCGTTTATTCTCTGAATTATATATTATTTTGTCATTAAATGACTTTTTTTGCAGCAATCAGCACCTTCCTATAGATCTTTTTGTATCTATGACAGAAATTTAAGAATTCTGGATCATTGCGGCTCTTTTTCATAGAACTGAGGTATTTAAGTGTTTGGGAGGACTTCTTAATACCTGCTGTTATCCATCTGTTTTTGTGAGTTGTTGATACAGACATGCATACTTTTGGAAATGCCTTTTCAAAGTTCAATTTAAATAATGTGGAGAATTTAGAGAATTTCATATTCACATTGGTTTCCTTATACACTTCATCCCAGCTTTGTTTTGTTGATTCCTATGAAAAATCTTTTATTTTTATTTCTGACAGATGTTGTTTGTAGGCTTGTACTTTAGGGAATGATTCGATGCCTGGTTTTACTGTTCTTATTTGACAGAAATGGTCTGATAGTCCGAGATCTTTTACAGCTACATCATATTTTTACCTGTCCATATTTGTGGCTATATGGTCAATTACTGATGCAGTCACTGTAGTAACACTTGTTGCACTATTGACCAATGACATGCCAAAACTTTGAAGCATATTTATGAGGGTGCTGCTGGGTTCATTTATGATATTAGTGTTGATGTTAATGTCCCCACACAGAATTACGTTGACCTTTGTACTTGGGACTTTATCTAGAACTTCTATTAATATATTGAAAGAAGTGTCCGCACTATCACAGGAAGATCTATACACACATAAAATGAATAATTTCTTGGTGATATCAAGCCCTGTGAATTCAATAGCTGATATTTGAAAGTGTTTGTCTTCGCTTGCTTTACTGAGGTCATGTCTTGATTTGAACTGTGTTCCTTTTCTGATATAAATGCATGATCTTCCACCCCTTGAACCAGTTCTGCAGTAAGAGTTTGCCCTTTCATATGATGATAACACTACATGCTGGATTTCTGTCTCTCTGCACCAGTGCGCAGTAACACAAACTACTAGACTGGAGCTCAACTTCTAATAGTTGTATTTTATTTTTTATTGATTGCATGATGTTTTAAGTCGGTGAAATGCCCCATTTTACTCTTTCCTATTGTTTGTTTTTCTTTGTGACATCTGGTATGTGTGATATTTGGAGTTATAAAATCTGTCTTGTGAGTGATTGTTTCAGTATTTTTTAAACTACTGGAGATACTCTTTAGGTGGGGGAACCTGTTGTCTGGATTTATCCTAAAAAAGACTTACTTTCCCTATCCATGACAATAGGTATTTGGCCCTGTGTGGCCCGAGATCCACCGCCTATACCTGTGTGTATCAACTGTACCAATCTTCCCTTCCCAGCCCTGTTTCGGTGTAGGCCATGCCTAGTGAAACCCCACCTGTTGATAGTTCCGACAGGCACCAGAGAAACTTGAGAAAAGTTGGCTGCCCTCAGAGCCATCCCTAACCCCACACTGATTCGCCTCACAGCCCCATCATGGTGTGGTTGATTATGATGCTGGAACAGCTCAAGAAAGTGTGTGTTGGTGCAGTGAGTCAGGGAAGCTATCTTGTTCAGGTCACCACCTATGTCATATGCCCCATCCTTGTCCAAACTGTTTCCCACCCCACCCACCATCGCTATCACCCACTTTTATAAAGTCCTTACATAAAGACCGTAAGTCTTCTATCACATGACTTAGCCCTGCATTTGGTTTGGAGATACTGGTGGCCTGGTACACTGCCCCTAAACTTTCCTGTAACTGAGGGCCTTCACCTCACCCACAGCTACTATCTACCAGCAGCACTTTCTTCTTCCTAACACTTTGTACACGCCTAGGCCTCTTGGCCTCGGTTGAAGTGTGCAGCACATTTTCTGCTATAAGTTCCTTCCTCGCTTCCTATTCCCAACCTAGATGCAGTTCCAGGAGAGAACCTCTTCTGTTCTCCCAACATTCTCCCCACTGAACCACCACCCCACCCCCCAGTGAAAATATTTCCTACGAGACTAGCAACAAATCCTTCTACTCACTAATCTATAAAAGCTCCCACATTTCTCACTCATGGTCAGTTTCGAAGGAATACTTAAACAATGTTTTAAATGTAAGTTTAAAGAATGTTTTAAATTTGTCAAGGATGCAAGATTGGATGTATGTAAACAAATAACGACACAAAGGTCTTATGTGCGGCGGTTGTTGTTTTTGTACTGATTTAGAGATACAATGACAGAAGAATGAATTAGTAATTACCTTTGCGTTTAGAGAATTTACGTATCAAGCGTGTATGGTTAGGTTTTTAAATGTTTATAACTTGCAAAATTTACGTCTAGATCGCATCTATCTAACTAGTAAACAGTACGAAGTGAGTTAGTTAAATGTGATTTAGAAACGTTAATTACACTTTTATTGCGACGAAAGACACTGATGAAACTAGCAGCTGTTTTTTTTTTTTTTTTTTTTTTTTTTTTTTAATGTCACGCAAAATTTCTTGTTATGTCGCGATTATCGGGACTTCAGATAACCCTACGTTTTTTCAAGAACAAGCTCTGCTTGGACGTTAATACTCAGTTGTGCGGCAAGAACGGACAGTGCAGCAAGTACACGAAGAAAATTTAAAATTTACGCTATTTCCTCTTAAATAAGTTATTTTAGCTGACGAAGAAAATACTTGTGATCTCACTCGTAGGCCATCTTGGAATTTGCCTTAAATTTCTATATTTCTCATATCTTCAATCAGTACTTCGTTAGGATAGTGAAAAATACTGTCAGTGGAATTCCCGACTCTGGCTTAGATTGTATAGCTCATATACAAAATTCCAGTTGTTGCACTATTTAAAACTGGAATTTAATGCATCCGATGGACATTGTAAAGATAGTGAATTCATACGAGCATTAAGAGAGTGCAGATAGCCTTGCCTTGCTCAGTCCCAAACAAAATTATGCTGCAGCTTGCTCAGCCACCAACCATATAAATCGACAAATGTTTACCGTTTGGTGTCATGCATGAATTTCCGAAACTGGTACAGACTGTACCAGTCTACAACAAAGGTGAGCCATGTGAAGTAAACACTCTTAGACCGATTTCAATAATCCCACATTTAGCTAAAGTTATGGAATCTGTGATGAAATACCATACACTAAGTTACTTTCAAGACAATAGACTCTTCCAGGACACACAGCATAAAGTCAACACTTACAGCAGCATTGGATTTAATTACAAAGAAAAGTAGGGTTTTGAGGACAGAGAAAATGTGGTGCTGATACTCTGTGACCTTAGCAAGGCATTTGACTGCATCTCGTACAAGATGCAGCTTAATAAGTGAAAGATGTTGTTCTGGCAATTCTTCAATCTTACCTTGCAAATTGAAGGCAAGTAGCATCAATCCATGGAGCAATCTCCTAAGAACAAAAATTGGAGCTTGGCATACACTAGGGATCTTCCGTGCTTCTTATTCATGTCAATGACATAGGCCTTAACAACCACATGTTAGTTTCCTGATGACACCACCCTCTTTGCCACAGGAGAAACTGCTGCACAGGTTCTAGAAGTAACAGATGTGCTTTTTAAAAACATCAAAGAGTGGTTTCTGAAAAATAAAATAAAAATGAAGAAAAAAATGCACCATCTGATATGCAGCCTCAGCATTGTTGCATGCCAGGATAATGTGGAGGCTGCCAAACTGCTGGGCTCCATGACTGACAACAAACTATCAATGAATGAGCAAAAAGATTATGTGTGCTGCAAGCTGTCCCAATGGGGAGACCAATGGTTGTATTAACTGACCAGTACCTTACATCATTGTATTATGCACTATTTCACAGCCACATTAATTGTGGCCTGCTGTTACAGGGACACTCCTCATGTTGCAAGGGCATGTTAATGCTGAAAAAAAAAATGCTGTAAGGATCATCACTTCAAGCAAAAGATTGGAGTATTGCAAGCCTGTATTCACGCGGATACAAATAATGACCATTTTCAGCCAGTATGTGTTGTTTTCCAATGGTTGCTCACAAAAATGTTCAGCAGGCTGCCTCAGGAAGTGCAACGTCTGCCACCAGAATTATTCAAAAGGAAAATTGCATGTGACTTGAAACAGCATCTAATCTACTCTATTGGAGAATTTTTCAACAGTGAGCAAAATGACTAACAAAAATAAAGTTCTTTTATCTGTTATATGTCCTTATGGTGAACAATTTTCTTTAAACATCTTATAAAAAACAAAAAAAACTCGTATGTGTGTACGTAATATTGAGACAGTCCATCCAGTTGTGACTGGAAAATGATGCAAATCTGGGATTAAAGTAATATTTAGTCAGTTGTTTCAAATGAGTATCATGAGAGCACTAAATGCTACTTAAGCAATTTCTGCACACACTGTACCAGCCGATCTGATGAAAATAGGGAATAAGAATTTGGGTAAACTTTTGAAGGACCCAACCTGGCAATGGCCAGGTAAACACTGACCACAAAAATGGAAGTAGCTGACAGAATATTTGAACCCTGTTGTCGTATCAGCAGTGCTGCATTCCAATACTTTTATTCTCAATTCACTCCTTGTAAGAGAGTGACTTTCTATATCATATTGTGGCCACCTTTCTTGTTTTGTATTTACTTTTTATAGATATTTAAGACAATCATACCTTTTTTAAGATTGTGTTCCATTTCCTGTATACATAATCATTTGAGTCAGTAGATATTTCAGTGTCTACTTACACTGATGTGCAAAAACATTATAATCACTGTGCTTAACAAAGAAACTACACCACAACTGGTGAATCAACAATATTTTATTGCATACATGGCCACTTTTGGAACACTTAAAAAAGTTCCATCATCCGGTATAAACTGTGACAATGAAAATATTATGTTACAAGGCATTGGGAGGGCACCCTAAAGTTTTTAAAAGTTCCATATAAAGGACAAGCTAGTGGACACTGTTCTGTTTTCCAAGATGATGTAATAATATTAACAGAATCTTCCGTCGGTTCTTGGTAGAACAACATTATAATAAATGAAAAGCACCAGTTTGCTTTTGTTCTACAATATTACTTTTATTGTAAGCCGAAAACCGGTTTACAATAAAAGTAATATTGTAGAACAAAAGCAAGCTGATGCTTTTCATTTATTATGATGTAATAAGATAGATAGACAGATATTCAGCGATCACAGGCTCTGCACGCCACGCACTGCTTCCACAAACTGTCTCCACTCCTTCCCGTTTTGTGCCCGGTTCCTCCAGGTGTCTGCAGTTCCCAGGGCTGCTAGGTCCTTCGCCAGGTTGTCCATCCAGCTCTGCCTTGCTTGTCCACGGGGCGTTTGGTGTTTGGTTTACCGGCAAGTGCCATCTTTGCCTGTCTGGCATATGGGCTACATGGCCCACCCATTGTATTCTTTTGCTCTGTATCTTCTGTAGGATAGTTGGTTGTCGCATCAGAAGGTAGATTTCCTCGTTTTTCCTCCTCCTCCATTCTCCCTTATCTAAAACTGGTCCCCATGTCTTCCTCATTACTCTTCTTTCAAATATTAATAGTTTTTCCCTTTCTTGCTTAGTCATGCTCCATGTTTCTGAACCATACATTACTGCTTGGCATATCACTGTGTAGTAGATTTTCATCTTACTGTTCACTGAGATCAATTTAGAGCCAAGCATCTCTCTGAGGGAATGCATGCATTTCGTTCCCACTGCTATTCTTTCCTTGATGCCCATTTTTATGTTGTCTGTGGTAAACAAAGATCCCAAGTATTTGAACTGGTGTACTCTCTTGAACCTCTTGCCATCTGTCTCAAGAAGTTCTACCTGCTCTTGTCTTCTTCCTAATTGCATGAACTCTGTTTTGTCTCAATTCACTTTGAGCCCTACCTTCTGTGCATTATTGTCCATTTTCTGCTACATTTCTTTCAACTCGTGCTTTGATTCACTTAACAGTACTATGTCATCTGCATATGTGAGACAATTGAAGTTACCGTCCATCTCTACTCCAGCCCACTTCTATTGCCTACACTCCTTTATTACTTTCTCTAAGATGGCATTGAACAGAACACATGACAGAGCATCCCCTTGTCTGAGGCCTGTCTCAATCTTGAATGTTTCTGATGTGGCTCCTCGGAAACGTACCGCTGCCTTTGACCCTTCCATACAAGCTTGCACCATTTTCACTAGCTTCTCAGGGATTCTGAAGTCCCACACTGCATTGTATAGGCTATTCCTGTGGATGCTGTCATATGCACATTGAAAATCAACACACGGGCTGTAGATATCTTTATCGTATTCCCAATGTTTTTCAAACAATTGTCGTAGTGTGAAAATGTGATCTGTTGTCAATCAGTTTGGCCGAAAGCCAGTGTGGTACTCTTGTATGTTGTTCTTTATGAATGGTTGCAATTTTCTGAGGATAATGATGGACAGTACCATATACATTACATTCAACAAGCTGATTCCTCTGTAGTTACCGCATTCCATTTTGCTTCCCTTCTTGTGTATTGGGCATATTACAGCCAATTTCCATTCTTCTGGCAGTGTCTCCTTCTCCCATATCAACTGGATCAGTTTATATATCTCTATTTGTAAGCTCTCACCTCCCTCCTTGATTAATTCTGATGTTATTCCATACTCCCCTGGGGCTTTGTTATTTCTGAGTCCTTTGATTGTGGTTTTCAGGTCTTCTTCACTAACTTCCCATTCTTTTTCGTCTTTCCTTTCTTCCGTAGTGTTCACACTAAGGCCTTCTTTATTCTGGAGAGCAATCAATGACCCCCTAAAATAGAGTCTGAGACTGAAAATAAGGGCCTCGGATTATCACACAAAAAGGATATTAGTGCTGACAGTAACACACCTTTCGTTATAGAAAGTGTTTAAGTTATAAAACCAAGTTCAACCTTTTATCATTCTTTACAGAAGAAGTGAAACCAGATGTTTGATATATCTATGAGCAGTGGTTGACTGGGGCAGAAGGTGACTATTACAGAGTTGTTGAATATTTGGATATTGAACTACTACAACTAATGGCGGCCTGTCAATGTACACAAACTTTTGGTGCAAAGGAAATCAAATCAGTTGAATCTGGTGGTCAAACATCAACATGAGTTTGCTATCATGCTCTGCAAAGCTCTGTAGCATGTTTCTGGCTTTGTGACATGGACAGTTATCCTTCTGAAAAACGGCATCGCCATCAGCAAAAACATCAAGCATGAAGGGATGCGCAGTAATGTTTGTGCAGTCCACAGCTGTCATTGTGTCTCCAATTACTACCCCAAGTCCCACAGAAAACCATGTGACTCCCCCACTGGCTGGTGTGAACAACATGGTGCATTATTCAAGCAGCCATTTGCTTGGATTATGGTGTACCCAGATACAACCACTGACCTGGTATTACAAGAAATGTGATTCATCGGACCTAGTGACACATTTCCACTGATCCACGTTTGAAACTTGATGATATGGCTCCTAGTACAATCATTACCGATGATGGTGATGATGATGTGTTGTTGGGTCAAAATGGAAAATGTAGCGATCACCTGCTGTGAAGCTCCTGGTGAACAGTGTCCTCTGAAACACTTGTGCCTGCACTAGTGTTATACTGTCATAAAATCTGCTTTACAGGACGGGCGAGCCTCTGCCCTCCACATGCAGTGATGAGGCACGGGTGTCCAGCAACTTGACAGCTACTAACAGTTTTGCCATCCTTCACCCACTTTCTGTAGACTCTCACAACTGTACCGTGCGAACGGCCAGCCAACTGTGCCATTACCGAGTTGTTCATCCCCAGGTGCAGGACCCTAACAATCTGCCCTTTGTCAGTGGATTTCTCCATTTGTGGCTAGTGCTATCACAAGAATGCCTCCCCATTCGCCTCAGCTCAGCTCTTATAATTCCCTTACTGTGCCACATGTCCACAGTGCCAACAGGCGTGACTCAGTCTCTGGTGGGCCATGGTCATCAAGTTTTGGCTCATCAGTTTATTCCCATTGACTAAGACAACATCAAAACATAAGTTATCTTCCATCTCTTCAGTTCTCAGTACATTATTCAGTCCTCTTTCTAGTTGCATATTATTCAGAATGCTAATTTTCAATGAATTACGAGTAACCTACAACAGCACATTGTATAGCTTACCGGTGCTACAAAAATGGAAAACACATTACAAATTTAAAGAGACATACTTATCCAGTGACGGCAATAGGAATTGATTACAACAAGTCAAACATATTAAAATATTTAATGAAGTACAATGAGTGTTATTCCTGTAGTTTTTTGCCAGCTTTATCTGCATGTCGGCAGTAATTTCTCAATCTGTATGTCAGCTTGTCCAAAGACAGCACTTTTTGCAGCAGTTTGAGACAATAGAGGGATTTATATTGACATGAAATCTAGAAAACCGCAAATTTCATGTACCTGAGACAATAATTCATACATCTCATCTCACTATTATGTCTTTGCACTTACTTCTCTACAATGTTTCAGCAAGGCAACATTTATTGTGATGAAAAAGAATTGACCATTCAACCAAGCAACAGTTTGGAGCTCTTGATGAACCAAGAGAACAGCGTACCTTGTGCCCCCATGCTTTTTTGTGGCAATGTATATTCTGCTGGGGGCCCACCGTCAACAGCCAAAATCTCTGTCCAAAGATGACAAACTGTTGTTGAAGGACTGTGATTCCAGTGATGCAATCTGACGTGGTACCTCACAGTCTCACAGGCATTTATTATGTTTGAAAAACCTTTGGTCACAGCAAACAGTTGAAAGTTTGAACCCACACAAGTTCTGGCTCCCTGCATAGGGTCCAAGATGGAGTCTGTCCACCCTTTACTTCTGTAAATACTTTCTTGATTATTCAATAATGATTGTTACTTTCCAATAATACTTCGCAGGTTTGCATAATTTTTGCCAAACATGAAGTATCTGGTGAAAATAAGGTGGACAGCATTAGTAAAGCAACAATTCTATAAGATGCTGATGTACTTGTTAATTATGTAAAACGCTGATTTGTAGTCTTTCTTGATGTGGGGTAAGGTACCCTCAATAAGTAACACATCCCACTTGTTGTAAATGATTAAAAGATGTTATAATAAACCGTTAGAAGCAGGCCATTAAAGGTGCACTGTTATTATATACTGTATTTTAAGTCATTCTTTATGCCTGAGTGTGTTCATTTATGATGTGGAAAGTCACATATGAATGACACAGTGATTGAATGACTCAGTGACGTGATTGCACTTTCGATCATTCTGATTGGTAATGGTACTTACCTTGCCAACAGCTTCCTCAAACCCAAATATTTATGGAGGGTGTCATATACCCATTTACTTCAAATGTATACTCAGATCTGGTCACTTTCTAATCTGTACTCAGCCATTTTCCAACACAATGTCATAGATTTTTACCCATTTCCTCACTTGTCACTTTCAGTTTCTTGTCAGTTTGTTGAACATTTTCTTCATGCAAGAAGCAGTATTTTGGCATCATTCAAAACCCACTTTTCCTCATGCCTACAAGATATAATACGCTCTTATGCCACAATTTTTTTCACTTAAAATTCTGTCAAATGAACTGATCCAAATTTATGTAATCATGCAAAAAAAAAAAAAAAAAAAAAAAAAAAAAAAAGTACCATCAAAGACAAAGTGAACATTCACTTTGAGTGTGATTTTACCCAAAAGTCTTTCACATTCAGAGACTGGAATACTGTTTAATGCATGTTAATTAAAATTGTTACCCATTTCACTCGAAACTGGTTGTACAATTTTTTTTTAAACATTTTTTTAAACTAGTCTAAATAAAAGGTAGCAAGATACGAATATCACAGTTGCACATTTGTAAGTTCAAATGTAAGAAATAAAAATTCTGTTTTGAAAATTCCACCTGTTAGTGTAACATTTCATTTCTATTCATGTTTATAGGAGAAGACAAATGCAGTTCGTGCCTTGGCACTACAGCAACAGCAACAGCACCAACACCAACCGTCGCTTCGCCAGCCGACGTCCCCCACACCGTCAGTGGATCTTTCCAAGGTTGCCTCTGGCCTGCCTCGTGAAGCGAGTGGTAGTGTGAGTCCGGGTGTTCCTGTGGCTACTCTAGACCTCAGCACAGCTGTGTCACCACACGAATTATCGACACTTGTGTGAAATGTCAGTTTCATAAATTTACTTGTGTAACTGGTGCTTGGTGATTTTTTTTGGCCTGCTCACAAACATGTTTTACAAATAGATATCACAGGATGAAATGTGTCAGTGCCAGTGTTATTTACAAGGTGAAAATAATCAACGAACTGATTTGCTTGCACTTTGGGTTCCTGTGCAATGTAAGCTGCCCCCGCTCGTGTGGTCGTGCAGTGAGAGGCAGGCTGCTGAGAGGCTAAACGTGGGTAGTCTCTGGAATTCTGAAGTCCACTAGATGGTACCTAGTGATGTCTGATGTACCTGGGGCTTGTGTCGTACAAGTTCAGAGTCCACCTTTGTGTTTGCTTTTGGCATTTTGAACACACATATACCCTTTGTGGTCCTTCAAGAGTATGAAACAACACTTTGACCTTACACATGCACTATTCCCAACATTTTGTTGCATTTATGATACATATTAACTAAATGTAAAAAGACATAATATATTCTGTGTGAGAGTTATAGCATTCCATTCATATTGCAAACCAGACAAAGGAATTTTTTTCTGGAAAATTAACTCACTGTCAGTATTGTGCTCAACATTTATATCTCACATAGGCAGAAATTCATCACAAAGATAAAAACGGATATATAATTTATCATCTTGAAGCAGGTTGTAGTAAATCTCCAAAAAATGTCATTCTATTCCTACATCCATAAGATGTATACAATCTTTTTTAAATGATGCTCCACAGCTTTTATAAAAGACACGTGGATTATACCAGTGCAAATCTGTCAGGACCATTATTATACTGCATCTAGTTTGGACAGATGATGATGTAAACTATTTGGACAGATGGTGTAAACTGTTGAAACAGGTTGCAGTACAACAATGATTTTAGCAGCTTTGTGACAGTATACATAACACTGCCATAAAATCCAGGTACCTATCACAATATTAATTACTCACCCAGTAAAAACTATTAAGTATTAGCAAAATCAAAGATAAAATAATTACAAATAATTTGTGCTCTTCTCTGTTCTGTTACTTTTGTGTTTATTCAGTTATGTTGCTATTCCAGACAGTCTGTATAACAGTTATTGTGAAACACTTGTTGAATGAGATCACGTGGCAGATTAAAAAGATCTAAGAACTGAACGTTATGTGGAAACTGTAAGAAGTATTTTAAAGAAACAATGAAATGAATGAATTAATTAATTTTATATGAAATGATTGTTGGGTCCTTTAATGTTGTGGAATATTTAGAACTGATAAAGTTCTATGCCACAACCAGTTACATATCAGATGCTCTGAAGGGTAACTTGATAGCTTTGTTTTTTCAAAATGAAAAAGTTGCACATCTTTATATGGCAATAAATAAATCTCTATTTATTTGAAATGTGCCACTTAAAGCAAGTGAAATATAACAAAGTGATATAAGTTGTATGTTCTCATTTGCATGGAGAGCAACAACAAGAGATGCTAGTCATTTTTCCATAATAGTTGTGTATTATGAGGGAGCAGAGTAGCTATAAGTATGTGACACATCACTTACAAAATAAGCCCCCAAGAAAAAAGATAGTTGTTATGAATATTAGATCACAGGACTCTATTGAACGTAAATATTAGGATTATGAGGTACCGTGGGGACATTTTCCAGTATACCTTTTTCTCTTTCCAAAGAAAGTGATACAAAATGGTATGTAATCTTATTGTACAAAGTAAATATGAACATAATAGTGAAGACTCTATTGCAAACAAGAGCTCTTAAAAATACTTGTGTAATATAACCTATTTGTATAAATATCCTTTAGTATATGTAAGTAATTGTAAAAATATCTGAAAGAGGAACAAAATATGGGGTAGCATACATCGTATTGTATCTATTTCTTGTGTAATGCTAAAGGTAACTAGATTACTCATGTTATTTTACTGCAGCAGTTCCAGTCATCAGACACCTATCTTCTTCCCAAAGAACCTAGGAAAGGTTGGTCTCCAGTGAGATACATTATTTATATTGAAGCTGAATGCCTAATGAGTCAAATTTTTTTCTGGTACTAAATTGCATTAAGAAGTAGAAAAAGCCAGTTTTTGCTTTACATTCACATCAGTTTGGACCATGATGAATTAACATGTGTCCATCTCTCTTGGTTTTGTTGTACAAAAGAAGTCATTCAAGCACCATCATCTCCAGACATTTTAGGGAGGGAGATGGGAGGCAGGCAGCCTCTGAAACTTCCATTCTGTGATAAACAAGCTGATCAGTTAAAGACGACATACCACAAGAAGTAAATTTTATAGATGATATAAAGAGCTTCATATCCCATGGAGCTAATGGTTATACACTCAATATATGTTACAGATGGATTTCGTAATGAATAAAAACTCTGTACTTCATATTCTCATATTCTGGTTCTGGGGGGAAGGGCCAGGCAAGCACTCCCTCTTCAACCCCCCCACCCCCCACCCCCCTCCCCCCCGCCCCACCCCACCCAAAAAAAATATCCCTTGAATCCCTTGTAGATGACTACGCAACATGGTCAGTCATTTATGTTTTGTATTCAGAGCTGCAGCAGTACACAACTCAAAAGTGGCCACATTTGCAAACCTGATACATAGAGTTGCCACTGCCTATCAGTGCCCTTTCACTTGTCAGCAATTTTGCCACATACAAAATTCAGTTAATTTTACTTCAGAACAGAACTAAATAATGAAAAATTATCGTTTATTGTGGAAAATGATCGTTTATTGGCTTTCAGTATGTTTATGTACTCTTATTTAGCCTGACTACTGGTCTTCTTAAACACAATGAAATTACTTCTCCTTTCCAAATGCTTTTGTTTTGGAGTTTTGAGTTTTATCATCTTTCACTAAAACAGAGTTCTTGTACATAGCTGCAAGCAAAGAGTGAATTCATCTATGTTGCTTTTACTGTTGTAAAATATCTTTGACACATTTTAATATAGAAAAGTGATATCATAACAGTTCCAAGACTCTCTATACAAGTACAAATTTCAATTAATCTGTAACAGATTATATTTGTGTAGCATATAATTCCACCATAGAAGACATACAGTTACCTATTGACACTGCCATATGGCATTTTGGGATGAGTTGTAAGTCCTGCAGTAATGCACTAGTTATGTTTCCACAGCTGATCCCTAGCTGCCCACAGACTGTATCCTCATTCATTCTGAAACTACGTGGACAAAGTAAGAGCAAAGAAATTCATCTTTAATAACATGGTATCCAGAAAAATATGAATGAACTACAGTCCATAACTACATTCACTATTGCTTGCTCTGCTTTCACTTTATTACATTATCAATGCTTCCAATGTCCTAAAGTACATTATATAGTAGATAAAATTCTGTATCAGAAACATTCCTCTCTTTTCATTTCTTCAAATGCACATGGATAAATCGTACATCTGTCTGTATTTTCAATCTGCAAATTATTTATAGAAAATTGTTACCAATCTTGTGTTACTTATATCCTACATAATTCATATCCACATTGTGTTTCATATGTCACAGTTTGAAAGATTTTGGAGTCATGGCTTCACTGTAATACAGTATTTCCACTATATTCTGGTGACAGTTACAGAGGATCCTATTATTGTTTTTCTGCAACCTGTTTGAGAATGCTATAATGATTTTATTAAGAAAGTGAGAAACAGTAGAAATTTTTGTCTGGTAGTATGTTTTCCAAGATTCCTGTGAGAAAATTGAGAAATTATGTTTATGCTATACTGGCTAGGGAATTTATTTAAAATGTCTGGTTATTTAAAAACAATTCCTTTCTTAAAATTTTTGACAGCATATTATATTGCCTGGAACACAGTTAACAACTCAGAGTTTAGTTTATATGAAACAGATTTTAGTCATGTTTTGTTTATATCTTCACAGTTAATGACCATCAGTTCAGTTTGCATAAAATTAATTTTTGTCGTATACCTAGCAGAAAATACTTTGATGACATCTTCTTCTTGACAACTGTCCTCTGTGATACAATCTTTTTGTACACCCTATATTTTGATACTGTTATGTGAATAAAATTCTAGTGGAACAAAGTTTTACAACTTGTATAATGCAAAATGTGAATTTTTGTGTTTTTGTTGTTGACATATTATAAACTGTCATTTACATAAGTGTTATATCCCAAATGAATGTAAACATCAACAAATTTCATTTATTCTTTGAGTTCTGATGTAAATATATAGTCAGATACAATAATACAAATGTATGAAGAAGAGTCACTGAACAACCTGATGATTATGGACTGTATTATGATTTATTTATTATCATAGCTTGCAGATGGAAATAAAAAATGTTACACAATTTAAAACTACTATTTGTTTTTCATTTTATACATTAAAAAACTGATTAGTAATGAAATATCTTCAGCACTAATTCTCCTCCTGTCTGTGTTGCCAGTACATCTTCATGGTGGTCACTTGAGAACTAATGTTTTTGTTGGCCATTAATATTATTTTTTATTGTCTGGTAGAAATCTTTTAACAGCAATCTTAGAGATTTCTGTCTACTCAAAATTGTGAGGATAAAGGCAAAACCACATAATTACAGCAATTCTGTACCCAGTTCCACAACATTCAGTTCAAACTCACTTGAGTGGGCATAAATAAAAATAAATGTAATTTCCCTTCATTCTCATGGCTGTTTTAGAGACTGAAACATATGTTAATTGAGAGCAGATTGCCTTGGAGTGGAGATACTAACGCATTAGAGAGGGAAGAAAGAAAGAAGACAGAAAAGCCCAACGAAAACACACAATTTTCAACTTTTTGTTTATGTACCTATTGTTCATGATCCATGACACACACTGCTGAATTAACATGCTTTAGTTAGGATGTGGCAAGTTTATGGAATGCACAAGATTATACACAATGGAACTTTAGAGAACAGCAACAAGGTAAAACAAGTTCTCACCGACGGAAAACAAAGAGCTGACACACATCCTCATAGCAATTATTATTGAATTAGCAATTTCGAGAAAAGGTTGTCACTAATAACCAGTAATAAAAGCTTTATCTAACACTGCCTCTAAAACTTCTGGTTACTGACATTAAGAATGTCTACCCTACATCATGCCAGATAAATGACACTAATGTCCCCACTCCTCACACAGTGTATTTCCGCATCCACCGAACATACACAATATACTTCCCCATCCTTACACAACTCCTGCTTCCAACCCCTTACGTCATGGCTCATACCCCTGTAATAGACCTAGATGCAAGACCTGGCCCATACAAGCCTCCACCACCACTACCTACTCCAGTCTGGTCACAAACATCACCTATCCCATCAAAGGCAGGGCTACCTGTGAAACCAGTCATGTGATTTACAAGCTAAGCTGCAACCACTGTGCTGCATTCAATGTAGGCATGACAACCGACTAGCTGTCTGTCTGCATGAATGGTCACCAACAAACTGTGGCCAAGAAACAAGTGCACCACCCTGTTGCTGAGTGTGCTGCCTAACATGATATCCTTCTTTTCAATGACTGCTTCACAGCCTGTGCCATACAAATCCTTCCCACCAATACCAGCTTTTCTGGATTGCGCAGGTGGGAAATTTCCCTGCAATACATCCTATGTTCCTGTAACCCTCCTGGCTTCAACCTTCGTTGGTCATTGTCTTCACTCACCCAGACCCTTCCCTGTTCCCATTCCAGCACTACACAGCTGTCATTCCACCATCACACCCAGTCTTTTTACTTCTCCCCTTTGCTGCTACTTCTGCCCCCCCCCCCCCTCCCCACCCCGTCTCTCCGCTACCCTCTGCCTAACCTGCAGCACTTCACTGTCCACCACCCCTACCATGCTATTGCTTCTCCTGCCCATCCCAGCCTTCTCATTACCTCCACCCAGTCACCACTCCCATCATGCACTGGTGCTGCTGCTTGCAGTGTGGTTTCAGTTGCCTGAGACTACCTATCTGCAACTCAGCACCTCTGCTATATGGCGAGTAGCAACTTTCCTTTTCATAACAGTGTTACACAGAATGGCTTTGCAGAAATGTCTGCCACTTGACATTCACTTGATACATGTTCAACGTGCATTTTATCTTCTCGAACTAAGTCTTTCACACAGCAGAAATGCGCATCAATATGATTTGAGCATTTGCGATATTCACCTTCCCTTGGCAACTGCACAGTGCTTGTAAGTGTCCACTCATATAATGGGTACATCTTTGAATGGTGCAACTTCACTGAAGAGACGAGCCAACCATACAGCATCTTTTCCAGCTTCACTGGCAGCTACAAACTTAGCTTCAGTTGTCAACAGGGACATAGAAACTTCACACTCATTACCCCTTCTTACTGCTCCATTGCTGTAGTTGAAGAAAGTCCAGTTATGGGACAATGAGAGGTTGTTTCAGAGGCATAATCACTGTTACTAAATGTTTCACACTCTCAAGATAGTTGAAAAGCTCTGTGCCTAAGTCCAAGTGACAACATCCCTTACATATATTTTAAAATACGTTTTACCAATGATCAGTGACTATCTTTTGACTTCTCCAGAAATTAATAGATAATTTACAGGAAGACTGATGTCTGCTTGTGTTGCTACTGGCAAATACATCAAACAATCCATTATTTCTCAATGCGGAGATACCTGAAAATTCTTCCAGCTGCAGATATGTTTCAGTTGGTGTTGAGACAAAATTGGCTTCTGGTGTATTAAACTGATCGTGCGTACCATCTGCATAAGCCTTTTTACTGGTAAAAACTAACATACTAACTAACATACTGAACTACTGGACTGAATATTTCATGGTAGTCAATGCCTTCATATTGACTATAGCCCTTTTAATGATAAATTTCCCCATTAGCATCTGTTGTTCTTGTGGTCTTTAGTCCTGAGACTGGTTTGATGCAGCTCTCCATGCTACTCTATCCTGTGCAAGCTTCTTCATCTCCCAGTACCTACTGCAACCTACATCCCTCTGAATCTGCTTAGTGTATTCATCTCTTGGTCTCCCTCTACAATTTTTACCCTCCACGCTGCCCTCCAATACTAAATTGGTGATCCCTTGATGCCTCAGAACACGGCCTACCAACCGATCCCTTCTTCTGGTCAAGTTGTGCCACAAACGTCTCTTCTCCCCAATCCTATTCAATACTTCCTCATTAGTTATGTGATCTACCCATCTAATCTTCAGCATTCTTCTGTAGCACCACATTTCGAAAGCTTCTATTCTCTTCTTGTCCAAACTATTTATCGTCCATGTTTCACTTCCATACATGGCTACACTCCATACAAATACTTTCAGAAATGACTTCCCGACACTTAAATCTATACTCGATATTAACAAATTTCTCTTCTTCTGAAACGCTTTCCTTGCCAATGCCAGTCTACATTTGATATCCTCTCTACTTCGACCATCATCAGTTATTTTGCTCCCCAAATCGCAAAACTCCTTTACTACTTTAAGTGTCTCATTTCCTAATCTAATTCCCTCAGCATCACCCGACTTAATTCGACTACATTCCATTATCCCCGTTTTGATTTTGTTGATGTTCATCTTATATCCTCCTTTCAAGACACTATCCATTCCGTTCAACTGCTCTTCCAAGTCCTCTGCTGTCTCTGACAGAATTACGATGTCATCGGCAAACCTCAAAGTTTTTATTTCTTCTCCATGGATTTTAATACCTACTCCGAATTTTTCTTTTGTTTCCTTCACTGCTTGCTCAATATACAGATTGAATAACATCGGAGAGAGACTACAACCCTGTCTCACTCCCTTCCCAATCACGGCTCCCCTTTCATGTCCCTCGACTCTTATAACTGCCATCAGGTTTCTGTACAAATTGTAAATAGCCTTTCTCTCCCTGTATTTTACCCCTGCCACCTTCAGAATTTGAAAGAGAATATTCCAGTCAACATTGTCAAAAGCTTTCCCTAAGTCTACAAATGCTAGAAACGTAGGTTTGCCCTCCCTTAATCTTTCTTCTAAGATAAGTCTTAGGGTCAGTATTGCCTCACGGGTTCCAACATTTCTACGGAATCCAAACTGATCTTCCCCAAGGTCGGCTTCTACTAGTTTTTCCATTCGTCTGTAAAGAATTCGCGTTAGTATTTTGCAGCTGTGACTTACTAAACTGATAGTTCGGTCATTTTCACATCTGTCAACACCTGCTTTCTATGGGATTGGAATTACTATATTCTTCTTGAAGTCTGAGGGTATTTTGCCTGTTTCATACATCTTGCTCACCAGATGGTAGAGTTTTGTCAGGACTGGCTCTCCCAAGGCTGTCAGAAGTTCCAATGGAATGTTATCTACTCCGGGGGCCTTGTTTCGACTCAGGTCTTTCAGTGCTCTGTCAAACTCTTCATCTACATCCTCTTCCATTTCCATAATATTGTCCTCAAGTACATCGCCCTTGTATAGACTCTCTATATACTCCTTCCACCTTTCTGCTTTCCCTTCTTTGCTTAGAACTGGGTTTCCATCTGAGCTCTTGATGTTCATACAAGTGGTTCTCTTAATTCCAAAGGTCTCTTTAATTTTCCTGTAGGCAGTATCTATCTTACCCCTAGTGAGCTAAGCCTCTACATCCTTACATTTGTCCTCTAGCCATCCCTGCTTAGCCATTATGCACTTCCTGTCGATCTCATTTTTGAGACGTTTGTATTCGTTTTTGCCTGCTTCATTTACTGCATTTTTATATTTTCTCCTTTCATCAATTAAATTCAATATTTCTTCTGTTACCCAAGGATTTCTACTAGCCCTCGTCTTCTTACCTACTTGATCCTCTGCTGCCTTCACTACTTCATCCCTCAAATTTACCCATTCTTCTTCTACTGTATTTCTTTCCCCCATTCCTGTCAATTGTGCCCTTATGCTCTCCCTGAAACTCGGTACAACCTCTGGTTCTTTCAGTTTATCCAGGTCCCATCTCCTTAAAGTCCCACCTTTTTGCAGTTTCTTCAGTTTTAATCTACAGGTCATAACCAATAGATTGTGGTCAGAGTCCACATCTGCCCCTGGAAATGTCTTACAATTTAAAACCTGGTACCTAAATTTCTGTCTTACCATTATATAATCTATCTGAAACCTGTCAGTATCTCCAGGCTTCTTCCATGTATACAGCCTTCTTTTATGATTCTTGAACCAAGTGTTAGCTACGATTAAGTTGTGCTCTGTGCAAAATTCTACCAGACGGCTTCCTCTTTCATTTCTTAGCCCCAATCCATATTCACCTACTATGTTTCCTTCTCTCCCTTTTCCTACTACCGAATTCCAGTCACCCATGACTATTAAATTTTCGTCAGCCTTCACTATCTGAATAATTTCTTTTATTTCATCATACATTTCTTCAATTTCTTCGTCATCTGCAGAGCTAGTTGGCATATAAACTTGTACTACTGTAGTAGGTGTGGGCTTCGTATCTATCTTGGTCACAATAATGCGTTCACTATGCTGTTTGTAGTAGCTTACCCGCATTCCTATTTTCCTATTCATTATTAAACCTACTCCTGCATTACCCCTATTGATTTTGTGTTTATAACCCTGTAGTCACCTGACCAGAAGTCTTGTTCCTCTTGCCACCGAACTTGACTAATTCCCACTATATCTAACTTTAACCTATCCATTTCCCTTTTTAAATTTTCTAACCTACCTGCCCGATTAAGGGATCTGACATTCCACGCTCCGATCGGTAGAACACCAGTTTTCTTTCTCCTGATAATGACATCCTCTTGAGTAGTCCCCGCCCGGAGATCCGAATGGGGGACTATTTTACCTCCGGAATATGTTACCCAAGAGGACGCCATCATCATTTATCCATACAGTAAAGCTGCATGCCCTCGGGAAAAATTACAGCCGTAGTTTCCCCTTGCTTTCAGCCGTTCGCAGTACCAGCACAGCAAGGCCGTTTTGGTTATTGTTACAAGGCCAGATCAGTCAATCATCCAGACTGTTGCCCTTGCAACTACTGAAAAGGCTGCTGCCCCTCTTCAGGAACCACACGTTTGTCTGGCCTCTCAACAGATACCCCTCCGTTGTGGTTGCACCTAAGGTACGGCTATCTGTATCGCTGAGGCACACAAGCCTCCCCACCAACGGCAAGGTCCATGGTTCATGGGGGGCATTAGCATCTAATGTGTCACATTAGCATCTAATGTGACACAAAAAACACAATGATTTAGAGACTGCTTTGCACCCTGGTGATACTTTTGTTAAAGTCAAACAAAATTCTTTCTCCAACAATACATTTCCTTTTCCATTGCTGATTTCCAACTCTTAATTTTTCAGAATAGATCCTTGGCTCATCTACTTCTATTCGCATACATTCAGTCGCACATTTGGGTTTTTGAATTTGCTCCTTGTTTTGAAGTTGAATATGTGCTCTTCCAGATCGTTCTGAATCCACTGTATCGTACTGTGATGATTATTTTTTGATAAGCATATCTTATGTGTTGCACGATAGCTTTTTCTTTTCTTTTTTAGCATTTCCAAAAATTGCTTCTGACTGCACAGAGCTCACCAGTGAAGCTACAGTCTTTTTAAAATTTTATTTAGTTTTTCTATTTTTGCAATTCAGCTGGCATCGAAAACATGTTCTATTAGATTATTGAACATAAAAGCACGTAAAACAAATCTATACATGAACCTGATATATATCCAAGGTATTCCATGCCATAAGATAATCATAGCCTTGGTGGAGAAGTTAAATACATCATGTATTTGTGGCCAGTGCAGTTTGTCTAATGGGAGGGACACTGTTGTAAGATAATTGCAGTTGCTTAAGTAGAATGGAAAATGTCCTAGTGAAACACTATCATTGGATAAGTAGTGAATATGCACCACAGCAGTTGTATTTACCATAAATCTCTGTCTGTATTGACATACTATTTTATACCTGAATATAACACTTTTAAAATTGAAGTATTGGAGCTCATTAGAGTAATGAGGGCTTGATGCAGTTCACTGGAGGAGCAAGTAATATTTGTGTCAAAAATTCAACATAAAGTATCAGGAGTAATTTTAACGCATTAAAAGCAGCAACTGTGCATGCAGATGTGGCCATTGTTTCATGTTGTGCATAAGCCATAGCTTAACAGTAGTATAAAGTAAATTAATTAGAAACCAAAAATTTTGGTGCCTGGGCCAGTATTCCTCTATCCTTAACAGAGTCTATGTTGTGATTAACAATCAATGACAGATTAAAATAGTGTCCTGGGCCAAGACTCAACTCCACTGGAAGGAAAGAGTGCTGATAGACCAGCACTACAGCAAGATCTTCTGTAGAGCTCCGAAAATATGGAGGAAAACAAGAAGCACGTAGAAACTTTGAGTTGGTGCCTAAGACTTGCATGGATAGTGTACTTAGTAGCATACTGCATGCAAAAGGTGTTGGGGTTCCAGTTTCAAGCTGTGCTCCGGCACACTATTTTAATATGGAAATGTTTTTCAGACACTGCTAACAGTCTCTGAAAAACCTTTTCATGTTTTTGAAACAGTTGTGACAAGTTAACAGTATTATGGCTTTAAAAACACTATTTAAAATTTTTCAGGTTGTAGCTTTGGCTCATGTTATTGTTTTTTGGAAGTTGAAATACACAAAGCATAGATGACACTTTTTTGAGAGGGGACAAATATGTTGACAAAGAAGATAATTTGTGCCACGATCACACACAGCAAATTTCATGTTGTTCCACAAGTCAGAGGGGTACCTCTCACACACAAACATCTTCATTTGGATATCTGTTACTAATAGAGATTCCAGTTACTAAATTTCCAAACATGTATAAAAAAATTATATTGAAAAATACATTTTGCACAATACTTCAAATTATTTAAAGTTATGGGGATGGGTGGGCTGGTTCTCTTGTCTGTTTGAACTGTTTACTGTCAATGTTGTTGTTGCGGGAAGGTATTATCTATGGATGATTCTAAGGAAACACACAACTTGAGATAGGTGACTTCTTTATTTTTGATTCCAGAACCTGTATAAACTTGATAAATGTTAAAACGGTGGTTATGCTGGGACTGTAAGCTTTTGTCAAATTTAAAATTTATTTATATATCCCAGTTTTTGTTTTAGGGGACACTATCAAGTCTTACAAGAAGCAGACAAATACATCAGCTGTGCAGTGGTCGCATTATAGTACGACCATTACAGAAAGGTGGGGTGTCGTTTTTCTCATCATTCAGGATGGTGTAAATGTTTTCCCACCCAAGTGTTGTGAGCTTGATGGGTTGGCAAGGGAGACAGGAGTCTATTGGAAGTGAGAATTGCCGCATAAAGGTAGTTCGTATTTGGAGCTTATGAAAATTCTTTATTATTATTATTAATCAGGCTGGAGGAAATAGAGGTGCACATCCTCATCTGATAGGCACAGCACGATGTCATTCCGTGAGTCTTTGTAGTGGTGCAGTAGAGATGGTCATCTCTGAAGGTCATGCACTCTGCTGGGAGGCAGTGCAGTTGCTTGGTGGTGATGGTAGCCACAGAGTGGCCTCACCCTTTTCATTTGATGGACAACAGCCATGAGACTGCACTTGTTGAATGCAGGATGACTTTACCGGCTAAGCCAGGAGTATTTGTACTCCCTCTAGCTGGTTGTGTTGTCAGAGGAGGCAGGCTCCCATCACATACATGAGTGTGGAATGCCAGTTTGTGCTACCATGTAGCAATAAGGTCAGAACACAGTGTTTCTGGTTTGGTTGGTTCGACGACTGCTTGTGCCAGCACTAAGCAGTCTGCAGATGACCTGCATATTATTCAGTAGGTCATGAAGGCCCACTTCCACTTGCAGCTTAGACCAAATCACTACTGGTGCCTTGGAGAATTCGATTATGTGAATTCCAGATTGCTGCTAAACCTGTGCACTGGTTAAAATGATGCGGTACCACTGTGTCTACAGGTTTCCTTGCCCTCTCTCCCACACAACTATTAACATTTTTTACACTTTATTCAGTCTTCACTGTATAATACATTACTATACACATGGCAACTGGTACACCTAGATGTTCCATCACTTACCCTTTGTTTTTGGGGCTTTGGGTTAGTAGATAATGGACTGGAAGACTGGGTGGGCAGACGACTCTCAGCTGATGGCAAACAAAAGCCACACAAGAACGGTCAGAATGTCGAAGTTTCCACTATCATGACATCGTGCTGATACCCACAGCAGTATTACTCGATATGCTGAAATAACTATTCTGCACTAAAGCTCTCATTCTGTGCTGTTATTTGTTTTTCAATGTTAAGTATGCAGTGATCAAGATAGCATTTAGGCAGGACAGGTTCTTGGCTGGCAGTATTTCAAATAGATTACTGAGTAGATACAGTAGCTTGCACATTAGTTTCAGTGTCTTAGTCCCTATTATTACCAGTGGTAGTTGAAAAGTTGGTCCACAGATGTTACATAGAATTATGTTTAACATTGTAACTATGTTAACTATGACTAATTGTACACTGTGTACACCCAGTATGATCTTTCTGAAAATATGGGTTGGTGTGTGTGTGGGGGGGGGGGGGGGGGGATGTCCTGTTTTGGGATGTCCTATGGGCTCCTCCCTAAATCTGTTCCCCAAAGGAATAGTTCTATTTTGCATGGACCTACGATAGTGGAGGGGAATATGGTAACCTCTGCCTTCTGGCAATGAAGCAAAGTTGAAGTAACATCTTCCAATATCTGTGAAACTGATTAACTTACTGGATAATTAATGTTAAAGCTCAAGAGCACCTGCATTTTCCAAAGCAGATTGGGCAATTATACTTACTTGATTCCACAGTTTACTGCTGTATTTTTGTTGTCCTATTTTTTTTCCAAATCAGATGACACTTTTCACTACTCAACTGTGCCATTAATTAAGAGATGCATAAATTTGTGTTGATTATTATAGATCTAAAGGCAGTGCCTGCACTTGTAAAAAGGTTATTCCCAGCATGAATTTACAAAATAGTTCCATGCTCTTTTTCATTTTCCTAAACCACTACATATTTTGCAAACCTGATTACTGACATAACATACAGACCATCCAAATTAGCGAAAACTAACCCAGCTGTTTTTAGAGCAACATGTGTTTTTCAAAATACTAAAGTGTTCATACAGCAGTCATTATAAGACCAATCCCACACCAAAACTTTCAGTCCAGGTTTGGAAATCTTAGAGGCAATGTATTTGCGGAAGTTTGAGGATTCGTAGACTGTCAGTGTCTGCAACTGATCACTATATGACAAACATCATAAAAATTTGCCATCGCATTCCTGTAATTAGCATCTTTGTAGTAACGTGTGCTATATTCAACTCCTCTGAGTCACTCAATGAATGAGATTAATTCTGATAGAGTATTTTTGTCAAAATCATGAACATCTGTCCTTTATTGTCATGTACCTGGAAATTTGGTGTGTTAATGGGGTGTGTATTTGAAAACCAACTTTGATACTGAACTATGAGAATTTATTTGGGAAAGTGCACTGTAGGTGATTTGCCACTGTCATACTGTGTGATGGGGTCATGAAAGTGACTAACTTTAAACAATCTTATGTTAAGGGCTGGACCTGGTCACTGTACTGTTTACAGTGATATTGGAAGCTTTCCTATAGTTCCAGTTTTACAGCAATTCAGCAGATGTTCTAAAATGAGACACCAGGGGCAAAATAAAAATTTGCAGGTATATCATGTTTGGACAAGCAGTTTACATGCTCCAGGGATAAACTTTCCAGCCGTGTTGCAGCTTTCCTTACACGGAACAGTGCCCCATCGAGTTCTACCATACACCAGCCATGGAAGTCAATTCTAGTGTGATGTTCAAGCAAGAAATTTAACACCGAGGCCGAACCATAACCATTACTTATAAGAGACAAAACTTCCTGCAAGCTTGAAAATGTTTTTCTCTGACCTGAAAACTTACCAAGCTGAATTCAGCAAACTTACATTATTTCTACCTGCTTCACTTAAATTACACTGTGAAGCCCAACATCGTATTCCCCACGAGGTCCAAATTTGCCACAGACACCAGCTATCCCCCTCTGGTAGATTTCTCTCTGCATTCCACATTCCGAATGCCCTATTCATCTGTATTTCCTACATTGCAGTTGACAGCATTCCTGCCCCATGTGGCCTATCTCTCAACATCTACCACATTTAGCTCCTGTGATGAAAACTCTCATCCTATACCGAACTTGGGACACAGTGTTTATCTCCTCTAATGCTGCCACACTGTCACAATAGCTATGGCTTACACTAAGTTTTTAGAAAGTCTCCCGGTACTTTTCTTGACACATCATGTGATAATCCGTACAAAGATGCATATAATGCCCTCTATTCTGACTTCTACAGGAGGTCCCTGTTGGTATCATTATTCTCCATTAATTTCTGTGTTGAAGTTTAGCTTTGATGACAGACATACCCCTTCAGTACAAAAAGTTTTGAGACTGGATTAATAAAAAAAAGAGAGAAATGTTAAGACAGTGATTTTAATGCTTCAAGTGTTCTACATAGTCTCTCCCCACATGAATACAACCATGTGAAACTTCTGAAATTTTCCTGGCATATTTCTTCTTCCAGTAATTTTCGGTTTTGCAACCGGATCCCATCAACATTCTGCCACGATATTTCAGCCCAGAGACATCCGGCCATCCTCAGATGAGTAGACGAAGTACTGATGAGACCTGATGCAGTCATGGTATTTATAGCGAGTTCTGCACATGCGAATGAATCGTACTGGCAGTTTATGGCGCATGTGTTAGGGGGTGACATGCGCGAGACAGCCAAGTTGTGTGTCCTGCCCCCAGTGGTGAAGTAAGAACAGACTAATCGCTGAGTATTGACTGAGCATCTCGGTTCCATTGTGACTGCTTAATTGTAATAATATAATTCCAATTTTTATCAGGCTGAAAGCCATTATCACAATTCATTAAATTATCAGCAAGACATATTTACACGGATTCTTTAATTACAGAGTCCCTGAAGCTGGAAACTGTTGTTAAAATTTGGTATTATTGTGTTCCGTTGAATGTCCCATGGAAATGCAATGTTCTGCCACTGCTGATTTTAAAGGTTGCCGCATACAGGTGTGTCTTTCGTGTTCTACACAGCTTTCCTGGACTGTTCGTGTCATCTGACCTATATATGCAGAGTCATACGCACAGGGTATTTTATCAACACCCACCTTCCTCAACTGTAAATCGTCTTTAACGAATCCGACTAAGGCCCTGCTCTTTGCTGGTGAATGGAAGATGACATTAATGGAGGAGATTACTGTTTAACGTCCCGTCGACAACGAGGTCATTAGAGATGGAGCACAAGCTCGGATTAGGTAAGGATGGGGAAGGAAATCGGCCATGCCCTTTCTAAGGAACCATCCCGGCATTTGCCTAAAGCGATTTAGGGAAATCAAGGAAAACCTAAAGCAGGATGCCCGGACGCGGGATTGAACCGCCGTCCTCCCAAATGCGGGTCCAGTGTGCTAACCACTGCACCACCTCGCTCAGTGATGACATTAATATTATTTTTCCTAAGCAATCTGCCTATTTTAGAAGACATGTTCCCAGCATATGGAAGGAATATAGTTGATTTATAGTCATCATCAGTGTCCTCAGAGCATTCCTTCTTGGTCTATAATTGTGCATGGCCTTCTGTATTTGATGTGAAGTATAGCCATTATCTTTAAAAAACCTTCTCCATATGCACTAATTCTTTGTGAAGGCTATCAGCATCCAAAATTACACGTGCACAATGAATTCAATGAATTAAAATACTGAGAACACCAGTGGTTTGTGCGGGGTGATGGCAGCTGGATGCCTGAAAAATACAGATCTGTATGTGTGGGTTTTCTGTACACCAAATGTCTCAAAGACCCATCATTCGTATGGCGTACTAACACATTTAGAAAGGGTAAAGTCCCATCTTTCTCAATCTACATGGTAAACTTGATGTTCTCATGTAAAGAGTTTAGATGACAAAGGAATTTTTCCAATTCTTGTCTGCCAGGAGACCATAAAACGAAAATATCATCTACAAACTGCCAGAAAACCATAGCTTTTAAGATGGCAGACTCAAGAGCTTTCTCCTCAAAGTCTCCCATAAAAAGACTGATCACCACAGGGGACAAGGGACTCCCCACGGTGACACCGTCAGTTTGTTCAAAAAATCGTTATTAAATAAAAAAATAAGTTGAAGAGAGAGTATGTTCAGACAAAGCCATCAAATCATCACTGAACAAGTTACCAATAAGATGTAGCGAGTCAAATAAAGGCCCTTTGGTAAAAAGGGAGACCACATCGAAGCTAACTAGTAAATCCGAGCCTCTCAGCTTAACAGTCTTCAAACGATTGATAAAATCCTTAGAATCATGTATATGGTGTCAGCACTTGCCCTTATACAGCTTGAGTAAGCAGGCAAGATGTTTTGCAGTTGAATAAGTAGAAGCACCAGTATTACTCACTGTCAATCGTAGTGGAACCCCATCCTTGTGAATCTTGGCAGCCCATACAGTCTTGGTGGAACAGCATTGTGTTGTTCAGCTTCTTGATAACTAGTTCAGGTAAAGAACTATAATTTACAAGAGCAACAGTTTCTCTGGATATGTGGCTCGCTGGGTCCTCATCGATTTTGCAGTACATAGAATCACGTAGTTGACTGTATATCTTCTCGTTGTAGGCTTCCCTTGTCAAAAGGACTGTGGTATTACCCTTATCGGCAGGGAGTACGACTGTACCAATATTTTCATGGAGGTTGCGAAGAGCAGCTCTTTCCCCTGGAGAGATATTACTCCGTTGTGGCGCACATTTCAGCAAGGTACTACATCATTCCTGATGAACTTTGTCTGCAGAATCCACGGGAAGCGGTCTAACAGCCTCCTCAATAGAACTGATGAAATCCTTTAAAGGAGGTATAGAAGGTGTAGCAGCAAGTTTAAGCCATTCGCAAGCACTGACATTGTTGCACTGTCAAACGCTTTCTCCGTGAGATTCACAATGGATTGCCCAGAAGAGGCTTCTTTTGACGTCTAAACTCTTTATATGAGAACATCAAGTTTACTATGGAGATTGAGAAAGATAGGACTTCACCCTTTCTAGATGTGATAGTACGCTGTAAGAGTGATGGGTCTTTGGGACATTCGGTGTACAGAAAACCCACACATGCAGATCTATATCCTCAGGCGTCCAGCTGCCATCACCCTGCACAAACTGCCCATATAGTACTAGGGACCAAAAGTTGGCTGAAACCAGACGTAAACAGTAATGAAATCCTAAACTCAGATTGGAATGCATACCGCAGAGACAGGCTGGACAGTCAAGGGGGAGGCGTGTTTATAGCGATAAGAAGTGCAATAGTATCGAAGGAAATTGACAGAGATTCGAAATGTGAAATAATTTGGGTGAAGGTCGTGGTTAAAGCAGGCTCAGACATGGCAAATGGATGTCTCTATAGGCCCCCTGGCTCAGCAGCTGCTGTGGCTGAGCACCTGAAGGATAATTTGGAAAATATTTCGAGTAGATTTCCCCACCATGTTATAGTTCTGGGTGGAGATTTTAATTTGCCGGATATAGACTGGGAGACTCAAACGTTCATAACGGGTGGCAGGGACAAAGAATTCAGTGAAATTTTTCTAAGTGCTTTATCTGAAAACTACCTTGAGCAGTTAAACAGAGAACCGACTCGTGGCGATAACATATTAGACCTCCTGGTGACAAACAGACCCGAACTATTTGAAACAGTTAACACAGAACAGGGAATCGGCGATCATAAAGCAGTTACTGCATCGATGATTTCAGCCATAAATAGAAATATTAAAAAAGGTAGGAAGATTTTTCTGTTTAGCAAAAGTGACAAAAAGCAGATTACACAGTACCTGACTGTTCAACACAAACGTTTTGTCTCAAGTACAGATAGTGTTGAGGATCAGTGGACAAAGTTCAAAACCATCGTACAATATGCGTTAGATGAGTATGTGCCAAGCAAGATCGTAAGAGATGGAAAAGAGCCACCGTGGTACAACAACCGAGTTAGGAACTTCACAGCAAACACAAACATAGCCAAAGCCTTGCAGACAAACAAAAATTACGCGAAGCGAAATGTAGTGTGATGAGGGCTATGCGAGAGGCTTCCATGAATTCGAAAGTAAAGTTCTATGTACTGACTTGGCAGAAAATCCTAAAAAATTTTGGTCTTATGTCAAAGCGGTAGGTGGATCAAAACAAAATGTCCAGACACTCTGTGACCAAAATGGTATTGAAACAGAGGATGACAGACTAAAGGCCGAAATACTAAACGTCTTTTTCCAAAGCTGTTTCACAGAGGAAGACTGCACTGTAGTTCCTTTTCTAGATTGTCGTACAGATGACAAAATGGTAGATATCAAATAGACGACAGAGGGATAGAGAAACAATTAAAATCGCTCAAAAGAGGAAAGGCCGCTGGACCTGATGGGATACCAGTTCAATTTTACACAGAGTACGCAAAGGAACTTGCCCCCCTTCTTGCAGCGGTGTACCGTAGGTCTCTAGAAGAGCGTAGCGTTCCAAAGGATTGGAAAAGGGCACAGGTCATCCCCGTTTTCAAGAAGGGACGTCGGACAGATGTGCACAACTATAGACCTATATCTCTAACGTCGATCAGTTGTAGAATTTTGGAACACATATTATGTTCGAGTATAATGACTTTTCTGGAGACTAGAAACGTACTCTGTAGGAATCAGCATGGGTTTCGAAAAAGACGGTTGTGTGAAACCCAGCTAGCGCTATTCGTCCATGAGACTCAGAGGGCCATAGACATGGGTTCACAGGTAGATGCCGTGTTTCTTGACTTCCGCAAGGCGTTCGATACAGTTCCCCACAGTCGTTTAATGAACAAAGTAAGAGCATATGGACTATCAGACCAATTGTGTCATTGAAGACTTCCTAGATAACAGAACGCAGCATGTGATTCTCAATGGAGAGAAGTCTTCCGAAGTAAGAGTGATTTCAGGTGTGCTACAGGGGAGTGTCGTAGGACCGTTCCTAATCACAATATATATAAATGACCTTGTGGATGACATCGGAAGTTCACTGAGGCTTTTTGCGGATGACGCTATACTATATCTATAGGGAGTAACAATGGAAAACTGTTCTGAAATTCACGAGGATCTGCAACGAATTGACGCATGTTGCAGGGATTGGCAATTGAATTTCAATGTAGACAAGTGCAATGTGCTGCGAATACATAGAAAGAAAGATCCCTTATCATTTAGCTACAATATAGCAGGTCAGCAACTGGAAGCAGTTAATTCCATAAATTATCTGGGAGTAGGTATTAGGAGTGATTTAAAATGGAATGACCATATAAAATTAATCGTTGGTAAAGCAGATGCCAGACTGAGATTTATTGGAAGAATCCTAAGGAAATGCTATCCGAAAACAAAGGAAGTAGGTTACAGTACGCTTGTTTGCCCACTGCTTGAATACTGCTCAGCAGTGTGGGATCCGTGCCAGATGATAGAAGAGATAGAGAAGATCCAACGGAGAGCAGCGCTTCATTACAGGATCATTTAGTAATCACAAAAGCGTTACGGAGATGACAGATAGACTCCAGTGGAAGACTCTGCAGGAGAAACGCTCAGTAGCTCGGTACGGGCTTTTGTTAAAGTTTCGAGAACATACCTTGACCGAAGAGTCAATAAGTATATTTCTCCCTCCTACGTATATTTTGTGAAGAGACCATGAGTATAAAATCAGATATTAGAGCCCACACTGAAGCATACCGACAATCCTTCTTTCCAGGAACAATACGAGACTGGAATAGAAGGGAGAACCGATATAGGTACTCAAGGTACCCTCCGCCACTCGCCGTCAGGTGGCTTGCGGAGTACGGATGTAGATGTAGATGATCTCAGTACTTTAGTTCATTGGGCACATGTAATTTTGGATGCTGATAGCGTTCACAAAGATTTAGTGCATCTGGAGAAGGTTTTTAGATAATGGCTATACTTCACATCAAATACAGAAGGCCATGCACAATTATAATGACAAGAAGCAACACTCTAAGGAGGTTGATGGTGACTATAAATCAACTATATTCCTTCTATATGCGGGGAACGTGTCTTCCAAAATAGGCAAATTGCTTAGGAAGAATATGAATGTCATCTTCCATCCACCAGCACAGAGCAGGGCCTTAGTCGGATTCGTTAAAGACGATTTACAGTCGAGGAAGGCGGGTGTTGATAAAATACCCTGTGAGTGTGACTCTGCATATATAGGTCAGATGACACGAACAGTCCAGGAAAGCTGTGTAGAACACGAAAGACACACCTGTATGCGGCAACCTTTAAAATCAGCAGTGGCAGAACATTGCATTTCCATGGGACATTCAACGGAATACAATAATACCAAAATTTTAACAACAGTTTCCAGCTTCAGGGACTCTGTAATTAAAGAATGCGTGTAAATATGTCTTGCTGATAATTTAATGAATTGTGATAATTGCTTTCAGCTTGATAAAAATTGGAATACTATTATTAAAATTATGCGGTCACAACGAAACTGACATCCTCAGTCGATACTCATCGATTAGTTTGTTCTTACTTCAGACATAAAGGACTCCTGAACACAATCATAGAGGGATATGTCAAGGGAAAAAGACCAAGAGGAAGACCACGACTGAGGTACATGGATCAAATCGTGAAAGATGTGGGATGTGACACCTATAAAGAAATGAAGAGAAAAGCTGAAAGACGCACAGAATGGAGACAAGCTCCCATTGTAGCTGTTGCAAACCAATCCTTGGATTGACCACTACAGAAGAAGACTTCACCACTGAGGGCAGCACACACAACTTGGCTGCATCGTGCATGTCACCTCCTAACGCATGTGCCATAAACCACCAGTACGATTCGCATGTGCAGAACTTGCTATAAATACCATGACTGCATCAGGTCTCTTTAGTACTTTGTCCACTCACCTGAGGATGGCTGGATGTCTCTGGGCTGAACTATTGTGGCAGAATGTTGATGTGATCCGGCTGGAAACCCAAAAATTACTGGAAGGAATATGAGAAACTGCCAGAAAAATTTTTTTTGGGATGTTGTTCAACTCGCACGTTACATTGTTTTGAGTGTCTGTTATATTGTCAAAGTGTTGACCACTCAAGTGAATTTCTGCATGTCGATGTTTCATGGTAGATTTATATCAATAACATTTTGCATTTCAATCAAGTTGCAGCAGGTGTCCACATGTTGTTTTTGTTCAGGAGTCAGTGTCTGTAGGACAAACATGTCTCATACTTTTCTCTTCTTGCAAATATTCTGAAGAATGTCTTGAACACTTTACTTAGAGATACTGCTCCACTGCAATTAGTGGCACAACAACACTGACACACTAGGGTTGCATGTCCAGTACGTAACACTGCTTGCTCACAACTGACAGTTCAAATACATGTTTTATTTTATTTTATTTTCAGTAAACTTCACCAACAGCTGTATACTTTAAGATATTTTATTTTATTATGAAAGCAACTAGTTTCTGCAATTCATTTTGCCGTCTTCTGGCCCCATATGCTTTTATCCAAATATATGAACATATCATGTAGCGCCATAAAACACTGGATATCGTGAATTCCAATCGTTATACAAATGCTTCATTTGAAGACCTGACAGGAACTCAGTTGTGGTATAAGCAAGAAATTATGTCACAAATATTAATCAGTCTAATAATAATAAGATTATTTCTGGAAAATTACGAGAATAATTACTTCTCTAAAACCCAAAAGTTTTCTTAGGTTTGATAATAATTTAAGGAGCTTGCTCTGCTGAGACAGCTACTTAATTCACCCATGTATGTACTTCATTTTTTTCACATAGATTCTGTGTTCCACTTTTTATTCATTAGCAAAGTTTATCTAAACTCTGTACAAAGCAGGTAATGTAATCAGCAAAATGAAGGTAATTCACTTTTCATGAAGATATGCTCTCTCCTCTTTTTTTACAGTTTAGGGACCTAAAACTTCCTCCTGAGTTGCTGACTATAGTTTTGGAGATATGGACTCTCCTTGCTTCACTCCTCTTTTAATTTTTGATTTATCACTTTCTCTGAATCTTTTTTAGAAGCATTTGTATTGATGTACACGAAATACGTTCAAAAAGAAACTGAACGGTTGCTACAACATCTTTATTGCTTATTGTACAACAATTTTAGTCCCCTTTACTGGTGAGACACCATTCCCATTGTCTCTTCCAATTTTTGAGAACCTGCTGGAATACGTTTTCTGAGGTGGCACAAAGGTCTCTTAATGCCTTTGTAGTCAAAGAAACTCAATTAACTTTTTTTTTCTTTTTTTTGTGAGGAGACCTTATGCCCATCCACTGTGTTGATTGCATCTTCAGTTCAGTAAGCAATTACAATATCTCTGTGAAAGTTTGTAGCAAAATTACACAGATGCATTATTCTTCAAGTTCTTTCATTATCACTAATCCAATGAGCAGTTTATGCACCTGCTCATTTCAGTGGCTTAAGGTCAGAGTGAAACACAGAAAATGGCAGTTTGTTGTTTAAACCAACCCCTATGTAGGCTCACTAGCCAGAGTACACCCCCTCTACCTGTTAGTGAGCTGTTTGAAAAGTCTGGTTTCCTTTTGAACACACCTTGTATGTTCTTCAGTATACTAACATAAGTTGAAGCAATGCCTTGTTTCAGGGTGGTTGGTCCATAAGCGGTCTGTTCAAAAAAGTCCGGAACTTTGTCCACAAAATTTTCCTGTGCTTATCTTTTACCTATTGTGCATGGTCTCCTTCAAAAGACTCTCCTCCACAATTGATACACTGCTGCCAATGCCATTTCCACTTCTGGAAGCAGTCTTGGTACGCCACTTGCTGGATCACGTGAAGTTCGTTTTTTGTGCGATAGACACGGGCCAACAGAAATGAAAGAGTGAGCACGTTATCGTGATGCAAGAGCCAGGAATTATCTCGCCACATTTCAGGCCATTACCTTCTCATAGGCACTGCAGCACAGTTTGTCCCTGTGGCACGAATTCATGAAGAACAAATCCTTCAATGTCAAAGAAAGTTACGAGCATGGCTTTGACATTTGAGCTGATGAGCTATTTTTGATCTTGGAGAATCTTTCCCGACCCTTTGTGAAGACTGTACCTTGGCCTCAACATCATAACTGTAGATCCACAGCTCATCGCCAGGTACGATTTTCTTAAGGAACAACGCATTCTCATTTGCGCGATCCAAAAGCTCTTCACAGATTGCGAGGCGAAAGTCTTTCTGGTCTTGACTCATGAGCCTTGGGACGAACTTGTCGGCAACACAATGCAATCCAAAATACTGTGTCAGGATTTCATGACATTATCCAACTGAAATATAAAATTTTTCTGCAATCTGTCAGACAGTCAGTCTTTGATTGGCACACACAGTTTTGTTGACGTTCCTGTCATGAGCATCGTCGGTAGATGTCGAAGGGTGTCCTAAACAAGAGTCATCTCTAACTTCCATCCAGCCATTTTTAAACCATGTGAAGCATTTGTAACACCGAGTACAGCTTACCAACTCATCACCATCGCTTCCTGCATCACTTGGTGTGCCCCTGTAAAGGTTTTCTTATGTTTCATCCAAAATTTAATGAAGATGTGTTGCTCCTGTAACTCTGCTATCTCGGAATTCACAACCTGTACGACACAACATTCTACTCAATACAGCACTGAACAATAACTAGCAGACATGCAACAAAGAAACAACAATAAAACATCCGGCAGTTACACATCAAACACATTGGATTTGGCACGAAATTACGAATATTCCGAATTTTTTGAACAGACCTTGCATTTTGCTGAAACTGTCTGAACAGCTGTCTCACAGTCTATGAATCCTGTACAGAGTTGTAATCTATACGCACTGCTCCCTTCTACAACTTCATTCATGACTTGAAAATGCAGTTTTTACCTTGTGCTGATTTAAATACAGCGTTTTTCTTAAGTGGTTAGAGATCCATCTAATACAGAACTTATTCATCAAGAAGAACCTACTGTTACATTTAACAATATTATGAGAAGGAAAGTTGCTACTCACCATATAGCTGAGTAGCTGAGTTGCAGATAGGCACAACAAAAAGACTCTCACAATTATAGCTTTCGGCCATTAAGGCTTTCATCAACAACAGACAGACATACGCGGGTGCACACACACACACACACACACACACACACACACACACACACACACACACACACAGGACTGCAGTCTCAGGCAACTGAAACCACACTGCGAGCAGCAGCAAAAGTGCATAATGGGAGTGGCGACTGGGTGGGGGTAAGGAGGAGTCTGGAGTGGGGAGGGGGAGGGATAGTATGGTGGGGGTGGCAGAGAGCGAAGTGCTGCATCTTAAACTGAGGGCAGGGGAGAGGTGGGGAGCGGGGTTGGGGCGGAAGTAGCGGAAAAGGAGAGAAATAAAAAGACTGGGTGTGGTGGTGGAATCATAGCTGTGTAGTGCCGGAATGGGGACAGGGAAGGGGCTGGATGGTTGAGTACAGTGACTAATGAAGGTTGAGGCCAGGAGGACTACAGGAATGTAGGATGTATTGCAGGGAAAGTTCCCACCTGTGCAATTCAGAAAAGCTGGTGTTGGTGGGAAGGAGTCAAATGGCACAGGCTTTGAAATGAAGGATATTATGTTTGGCAACGTGTTCATCAACAGGGTGGTCCACTTGTTTCTTGGCCACAGTTTGTCGATGGCCATTCATGTGGACAAACAGCTTGTTGGTTGTCATGCCTACATAGAATGCAGCACAGTGGTTGCAGCTTAGCTTGTAGACCACATGACTGGTTTCACAGGTAGCCCTGCCTTTGATGGGATGGGTGATGCCAGTGACAGGGCTGGAGTAGATGGTGGTGGGACGATGTATGGGACAGGTCTTGCACCTAGGTATATTACTGGGGTATGAGACATGAGATAAGGGATTGGCAGCAAGGGTTGTATAAGGATGGACGAGTATATTGTGTAGGTTAAGTGCACGGCGTAATACCATTGTGGGAAAAGTGGGAAGGATAGCAACATGCACAACGCCACCTCAAAAATCTCTCCATCCTGCTTACTTCTTACTCCTGCCTTGGATTACCACCGTCCACACGTCTAAAACAACCTCCAAACCTCCCCCATATCCCCTCATAGCTGACAAACCATGTCTCGCAGACCTACTACACTTACCCCACCATCCAAAACGCCCTCCCACCACCACGCAGAATCCAGAACGTAAACAGACCTGCAACACAGTCATCAACCTTTCCTCCAGAAGCCTTAGCACTACAGAAATATCAGGCCTTTCAAAGGGCTTCCCCTTTTGCCCCACTCCCAAATTCAATTTTGCAGGACTTGTTACAGACCTTCTCTCCTTCTTCCGATCCCTACAGTGGGAACACTTTTTGGCCACCAACCCTACCAGTCGGACTGAACCAAAGACCAACACTGAACCTTGAATAACTCAGTTCACTCCTCCATCAAACTGTGCTCCACCCCCACAGCCCCCAAACGACACCTTGTTAACTTTCCAGAATTTCTTAACCTCGAATCCTACCTCACCATCATAGCGCAAATCCCTCAACATGCAAACTAGCCCAACATCCGCAGAAAGAACTGCAGTCCACCATCCAAAGCCTCATCCTGTCCTTATAATCCTACCTGTTGGCAAAGGCTCCACTACTGTTGTTTTGAACCGCAAAGATTACTAGTGGAGGGACTCCGCCAGCAGTCAGATGCTTCCACTTACAAAGCTTGCCACAGTGACCCCATTCTAGTAATGCAGCAGGATCTCCAGTCACTACTCAAATCCTTAGGCTCACCCCAGAACCTCTCCCCAGAGTCCATTTGCTGCACTCCTACCTTCTACATGCTTCCTAAAGTCCATAAACCTAATCACCCAGGATGCCCTATTGTGGCCAGTTACTGTGCCCCCATTGAAAGAATCTCTGCTCTTGCAGACCAACACCTTCAACCTATTACCTGATTCCTACCCTCCTATATAAAAGAGACCAACCATTTCCATCACCGACTCTCCACAGTTCCTGTCCCTTTACCACATGGTGCCCTGTTCGTCACTATTGACGCCACCTCCCTGTACACTAACATCCCAAATGCCCACGGCCTTACCACTATTGAACACTACCTTTCCCAAAGCCTGAAAGATTCCAAACCAACAATCTCCTTCCTAGTCGCCATGACCAACTATATCCTCATCTAAAATTACTTCTCCTTTGAAGGAATTACCTACAAACAAATCCGGGATAGTGCTATGGGCACCCACATGGCACCATCCTATGCCAACGTATTCATGGACCATCTAGAGAAATCCTTCCTAAAAATCCAGAATCTTAAACCCCTCACCTGGTCCAGATTCACTGACGACATCTTTGCTACCTGGATGGAAGGTGAGGACACCCTATCCACAGAACCTCAACAACTTCTCCCCTGATTGCTTCACCTGGTCCTACTCAACCCAACAAGCCACCTTCCTAGATGTAGACCTCCACCTCAAAGATGGCTACATCAGTCCATATCAAATGTACTAACCATCAGCAATACCTCCACTTCGACAGATGCCACCCGTTCCATACCAAGAAGTCCCTTCCGTACAGCTTAGCCATCTGTTGTCGTTGCATCTGCAGTGACAAGAGTCCCTCTCGAAATATACCGAGGGTCTCACTGTGAAGCCTTCACTGCCGCGCGGGATTAGCCGAGCGGTCTAAGACGCTGCAGTTGTGGACTGTGCGACTGGTCCTGGCGGAGGTTCGAGTCCTCCCTCGGGCATGGATGTTTGTACTTATGGACTGATGACCTTAGCAGTTAAGTCCCATAAGATTTCACACATTTTTAAGCCTTCACTGACCATAATTATCCTCGAAACCTTGCACAAAAACAAATGTCCCGTGCCTTATCTTTCCATGCCCATGTAATAGACCTTAGATGCAATACCTGTCCCATACATCATCCCACCACCATGTACTCCAGCCCGGTCACTAACATCACCTATCCCATCAAAGGCAGGGCCACCTGTGAAACCAGTCATGTGGTCTACAAGCTAAGCTGCAACCACTGTGCTACATCTACATCTACATGGTTACTCTGCAATTCAAACTTAAGTGCCTGGCAGAGGGTTCATCGAACCATTTTCATACTGCTTCTCTACCATTCCACTCTCGAATGGCGCGAGGAAAAAAGGAACACCTAAATCTTTCCATTTGAGCTCTGATTTCTCTTATTTTCTTTATGATGATCATTTCTCCCTACGTATATGGGTGTCAACATAATATTTTCGCATTTGGAAGAGAAAGTTGGTGATTGAAATTTTGTAAATAGATCTCGCCGCAAATGTAGGCATGACAACCAAAAAGCTGTCTGTCCGCATGAATGGACAGTGACAAACTGTGGCCAAGAAAGAAGTGGATCGCCCAGTTGCTGAACACGCTGCCAAACATGATCTCCTTCATTTCAATGACTGCTTCACAGCATGTGCTATATGGAACCTTCCCACCAACACTGGCTTTTCCGGGTTGCCCAAGTGGGAACTATCCCTGCAATATATCCTATGTTCCCATAACCCCTTTTGTCCTCAACCATCCAGCCCCTTCCCTGTTCCCATTCCAGCACTGCATAGCCATCATTCCACCACCACACTCAGTCCATTTATTTCTCTCCTTTTCTGCTACTTCTCCCCCACTCCCACCCCCTTGCCCTCAGTCTACCCAGCAGCACTTTGTTGTTCGCCACTCCCAACATACTATCCCTCCCCCCTCCCCCCCCCCCAATCCAGACTCCTCCTTACCCCCACCCAGTCACCACTCCCATCATGGACTGGTGCTGCTGCTCACACTGTGGTTTCAGTTGCCTGAGAATATAGTAGTGTATGTGAGTTGCGTTCATGTGCATGTATGCATGTGTGTGTGTGTGTGTGTGTGTGTGTGTGTGTGTGTGATTTGGGGGGGGGGGGAGGTGCATGTCTGTCTATTGTTGAAGGCCTTACCGGCTGAAAGCTATAATTGTGAGAGTCTTTTTGTTGTGCCTATCTGCGACTCAGCATCTCGGCCATATGGTGAGTAGCAACTTTCCTTCTCGTAATATTGCTACATTCCATCCTAGACTGTTACATTTATGTTTATAGAATATTCTATCAATATTTGGAGGAACATAGGCATATTAAAAAGGTGAATGCACGTATCTTGTGGTATTAAATGTGATGTTCTCCATAGATGAATTAAAAGGCATAAAACTAACACTCTTCAAACATTCTGGCCATTAATAAACACCAATGAAAGAATCTTGACTTGCTCCTTAATGACTGAACACAGTTTCATTATTCATACTAACTAAAGCTGCCAGTTAACATATTTCTCACCTTTAGATAATATGCTCGTTATAACAGTTCCTCACCTACATTCCATAGACTCCCTTCTCCTCTCAGCTTCCCCTCCCCGCTCTTTTTTCGGCCTGTTCATCACATATACCAGTTTCTCCATATAACGTTGAAGTCTGTGCCATTACTCACTTGTAGACGTTTTTGGCTATAAAATAATGTAAGATTTATTTTTCGAAGCTTATTTGGGAACCAACATTATGCTTGTGTTTTTGTATTGTTATATATAATCATAAAATGTCACACGTCTCGGAAAAACAATCTATGTGCAGCTAAACTCCAACTGATTATGTGTGGACTACCTATTAAATATTAAGTTAACCTGCTGAAAGGCGGTTCATAGCGAACTATTAAATATCTAATAGTCTGGAACATCCACACCGTGTATAAAAGTTTTTAATGTATTACACTTATATTTCTCTATCTCTTGCCAGTTTTGTATCTTGCAAAGAAAAATAATAACAACATTCTTTTACTTGTGGCAACATCAACTGCTGAAATTGATGCACACATACAAAATTGACACTAAAAGCAATGAACAGGTATATCTCAAGCTGATTATGGTCTTTGTCTTTCTGTTCCACTACTGTCTTGTTGCGTATGCTTGTGACTGATGTGTTCATATCTTACTGCGTGTGGATCTATGTTAATAAAGTGACGTGGTACATGGCAACAGTATCCACATGTTAATCTGTGTACTCGCTACTAAGAACCTCCCACATTGGTGAGCCATGAGAATTGTATGTTTTCAATTAACTTAGCAAACACGCAGCACTATCTTCCAGCCAAGACAGTGGACACTGCAGACCATCAAAGATTATTGGGAACTTTCGCCAGTTTTGATTGTGCTTCTGATGGACAGCATAGTGCTAGGAACAATATGGAGCCACCCAACCCCAAAGCTGTTAGTGAAAGTGACTACAACTCTTTCCCTACCTGTATACATGGACGTGTAGATTCCATGTGGCAACATTCCTCCACATTAGCTCCCATGGATCTGATCTCCAACACAGTAGCAACAAAGGTTTTCTACTGCATTGCAGCCAATCAATGAGGTTACACCTGACAATAACCTCGGATCGACTTGGTGCCATAAGGAAACTTTAACTGCAATGTTTCCAGTGTTTAGAGTGTGTTATCAAAACTGCTTCAGTTCCTACCAGAACAACCACAAACTTGGTTCGCCATTGTAGAATCAGTGTTCTCCACTCACTGCATCATTGAGTATACAGCAAAATATTCAGGATTAGTTTGTACACAGGAGGACATGCTTCTATCATCTGTGATGTTATACAATCACCACCTGCTTTTAACAAATTTGAAACAGCAAAGACAGCATTACTTCAAAGACAGTGCAAGTCAAACAAGCAAAAGATTCAACAGGCAATTTTCTAGAGCAGCTGAATGGATGAATACCTCACAGTTTTGGTGCCATTTACAAACTCTAGTGGATTGTACATTTACACCAGACCAGTTGCCCCATGGGATCTGAGTGTCCTTAATTTGTAAAAAAAGGATTAGACAAGAGGTTAAATTACAGATTAAATTACCGTGTTTCTGCATTACATGATAAGACGCCATTGTTACCCAGCAGCCACTAGTGGAACATGTACTTGACAGCCATATTGTGCTTCGATATGACAGACAGCTACTGAGCAGAGCTGACAGTGTCCACTGTTTCACAACAGACAACAGGCACCACAGTAACTCTGCCATCCTTATACATATATGATATTATTATATTTTTGTACACCAGATGTGAATTATTTGAGGGAAACCATTTTGTCCATCCACATGATACTAGAAACAAAGAAAATTTTATGCCCCCCATCCACCGCCTCAGACTATATGGCCAGGGACCTCAATAAAATGTTCAGATGTGTGTGAAATCTTATGGTACTTAACTGCTAAGGTCATCAGTCCCTAAGCTTACACACTACTTAACCTAAATCATCCTAAGGACAAACACACACACACACACACACACACACACACCCATGCCCGAGGGAGGACCCGAACCTCCGCCGGGATCAGCTGCACAGTCCATGACTGCAGTGACTGAGACCGCTCGGCTAATCCTGCGCGGTGGACCTCAATACGTGGGAATGAGAATCTGTAATAAATTAAATGGTAACAAGTTGATGCAGATGAATTTAGGTTCACTTAAAAAAAAGCTATATGAGGTACTGACACTGAAGTGTTATTACTCAGTGGATAAATTCATACAGAACAAACTTGAAATTTGAGCTGGATACAATGTGTTACACATTCCAAGTATATCCTTAAAGTGTTATTTATTGTAGTGCTATTATTTATTAATGTAAAAATCATTGTAACAGTATTATAAATTTTTGAGATATCTCCTGTACGCAAACCAAATGGACTGCAAATGTACGTCATGAGATGAATAAAACACAATTCAGAAAATCCTACAGAGTTGTGGCAGCCATCTTCGCCTCCATGGCAGGTGGTGGTCAAGCAGAACCAAACATATCCAACAATGCTGGATGCTCCCACTACAGGTCAACGCCTTCCAGCAACAGATTGTGTGATGGTATTGGTTCCACAGTACATTTCGGATGTGTGAAGATTATACAGCCCTCAAGGCTCAAACAATTCTCACGCGGTATACCACACCAAACAAACAGGACTTCTCTCCGGAATGAGATTTTCACTCTGCAGTGTGCGCTGATATGAAACTTCCCTGGCAGTGTCAGACTGAGACTCGAACTCGGGACCTATGCCTTTCGCGGGCAAGTGCTCTAGCAACTGAGATACCGATGCTCGACTCACGCCCCATCCTCACAGCCTTACTTCTACCAATACCTCATCTCCTACCTTCCAAAAAAATGGCTTAAATGGCTCTGAGCACTATGCGACTTAACTTCTGAGGTCATCAGTCACCTAGAACTTAGAACTACTTAAACCTAACTAACCTCAGGACATCACACACATCCATGCCCGAGGCAGGATTCGAACCTGCGACCGCTACCTTCCAAACTTTACAGAAGCTCTCCTGTGAACCTTGCAGAAATAGCGCTCCTGAAAGAAAGGATATTGCGAAGACATGGCTTAGCCACAGAATGGGGGATGTTTCCAGAATGAGATTTTCACTCTGCAGCGGAGTGTGCGCTGATATGAAACTTCCTGGCAGATTAAAACTGTGTACCGGACCGAGACTTGAACTCGGAACCTTTGCCTTTCGCGGGCAACTGGTAGAGCACTTGCCCATGAAAGGCAAAGATCCCGAGTTCGAGTCTCGGTCTGGCACACAGTTTTAATCTGCCAGGAAGTTTCAAGTTTCAGGAATTCTCTCATTCATCATTGGTTGCTTCAATCTTCAGGGCTATAGATGACATTACAAAGATGGCTATAATTACCCCCTTCAGGTTTTTTGAGGTTTTGTACATGCTGTTTGAGTTGAAAAACATGGCACAGACTTGGTAGCACTTCACTGATACCACTCTGCCTAAGATTCCCTTCTGTTTTCGATAACTTGAGTAGATACTAATTTTTTCATGTTCACCACAAGAACATGAAGAATACCTCCGACAGGTTTGCAGTACTCTGTATCAATTAGCCATGGTGGTGAACAAAGGAAAATGTCAAATATGGTAACAGACAGTGACATATTTGAGTCATTCTCGGTCGGCAGAAGGGATCAGACTGATGGAAGAGAGGTGCTTAGACCTTTAACGTACCAAGAATTAATAAGATTTTTACATATCTAAACCTTCTGTTGGTGACATATTCCACAAGCTGCATAAATCCATGCTTCACTAACCAACACCCTGACCAGAAAGAATACAAAGAGAAAAAAAACTGTACTGTAGTGACAGAGATGCTACATGCTTTCAATGTGATGAAATAGATGTTGTGACCTTCACCCATCCATCAACTACTGCACATTTGTCTATTATGGCTGATGTGAGCAAGTCTGCTATTTGCGCAGTTTTGCGAGACAGTCAACGGTATCCAGCAAGCCCTATGATTCTTTTCCCGTACACTGAGGAGGATGCAGTGGTTGCGGTTGCCTTATGACCATGAATTGGTAGCATCATATGTTGCGGTGAAATACTTTAAAGAGGATATTATATGATGGGGTGATATACTTTAAAGAGGCTGTATGGGGTTGGCCCTTCACACTTTTTACAGACCACTACCTATTGGTCTATACTACCTTAATCCAAGTCGTGATGTGTTCCCCTACTGCTTTGGACACCTGGTCTACAATTTACCATCAACATACAGCAAGCAAATTGGAGGGGGGAGGAGGGAAATGTGATAGCAGATTACATGTAATGAATTCATGCCCTTGGTGCTCCGATTGATTTCGGCGAGTTGGCAATGGAGCAAAAGAAAGATGGAGAGTTACGGCACTCTAGGAATACTCCAGCATGACCTTAGAGATGCAACACAAGTGATAGAGATGCTACATGCTTTCAATGTGATGAAATAGATGTTGTGACCTTCACCCATCCATCAACTACTGCACATTTGTCTATTATGGCTGATGTGAGCAAGTCTGCTATTTGCGCAGTTTTGCGAGACAGTCAACGGTATCCAGCAAGCCCTATGATTCTTTTCCCGTACACTGAGGAGGATGCAGTGGTTTTGGCACCTTGTGATATATCACAAGGTGCCAAAATTAATTTTGAACAGTTCTGTGTCATTACGTAAATAATATGATCGCTTCAATCTATTATGACAGCAGCAAAATGTCGGAAAGCAGATAAAGAGTAAAAATGCTTTATTTCTTGTAACTAAAATCAGTGTGTGTGTGTGTATATATATGTTCTAGAAAAACCAATATTGTAACCACATGTACAAGTGTTCACCCAGAATTGGCGAAGACCATCCATGCAGAGATGGCTGACAGCTGCAACATGCACCACAGATCATCCTGGGCGAGCTGGCTGCTATACAATGAGATGACAGCCACAAGAAATTATACAGGGTGATTCAAAAAGAATATCACAACTTTAGGAATTTAAAACTCTGCAATGACAAAAGGCAGAGCTAAGCACTATCTGTCGGCGAATTAAGGGAGCTATAAAGTTTCATTTAGTTGTACATTTAGGCGTCAGCGTCAGTTGATGCTAAGATGGCGACCCTTTTTCTTCGAAGGTGCTACTGTAACATCTTTCTTTTGCTCCATTGCCAACTCGCCGAAATCAATCGGAGCACCAAGGGCATGAATTCATTACATGTAATCTGCTATCACATTGCCCTCCTCCCCCCTCCAATTTGCTTGCTGTATTTTGATGGTAAATTGTAGACCAGGTGTCCAAAGCGGTAGGGGAACACATCACGACTTGGATTAAGGTAGTACAGACCAATAGGTAGTGGAGATGTTAGAGAATTGGCTGTTCCCTCGGCTCGAACAAGAAGCACAACAATTCATATTTCAGCAGGATGGAGCGCCACCACATTGGCACTTATCTGTCCGTAACTACCTGAATGTCAACTACCCGAGGCGATGGATCGGCCGCCAGGCAGCCTGTGACAGAGCACTTCATCACTGGCCTCCAAGAAGCCCTGGTCTTACCCCCTGCGATTTTTTCTTATGGGGGTATGTTAAGGATATGGTGTTTCGGCCACCTCTCCCAGCCACCATTGATGATTTGAAACGAGAAATAACAGCAGCTATCCAAACTGTTACACCTGATATGCTACAGAGAGCGTGGAACGAGTTGGAGTATCGGGTTGATATTGCTCGTGTGTCTGGAGGGGGCCATATTGAACATCTCTGAACTTGTTTTTGAGTGAAAAAAAACCTTTTTAAATACTCTTTGTAATGATGTATAACAGAAGGTTATATTATGTTTCTTTCATTAAATACACATTTTTAAAGTTGTGGTATTCTTTTTGAATCACCCTGTATATTGATTGTTAAAGAATAATGGTAGTGCCCTATGTTTGTCTAGATTCATGGTTCAGCTATGGTTTTATGGAAAGAAGCAGTTAGTCACCATCGAGGAGCCGAAGACTATGTGAACTTGACAAAGACTATGTGAACTTGAGTCGGTAAGATGACAGTAGTGTTACTGAATGTAGGTCAAGACATGTTGACATGTGTTCCTATTGGTATTTTGCTAGGAGAATTCGGTATTGATTATCAAGACAGTTGGAGATATTCCATGAATTTTGTTGGAATAGTTTCGGAAGCTTGTTATGAGTTGATTTAGATTTTAAATGCAAGATGAGATAATGTAGTGATGACACTAGGGCTCAATCAGGGGAATTGTTTGATGAATTTTATTTGAAAGCAGCTCCTCATAATTTTCTTTGTATTTGACCTGTAGTCAAGCGATCTTTGAGTGACGGGCTTACTGTAGTGTTGCAGGTATGCTGCGTTAGTTTGAAGACTGGTATTTGTGTGTTGTAGGTATGATAGTAAATGAAAGTTTTAGTGTCAGCAATATTGTCTAATGAGGTCTGGTTTTGTTGCTTGTGATAGTTTGTTGTACATGCCAAACGATCTGGGTGCTGCATATAGGTTGGAGATTTAGGGATAGGCACACTCTAATGCAGTTGAGTTTAGCTCTTTGTGCAGATTTGTGGACAGCGTTACTATCCAACTGTTAGTGACGTAATTATAGAGAGTCCCTTACCAACCTGAACCAGTTCAAGATGGAAAATCCTACCATTATCATAGTAGTATGTGGCGAGTGACATTCAATTAGATTTGTAGTGGGTATGCGGGAAGCCAACGCCTGAAGTGACTGAGTTCTTCAAAATTTGATTTTAAGTTCGAGTTTGAAACTGTTGGTGGTGCTTAGGTTTTATAATATACTCTGAATCGTTAAAATTAAGACTAATGCCAGAACATCACATAGATCGCCTTTCTCTCGGGAAGGTTACATTTATCGGCTGGATATTTATGTCACGTACTCAGGTATCCTGCATCTTCGTACTGTAGAAAATAGAAAGTTCTAAGTTAATGCAATCAACAAGTAAGCCTTATTACAGTTCAAGTCTTAGTTATCGAAATTTCAATTACTGACAGCTTTAAGTGCCTTGTCGTTGACTAGGATCTTAAGATTTTGCACGAGACGAGGTGTACCAGCCATATTACACGAGAAAACGCGAGAAGTAATAATTTGTTGTAAAAACGTAAGAAAACCTCTCGTCTTTGTCTTTTGTTTCGTACTGACGTAATGGCAAACATCACATCGCTCGCCTTCTCTCGGGAACTATTACATTTATCGGCTGGAAATTTATGTCAAGTACTGAGGTATCCACTCTCTTAGTTCTGTACAAAATAAAAGGTTCTAAGTTAATGCAATCGACTAGTAATTCGTGTTAGTATTTTGCAGCTGTGACTTATTAAACTGATAGTTCGGTAATTTTCACATCTGTCAACACCTGCTTTCTTTGGGATTGGAATTATTATATTCTTCTTGAAGTCTGAGGGTATTTCGCCTGTCTCGTTCATCTTGCTCACCAGATGGTAGAGTTTTGTCAGGACTGGCTCTCCCAAGGTCGTCAGTAGTTCTAATGGAATGTTCTCTACTCCCGGGGCCTTGTTTCGACTCAGGTCTTTCAGTGCTCTGTCAAACTCTTCGCGCAGTATCATATCTCCCATTTCATCTTCATCTACATCCTCTTCCATTTCCATAACATTGTCCTCAAGTACATCGCCCTTGTATAGACCCTCTATATACTCCTTCCATCTTTCTGCTTTCCCTTCTTTGCTTAGAACTGGGTTTCTATCTGAGCTCTTGATATTCATACAAGTGGCTCTCTTTTCTCCAAAGGTCTCTTTAATTTTCCTGTAGGCAGTATCTATCTTACCCCTAGTGAGATAAGCCTCTACATCCTTACATTTGCCCTCTAGCCATCCCTGCTTAGCCATTTTGCACTTCCTGTCGATCTCATTTTTGTGACGTTTGTATTCCTTTTTGCCTGCTTCATTTACTGCATTTTCATATTTTCTCCTTTCATCAATTAAATTCAGTATTTCTTCTGTTACCCATGGATTTCTACTAGCCCTCGTCTTTTTACCTACTTGATCCTCTGCTGCCTTCACTACTTCATCCCTCAGAGCTACCCATTCGTCTTCTACTGTATTTCTTTCCCCCATTCCTGTCAATTGTTCCCTTATGCTGTCCCTGAAACTCTGTACAACCTCTGGTTTACTCAGTTTATCCAGGTCCCATCTCCTTAAATTCCCACCTTTTTGCAATTTCTTCAGTTTTAATCTGCGTGTAAATGTTGAAACACGTGAGGCAATACTGACCCTACGACTTATCTTAGAAGAAAGATTAAGGAAAGGCGAACCTACGTTTCTAGCATTTGTAGACTTAGAGAGAGCTTTTGACAATGTTGACTGGAATACTCTCTTTCAAATTCTCAAGGTGGCAGGGGTAAAATACAGGGAGTGAAAGGCTATTTACAATTTGTACAGAAAGCAGATGGCAGTCATAAGAGTCAAGGGGCATGAAAGGGAAGCAGTGGTTGGGAAGGGAGTGAGACAGGGTTGTAGCCTCTCCCCGATGTTATTCAATCTGTATATTGAGCAAGCAGTAAAGGAAACAAAAGAAAAATTTGGAGTAGGTATTAAAATCCAGGGAGAAGAAATAAAAACTTTGAGGTTCGCCGATGACATTGTAATCCTGTCAGAGATAGCAAAGGACTATCAGTTGAACGGAATGGACAGTGTCTTGAAAGGAGGGTATTAAGATCAAAAGCAAAACGAGGATAATGGAATGTAGTCGAATTAAGTGATGCTGAGGGAATTAGATTAGGAAATGAGACACTTAAAGAAGTAAAGGAGTTTTGCTATTTGGGGAGTAAAATAACTGATGATGGTCAAAGTAGAGAGGATATAAAATGTAGACTGGCAATGGCAAGGAAAGCGTTTCTGAAGAAGAGAAATTTGTTAACATCGAGTATAGATTTAAGTGTCAGGAAGTCGTTTAAGAAAGTAATTGTATGGAGTGTAGCCATGTATGGAAGTGAAACATGGACAATAAATAGTTTGGACAACAAGAGAATAGAAGCTTTCGAAATGTGGTGCTAGAGAAGAATGATGAAGATTAGGTGGGTAGATCACGTAACTAATGAGGAGGTATAGAATAGGATTGGGGAGAAGTGAAGTTTGTGGCACAACTTGACTAGAAGAACGGATTGGTTGGTAGGACATGTCCTGAGGCATCAAGGGATCACAAATTTAGCATTGGAGGGCAGCGTGTGTAGCACCCACATTACGCAAGAAAACGCTGAAGTATTAATTTGAAGTAAAAATGTAAGAAGAACTCTCGTTTTTGTCTTTTTTCCATACTGACGTAATGCCAGAACATCACATTTCTCGTCATTCTACCGGGAAAAATTACATTTATCAGAGGAAATTACGCTTGGAGTGCCTTGCAGTGGACATAGGATTTTGAGATTTGGCATGCCACTAGGTACAGCAGCCACGTTACACAAGAATGCGCGAGAAGTATTAGTTCGTAGTAAAAGCGTAAGGAAACCTCGCGTCTTTGTCATTTGTTTTCGTAGTAACGTAGTGCCAGAACATCACATTGCTCGCTTTTTTCTCTGGAAAGATTATATTTGTTGGCTGGAAATTTATGTCACGTACTGTGGTATCCTGTCTCTTCGTCCTGTACAAAGTAGAAGATTCTAAATTAATGCAATCGACAAGTAAGCCGTATTACAGGTCATGCTTTAGCTATCGAAAATTTATTTACTGACCGCTTTAAGTGTCTTGTAGATGACCTAGGTTCTTAAGAGTGTAGCTGTCACATTACACGAGGAAATGCGAGAAGTATTAATTTGCAGTAAAAACGTAAGAAAACCTCCCGTTTTTGTCTTTTTTTCGTACTGACGTAATGCCAGAACATCACATAAGTCGCCTTTCTCTCGGGAAAGATTTCATTTATCGGCTGTAAATTTATGTCACGTAATCAGGTACCCAGTCTCTTCGTTGTATACAAACAGAAGGATGTAAGTTAATGCAATCGACAAGTAAGCCGTATTACAAGTCATGGTTTAGTTATCGAAAATTAAATTACTGACGGCTGGAAGTGCTTTGCAGTTGACCTAGGACCACAAGATTTTGCACATGAGGAAGTGTAGCCGCCACATTACACGAGAAAACGCGAGAAGTATTAATTTGAAGTAAAAACGTAAGAAAATCTCCCGCTAATGTCATTTCTTCGTACTGACGTAATGCCAGATCAACACATTGCTCGCCTTTCTCTCAGGAAATATTACATTTATCAGCTAGAAATTTATGTCACGTACTGAGGTATCCAGTCTCTTCGTTCTGTACAAAATAGAAGGTTCTAAGTTAATGCAATCAACAAGTAAGGCTATTACATGTCATGTTTTAGCTATCGAAAATGACCTAGGATCTTACTACTTCGCACGAGACGAGGTGTAGCCGCCGCATTGCATAAGAAAACGCGAGAAATATTAAATTGAAGAGCACAAGGCAAAAATGATGATAATCAATTTTTTCCCATTTTCAGGTTAGAACAGGAATTTGTAGCTCAAATACGGCCGAATTTGTAGGGGGCTGTACTCGGCAAGAAGGCTGGCAGTTACTAAGTTATTTGCCATTTTATTTTTGTTGTGCACGGTAAAACCAATGAATGTCATCTATGTTCACGGCACATATGATGAGAGTCATTTCATAAGGTTGGCAAAATCTGCTTGATCAGGAGTTCAACGTGCTGTCTTCATTGTTTTGTTTACTTTGTGTTTGTGGCTAGAAAGTTGCCAAAGTTTATAGCTTGTGTTCTTGTTTCTGTGAAAGTGAGAGAATTAAGTGAGTGAAGTGTGGATGAATATTGTGGAAATGTCAGTATACCTAGCACAAAGAAGAGAAAATCCCATGGTAGGGTGACAGATGTGATGAAGAAACTTAGAGTGTGTACTCACAAAACTGGGCCCGTTTGCAGATGGAAAAGACTACAGTGTTTTGATAGTTTGTGAAGGTGAAAGAAAAAGATTAAGTTCTCATTTTAATAGTTTAGAATCTAATGATGCTCAGTCCACGTACTTGGCTGCGCTTATCAATGTTTATGACGTCAAAAATCGCAGACCAAGAAAGCCTGCAAATTAATCACGTTTTAATGATAAGAGCTACACCTACAAAGTAAGAATAAAGGATGGTGATAATTTTATTGACATCCCTATTTTTGGTGTAACTGGGAGAAGAGTTCAAACTATTCAAACGAGTCGGAAAGAAACAGGTGAACCCCCAACAGACAAGAGAGGAAGGTATGACCACAACCATCGTAGGACCTCACAAGAAGTTAAACAAAGTGTCATTGATCACATTGCATCGTTTAAGGGCTGTACAAGCCATTATAGTTTTGATAAAACTAAAAAAAACATACTTGCCAGACACTTTAAATTTGAAAAAAATGTACACATTGTACAAGACAGGTAGGCCTAGTGGTAAGATTGTGTCCTATGAATATTATAGACAGATATTCGTATTTAAGTTTAACATAGCTTTCGGATATCCCAGATGCGACACCTGCAGTGCATGTGACAGGTACCAAGCAGAAATGAAGGCTCTAAACCTCCAGCTGGAACAGACTAATGATGACAAGGAAAAAGCAAATATTTTAAGCAGCATTAAGACAAAACAATGTGAGAATGAACTACACTTGAGGAAAGCTAACATGTTTTATGACACAAAGAGAAAATGTAGGAAAATTTCAAAGAAAAGGGAGGATACTGAGGCACTTAACCATTGATTAAAAAAAAAATAAACTTACTTAATTTGACCACAAACGATGTTTACTACCGCCGTCAATTGTCATTGTATTTGTTCAATGTCCACAGCCTATCTACGGGAAATGCAACTTTTTTTGCTTACCCAGGAACAGAAGGAGGTAAAGGTGCAGACGAAGTAGTATAGATGTTGCACTATTATATCTTCACCATGTTACAGTCCAATGTCAAAAACTTGTACATATTTTGCGATTCTTGTAGGGGTCAGGACAACAACTACACCATGTTTCGCTTCTGTCATTATGTGGTATAAATCCTAAAAAACTAGACTGCATAACAATAATATTCCCTATTCGCGGCCACTCTTACCTAGAATGCGATAAAGATATGGCCCTGATAAACGGCAAATTTTCCGCAGAGACAGCAGAACAGTGGGTAAATGACATAAAGAATGCCAGAGTAAAGCCTTCGCCTTTCACTGTGATTGAAGCTGACCAAAACCTATTTAGAAAATGGACTGTTTTTTTTTAATCACTATCACAAGAATTGCCCATTTGCTACATGACCAATTCGTGAATAAAAATTTTCGAAAGACCATTGTAGGTTAGTTGGACACAGATCATCTTACACTGGGTACTTTCTTATGTCACCGATCCTAACACAACACCAAATTACCAAGCTTTCAAGAGACACAGAAGACCCTGGTGATAATACACTCCTGGAAATTGAAATAAGAACACCGTGAATTCATTGTCCCAGGAAGGGGAAACTTTATTGACACATTCCTGGGGTCAGATACATCAAATGATCACACTGACAGAACCACAGGCACATAGACACAGGCAACAGAGCATGCACAATGTCGGCACTAGTACAGTGTATATCCACCTTTCGCAGCAATGCAGGCTGCTATTCTCCCATGGAGACGATCGTACAGATGCTGGATGTAGTCCTGTGGAACGGCTTGCCATGCTATTTCCACCTGGCGCCTCAGTTGGACCAGCGCTCGTGCTGGACTTGCAGACCGCGTGAGATGACGCTTCATCCAGTCCCAAACATGCTCAATGGGGGACAGATCCGGAGATCTTGCTGGCCAGGGTAGTTGACTTACACCTTCTAGAGCACGTTGGGTGGCACGGGATACATGCGGACGTGCATTGTCCTGTTGGAACAGCAAGTTCCCTTGCCGGTCTAGGAATGGTAGAACGATGGGTTCGATGACGGTTTGGATGTACCGTGCACTATTCAGTGTCCCCTCGACGATCACCAGTGGTGTACGGCCAGTGTAGGAGATCGCTCCCCACACCATGATGCCGGGTGTTGGCCCTGTGTGCCTCGGTCGTATGCAGTCCTGATTGTGGCGCTCACCTGCACGGCGCCAAACACGCATACGACCATCATTGGCACCAAGGCAGAAGCGACTCTCATCGCTGAAGACGACACGTCTCCATTCGTCCCTCCATTCACGCCTGTCGCGACACCACTGGAGGCGGGCTGCACGATGTTGGGGCGTGAGCGGAAGACGGCCTAACGGTGTGCGGGACCGTAGCCCAGCTTCATGGAGACGGTTGCGAATGGTCCTCGCCGATACCCCAGGAGCAACAGTGTCCCTAATTTGCTGGGAAGTGGCGGTGCGGTCCCCTACGGCACTGCGTAGGATCCTACGGTCTTGGCGTGCATCCGTGCGTCGCTGCGGTCCGGTCCCAGGTCGACGGGCACGTGCACCTTCCGCCGACCACTGGCGACAACATCGATGTACTGTGGTGATCTCACGCCCCACGTGTTGAGCAATTCGGCGGTACGTCCACCCGGTCTCCCGCATGCCTACTATACGCCCTCGCTCAAAGTCCGTCAACTGCACATACGGTTCACGTCCACGCTGTCGCGGCATGCTACCAGTGTTAAAGACTGCGATGGAGCTCCGTATGCCACGGCAAACTGGCTGACACTGACGGCGGCGGTGCACAAATGCTGCGCAGCTAACGCCATTCGACGGCCAACACCGCGGTTCCTGGTGTGTCCGCTGTGCCGTGCGTGTGATCATTGCTTGTACAAACCTCTCGCAGTGTCCGGAGCAAGTATGGTGGGTCTGACATACCGGTGTCAATGTGTTCTTTTTTCCATTTCCAGAGGTGTATGTCCTTCTCTTTACCACCAATTCTGCTTGAAGGCGAGAGAAAATGACCCAACACTTTACCTTTGCTTTCACATGTCAATAATCTATAGACCATTAATGAGTTATAGAATAATACCTCATAACAATAGTGTAACCTTGAAAGTAATGAAAATTTATCAGTACAGGAAATATTTTTGCCGTAATTGCAAAAGATATTTAGCTAGTTATGAGTTAAATTCACAATACGCTATGTAAGTAGGTGGGTTACTATTTTATGACAAAAACCACCAGCAGGTTACCTTGTTTTAGCCCAAAAGTTTGCTTATTTCCAGATCTGATTAAATTAAAACCTGGAAAGTATCAACACCTGCAACACCTGAAGCAGTTTTGCAGTCCATCTGCTCAAAGGTACTTTGAAGAACTTCCTCATTGACAAAACATAAGTTGCAAGTAACAGTATTAAAATAAAAATCTATCTGGGCCTAATGTGTTAAAATGTAGAATATTATAAATCTTATAAAATAAACACTAAACAGAATCTGTTTACAGGTTACAAGATCCACTGAAGAAGCACAGAAAGATAGTGGACTTTCATCGTTTTTACCAAGTTTTTTATGACTACCATCGCTTTTACCATGTTTTTTGTGTACCTATTTAAGATCTTAATTAATAAAGTACCTTAAAATTAAAAATGTGTTTATTGTATTACATTTATTACCTAAACAAGCAGATATAGAACAATAAAAATATTGTTGTGATAATTATACGGTGAACGTTTATGATTTACGAGAGACTAGAGCAGAAAATTCGTCGTCCTGAAAAGTTACAAAAAAGTGACTATCATCATCTTTGCCTTGTGCTCTTCAATTGTAGTACAAACTTAAGAAAACCTCCAGGTATGACATTTTTTTTCGCACTGTCGTATTGCCAGAACATCACATTACTCTCCTTTGCCTCGGGGAAGATTACATTTATCGGCTGGAAATAAATGTCACGTACTGAGGTATCCAGTCACTTCGTTCTGTACAAAACAGAAGGTTCTAAGTTAATGCATTGGACACGTAAGCCGTATTACAGGTCAAGTTTTAAATATCGTAAATTCAATTACAGACTGCTTGATGTGCCTTGCTGTCGACCTAGGACCTGAGGATTTTGCACGAGTCGAGGTGTAGCAGCCACATGACTCGAGGAAACGCGAGAAGTATTAATTTGTAGAAAAAACTTAAGAAAAACTCCCGTTTTGTCATTTGGTTTCGTTCTGACCTAATGCAAGAATATCACATTGCTCGCCATCATCTTGGGACAGTTTCCATTTATCGGATGGAAATTTGTCACTTACTGATGTATCGAGAATCTTCGTTCTGTACAGAAAGAAGCTTCTGAGTTAATGCAATCTTCAAGAAAGCCATATTACAGGTCATGGTTTGGCTATCGAAAATTAAATTATTGACGGGTTTAGGTGCCTTGCTGTTGACTTAGCATCTTAGGATTTTGCACGTGACGAGGTGTAGTAGCCACACTACACGAGATAACGCAAGGTGTATTAATTTGTAGTAAGAACTTAAGTAAACCTGCAGTTTTTTCACTTGTTTTCGTACTGATGTAATGCCAGAACATCACATTGCTCGCCTTTCTCTTGGGAAAGTTTACATTTATCGGCTGGAATTTATGTCACATCCTGAGGTGACCAGTCTCTTCATTCTGTACAAAATATAAACTTCTAAGTTAATGCAATCGACAAATAAGCCGCATTGTCATGTTTTTGCTATCGAAGATTCAGTTACTGACCCGTTTAAGTGCCTTGCAGTGGCCATAGAATCTTAACAGACGAGCTGTAACATAATAATTACATGAAAAAACGCATGAAGTATTAATTTGCAATAAAAACTTAAGAAAACCTCCCGTTTTTGTCATTTGTTTTCGTACTGACGTATCATCTGAACATCACTTTGCTCGCATTATATTGGAAATTTGACATTTATCGGCTGGTAAATTATGTCACGTACTGACGTATGCAGTCTCTTCATTCTGTACAAAATAGAAGCTTCGAAGTTAATGCAATCAATAAGTAAGCCATATTACAATTCATGATTTAGATATCCAAAATTAAATTATTGACGGGCTCAAATGCCTTGCAGTTCACCTAGAATGTTAGGATTTTGCACGAGACAAGTGTTGTGGCGGATTCTGCCACCAAATGTATCAGGATTACCAAATGTAGCGAGAAAACACCAAATGTAGTGGGTGGGTGCCAGGAGGTGCCGTATTAAAACTTTCCAAATGATTTGTTTACACTAAAGTGCTCCATTAACCTCAGTCTGACTCAAAGGGCACTGCGATGCTGAGGAAGCACCCCAGCGGCCTGTGCAATGCAATGCTGTATCGTGCAGCCTTGTCCGGCCCACGGATTTCTGATAATGTCAGGATGACTGCGCCAGCAGCCGACTTAGCAGCCACCATCCTCATTGACTCCAAGCTGCTCCGACAGGAGCCATAGGCCGGCCCAGCTGCTGCTTCTTCCACGCTGGTGTAGCAGAGAACGCAGCGACAATGACCGCCCACGATCCAGCGTCCGAATATGCGGCCCTCGCCTCGGAAGTCTACGGTGTGTGTCAGTAGCCGAGACGACTGCCCACTGTAGCAAGCCGAAGAGTGGCCCACCGCTGGCTGGCTGCGGACCCCACGTTGGCCTCAGAGGGGCGAACCAACGACCCACCGTGGACTGGGATGCTGTCTCCCCATCTGTTGCTGTGTGTAGCCCGGCGGTGTGACACGCCTTGCTGTCCAGGAGAGCTGTCACACTTCAATGAATCTCGTTAGAAATCGGCACCTATTTATACTCGGCTGTGCGCCGCTGTTTTGTCAAGAGTGCCGCTTTGCGTCACGTATGCGTAACACTTAGGTTGGCCAGTGGCCCTCTTCTACATGTGACTTGCACCATGGAAACTGTTGTGTGCGCCCTTTCCAGCAGTTCTATGCCCCTGTGGCCTCTATTTGCCTTGGCAAATGCTGGTATGAGTAACTTACTGCAATGTGGCCTGCACCTGGCTGTAACTCGTGCTCTAAATATTGCTCAAAACTAACTTTCCCTATCCCAAACGGTGGTGCCGCTACATTAGTCCCCTCTTCGAAAAGATCCGGTCCCCGGGTCGTCCTTTAACTAACTCTTAAACTTGTTTGGATTGGCACTGATGTCATAACTTACTATTAGAAAACTCTGACGTGGTCTAGTGCTCCTAAGCACATGCATATAGGGGCTGGACAGCTTTAGCCATTGCCCCACTTCATACTGGGGTTAACTTCCTTTCAGCTTTACTGTGTCTTCCTCCCTTTCCAAAGCCTTTGTAGTCGCCTCTTGTACCTGTTTCCAAACATCCCGAATTGTCCTGGCGAATTGACATACAGATTCACCAGTCCTTCCTTTCTGTAGCTTCACTAAATCAAACGGTGACAGCATTTTTCGCCCGTACACTAACTCATATGGAGACAAACCGGTATTTGTATGGACTTTTGCATTGTATGCACATACAGTATGCTTCAAATACTCGTCCCACTGATGGTGATGAGAATCCACATAAAAACTCAGCATCTTCCTGATTGCTCTGTGTACCCGTTCTGTCCTTCCGTTGGCCTGTGGATGCAATTTGCTCCTCCTCAAATTTTTTACGTTCAACAATTTTCACATTTCCTTCATTAAATCCGACATGAAGTTGGTCCCCTGGTCAGTAATTATTGTCTCTGGTTCACCAAACTGCAAAATCCAGTTGTTTACTAATGTCTGCACGACCATTGCTGCCTGTTGATGTGGCATAGCCACCATCACCACATACCTCGAAAAATGGTCTATTATTGTGAGAACGAATCTGTTCCCTGATGGTGTTCCCCCTGTGGGTCTGGGGGTTAGAATAGGCCTGAGGTATTCCTGCCTGTTGTACAAGTCAACTAAGAGGAGTTTCACACATCTTGGCCTTTATGTGATGGTCCCCTGTAGAGTTTGACCTCCATTCTTCACAATTTTCCCGAAGAGCGAGCCAATTGGTGGAGCAGTTGCGCACGTCTGATCTGCAGTGGAAGGATACCAGCCTCCACCAGTACGCTGGTCACCAGACTCGTCCTGAAAGCTCCTGTCGCTAATTGAACCCCACAGTGGTGCAAAGGGTCGAGTAAATGCAGTGCTGAAAGAGCTGCCTAACCATAAACCACACTCCCATAGTCAATTCGGGGTTGGAAAAGGGCTCCGTAGAGCTGCAGCAGCGTACTGGGATCTGCACGCCAATTGGTGTTGCTCAGGCAATGGAGGGCATTGAGGTGCTGCCAGCACTTCTGCTTAAGCTGATGAAGATGAGGGAGCCAAGTCAATTGACCATCGAAAACCAGTCCTAGGAATTGATTTGTCTCCACTACAGTGAATGGATCATCATTAAGGTAAAGTGCGGGTTCCGGATGAACGGTACAACGCTGACAGAAATGCATGACATACGACTTTGCTGCTGAAAACTGGAAGCCGTAGGACAGAACCCATGACTGCACCTTGTGGATGGCTCCCTGGAGGCGCCACTCAGCAACAACAGTACTGAAGCAGCAGCACGAAATGCAGAAGTCGTCTGCATACAGAGCAGGGGAGACGGAGGGCCCAACAGCTGCTGCTGTTGAGATCTTTAGCCCACTTTCTCATCGTCGCATTGCAGTCCTGCCCATTCTTCATCTCTTGGGCGAGGCCATCTTCCTGGGTGCGTTTTCCAACATGCACTATGCAGTGTTGATTTCTGCGCCGACGATGACCATGGACTTCTTTGCACCTGGTATCCAGCACGGTAGCCAGTCCATTGTGGTGGGCCCGTCATGTACACTGTTGGTTGTAGCCCCTTGACCACACAGGGATCGCTCTGTTGACGCCTGCGCCGTTAACTCCCCATGTATGCCAAGGGGTAGATGTCCATCCCCTTGGGGCATCGGGACTTCTGGCAATGGCCATCTTGACAGGTGACCTTTGCTGCGGCTGGGTAGGGGGGGAGGGCCCCTGGTCGGAATGGGTGGCATCAGAGCGGATGACACGCGATGAAGCGTAGTACACTCCTGGAAATGGAAAAAAGAACACATTGACACTGGTGTGTCAGACCCACCATACTTTCTCCGGACACTGCAAGAGGGCTGTACAAGCAATGATCACACGCACGGCACAGCGGACACACCAGGAACCGCGGTGTTGGCCGTCGAATGGCGCTAGCTGCGCAGCATTTGTGCACCGCCGCCGTCAGTGTCAGCCAGTTTGCCGTGGCATACGGAGCTCCATCGCAGTCTCTAACACTGGTAGCATGCCGCGACAGCGTGGACGTGAACCATATGTGCAGTTGACGGACTTTGAGCGAGGGCGTATAGTGGGCATGCGGGAGGCCGGGTGGACGTACGGCCGAATTGCTCAACACGTGGGGCGTGAGGTCTCCACAGTACATCGATGTTGTCGCCAGTGGTCGGCGGAAGGTGCACGTGCCCGTCGACCTGGGACCAGACCGCAGCGACGCACGGATGCACGCCAAGACCGTAGGATCCTACGCCGTGCCGTAGGGGACCGCACCGCCACTTCCCAGCAAATTAGGGACACTGTTGCTCCTGGGGTATCGGCGAGGACCATTCGCAACCGTCTCCATGAAGCTGGGCTACGGTCCCGCACACCGTTAGGCCGTCTTCCGCTCACGCTCCAACATCGTGCAGCCCGCCTCCAGTGGTGTCGCGACAGGCGTGAATGGAGGGACGAATGGAGACATGTCGTCTTCAGCGATGAGAGTCGCTTCTGCCTTGGTGCCAATGATGGTCGTATGCGTGTTTGGCGCCGTGCAGGTGAGCGCCACAATCAGGACTGCATACGACCGAGGCACACAGGGCCAACACCTGGCATCATGGTGTGGGGAGCGATCTCCTACACTGGCCGTACACCACTGGTGATCGTCGAGGGGACACTGAATAGTGGGCACGGTACATCCAAACCGTCATCGAACCCATCGTTCTACCATTCCTAGACTGGCAAGGGAACTTGTTGTTCCAACCGGACAATGCACGTCCGCATGTATCCCGTGCCACCCAACGTGCTCTAGAAGGTGTAAGTCAACTACCCTGCCCAGCAAGATCTCCGGATCTGTCCCCCATTGAGCATGTTTGGGACTGGATGAAGCGTCGTCTCACGCGGTCTGCACGTCCAGCACGAACGCTGGTCCAACTGAGGCGCCAGGTGGAAATGGCATGGCAAGCCGTTCCACAGGACTACATCCAGCATCTGTACGATCGTCTCCATGGGAGAATAGCAGCCTGCATTGCTGCGAAAGGTGGATATACACTGTACTAGTGCCGACATTGTGCATGCTCTGTTGCCTGTGTCTATGTGCCTGTGGTTCTGTCAGTGTGATCATGTGATGTATCTGACCCCAGGAATGTGTCAATAAAGTTTCCCCTTCCTGGGACAATGAATTCACGGTGTTCTTATTTCAATTTCCAGGAGTGTATGTCATCTCTTGCTGGTGGTGAAACACCAGCAGTCTCTGAGCGAATGCGAGCTCAATTCAGTGCACAGAAGTACGACTCCAAATCATTCCCCTCCCTGGCTACACCATGGGAGGAACGTTACGCTAAGGATGGCAGTAGATCTTATTTGCCCCACTACCTCGTATGTTTGAGAGCTGATGGGGAATCTTTCATGACAATGAAGCCTCAGTTTTTTGTTGAGCATTTAGAAGACAAGTTTGGGGAGGTGGAGGGCTTGTCCAAAATGAGATCTGGGTCAGTCTTGATCAAAACAGCATCCTCTAGCCAGTCACAGGTGTTACTCGCTTGTGACAAGCTGGAGGATGTTTCTGTGACCACCATGCCCCATAAGAGCTTAAATATGGTCCAGGGTATCATATTTCACAGAGACCTTCTTTTGCAGTCCGACGATGAGCTGAGCGCCAGTTTAGAGCAGTGAAGTGTACATTTCGTCCGGCGTGTCCACCGGGGTCTGAAGGATAATCAGGTTGCCACCGGTGTCTTCATCTTGGCCTTTGAGGGTGATACATTGCCCGAGAAGGACAAGGTGATGGTCTACTGGTGTCATGTAAAGGCCTATATCCCTCCCCCGATGCAGTGCTTTACGTGCTGGAAGTTTGGCCATATGTCTTCCTGCTATACTTCCAGCATCACATGCCGAGATTGCGGATGCCAATCATATCCAAATACTCCATGTGCCCCGCCTCCCATTTGTGTCAACTGTGGAGAGTACCATTCACCTTGCTCACCTGACTGCAGGATTCTCCAGAAAGAAAGGAAAATCATGGAGTACAAGACCCTGGACAGACTGACCTACACTGAGGCTAAGAGAAAATTTGAATGCCTGCACCACCTACTTCGAGAGCAACACCCCTCCCTCCAACTATTGGGGACGTCCGTCCCACCTTCTAAGCCAGAGAAGTGTAAGTCCTCTTCGGCTTCTCTCGCTTTGGAAGGGCTCCCTTGGGTCACTCACTTCCCAGGTTTCTTCTAGTGGGAAAGACGACACCCGCCAGTGATTGAAGAGCCCAAAGGCAGCTGGTCGTAGGGCTTCACGCTCATCCTCAGTTCCTGACACTGAGCCAGTGAAGTCCTCCCAGCCAGGAAAACCCAAGGAGCAGCGAGTGAAATACAAAAAGAAAACCCCTAAGACCAAGGAAATTGCGGTGGCATCCACACCACGCTACGTACAGGCTCTGTGGCTGAGCATGGGGTGGAGATTTTGGCGTCCACTGAGGACCTAGATCTCGCCAGACCCTCAGACACAATGGATATAGACTGTTCAGACAATAAATCGGTGGTAGCAGGTGACTCTGAGGCGTAAACTGCCTCATTGGATGTTCCATGCCTTCCCAGTCTCACGATGTCATCCTCCAGTGGAATTGCGGCAGTTTTTCCATCGCCTGGCTGAGCTATAGCAACTGTTAAGCTTTACACCTGCTATCAGCATTGCCCTCCAGGAAACATGGTTCCCGGCAATGCGGACCCCTGCCCTCCATGGTTATAAGGGATTTACAGTAACCATAGCGACTATAATCGAGTGTCAGGTGGAGTTTGTGTTTATATCCTAAACTTGGTCTGTAGTGAACATGTGCTCCTTCAAACACCTCTTGAAGCTGTGGCTGTCAGAATGATGATGCAGGAAATAGCTGTCTGTAATGTATATCTTCCTCCAGATGGTGCAGTAGCCCTGAATGTATTAGCTGCAGTGACTGATCAATTGCCTAAGCCTTTCCTACTTCTGGGAGATTTTAATGTCCATAACCCCTTGTGGGGTGATACCATGCTTACTGGCTGAGGCAGAAATGTCGAAATTTTCCTGTCGCAATTCGACCTTTGCCTCTTAAATACTGGGGCCGTCACACATTTCAGTGTGGCTCATGGTAGTTACTCAGCCATTGATTTATCAATTTGCAGCCCAGGACTTCTCCCATCTACGCACTAGAGAGCACATGACGACCTGCGTGGTAGTGACCACTTCCCCATCTTCCTGTCACTTCCCCAGCGTCAGGCCCATGGGGACCTGCCCAGGTGGGCTTTGAAGAAGGTGGACTGGAGAAGTTTCACCTCTGCTGTCACCGCTGTATCTCCACCACGCTTTAACATCGATGTGATGGTTGAACCGGTGACTAACACAACTGTTTCTGTGGCACTCGCTATTTTGGATGCCCAAGGTGTAAGGCAGTCCCTTGGTGGTCGCCGTAAGTCGTTGAAGCAATTAAGGAGCGTCGGCGAGCTCTACAGCGCCATAAGTGGCACCCTTCCCTGGAGCGCCTCATAGCCTTTAAACGGCTCTATGCCAGTATTCGCTACCTTATCAAACAACGGAAGAAGGAGTGTTGGGAGAGATACGTCTCCACCATTGGGTGCCACACATCACCTTCCCAAGTCTGGGCAAAGATCAAACATCTTATCGGCTACCAGGCCCCAACAGCTGTCCCCAGTGTTACCATAAATGGCGAGTTATGTACCGACGAAAAAGCAATTGTCGAACACTTTGCTCCTCTACATTAGAGAATTGCCCCCATCCTTTCACACACTCAAACGTGGCTGGAAGGGAACTTCCTCTTATTCACTACGCGCTGCAGTGAATCCTATAACGCCCCATTTACAGAGTAGGAGCTCCTCAGTGCCCTTGCACATTGCACCGACACAGCTCCTGGGCCTGATTGCATCCACAGCCAGATGATTAAACGTCTCTCATATGACTACTACCGACATCTTCTCGTCATCTTCAACCGGATCTGGTGTGATGGTGTCTTTCCATTGCAATGGCGGAAGCGCACCATCATTCCGGTGCTCAAACCCGGTAAAAACCCGCTTGATTTGTATAGCTATCAGCCCATTAACCTCACCAATGTTCTTTGTAAGCTGGACCTTCCGTGTCCAAGTTGGTGACTCCCATAGTTCCATCCACATCCAGGAGAATGGAGTCCCACAGGGCTCTGTATTGAGTGTCTATTTTTAGTGGCCATGAACGGTATAGCAGCAGCTGTCAGGCCCTCCGTCTCTCCTGCTCTGTATGCAGACGATTTCTGCATTTCGTACAGCTGCTCCTGTACTGTTGTTGCTGAGCGGCGCCTCCAGGGAGCCATCCACAAGGTGCAGTCATGGGCTTCCAGTTTTCAGCCGCAAAGTCATGTGTCATGCAGTTCTGTCAGCATTGTACCATTCATCCAGAACCCGCACTTTATCTTAATGATGATCCATTCATTGTAGTGGAGACAAATCAATTCCTAGGACTAGTTTTCGATGGTCGTTTTACTTGGCTCCCTCATCTTCGTCAGGTTAAGCAGAAGCGCTGGCAGCAGCTCAATGCCCTCCATTGCCTGAGCAACACCAATTGGCGTGCAGATCGCAGTACGCTGCTGCAGCTCTACGGAGCCCTTGTCCAACCCCGAATTGACTATGGGAGTGTGGTTTATGGTTAGGCAGCTCCTCCAGCATTGCATTTACTCGACCCTCTGCACCACTGTGGGGTTCGATTAGCGACAGGAGCTTTTAGACGAGTCCGGTGACCAACGCACTGGTGGAGGCTGGTATACTTCCATTGCAGATCAGCCATAAGCATCTGCTCGCCAGTTACGCAGCACACATTCATAGTTCCCCTGAGCATCCGAATTACCATCTCCTTTTCTCGCCCACGGCAGTCCATCTACCGCATCGGCGGCCCAAATAGGGCCGAACAATTACGGCTCGCATGCAATCCCTTCTCTCCGAACTGGAGTCCTTCCCTTTCCCACCTCTACTTGCGGTCCATTCACGTACGCCTCCAAGGTGTACGCCTCGGCCGCAGCTCCGTCTGGACCTTTTGCATGGCCCTAAGGACTCCGTTAACCCCGCCGCTCTCCGCTGTCACTCCCTCTAGATTCTTGACGTGTTCCAGGGCTCTGAAGTGATCTACACCAATGGCTCAGTGGCTGATGGTCACGTAGGCTTCGCATATGTTCATGGAGGACATAGAGCAGCTTTCCTTGGCAGTTGGCTGCAGTGTTTTCACTGCAGAGCTGGCGGCCATATCTCGTGCTCTTGAGTGCATCCGCTCATGCCCTGGCGAGTCATATCTCCTGTGTACTGACTCACTGAGCAGCCTACAAGCTATCGACCAGTGCTACCCTCACCACCCTCTGGTAGCTTCCATTCAGGAGTCCATCTATGCCCTGGAACAGTCTGCCATTCCGTGGTGTTTGTGTGGACCCCAGGACACGTCGGAATCCCTGGCAACGAACTTGCCGACAGGCTGGCCAAACAGGCAATGCTTCTGCAGATAGGTACCTCTGAAGCTGACCTGCGTTCTGTCTTACACCGCAGGGTTTTCGGCTTTGGGTGTATGGAATGGCATAACAGCACGCACCACAAACTGCATGTCAATTAGGAGACTATGAATGTGTGGAAGTCTTCCATGCAGGCCTCTCGCAGGGAATCAGTTGTCCTCTGTGCCAGCTCCTCATTGGCCACACGTGGCTAATGCATGGTTACCTACTCCATTGTGAGGACCCACCTCAGTGTCGCTGTGGCTCAAAATGACAGTTGTCCACCTCTTGCTGGACTGCCCACTTTTAGCCGCTCTGTGGCAGACTTTTATCTTTCCCAGCACCCTGGCTTCTGTGTTGGGCGACAATGCCTCCAAAGCAAGTTTAGTTTTACATTTTAACCGTGAGAGTGGGTTTTATACTTCTATGTAGGTCTTAGTGCATGTCCTTTGTCCCTCTGTGTCCTCCACCCTAGTGCTTTTACCGTGGAGGTTTTAATGTGTTGCAGAGTGGCTGGCTTTCGCATTGTATTCTCATGATTGGCCAGCCACTGTAATCTGCTTTCATGTTTTACTCTCTTCTGTTTCTAGCGTCTCTCTGTTGTTTTCTTGTCCTCTTTTGTTCCTTTTAGCGTTCGTTGCCTTTCCTTCGTTCTTGTGACTTTTCCTTTCTTTCCGTTTTGTGTTATGTTTCGTCCGTTTTATCTCACTTGTGGCATTGTTTCATTAGGCACAAGGGACCGATGACCTTGTAGTTTGGTCCCTTCTTCTGTCTTTAAACCAACCAACCAACCCGATGGTGTTCGCCTAAAAAGTTCTAAGACATCAATCCCCAGAAAAGAAAATGGACATGTCGCTTCCGGTAATCATTGTAGCTGTATCTGTTTCCGACTCAAATCTGCTCTCTGCGCACATGGTATACAATTCTTGACATACTGATCCACATCTCCTTTCCTACCTCTCCACCAATACCTCTCCGCTACTCTCCTATTCGTCGCTCTACACCCTCCATGACTGGATAAGACGTGATCGTGTGCTTCCTTTAAAACCTCATCCCTCAACTCCGTTGGCACTCTTAGTTTCCCTGCACAGAAGACGGTCTTACGCATTAAACTGTGGCTGTGTCCAATACAATTTACAATCGTTGTCCGCTTCCTGTAATTTTTGCCATACTGCTAGGTCATGACCTATGTCTTGTACTTAGTGCATCCGCATTACCCTGCTTCTTCCCACCTCGTAGTCGAATTCACTAAGCCTCACAGCCCATCTAGCGAGCCTAGTGGACGGTCCTTCAACCCCAACAACCACTTCAACGCAGCATGATCTGTCACTACCCGAAATCTTCTCCCATATAAATAACATCTAAAATATGTGATTCCATAGATTACGCTAAGCATCTACCTCTCTCTTGTTGAGTAATTCTTCTCTGCTGCATTCAATTGCCTAGACGCAAAGGCTACAGGATGTTTTTTCCCATCAATTTCCTGACTAATGCTTGATTCGACGCATCGCACGCTAGTATAAACTCCTTTCAAAATCCGGAAATAGAAGAACCGGACTTGGTGTTAACACTTCTTTCAGTTTGTCAAACGCTTTCTGATACTCTTCTGTCGACTCAAATTTCACACCCTTCCGTAACAATCGCGTCAACGGCTGTGCCAAATCTGCAAAACCATTCACGAACTTTCGATAGAAATTGCAAATTCCGATGAATGGCTGCACTTCCTTAACTGTTATCGGTTCCCGAAAATCCCTTCCAGCCTGTACCAACCCCGGATCTGTCCCCACTCCGTACTTACTGATAATATGACCCAAATATTTTACTTCTTGTAATGCAAAATGATACTTCTCCAGGCTCAACGTCAAACGAGCTGCTCTTAACCTCATAAAGACTTCCCTTAACCGCTGTCTATGTTGCTCCATACTACTTGAAAACACTATAATGGCATTCAAATAGACAAGACATTGACGTGGTTTCAAACCCCTCAAGACACCGTCTAGCAACCTCTGAAACGTTGCCGGAGCGCTTTTCAAACCGAATGGCGTTCTGATGTACTGGTAATGGCCTCCAGGAGTAGACAAAGCAGTTTTTGGACGATCCTCTGGAGCCAGCTCTAACTGGTGATAACCACTTGTCAAATCCATCGTAGAAAAATACTGGCACTGTCCTAAATGATCCAAAGTCTCCAATATGTTTGGAATGGGGGTATGCATCTGTTACTGTTTACTATTGAAGTATCGGTAGTCACAACAGAACCTGTATTTCTTAATTCCATCCATAGATTTTTTTCGTCACAACGACAATGCCCGCTCCCCAGCAACTATTGCTATGCCGCTGATCAATTAAATCCTCCACAATCGGCTGCAAATACCTCTGTATTCTGTATGGTTTACGGTAAACAGGTGCTTCATTTCCTGTTGGTATCCTGTGTTGAACTAATGGAGTTGCTGGTAACGGCTTCTGTGGAAAAAACAAATCCTTAAATTCGTACAATAATTCTTCCATATGCTCTCTTTCTCCTCCTTTCAAATGCTTAATTTTGTCATGCAATGCAGTTTTATCAGCAGTTAGTAGTTGATGGCTTCGCCTACCTCTCGAACACCAGTCGTCGCCACCTGGCACATCCTTATTTGCTACTAAAACTCCTTTCCTCAAATTCGTGTCTACAGCGCTAAAATTATCCACGTTCACAGGAACTATTCGCCCATCGTTCCACTCCTGTACCCGTACAACACTACGTTTCACAAAACAACCCAGGACCCAAAACGTCATTATCCTTGAATGGTTCAATAACACATACTGCACCCATAGGTAAATTCGACTCCATACTTACCCAAAGTGAGTTCCCGATGGCACTATACACACACTCATGCGAATTAAGCCTTAATGCTAAGGTACGCGGTTCAATTGGTTTGTTCATTTCATTGAACGCCCCTTGCGACAGCTCTGCAATGACAACAGTTTCCCCTTTCGGAAATAACATTCCACCAAGTTCCACACTTCATTGTCCACGGATGATTTTGGCATGATGTTGATGCAAGAAATCTACTCCTAGGATCATGTCGTAGCCCTCGCTCACACATATGCATTAAATCGGACTTTCCCTATCTGAAAGTGAACTGTGACCTCCTTATCCCCCAGTCCACGCAACCTATAACGTGGTGGGTCTAGCTTCCTTCATCCCATTATATTCTTAGTAGCCACTGACACTTGTGCCCCTGTTCCTACAGATCCTACCACTGAACATTCCACCTCTGCATACGTATTTGTAGCATTGAAATCAAACGGGAGCTCCCTTAGGTGGGTCTTGGGTCGCTTGGGCCATTTAACGCTTGTCCACCTCTCCTATCTTCACTTCTCCTTCCTCCACGCTGCTGATTTCCACCCCTTCCTCTATTCCTCGGTGACTGGCTACATTTTCTGTGTACATATCCCATACGCCCACACTTATAACATTTTATACTCACTGCAAATACTGTTAGCCTCTCGCGTACCCCTTTTGCCACGTCTGTTTCCTCACATTGAATTGCCAGCTGAATGGCCGAATACAAATCTTTCAGAGTCCCTTCACGCACTTTCCGTGACATATGCCCTGGTAACCCTCTCAAAAATACATCAAGTGCCCTTTGCTTGGCCTCCTGCAACAGAACACTATTCGCTTCATCACTCAGACCCCACTCTTAAGTATACTCATTAATTTCCCTTATCCTGTCCGCAAATTTCTCCACTGTCTCGCCCTGTCTCTTTGTCATTGTACTTAACCTCTCCCTAAAGAACCGAGCGCTATTCTGTTTCTTGTACCTTTGTAAAAGCCCTTCCTTTAACTGCTTAAACTGCCCCACCTTCATTAAGCCTCAGAACACCTTACATATGTTTTCGCTTCACCCGTTAATCTTATCTTGGCTCCATGTAACAACTGTTCATCAGATCAACCATTCATTGCAGCTGAAATTTCCAACTTCTCCACAAACGAACGCACATTCTCGGATGCCTTACCAGAAAACGGAATAATCAACCTCACTCCGTATGGATCAGTCTCCTGCTCCCTAGGCAACAATGGCTGATCAGATGCGGTTTCCTGCTCACTTCTAGATGTTAATTCATTTCTCAACTGTGTATTGTCTGCTGTAAATTGTGCTACTTTTTCCGTCAAAATCCGCTTCGCTTCTAGTTCCGACACACCTTGCGTCCTTGACTCTGCCATTGTGTTGCTTTCGTTGTCAGTTAGTCCCAAAACAAAACGATTAAGTACAAGAATAATCTGACTTTCTACAGCTCTGTATCGTCATACTCAGTATCATCATAAACCAATACAAAAGTAATGAAATGCCATGAAAAAAAAAATCTTACTGCCCCAAATACACTAGCACTTACTCTGAAACAAAAAATACTATGGCCACGCAAAACCTCTAAAAATGAGGCTTTTGACACTTTACACTCAATACACAAACAAAAAAGAAAGAAAACGTCCAACACTCAAAAGAACAATTTTGACAGCACTCACCACATCTTGTGACTGTACTGCAGGCAGTGGGCTCGAACATCATACTGGACAGATGACGTCCATTAATCTGCCACCAAATGTATCAGGATTACCAAATGTAGCGGGAAGACACCAAACGTAGTGGGTGGGTGCCAGGAGGTGCCCTATTTAAATCGAGCGAGGTGGCGCAGTGGTAGCACACTGGACTCGCATTCGGGAGGACGACGGTTCAATCCCGTCTCCAGCCATCTTGATTTAGGTTTTCCGTGACTTCCCTAAATCGTTTCAGGCAAATGCCGGGATGGTTCCTTTGAAAGGGCACGGCCGATTTCCTTCCCAATCCTTCCCTAACCCGAGCTTGTGCTCCGTCTCTAATGGCCTCGTTGTCGATGGGACGTTAAACATTAACCTAACCTAACCTAACCTGCCCTATTAAAACCCGTCAAGAACTTTCCAAATGATTTGTTTACACTACAGTACTCCGTTCACCTCAGTCTGCGTCAAAAGGCCCTGCAATGCTGAGGAAGCACCCCAGCGGCCTGTGCAATGCAATGCTGTATCGTGCCGGCCTTGGCTGGCCTGCTGATTTCTGATGATGTCAGGATGACTGCGCCAGCAGCTGACTCAGCGGCCACTGTCCTCGTTGACTCCGCACTGCTCTGTCGGGAGCCGTAGGCCGGCCCAGCTGCTGCTTCTTCCTCGCTGGCGCAGCTGAGAACGCGGCGGCAGTGACCGCCCACGATCCGGCGTCCGAATATGCGGCCCTCGGCTCAGAAGTCTGCGGTGTGTGTCGGGAGTCGAGACGACTGCCTGCTGTAGCAAACCAAAGAGTGGCCCGCAGCTGGCTGGCTGCAGACCCCACGTGGCCTCAGAGGGGCGAACCAACGACCCGCTGTGAACTGGGACGCTGTCGCCCCATCTGTTGCTGCGTGTAGCTTGGCGGTGTGATATACCTCGCTGTCCAGGAGAGCTGTCACACTTCAATGAATCTCATTAGAAAACGGCACCTATTTATACTCGGCTGTGCGCCGCTGTTTTGTCAAGAGTGCCGCTTCACGTCACGTATGCACAACACCTAGGTTGGATAGTGGCCTTCTTCTGCATGTGACTTGCGCCATGGAAGCTGTTGTGTGCGCCGTTTCTGGCAGTTCTACGCCCCTGTGGCCACTATTTGCCTTGGCAACTGCTGGTATGTATAACTTACTACAGTGCATCCTGCACCTGGCTGTAACTCGTGTTCCAAATATCGCACAAAACTAACTTTCCCTAACCTAAACGGTGGTGAAGCTACACAAGGTGTAGCAATAACATTACACGAGAGGTGCAAGATGTATTAATTTGTAGTAAAAACTTAAGAAAACCTACTGTTTTCTTCATTTGTTTTCGTACTGACATAATGGCAGAACATCATGTTGCAACTCTTTCTCTCGGGAAAATTCACATTTATCGGCTCGATATTTATGTCACGTACTGAGGTATCCAGTCTCTTCGTTCTGTACAAAATACAAGCTTCTAAGTTAATGCAATCGACAAGTCAGCCGTTTACAGGTTATGTTTTAGCTATCGAAAAATCAAATATAGACTTACAGTTGATCTAGGACCTTAAGATTTTGCACCAGACGAGGTATAGCAGCCACATGACAAGAAAAAATTCAAGAAGTGTTAATTTTAGTAAGCACTAAAGAGAACCTCCGGTTTTTGTCATCTATTTTCGTACTGACATAACGTTGGAACAACACTTTGCTTGCCTCATGTCACCGGCCGGTGTGGCCATGCGGTTCTAAGCGCATCAGTTTGGAACCGTGTGACCGCTACAGGCGCAGGTTCGAATCCTGCCTCGGGCATGGATGTGTGTGATGTCCTTAGGTTAGTTAGGTTTAAGTAGTTATAAGTTCTAGGGGACTGATGACCTCAGTAGTTAAGTCCCATAGTGCTCAGAGCCATTTGAACCATTTTTTGCCTCATGTCAGAAAGTTGACATTTATTGGCTGGTAATTTATGTCATGTACTGAGGTATGCAGGCTCTTTGTTCTGTACAAAATAAAAGATTCTCGGTTTATGCAATTGATGCGTCCCCTTAGAAAAATTATGAATTACTGTGCTGGTAAATTTCTACGTTATTTGATACAAAGACGGCTGAGTAAAACTGAACGTACTCAGACAGTTCTCTTTTTACTTATTCTGATCATCACTAAACTGATACACGATATTTTTAGCACAACGCAATCTGACTGTCAATAATCCCCACAAAATAATGGCCCTGACTAACAATAACCTACACCTTTCATGAATCACTTGCCTCAGAAAAATCGTTGTTACTCGAACTACTCCAATACAGCGATCGCCAATACTGCCAGCTAAATAAAAGATTCTAACTGAAACTTCCTGGCAGATTAAAACTGTGTGCCAGACAGAGGCTCGAACTCGGGACCTTTGCCTTTCGCGGGCAAGTGCTCTACCAACTTTTTTTCCCCAATATCAGGCTTATCACCTATGCTGACATACATGTTGTTGTACTACCGCATAAATTGTGTCTACAATGTCCATATGTTGACAAATAGTGGCTAATTATAAAATTAATTAATGAAGGAAATGAAGAAAACTGAAAACGCCCAAATGAAAGACAGGAAGACATTGCGGATAGTACAGGTACATCAACTGAGCTACCCAAGCACGACTCACGCCCTGTCCTCACAGCTTTACTTCTGCCAGTACCTCGTCTCCTACCTTCCAAACTTAACAGAAGCTCTCCTGCGAGTTTGGAAGGTAGGAGACGAGGTACTGACAGAAGTAAACTGTGAGGACGGGCCGTGAGTCGTGCTTGGGTAGCTCAGTTGGTAGAGCACTTGCCCGCGAAAGGCAAAAGTCCCGAGTTCGAGTCTCGGTCCAGCACATAGTTTTAATCTGCCAGGAAGTTTCAAATCAGCGCACACTCCGCTGCAGAGTGAAAATCTCCTTCTGGAAACATCCCCCAGGCTGTGGCTAAGCCATGTCTCCGCAATATCCTTTCTTTCAGGAGGTTCGCAGGAGAGCTTCTGTTAAGTTTGGAAGGTAGGAGACGAGGTACTGGCAGAAGTAAAGCTGTGAGGACGGGGCGTGAGTCGTGCTTGGGTAGCTCAGTTGGTAGAGCACTTACCGCGGAAAGCAAAGGTCCCGAGTTCGAGTCTCGGTCCGGCACACAGTTTTAATCTGCCAGGAAGTTTCATATCAGCGCACACTCTGCTGAAGAGTGAAAATGTCATTCAAGATTCTAACTACTGAAGGCACTATCTACTGATGGGCATAGTTAGCAAATGGCAGATTTTGATCGAGAGCAAACAATGCATTTAGCTTAATAGTGTTCAAGAGCCATCATATATACATTTATCAATTCATGAGATCCATTTTTACAAATTTCCTTTTTCTGGCGGACACACGTCCAGGTCGTCCGTTTTCAAAACTCTGGCATCTCTCTCTCCACAACCACCACTGCTGGCAGCTCACCTCCAACTGCTTAACGCTATGCGCTGTTCACATCCAATTGCCCAGCACTACAATAGCGAATATTCCAACAATGCCAACCAGCCACAGACTGTACACAACACAATCAGTGATTTTCATACGGAGCGCTACATGGCGTTACCAACACAAAAACCTAAACAGACTATGTACATAGTCGACAAGTAAGCCTTATTACAGTCATGTTTTAGTTATCGAAATTTCAATAATTAATCAATTTAAGAGCCTTGTAGTTGCCTAGGGCCTTAAGATTATGCACAAGACGAGGTGTAAAATCAACACTACGCGAGAAAACGCGAGAAGCATTAACTTGTAGTAAAAACTTTAGGAAACCTCCAGTTTTGTCATTTGCTTTCGTATTGACGTATACCAGGACATCACATTGCTCTCCTTATGTCTGGAAAGTTCACATTTAAGGGTTGGTAATTTATGTCACGTATTGAGGTATCCAGTCTCTTCGTTCTGTGCAAAATACAAGCTATTAAGTTAATGTAATCGACAAGTAAGCCTTATTACAGGCCATGTTTTCGCTTTCGAAAATTCAATTATTGAAAAATTTAAGTGAGATTGCAGTTGCTTAGGACCTTAAGATTTTGTAAGAGACGAGGTGTAACAGTAAATTCTTAAGTTTACATTTGTCGGCTGGAAATTTATGTCACATAATGAGGTAACCAGACTCTTCATTATACACAAAATAGAAGCCTCTAAGTTAATGCAATCGACAAGTAACACGTGTTAAAAGTCATGTTTTAGCTATCGCAAATTCAATTATTAACCGATCTAAGTGCTTTGCAGTTGACCTAGGATCTTAAGGTTTTGCCCGAGACGGTGTATAGCAGCCACATTACGCAAGAAAGCGCGAGAAGTATTAATTTGTAGTAAAAGATAAGAAAACCCTCCGTTTTTGTAATTTGGTTCCTTACTGACGTAATGGCAGGTCATCATATTGCTCTCCATTCCCTCAGGAAAGTTTACATTTATCGGCTTGAAATTCATGCCACATACTGAGGTATCCCGTCTTTTGTTCTGAACATAATAGAAGCTTCTAAGTTAAGGCAACCGACTAGTAAATCATATTAAAGGTCATGTTTTAGTTATCCAAAATTCAATTGTTCACTGGATTAAGTTCCTTGCAGTTTACCTTAGACCTTGGGATTTTGCACGAGATCTGGCGTAGCAGCCACATTACACGAGAATACTCCAAAAATATTAATTTGTAGTAAACACTTAATATATACTCCAGTTTTTTCTCTTGCTTCCGGACGGACATAAAATCAGAACATCACAGTGCCCGCCTTTTTGTAGGGAAAGTTTAATTTTATCGGCTAGAAATTTGTGTCACCTACTGAAGTATCCAGAGTCTTCGTTCTGTACAAAATAGAAGCTTCTAAGTTAATGCAATCGACAAGTAGGTCGTATTACAGGTCATGTTCTGGTTATCAAAAATTGAATGATTCGCCATTTTATGTGCCTTGTAGTTGATCTACAGCCTTAAGACTTCGCACGAGACGAAGTGTGGTTGCCAAATTACACAAGAAAACGCGAGAAGTATTAATTTGTAGTAAAAACTTGAGAATACCTAATGTTCCCGTCATTTGTTTTCGTATTGACGTGTTGCCAGAACATCGCATTGCTCGCCTTTCTCTCGGGGAAGCTTACATTTATCGTCTGGAAATTTGTAACCTGCTGACGTAACCAGTCTCTTCATTCTGTACAAAATAGAAGATTCTTAGTTAATGCAATCGACAAGTAAGTTGTATTACTGGTCATGTTTTAGTTATTGAAAGTTCAATTGTTGATTTTCACGGGACGAGATGAAGCAGCCACATTACACGAGAAAACGAGAGAAATATTAATTTGTATTAAACACTTAAGAAAATCTGCCGTTTTTGTCATTTGCTTTTGTACTGACGAAATGCCAGAACATGACATTCTCGCCTTTCCCTCGGGAAAGTTTTAAATTTAATTTATCGGTTGGAAATATATGTCACGTACTGAGGTATCCAGTCCCTTCGTTCCTTACAAAACATAAGCATCTAAGTTAGAGATATCGATAAGTAACGCTTACTTGTCGATTGCATTAACTTAATAGCTTGTATTTTGCACAGAACGAAGAGACTGGATACCTCAATAGTGACATGTTTAGGTGATGTGAAATTGAATTGTTGACCGGTTTAAGTGCCTTGCAGTTGACCTAAGACCTAAAGATTTTGCATGAGACGAGGCGTAGCAGCCCTATTACACGAGAAAATGCGAAGAGCTTTAATTTGCAGCAAGAACGTAAGAAAATGTACGGTTTTTGTCATTTGTTTTCGTACTGACGTAGTGCCGGAACATCACATTCCTCTCCTTGCTCTCGGAAAAGGTGTACTTTATCGGCTGGAAATTTATGGCACATACTAAGGTACCCAGTCTCTTCATTCTGTACAAAATAGAAGCTTCTAAGTAAATGCAGTCGACAAATATGCTATTTTACAGGTAATGTTTTTGTTATCGGAAACTCAGTTATTGACCGGTTGAAGTGCCTTGCAGTGGACCTAGGATCGTAAGGTTTTGCAACAGACAAGGCGTAGAAGCCACGTTACACGAGAAAATGCGAGAAGCATTAATTAGTAGTTAAAAGGTAAGAAAAGTACCTCTTAATAAGTCACGGCTTCAAAATACTAACGCGAATTCTTTAGAGACGAATGGAAAAACTGATGGAATTCGCCTCGAGGAAGATCAGTTTGGATTCTGTAGAAATGTTGGAACACGTGAGGCAAAACTGACCCTACAACTTTTCTTAGAAAATAGATTAAGGAAAAGCAAACCTACGTTTCTAGCATTTGTAGACTTAGAGAAAGCTTTTGAAAATGTTGACTGGAATACTCTCTCTCAAGTTCTGAAGGTGGCAGTGGTAAAATACAGGGAGCAAAAGGCTATTTACAATTTGTACCAAAACCAGATGGCAGTTATAAGAGTCGAGGGGCATGAAAGGGAAGCAGTGGTCGGGAAGGGACTGAGATAGGGTTGTAGCCTATCCCTGATGTTATTCAATCTGTATATTGAGCAAGCAGTAAAGAAAACAAAGGAAAAATTCGTAGTAGGAATTAAAATCCATGGAGAAGAAATAAAGACTTTGAGGTTCACTGATAACATTGTAATTCTGCCAGAGACAGCAAAGGACCTGGAAGAGCAGTTGAATGGAATGGACAGTGTCTTGAAAGGAGGATATAAGATGAACATCAACAAAAGCAAAACGAGGATAATGGAATGTAGTTGAATTAAATCAGATGATGCTGAAGGGATTAGATTATGAAATAAGACATTTAAGGTAGTAGATGAGTTTGCTATTTGTGGAGCAAAATAACTGATGATGGTTGAAGTAGAGAGGATATAAAATGTAGACTGGCTATGACAAGGAAAGTGTTTCTGAAGAAGAGAAATTTGTTAACATAGAGTATAGATTTAAGTATCGGGAAGTCTTTTCTGAAAGTATTTGTATCCAGTGTAGCCATGTATACATGTGAAACACGATAAATAGTTTAGGCAAGAAGGGAATAGAAGGTTTCGAAATGTGGCACTACAGAAGAATGCTGAAGATTCAATGGGTAGATCATGTAACCAATGACGAGGTATTGAACAGAACTGGGGAGAAGAGGAATTTGTGGCTCAACTTGACTAGAAGAAGACATCGGTTGGTAGGACACATTCTGAGGCATCAAGGGGTTACAGGTTTAGTATTGAAGGGAAGCATGGAGGGTAAAAATCGAAGAGGGAGACGAAATGATGAATACACCTAGCAGATTCAGTAGGATGTGTGTTGTAGTAGGTACATGGAGATGAAGAAGCTTGCACAGGATAGAGTAGCATGGAGAGCTGCATCAAACCAGTCTCTGGACTGAAGACCACAACAACACCAACAACAACACAGTGCACAGACAACTATAGTGTCATCTGCTGTCAACAGCAAATAAATATTTATTGTATACTGTCTTACTTGGGGCACCTACATGTGCATTTAAGTGGAGTTAAATTACTGTGAATCATTTTTATGCAAATGGCAATATTTATGAAACTAATTGGAATCGCAAAACTACACAGTGACTTATTTATACTTTCCACTTATTAAAGTGCTGTTAGCTTGTAAAATTAGTATACAACAACAGAATGTAAGTGCTGAGGATGTAAGTCATTCAATCCCTTCTCAGTTATCTGTGGTACATATACTTAATATAGAAAAATGCTGGGAACATATATTGCTCAATTTAAACGCTTCCCAGTTCTTTATCATCATACAATTCTCCCGCACGGTTTTCCAACCTTCATCATTTGGAAATCTGAAATCGTACAAGAAAAAAATAGCTACACTATAAGGAAAGAAGTTACACAAATTTGTTGACAGTGAATGGCAAAATAACACGTTAGAGAGACAACTTATACACGGATTGTTATTCCTTTAGATTTTACGTCATTGTTGGAACAATTCATGAACCCCAAAGTTAAGAAAGTCATTACTATAGCTCAAAATCCTCCCAGAAATTAGAATTACCCTATTCGTATAAGCTTAAAACAGCAGTAATTTGGTCAAACCAAGGTAGCTGTTAACGAAATTTCTTGGCTTCACAATTGTGATGTGATGGGCTCTCAACTTTTTTAATAGCTCCATGTAGAACACTTAGAAGAGACAACAGATCCACTACAGAGAGAGCCTACATCACGATTGTCCACTCTCTGCTAGAGTATTTGCTGTGTGTTATGGTATCTTTACTAGAGAGAATTGGCAGCAGACATTGGAAAAGTTTAAATAAGGGCAGCTCGTTTTTTACCTTCATGAAATAAGGGGAGAATGTCTCAGATATGACACACCAGTAGGTGTGGCAATCATTAAAACAATGGAGTTTTTCATCATGGCGAGATCTTTTTAGAAAATTTCAGTCACTAACTTTCTCCTCCATATGTGAAAATATTTTTAATGTCCTATAGATGGAGAAAAGATCATCATAATAAAATAAGAGAAATCAAGGCTTGCTTTCGAAAATTTAAGAGTGCGGTTTTTCCATGTACTGTTTGAGAGTGAAACAGTAGAGAAATAGTGTGAAAGCAGTTTGATGAAGCACTGGCCAGGCACTTATGTCTGAACTGCAGAATGTTACTGAATGATTATAAGTGAACTTTCGATGGTGTAGAGACCCAGAACACGACTGTGATGACGTTGCAAGCAGTTTACTGTAGTAAAGTGAACGAGTGGGCCCAGGGAGTTGATACCGTAGGTCTCCATAGTGTGGAAGCAGTGCCTCTTTTTGGAGCCTGTGCAGGTGAAACTGACAATGTTCATTCTGTAAGATTGTCAAACATCTCTGTCCTTTGGCTTGTCAGCAAAGTACACTCCAGGTAGGGATCATGGGGTGGGAATGGAAAGGGTTCCCCTCTTTGAGAGCTTTCTTTCTTCCATTCAGGTTACCTCAGTCTTTCTTCTCTTTCCTTCTTTCTCTGCCCAAGGATCAACTGTTTCTAAATGTGTTCTAAGAGTGTTATTTTTGTTTTATAACTTTTTTAATTTTTTTGTCTATTGGATCCAAAGACAATACCATGCATGGATCAAGCCAAAGTTGTTACCATAAGCATTAAAAAGTATACACGTCTCTCAAACTAGCATTTAGCAAATTGTCATTGTATATATGAATATTCTAGGCCTATACTACTTCAATTACAATTTTGTTTAGATTATCTACACTATATGTGTATATATTTCTATGCTTTGAGAGTACATATCTCTCTTGGTTTAGGAAGCTTCATCTCATTTTGTATGTAGTATTACATTGCCCTAATCTTACAGAATTTAGTGCACATAAAATAATTTATATTATAGTAATAGTTTTCTATTAAAAGCTTTGAGATATTTTTGTAATCTCTCCCAGATTTAACAGGAGTTTTTCAAGAGCTTTTGGACCTGCATAGGATGGTTCCAATCTAAACTTCATGGTGTTGTATCTGGGATCATGGAAGGAGTTCCATTTCTTAGTGTCATGGCTGTGTTTTGTCTATATATCTCGAGTATCATCACAGCCTTCTCTTTCTCATACACTTTTAAACTGTATTCCAACATCTTGGTACTAAGTCTTAAGATTTCCCAAAGTAAACTGCCTTATAGCTGTAGCATCCTTAAGGACAGTGCATTATGTAACTCTGAATAATCAGTTAAAAGTTTTCAACAAGATGTATGAACTGGGAGTGGCATGAAGCCAGCCAGAATCTGTAGTTAACTATGATGGATAAGAGCTTAAAGTATCGTAATTTAGCATAATGATGATAACAAAAAGTAATTTAATATTTCTGGAAAGGGATATGGAGATCATAACATAAGAAAGTAGACTAATGAGTAAAGGTTTTACACTTGTAAGTAATGTAAAACAAAATTTATAGTTTATTATAGATATAATAAATAAAACTGGGCACAAGAAAATGTTGCCAAGTTAAAAATGTTTGTAAAACTAGTTTAGTAAAATTCGAGCACATTCAATTACAGGGGTGAGATTACGTGAGTGCACAAATTTGCACATATAAATTACATCACAAATGCCACCACATGTGATGGAAGAATGTATAGATGTGTATGGCTTGAAACAATTGCATTCATAGTTATAATGAGCAGTATGATTTTATGTTAGAACAGCTGCTACTACTAGTTTGTTTTCATGATATTTCAGAGGTCACTGGGTATTGAAGAAGTGACACACATGGTCTAGATAGTAGTGACAGACGGTATACATAACCCACAAATCCCTGGTTTTGAGCCACTGTGCAACCAAGACCAGAAGGCCTCTAACTATGGATACTACATTAACTGAAGATAATTTGGAAATATATATGCTCAGTGTACCAGGTTATGTAGGTCATGACACTGAAGCAACACCAGATTTTGCCAATAAACTTGAGTACAATGAAGAATTGGTCTTCTTACTGTAATTTGAAATACACTGTCTGCATAAGGGCTCTAATTGATCCTGGTAGCTGTAAGACAAAGTTTGTAATGAAAGCTACAACCAGCATTGTGTTACTGAGAGTTTAAGGTTGCTGGCGATGGCCAGACACATAGGTCAAAAGTTACTAGTAGAATGACTTGTTCAACATTATCTCAAATGTCAAAAGGAATTCCTTGACACACCGTCATTTCCTTGGAGGATTACTATCATTCAAATCCACAGAAACCACAAAGTAACCATTGAGCTTAATAGTCAAGTAATAAATCAGATGGGCTCTTCTAAATTTCATGATGCTCATGTAGATAGCAGGCTGAACTTGGAAAAAGAGGCTGAATATCTGAGAACTACAAATTATTTAGGTGCTATAATACATGGATAAAAGGGATTAAATCCGGTATTATTCATTTCTAAACGATGCAGAAAACGATCACCGGAATAATGAAAGGAAATAAAATAAGGGAATCATGCAAACCTGTTCCTTTTTTTCTCTACCATATATTTATATTACAAAACACTCCAATTCTCCAAAGACAAAAGACAGATAAGGAACTGTGACATTCACAAACATAATACCACACTGAACATAAATTTCACATAAGCCACACTAATATGGTGCAGTACCAGAAGGGTGCATATAGTATGGTTTAGAAGCTTTTTAACAAACTCAATGATATAAAAACATCAAGGATATAAGACTCTTTAGAAGTTCCTCATGGTAAAATTTCAAGTGCCATTGTCACTACGCAGTCAGTGGATATATGGACTTGCAAAGTATTGTTTCATTTTCAGCTTCCTGTAGCTCTATGATTCGCTTCAATGTACAAGATCAGTGCTATAATGAATTTAATATTATAATGGATGTTTAAATATAGCTATCCAAATAATTACTTATACAAACTAAAAATGTAATAAATCTTGATGGTGATGTTCTCTTCCATTCCACTGACATTTTGTGTGAACAAATTGATCCTGATATCTCCTTCTCCTAAGGCCTGTCCACATGCAATGACCTGTCTGAACAAGCATTAAACAAAGCAACACCTAAAACACTTGAAACCATTTAACTGTCCTGCAGAAGGATTTCACAGAGACAAGCAAGGTATGTCAGTTATGTAACATATCAATTGTAACAAGTTACAAATTACATTTTTATATTATTAGAGATTTTTTAACTTCATATATTCTAATGAATAATAGAAGTGGTCAATGAGGTATCTTTTACTCTGTTTCTGTGTGTATGGGACTCTTCAGTTCCCTCTCTAAAGTCTAGCCACAGCCTTGCTGCAGCAGTGATGCCAGTTCCCATTGAATCACCACAGTTAACTGCTGTCAGGCTTGTCTAGCACTTGGATGAGCGATCATTCAGGTCTTCTGAATGCCATTGGGAAGTGGGGGCACTCATTCCTTGTGAGGCCTGTCGATGAACTACTTGACTGAGAAGTAGTGGCTCCGGTCATGAAAACAGTAGCCAGAAGCTTGGTGTGCTGGCCACATGTCCTTCCATATCCACATTCAGTGGTGCCTATCAGCTAAGGATGACACAGTGGTCAGTCAGTACTATTGGGCCTGTTCAGACGGAGAGAGAAAGACAGAGAAAGAGAAAGACAGAGATCGTGTCTCTAAAGTCCACCACCAACTTTTATATGTGAATACAGAGCTCCAATCTGAACTCTAGATATGGATTCATAGTCTACATGAAAAGTTATAATATTGTGGTAGTGAACCGTACAGTTTACATTTAATTCACTCTTTCTATGAACAACATATTTCATTAGGGAATAAATGTATTGACACATAAGTGTCCCTATGTCACTGAAGACACAGCTGCAAGATGTTCCTTTATCAGCTTAACACAATATTCTGATTTCAGTCTTCTATGTAAGGTATATTTCTAATTTTATTTCCTCTACACTGCCACAAAGGATTATGGTATAGGGCAGTACTGAGTGAAAGTGTCCTTACAGTCCTGTATTTATTTAGGTCAACGTAAAGACAGAGATTTCTAGATGCAAAGCAGGTAAACTATTAATTTTGATTAAGTCCATAACATTTTTAATTACATTTTTCCTATTTGCAGTAAGGTCAACTACTCCAGCTCTCCTTATAGTAAGCAGCTGCCACCTTATCTCATTCACTGTAATCCTTAGTCTTAACTTTCCTCAAATACATGTGCCCTCTGTATATTTCAATAAATTCAGCAATGAACTGCCAAAAGCATTGACATGTATCAGTCATCTTACAATCAATGTGCATGCAAAGAAAAAAATTGCTAGGTTGAAAAAACAATTGATGCCAACACGTTTCATATGGCAGATTCGCGCCATTCTCCTGAGCAGATGCTCCGATTTGTCTGTGCGTATCTAATTAGCGCCCACGGATTTGAGCAATTTTGCTCAGGCCTCCAGCTCTGACTTCCAGGTTTGTGCACGAGAATATCTGTGCAAATCTCATGTCCGAATGCAAAGATGCAAAGACCTGTCTGCCGAGATGTGATGTATGCCGGTATTTGTGCAGACATGTTGGTTCATGTGGATAGGAGGTCTGAGCAAAATTGCTCAAATCTGTAGGCTTACACCACATTGGAGCATACAAATCACAGCATGTGTCTGGAGATCTGACATGTGAAACATGTTTGAGTCAGTCTAGGGTTTCTTTTATTTTGTTTCTGAGTTTCTGACAATTTTCATTTCCCTGCTTCAAATCGACCAGTAACTTGTTATACATTTTTGTACAGAACATAAAACTACACTCTGAACCATAGAGAGGGATTCTCAGTCTGTTGCTTTAAATTCACTCTTATCATGAACGATATATTCCACTAAGGAATCGACAAGTAACTGCAAGGGTCCCTCTGTCCCTGAAGACACTGCTGTAAGAGATTCATCTATCATCTTGACACACTATTGTGATGGCACTATTTTGTAGAATAAGTACATCGATTTTAGCTACACTGCTGCAAAAGATTAAGGCATAGAACAGTACTGAATGAAAGTATGCTGATCAATATAGGCCCACACAGTGACTTCTAAAGCAGATGATGTGAGACAGAGCTTTAGGGATTTCACTGCTGAACTTATTGAAATATGTTGGAGTCACAGAAATTCAAGGAAAGTTTAGAAGAAGAAACCAACACTCGAGATAAGATAATGCTTTAATAGTGAAAATAAGAATAAATGACTTTATGCCAAACACAGAAATCGCAATTTTAAAAAATATATTTGCAGAGTTAACCAAAATGCTCAGTTCTGCCAACTTTTTGTACTTAGAAACCTCTTTCATTACGCTATCCAGCGTACCTTTATTCAATTCTGACCTAAGCTATAATATCTTGCATCAGTGTGGCTAGAGTCGTTGTATTTATTGTACAGAAAATTGCAATCAGAATGTCCCTAGTGGAAACAGCGAATTTAAGGTTGTTGTTTGTTGTTGTGGTCTTCAGTCCTGAGACTGGTTTGATGCAGCTCTCCATGTTACTCTATCCTGTGCAAGCTGCTTCATCTCCCAGTACCTACTGCAACCTACATCCTTCTGAATCTGCTTGGTGTATTCATCTCTTGGTCTCCCTCTACGATTTTTACCCTCCATGCTGCCCTCCAATGCTAAATTGGTGATCCCTTGATGCCTCAGAACATGTGCTACCAACCGATCCCTTCTTCTAGTCAAGTTGTCCCACAAACATCTCTTCTCCCTAATCCTATTCAGTACCTCCTCATTAGTTATGTGATCTACCCATCTACTCTTCAGCATTCTTCTGTAGCACCACATTTCGAAAGCTTCTATTCTCTTCTTGTCCAAACTATTTATCGTCCATGTTTCACTTCCATACATGGCTACACTCCATACAAATACTTTCAGAAAGGACTTCCTGACACTTAAATCTATACTCGATGTTAACAAATTTCTCTTCTTCAGAAACGCTTTCCTTGCCATTGCCAGTCTACATTTTATATTCTCTCTACTTCGACCATTATCAGTTATTTTGCTCCCCAAATAGCAAAACTCCTTTACTACTTTAAGTGTCTCATTTCCTAATCTAATACCCTCAACATCACCCGACTTAATTCGACTACATTCCATTGTGCTCGTTTTGCTTTTGTTGATGTTCATCTTATATCCTCCTTTCAAGACAGTATCCATTACGTTCAACTGCTCTTACAAGTCCTTTGCTGTCTCTGATAGAATTACAATGTCATCGGCGAGCCTCAAAGTTTTTATTTCTTCTCCATGGATTTTAATACCTACTCCGAATTTTTCTTTTGTTTCCTTTACTGCTTGCTCAATATACAGATTGAATAACACCGGGGAGAGGCTACAACCCTGTCTCACTCCCTTCCCAACCACTGCTTCCTTTTCATGCCCCTCAACTCTTATAACTGCCATTTGGTTTCTATACAAAGTGTAAGTAGCCTTTCGCTCCCTATATTTTACCCCTGCCACCTTGAGAATTTGAAAGAGTGTATTCCAGTCAATATTGTCAAAAGCTTTCTCTAAGTCTACAATGCTAGAAACGTAGGTTCGCCTTTCCTTAATCTAGCTTCTAAGATAAGCCGTAGGGACAGTATTGCCTCACATGTTCCAATATTTATATGGAATCCAAACTGATCTTCCCCAAGGTCGGCTTCTACTAGTTTTTCCATTCGTCTGTAAAGAATTCGTGTTTGTATTTTGCAGCCGTGACTTATTAAACTGATAGTTCGGTAATTTTCACACCTGCTTTCTTTGGGATTGGAATTATTATATTCTTCTTGCAGTCTGAGGGTATGTCGCCTGTCTCATACAGCTTGCTCACCAGATGGTAGAGTTTTGTCAGGACTGGGTCTCCCAAGGCCGTCAGTAGTTCTAATGGAAAGTTGTCTACTCCCGGGGCCTTGTTTCGACTTAGGTCTTTCAGTGCTCTGTCAGACTCTTCACGCAGTATCATATCTCCCATTTCATCTCCATCTACATCCTCTTCCATTTCCATAATATTGTCCTCAAGTAGATCGCCCTTGTATAGACCCTCTATATACTCCTTCCACCTTTCTGCTTTCCCTTCTTTGCTTAGAACTGGGTTTCCATCTGAGAATTTAAGGTATACTATACAATTCACTAACAGTACTTCAGTATTAAAAGTAACACTTTTACTATAGACTATGAATACCCATCTATAGTTCGGATTCTAGTTTTATATTGTGTGCAAAAAAAATTATAACAGGTTACTGGTAGACTTCAAACGAGGAATTGAAAATGCCCAGATCCTCTGAGGCACTGTAAAAGAAAATCTCACTGGCCAATTCAATAATTTATCAGGATACCTGATCAGAATTGAGATGCTTCCCTTGTCTTTGTTAAATCCTTATTCAGGACAGTGTAACCTGTATATTACTTCGCTCAATGTTTGTTTGGACCCTAGTGTCAAAGAATCTAAATGCTTGTAACCAAACTTCTTCCTGTCGCCAGCAGTCGTAATGACTCCATCGGCAGTTCGTGTGAACATACTCCCCTCATAGAAGTAGCCTACTTTGTTGTTTTATATGAGGAGTTACGAGCGTCAATAGATATTTATGTGTCTTCATGACAATTCGCAAATAATTTCGCCAGTTTACAGGTTCGCCATATAACTTGCGAAGTAAATTAATAGTGAAAACTGCCGCCGCTTAAAGATACACTGTCTTTACTATTTACGTGGTATTTTCTTTCTTTACGTTGTATTGGATTTTTTTCTTTTAAGGCTAGTTGCAAACACAGACCACAGCAGTTTCCTGCATTGCGATTTAGTGTACTGAACTGAAATATTTTTCACAAGAGGGTAGCCGCTTGCCGCTGAACGTTCTTTTGCAGACGCGTAGATGGCGAGCCAGCAGTAGACTGGAACTGTGTCTTGTGTACGCTCCAGACTTGCGGTAATTTTATTGCGTGCACAGATTTGTGCGGAGATGTCTGCGCAGACACGTTGTTGTTTGTATACCGTACTCCACCGTTGATTAATAGCTTTGAAATTTGTCGTCTGAGTACATTAGCTTCACACTGAAAGTCTTTGGTTCATTTTGAAAACATTATTGTTTTGATTTCGACACCATAGAATAACAACGAGATAACCACAGTCTAACGCACAGTTCGTGGAGATCCTGTAAAAGTCGTGTTTTGTGAGAAGGGTGAACCTCACATGAGTATTATTTTACCCTTTTTAATAAGGTCAGTTCATAATAGTGCGAAATTATACACTCTCAAAATATTGGTGATTATCAAATTATTAGGAAGAACCTTAAACACTCTGACTTGTTCGTTATTCAGGGATAAGTATCAGCAGAATGATTTTAGCTAATGGATGCATGTACCGTTAAATCATAGAAACAATCAATTTAGCATTCCTCTCCCTACTTCATCCTAGTTGATGGTTTGTGATTTTGTTGGATGAGTGAGAGAAAATGATGCCTCACTCCCCATAATGTATATTGTTAACGCATTTATTTGCTTAGTTTCCGGTTTTATTTAAATATATTGGGGTCAAAAGTAATTGGTGTTGAACAAGTTATTGCACAATACATATTTCAGGATTTAGGTCTGCAGAAATAAATAGTGTCACACTACTAACTCATTTGCAGCAGACTTATTTAATTCAGCTCTTGATGGTCTAACAACTCTGATGATGGATTTAGTGCTTTGAAGAAATAAATTACATCTGGTAAAAGTTGTCCAAAGTATTTCAATCTACAGCCCTAGTATTGTTGGGTAACACAAGGTAACTGAAGCTCATGTAAAAGAAACTGGAAATTTTATCAGAGATCACAACATGTCCAAGACTAATTACAGAAGATGTTTCGAGAACTTCACTAATGTCACTAGAGAAAAAGGAAATGAGGTTTACAAGTGGGCGACATACTTCCAAGGAAAAGAACATGACAGTATAGACTGTGGTGAGGGCAGTCAGAAAAACAGTAGAAAGATTCAGTTATGAATTCAGTGAAATAGAAGAACAAATAAGTTCTTGATATTAAGGAGTGTGAAAAATTGTACAGTTGTCACCTTATGTCTGTAGTGATTAAACTGAATTAGAATGTCTTGCTCATAATTTCCTTACATAAGATTTTCATAAGAGGATAGCATGAGGTGAAGCAAGGTTTTAAAACCTTCAGAAGCGATAATTCTGCATAAGAAACAAATTTCACTTGTCATGTATTTGTGTGATGCCAAGAAACCTATCACCACTGTGAACTAACCACTAATCAATACTCGTTTTACAATGAAAGCCTGGAATATTTTAACCTAATCCTTTTCTAGACCTGCAGCTACCTTTCGTCATGCAACAAGACGAGAGATATCTGAGCCAAAATCCTTTGCTTACTATTTAAATTAGTATTTTGTCAGCCACACAACTTATGATATAGGATACATTGACTTAATTCAAGGAAACACACAAGCCATATATACACCCAAATAAATACATACACATTTTTTTAGTGAGGGGAAGATATATGGCCAGCTGTGGCATTGTAAGTTGAACCATCTTCGCAGTGCCTTAAGTAATTTAAGAAATACACAATATAAATATCCAGACCAAAGTGATGAATGAAAATTTGTACACCACTATGTCACCCTGGCGCAGTGGCTTTGCACAACTGCACAGGCTACCCTAGCACGCCTCCCTCCTCAGTCCAAATTCCCATTCATGTCTCAGCCCAATTTGTGAACTTTAATTTAGGAAAATCTGAATCAGTTCCCATGGACATACCATAGCTCACTCCCCAGTGGACAATACATATGCCACACTTGAATATTACAGCCACCATACCACATCCTGCAGCAGTCCAGTTACAGCTCTTTCCAATCCTACATTAGCAGGAACTGTCATTCCAACATGTCCACTGGTCTCACCAACTCCCTGGCCTGTCTTCTGGTCCCCTTCTCTTTCCTTTCCTCATGTCTTCTTCTTCCCATTTCTCTTTCGTCCTGACCTTTAATGTCACTTTTCTCTATATTTTTGTGATCATTATGTTATTAAGTGCTCATTTTGCTATAGTAAATTACATTAATACTTGTTCCATAGATCATGAATACGACGTTTTTTAATGACATGGAACTTGTCAATTTAACATAAGTTTTCATTACACTTTTTTTTCGTAGTTACTACTTCATATCAAAAAATTCGCCTATTGAGTAAAAGGAGTTGTCATTCAGAAATTCTTTTAATTTGTTTTTAAATACTGGTAAGCTATGTGTCAGACTTGTAATGCTATTTAGCAAATGACCAAAAATTTTTGTGTCAACATAAGTCACCGCTTTCTGTGCCAAACTCAGATTTAACCCGGACTAGTAATGGAAATGTCGTGTGGCTAGGGCCTCCCGTCGGGTAGACCGTTCGCCTGGTGCAGGTCTTTCGATTTGACGCCACTTCGGCGACCTGCGCGTCGATGGGGATGAAATGATGATGATTAGGACAGCACAACACCCAGTCCCTGAGCGGAGAAAATCTCCGACCCAGCCGGGAATCGAACCCGGGCCCTTAGGATTGACAGTCTGTCACGCTGACCACTCAGCTACCGGGGCGGACACCCAGACTAGTGAAGATCATCCTTTCTTCTAGTGTTGTAACTACGCCTTTTGCTACTATATTTGGATTGAGATGGGTTATTAATAACAAATTTCATAAGTGAATATATGTATTGAGAAGGTACTGTGAATATCCTGAGTTCCTTAAATAAATGTCTGCAAGGTGATCATGGGTGGACTCCAGGAACTGCACTTTTGTGTAATGAATACCTTTTCTCTTAGTGATGAATTACACCAAAATATGATGCCATCTGAGAGCAGCAAAAGAAAATAAGTTTTAGTAGGTGAATTTACTGAATATGTTTATCACCAAAATTTGCAATAACACTAAGAACTTAAGTAACTGAACCTAACTGTTTCAGCAGATCGTCAATGTGTTTCTTCTAATTCAATTTCTCATCAGAGCACACACCCAGAAATTTTGAATAGTCTGGCTTATCAACAGATTTCTGTCCAAGGTTAAAATTTATCAATGGTGTTATGCCGTTTACTGTACAAAACCGTATATACTTCGTTTTCTCAAAATTTAGTGAGAGTCCATTTGCAGAGAATCACATAATAATTTTCTGCAAGGCATTATTTACGATTTCCTCAGCTAATTCTTCTTCTTCTTTTTTTGTGTGATTACTATACTTGCATAATCAGCAAAAAGAAATAGCTTTGCGTCTTCTTGAATATAGAGCAGCCATTCATTAATATGTGTTAAGAACAGCAAGAGGCCCATGACTGAACCCAGTCGGACACGATTCTTGATACCTCCTGAGCTAGAAGACTCTGCTGATTTTTCAAACTATATGTACTGTCACTGAATTACCTCTCAGCAGCCCCACCTCCCTCTCTCTCCCCATCCATCCCCATCCAAACTGCCACATTTCTTTCCTCTTAGTTCATCCCAGGTGCCTCATTCCTTTTATTTCCTCTCATACATATGAGGTTGTGCGTACTTTCATAAGTAGTCTGTGTCACTGGGTGATTTCAGTGGGTATGTTTATGTGTCAGAACGTTATGATGGCCTACTTAATGTTATGTTGTTTACCTTTAGGATGCTAAACATGAACAGTTTACTGTGGCACGACTTCTACTGGTCCTTGTACAAGCATGGATGATGAAAGTCTTATGCGTATGTCACATGATGATGTGAATTTGAGATTCCAGATATCTACGTCTACAAAGATACTCTGCAAACCACGTCCGCTGCATGTACCCTGTGCCAATACTTGTCATTTCCCCTCCTGTTCCGCTTGCAAATAGAGCGAGGGAAAAACGACTGTCTGTACACCTCCGTATGAGCCCTAATTTCTCATATCTTATGTTTGTGGCCCTTACGTGCAATCTGTGTTGGTGGCAGTAGAATTGTACAGCAGTCAGCTTCAAATACCAGTTCTCTAATTTGTCTCAATAATGTTCTCAAAAAGAACATCGCCTTGCCTCCAGGGATTCCCATTTGAGTTCCTGAAGCATCTCCATAACACTTCCATGTTGTTCGAAACTACCGGTAACAAATCTAGCAACCCACCTCTGAATTGCTTCAGTGTCTTCCTTCAACCCAACCTGGTACAGGTATATAGGGGCTGTTCTCAGAACATCTAAACTGGTCTATGCACGTACTAAAAATAAGAATAATCTTCACAAAGATTTAAAATTACTTACTTTGGTCCAAAAAGGTATCCATTATTCAGGAAAATACATTTACATTAACTTGCCAGCAGCTATAAAAAGTTTAGCTACTAGTGAAGTCAGTTTAAAAGGAACTGAGAGGATTCATTAGTGGCCAACTTCTTCTACTTCACTAATGAATTTCTTAGTAGAATCAACTGATGCGTGTTTGTTAATAGTGTGGTGGTATTTGTACAACCTGACTTCCGTACAAATTCAGTGCAGTAATAAGATTGTTGCTAATAAGTGTTGTAAAGTGATTTTCTGCTTGGTATTTGTTACCTTGTAAATGAAAATATGTTTAATTTTTTTTACTCATTTTTTATTGATGAATATTATTTGACTTGGGATCTGTGGAAGGTACCTATGTTAGCATATTTGTTTCTCATTATAAATGTTTAGTTTGTATTCTTGTTTTCCTGACATGTTCTACATCCCAGACAATCTCCTCACTGTGGATCAATTGGAATGAAAAGTACATCTAATTTAATGTAATCTTCATCTCCGAGTACCACTTTCACCCAGTCTCCCCAATTGTATGTTGGATGTTTTCCCATCTCTGCCTTCCCTTACTGTTTTTGGTAGCTATGGCCCCCTTTAGTACCATGAGAGTTATTCCCCTACATGTCCTATTATCTGGATGTATTTCAGTCTCTTTCTTCCCTTACAGTTTTTGTCAGCTTTGGCTCCCTTTAATACCACAACAGTTATTCCTGTACACATGTCCTATCATCCTCTCCCTTCTTGTAGTCTGTGTTTTACACATACTACATTCCTTGCCAGTTCTCCAGAGGCCCACATAATTTCATATCTTATCAGCCCACTTAACTTGCAGCATCCTTCTATAACACCATGTCTCAAATGCTTCAATTATTTGCTTTGCTCCTGGACTTCCCAAAGTCCGTGATCACTTTCACACAGTTGCTACAGGTGAACATTCTCAGAAACTTCTTCCTCAAATTAAGGCCTGTATTTGATTTTAGCAGATTTCTCTTAGCAAAGAATGCTCTTTCTACCTGTGATAGTATATTTCATACTGTATGTCCTCCTCACTTCATACATGATGCATTGTTTTGCTTCCACGATAGTCAAATATCTTCTCTTCATCTACTGCATGCACTCCAGTTTTGATGTTAAATTTAGTGCTAATCTCATTTCTGCTGTTGCTGACTACTTTCATATTTCTTTGGTTTGACCTCATTAGACTTTTCACCCCATTCAGCAGGTCCTGTACTTCTTCTTCAGTTTCATTGATGATGGCAGTGTTATCAGAAAATCTTATGATAGGTACCTTCCACCCTGATCTTAAACCTGTCGTAAAACTTTCTTTTTTTTCCATCACTAGTTCTGTGATGTACAGATTAAACAGTGGGGGAAAAGACTGCATCCTTACTTTACAGCCTTTATCCGAGAACTTTTTCAGTTCTTATTGTTCCCTTTCAATTCTTTTACATAATGTATATTACTTTTTTTCCATGTCACTGACACCTATTTTTCTCAAAATTTCAAGCATCTTGACCATTTTATGTTGTCTAACGCTTTTTCTAAATCAACAAATCCTGTGAAAATGTCTTTATTTTTCTTAAGTCTTGCTTGTTCCATTATGGAGTTCAAAGTCATAACTGCCTCACTGGTGCATTTAATTTTCCAAAAGCAAAACTAGTCATCATTTAACAGATCCTCCATTTTCTTTTCTGTTCTAATGTGTATTATTTTTGTCAGCAACAAGGATGTATGAGCTGCTCAGCTGATTGAGTAGTAGTTCTCACAGTTATTATAAATGGAAAGTACAATACTGTGTGTGTTCTGCAGTATTAATTTGTTTCATTAACCAATTTTCAGCTTATAAGTCAGTCACCAGACTTTAACTGACTATCGTGTGATGATGGCTGTGTGAGCCAAAAACCAGTTATCTAAATAAATTAATGTTGTAGTATATCCACAATATTGTGCTTTTCACTTATAATTTTGAAGTTGTTTTACCAAGAAGTGATGGAAGAACCAGTTAACATGATAGTTGTCACATATCTTAGTCCTTACTATCTTTGGGGTGTGTGCAAGATATTTTTTCTAAATGATGGTACGTCTCCTGATAAGCCCATACACACTAACTTCAATCGTGTTGTTGCAATTCTCCAAAGATTTTGGAAATACTGAAGGAATGTCATTTGTACCTCATACTGTATTTGATTGCAAGTCTTCTACAGCTCTGTTCAACTCTGACTCTAATTCTAGATCTATGTCTTCCACATTGACACCCATTTCTTCTTCTGTCACACCATTAGACAGTTTAGAAGCCCTCTGTGTTCCTTACACATATCCTCTTCATACATATTAGTCTGTTGTAAAGTATATGGCAATGTTCCGTTAATCAAATGACATTCAAAAATGAGTCATATATTCCTTACATTAAAAGCTGTATGTGTACCATGTTTATTTATAAATGAAACAATAGATTTTCTGAGAGAGTTTGTTGAAACCTGTGGTACTTATTGCCAGGCAAGAAGCTCTGTACATAATCCTGAAAGCAGAAGTTGCCAAAACATTCATGTCTTCCAAACCAGCCAGAATGTCACCTTTTCAATTTTATGACAACCTACCACTGTAAAGCTGTTTAAAATCAAGTTAAAGTGGCTTGCTATTGCTATGTTTGTCACAATGTTGTAATGACCAATGCAGTTTTAACTTACAATGTCATACATTGATAATCTTCTGTGGACTTACATCTGTAAATAGTGTGATGTGTTGTGCTCCAAAACACTTGTTGCTTTATAAATGCACTCCACTGTCATGAAAGATTGTTGCCTATTCTGCTTTATGGAGTGGACATGCCTCCAATTTCCAGATTATTGGATGGCGTTGCCTGTCAGTACTTTGTTTCTGTTCACAAATTGAACATAACTCCTCCAGTTTAAGTGTGTGTGTGTGTCAGCATGTGAATAGTCAATAAACGTTTTTGATTCTATAGTACTTGTGTCCAGCAACGAGCCTGTCTTTTGTCAAATTTGTTGAAATTGGCAGTATTTTACTTTCTGTATACCTGCAGTTCACCAAATGATTCCTTTATATCTCCGCCAATTGATACATCCCTTTCATTTTGTTTCATGTCTTCCATGTGACCCAGCCTTGCTCATTCCAGTGGTGGGGAAGGAATTATAATTTTCCAAATGATTGGTGTTTGTGGTGTACATTACATTCTAGAATCCCGTGTCTGCTACTCTTCTGAGCACTATGTATATATATTTATCAGCAAATAATAATTGTAAGGTTGTAATTAAATGTAATGTAAGTGTAGGCTAAATGGGTCATTGCGTTTTTCCCGCTAAATTGAGAGAGAATTAGAGACTTCAAATGCAACATGATTTTAGGCTCTGTAAATTATCTCATTTTGTCGGCCAAACTTTGTGCAAGTTAAATTCAGTCAGGTACACAGTTAATGATGTTAATGTGAAGTGTAAGTGTCAGAGAAGTGCAAAATAGTTTTTTTTTGTCCAAAGCATCAGATTACAAGTTGAAGGAGGAAAAGGGAAGGGAATGGACTGTGCTATACTTATGACTTGTACAACACAAATTCACAGAGCATTTTAGACTGACTAGCCAAGAAGCCGGTTACATCAACTGTTAGGAGCTGCTAATGTGAGGTCCTTGAGCGTGCACTGAGTGGGGCAATCAGGGCAGAGATAAATGTCTTTAATCATCTGAAACTCGCCACAATTGCAGAGGTTAGATGGTATTGGGAATCTCCATTTTAGAAGATTTGTTTTTTATCTTCTTGTTCCTGGCTACAGTCTATTCAGAGAGTTACACAATGGCCAGTGGCTTGTTCTTCTGATGATAGGGTTCCACGCAGAGCTGATCTTCTGAAGTTGAGCACATCTCCAATTCAGGCTGAGTTTTGTGTTGAGAGCTATCAGTTACTCTGAGGAAGCTATTTCTTGATTTCAGCCATTTGGTAGGCAGTCAGATGCCATGTATTGAGTGTTGTTCAGATGAGGAGGACTTCATTTTCACTATGGGGCCATTGTCTTTTGTTGAATTGCCGTTGGAGCAGTTCCACCCAGACAGTAGACCTCATCAGCAGGAGTATGTTTTAGGCAGCTGGTGACACATTTTGTTGAGTGCAACATCGACTTGTTTAGCACAGGTGAATTTGTGCCAAGTGACAGACACACAATAATCATTGGAAGAATAACAAACTGCTAGTGCAGTTTTTTAAACCACTTAATGTTTAGTAACCCAATTTGAAGATCAGCATGTGTGAAGTAGTAGTGTCATTCAGTGTGACTGGTTATTGGTGTAAATATTAAAAAAACATTGGGACCGGTATACTGCCCTGAGATGACCATTTTCCCATCCTTGCCACCCGCTTCTTCTGCCCTGAAGTTTCATAAAGGACATTAGATTTTTGAGGAGGCCTCTGATAGCCTTTGTCAATGTGTAACTTTTTGTTATAGTGCAAATTGTTTTGACCAAGAGTCTAAGATTAACCGTAACATACCCATTGCTGAATCTATGAGAGCCACATTTGTGATTTTGCTGTTTTCAAAGCCATTGTCGATGAGTTGTGAGAGATTTAATATTTACAAAACTGTGCCTTTTTCTGCATAGAAACTGGCCTCTTGATGAGTGAGAAGGGTTAATATCGCATCTGAAATTGTGGTGTTGTAGCTTCTTTCATACGTTTTGCAGAGGTAGGTGAGGACAGATAGGAGATGGATTCAAAAATTTTCGGGACTGGTGCTGCCATCTTGCACCACTAGATGGCGAGAGCTGCAGATGAGTCAGTGTGCAGAGTGGCATTCAGCTGGCAGGACGTGTTGCGTGGTTGGTTGGTTTGGGGAAGGAGACCAGACAGCGTGGTCATCGGTCTCATCGGATTAGGGAAGGATGGGGAAGGAAGTCGGCCGTGCCCTTTCAGAGGAACCATCCCGGCATTTGCCTGGAGTGATTTAGGGAAATCACGGAAAACCTAAATCAGGATGGCCGGACGCGGGATTGAACCGTCGTCCTCCCGAATGCGAGTCCAGTGTCTAACCACTGCGCCACCTCGCTCGGTACGTGTTGCGTGTCCACAGTGATTTCCGTAATACTCTGCGTTTGGTGTGTGGTGATTTTACGATGGATCCGTGAATGGAACAGCGTGTGTATCAAATTCTGTGCGAATCTCTGGAAAAGTGCTACGGAGACCGTTGCAATGATTCAACAAGTGTTTGGGGGACTGAGTATGAGCCATACACGTGTGTTTGAGTGGCATGCTCAGTTCAGGGCCAGCCGTACAGACGTCGAAGATGAAGCTCACACTGGAAGGCCTATTAGCTGCACAACACCAGACATTGTTGCCAAACTTCAACAGTTGGTTCATGCGGATCGACGTCAAACCATTTGAGACCTTGCGGATGAAGTGTGTATTGGTTATAGGACATGTCAATGAATGTTGACAGATGAATTGGGCATGCATGGTGTCGCCGCAAAATTTGTGCCAAGGATCTTGACTGACAATCAGAAGGCACAGCGTGTTGAAGTGTGCATGGACCTTGGTCAGACCGCATCTGATGATCCAGCCTTCTTGTCACAGGTTATCACCAGCAACGAGAGCTGGATTTACAGTTATGACCCAGAGACAGCAACAATCATCCTGGTGGAAGAGCCCGGGCTCTCCAAGACCCAAAAAAGCAACAGCAAAGTGAAGAGAACAATCATCGTTTTCTTTGATACCAAGGGAATTGTGCACAAAGAATTCACCCCACCCAACCAAACAGTGGATTCTGCGTACTACTGTGACATTTTGCGATGGCTCCATGAAAATGTGCGGCAACGACGGCCCAAACTTTGGCATCAAGGGAACTGGCTGGTGCATCACGATAACGTGCCCTGTCACACGTCCTTGCTCACCAGGGCCTTTTTGCCCAAAAACATGACAGTTGTGGCCCACCAACCGTACTCACCAGATCTGGCACCTTGCAACTCCATGCTATTCCCAAAACTGAAACTCAAGTTGAAAGGCCGTAGGTTCAACATTCAAGAGAGGATTCAAGAAGCATCGCTTGCAGTGACAAACACCCTCAAAGAACAGGACTTCCAGAAATCGTTTGACCAGTAGCAGAAGCACTGGGACTGGTGTGTTTGTGGGGATGGGAACTATTTCAATGGTGATAGTGACGATTAGTCCAAAGGTAAGGTTTTCAGCAGATGGCAGCACCAGTCCCAAAAATTTTGGATAGCACCTCATATAGGGTGGATGCCTCCAAGACCAGTATGCGACTTTCCCTATTTTAGGATAGCAATAATTGTGAGTTTCCTCCAAATGTTAAGGAACATTCTAGATTGCTGAAAAGCTCTAGTAGCCACTGCTTTGTTTTAGCTCCAGAATGTTTAATTCAGTCTGCTGAGGTATTGTCCAAGCCTGCAGTGTGCCTTACTATTCTCATAGTAATTACCCTATTTAGTTCTTCACTACTGAAGGGTGAAAGGTATTAGTAGTTCCTTCATCTGCATTTCTAGTTAGTTTGAAGGTTTTTTTTATTATATTTGCCGTTTTCCAGAAGCCAGCTGGCTATTTGGTTAGTGTTTATTGGAACATGGTGTGGAGAATGTGTTGGCTAATGATTGAAGCATCTCAGGAGTTTCAGTGGCTTTTGTCTGCTTCATCTTGTATCTAGTTCTTTGCTTATCTTTATCTAATTTCCTCTTGTGGCAGGAAATATTGAAGTGATTAATTGTTAGCCAGCAGAATTTTTTTTCTAAGAGAAGGGACTGGCTTTGAGTAGGAATGTATGTATTTTCAGATATGTAGTCACACCTGCAGCCTTTTGGGATGGATTGTCTTGGGCTCCTTTTAACTGCTCCAATACATGGGTCACAGGTCTTTAGTGTTAGGGTTATTTAAGCCACAGGATTACACAATAGGGTTTGAACTTCTTCCATTTTGCTTTTTGGAAGTTATACCTGTGCCAGAATTTGACATTTTGTGGACAAACAGTGTGCATTACTTTGCATATTATTGGCCTATACGGGAGGCAGGAGGGGAGGAGGAGGACATGGAGGTTGGTATTGGAGGCCAAATATCTTTTAGGCACTGATGTCTTAAATGTTGACCTTTGATGGGTGCACAGAGTTTATCATCAGTGATCAGCTATTAAGTTGTTTGTTTCAAACCATGGAATAACAGCCTCTCCATTGTTACTGCCTTCAGGTTAGCCCCACAGGATGCTGTGACTGTTAAAATCTCAGATGATGAAGTTGACTTCATGTCTGTTGAAGTTGTTAACTTTGTTTCTTTTAGAAGTCAGCATTGCATGTTTTTCATATCAGAGGGATTCTGCAGTCATTGTTCAGCAAAAAACACTTCTGTTTCGTGCACGTTTCTTAATTAGATTGGTAGGTTTGCTTTGACAAACACTGGACTACCATCTGTATGACCTTTCTGCTGCTAGCTTCACACTATTTAGTTTTGACCTTTTTTGTTGTCTCCATGTGAGGAGATAGAACAAATCACAGTTGTATATCTGACATGGGTCCTGTAATAGTTGTTGTTTGTATGTGCATAGAAATAATTTTAATTTTTTAACCTGAGAAGGTCCCTTTGGTAGTCACTGCATTGCATTGATGAGATGCTTCTGGAATGAAAAACTTACCCATTGCACACTGTTAGCCAGGGAAAGTATTGCTACATCAGCTAGGACATACTCTTCAAATTCCATATAGACGACTTTTTTTAAAGCATTATAAATCAGAATATTATGTGTATCAGTAAAGAAAGCAGTTACTCTGAAAAAAGCCTTTACTGAGCTGCTGTTCTCATTTACTAGTCATTTAGGTAATTTTACTGTTCTAGAGAACCATGCAGTCGTGTACATTTGGAAAAATTGTATCCAGTGTAACCCTCTGCTTACCAGAAAATTTGTACAGCATTGCCTACCAGTTGGACCTCTCAGGCCCGTCTTGTTTAAATTGACATAAATTGACACTATTTTGACTACTTGTGATGCGAATGACTTTCGAGATATAAATGCTTTTAAAATTTACAGTTAAAGTTTACATTTTAAAAACACAATTTTTATACTTTTACTGGTGGCTTTTGTTCTTATTGCACATTTGCGCAGGGTCTACTGACAATATCTCAATGTTTCAGGCAGACAGTTTTGGTGCACATCTTCTCCTTTTCTTAGCTGGTGGTTTCACTGCTCATCCTGGACCAGACACTAATAATGAATTCATTGACTTCTTTACCCCTGCTAGTTGCTTTCCCAAATTGATGATGAAAATCTGATGTTTTATTTTTTATTGGCAGCCAGCATCATCCAAATTATGTTTGCATTCATTACAATTACATTGATCATGTTGAAGAAAAACACCAATGACCAGTGCATTGTTTTTCTCTTCATACTGTAGAATTGCACCTCCTGCTCCATGGTGTCAATGCTACCCTTTGTGGCTTTGTATGTCGTCATAACTTCAGGCTTCTTTACTTGTGATGATGACACCTTTGGCTGGTCACAAAGAGAGCTAAGGAACAAAAGAGGATATCATCACATCTGGTTAAAAACACACCCTTTTGGTGTAATAAAATCGGCAGGCAGTTCACCTTTTTTTTTTACAGATAGTACCAACTAGTGTCAGATCTTTGATAACACGTAATTAGCTAAATTGAGAGTTGTAAAAAAAATATCACAGGGTATATTAAGTCCAGGGTTTTCACAACATTCTCTCCAGCAAGTCACATGGCTCTGGTTTCTTCCTCCTTCCTCAAATACACTGTCATCTTCTAGCAGTAGCTTGTTGCACTGTTACAAATTGCCCAGAACTTTATTCCATACCTACCAGGTGTTGATGGGATGTATTGTCGAAATGGACAGTGACATCAAACTGTGACCAACTGTTCAATGACGGTTGTGCACCATCTTGAAAGGTAGGCATCCTTAAGGGCAATTTCCCATATCTCAGAAACTTCTCTGATTAGTTCAGTTTGTCAGTTGACCGATGTTCAGATCGAGCTGCTGATTTGTCAAAGCACCACACCCACAGAGTAGCATGGAAGTGGTTGGAAGGCATAATTTCAGCGAACAGTGGTCGGCCATCCTCATCACTCCAAAGGTGACTGATATGTTCATTTCTTGACTTGTAAACTCCAGTCAGCATCAGTACACCAAGAACTTTTTTATCTCATCCATATCTATATCCACCCAGTCCTCATAAACAATTTGACCTTCCTTGTTGGTCCAGATACACACTTTGTTGATGAAGGGTACCTGAAAGAACAACATAAAATAAGACTCCTCACTGTCATAGTTCCTAATCAAATAACTGTCCACAGCTCGTGGTCTCGCAGTAGCATTCTCGCTTCCCAAGCTCGGGGCCCCGGGTTCGATTCCCGGTGGGGTCAGGTATTTTCACCTACCTCGAGATGACTGGGTGTTGTTGTGTCGTCATCATCATCATCATCCATCCCCATTACTGTCGGAGGAAGGCAATGGCAAACCACGTCCACTAGGACCTTGCCTAGTATGGCAGTGCAGCTCTCCTGCATCGTTCCCCTATGCTCTGTTAAGGAGTATGGGACTTCATCATCATCAGTCAGATAACTTGTTCGTCCCTGGTCTTCTTTCAATACATCTACCAGAAATTCCAGCTTGAGGAGCTGTAGCCCGTATTTCATTCCCATTACAAGAAAACAGTAAGTGACACTCAACAGGATTTGCACTAAATTGTTCTTCTCCATGTTTGTAAAAGGATTCTTCATTATCATCATCTTCATGTACTTCTGCATTTTTAACGACAACTACCTCATTATCATTATCGTCATCACTGGAAGATTCACATTCATTAGGTGGGTTTCCAGAATCAGAAGACTGCTCCAACAATTCCCTTACCTTATCATCTGATAGTTCTCTTCTCCATAACATTTTCAGTTTGTAGAACAGACAATTGTTATGAAATAATGTACCAAAATAAACAAGCGTCTGTCACAAGGAGGACTGCTGAACACTGAATGAATAACAGTGCCTGTCAACAGTGGCAAATGACGTAACATGCTGCACAGGTTGTTGAAATATTGTTCTAACTGTACGGGCCTGTAAGACCTGTCTGGGAGGAAATGTGTGCCAACACTTTAACGCAAAGTCATATGTAATTTTTTATAATTTTTTTCCCAAAATTACGAATAACTTGACAAATTAGGAAAAGTCATAAAATTTGATTAAAATAGAAAGTATATTTACTAATGGAGAAGGTATTAAACATCATGGCCAGGATCTAGACATGGAGAGCACCCTGCCACAGTGGCGGCCACGATGTGGGCTTACCATGGCTGTCCGCATTCAGTCACTCTTTTCTGAGCTTCAGCAATTGCCTTTACCACCTCTCTTCTCCACTCATGCACATACCCATCCGTGGTGTGTCTCTCGGCTGCAACTCTGTCTTGACCTCTCAGTCGATTCAAAGGATCATGTCCCTCCGATGGCTCTTCGCCACCAGTTCTCCTGTCTCCTCAGTTCTTTTCAGAGTTCAGAAGTGATCTATACTGATGGCTCCATGGTTGCTGGCCGCACTGGTTTTGCTTACACCTACGCACGAAGCACGGTACTTCATTCCTTGCCAGATGGCTGTAGTGTTTTTACTGCAGAATTGATAGCCATCTTGCACACACTGGACCATATCCACTCCTGCTCAGGACTATCCTTCACTATCTGTAGTGACTCATTGAGTAGTTTGCACGCTATCGGCCAGTGCTTCCCTCACCACCCTTTGGTCATCGCTATCCAGGACTCCCTTTCTCTCCTCGCTCAATGTGGATGCTCAGTGGTTTTCATTTGGACCCCAGGCCATGTTGGGATTCCTGGCAATGAACTTGCCGATCGACTGGCTAAATTAGCTGCTACTAGGCCATCTATTGCTATTGGCATTCCAGAAGACCTTTGCTTGGCATTACGTCATCAGATTTTGGGCCTTTGGCATGCAGAATGGGGCACTCTTTTTTCGCCGAACAAGCTAAGGGCAATTAAGGATTCTACAACTCCATGGCGGTCCTCCTTACAGGCCTCTCATAAGGTCTCTGTCGTCCTCTGCCGGCTCTGCATCAGCCATACTTTTTTGACTCACCGTTATCTCCTCCGTCGTGCAGACCCCCCTCTCTGTCGTTGGGGGTCGATGTTGACTGTGGCTCACATCTTATTGGACTGCCCCAACTTAGCCACCTTACAACGGACTTTTAGCTTTCCAGACTCACTACCCCTGGTGTTGGCTGACAATGCCTCAGTGGCGGATCTCGTTTTACGTTTTATTCCTGATAGGAGTTTTTATCGCTTTATTTAAGGGCAGGACCTTCCACCTTATCGGTGAGTGGAGGGGTAGGCAGGCCTTCTTGCTCCCCCCTTCAACCCGACTGGATTGGCTTTAACTGGGCTTGGTGGTTTGCCCCGGCCATCTGTCTTCCCACTCCTTTCATTATGGGATCTGTTATGTCTTGAGCGTCTCTCTTATCTCTTGTGGTTCTTCCTTCCCACCCCTGTCATTAGTCACTTTCTCTCCCTCACATCTTCTTTTGCCCTTTTCCTTCCTCCCCTTCGTTTCTCATTTTATGGACATTATTGTTGCCCCTCCTAATGTGGAATTTTATCGGTTTTAGTTAATCTAAGGTTGAGGGGACTGATGACCGCATATTTTGGTCACTTCAACAACCAACCAACCAACCATCATGGCCAGGACTCTGAGGCCAGATAGTAGGTAAGGGTTGATATGAAAATTAGTATTAACCAGAATTGGCAATTTTAGTTGTGAATTTCTGGGTATATCCAACTACTTTCTAAGTTGGTAGGATATTCAGAAAATGCATTCAGTCAACAAAGGAAATTGCTTACAAAACCCTCATTGTCTCCCATCCTATAATATTGCACAAGTGTGTGGGACACAAAAAAATAGGACTGTCCCATCTCGTATTACACAGGATCCCTAGTAGAAAACATGTCTCTTGTCATTTGTATTCTACTCATATCTTTATTTATCCAGGTCCAGCGTTCTGAAGCATAGATCACAACTGATTTGTAATATGATTTGTATATAATGATCTTTGTTTTGGCATGTATTTTACAATTCCTAATTATGTCAGACACACAGTAATAAATACTTATGTAATTTTCTATCCTGTCCAAAATTTCTTTGTTGATGTTTCCTTTCTGATTAGCTTCCTTCCTAGATATTTGAAAACATCTACTTCTTTAATAATTTTTCATTAGGACTTAAGTCATCTTCATTTCCTTTTTCCCTGCTGATTTTCAGTACCTCACTTTTTGTTAAGCTTATTTCCATGCCTGCTTCTTCAATTGCCCTCTGTTCTTCCAATTTCTGCTCATTGTCTTCCTCTATCATCACATCTTGTAAATATCCTGTGATTTTCATTTCATCTGCTGTTGACCTCTGGTAAACTTTCTTCATTATAGTGCCCATGACCATACTGAAGAGCACTGGTGAGAGTACACTTCCATGTCCAACCCTGCTGTGTGTCCTAGGCCATTGTGATTTTTATCTGTTATAACACGGTTCAGGCGTTTGTTATACGTGTTTCTGATTTTGAGTTCCATTCCTTTTGACAGTCCCAGTCTACTCAGACCTTGCCATACATCCACCCTTCAAACAACAAGCCTTTTGTATATCTATGAATTCAACTGTGATGTGTTCCCCAAATTCCCCATTCCTTTCCTACTATCTGCCTAGCTGTAGACATGGCCTCTATAGTTGATCTTTCAGGCTGAAATCCTTTTTGTTCTTCTGTTAATTATGATTCTGTTTTGTCCCTGATTTTCTTTACATTATCTTTCCATAAATCTTCACACAGTAGTGCATTAATGCTATTCATCTGTAGTTCTCACAGAGCACCTTGTTGCCCTTCTTAAAATTGCCTTTGTCCCATCATCAGGAATCACTCCATAGGTCCATGCCGTCCTATTATTCTATACATCTATTGAATTCTTATAGGTCCTGCAGCTTTGGTAATTTCCACTATGATGTCATCTACTCTAGGAGCTTTGTTATTTTTCATTACTAATACAGTTTTCTCTACATCCAACATTTGCAGATCTTCTCTTTCTGTTTCACCAGGCCATTTATACATCTTTTACTCTCTGATGTGTGTTTGTTTCATAATGTATATTTGTTTCATCCTGTCCATATAGATTTTGCAAGTATCCTTTCCATACTTCCAAAACTACTTCTTTCTCTCAGTTTTCCTTCTTTATTGTGATTCGTGAAGTATTTCCTTTTAGCTTCCTTCTGTTACCTAATATGCACTTTAATATCTTATAATCCTTAAAATTCTTTTCTATTTCATTTGTGGATTTTTCCCAAGATATCGTCTTAGCCAATGCTATTATTTTCCTTGCTCCTCTGTTTTGTCATTTCCTTTTGTCTCTGTTGTGTTCTGTTCTATTTTTGAACCATTCTCTCCATATGTCGTTGTTCTTTGTGACTGTTTCTGCAATTTTGTTATTCCATCAAGGAGTTTCTTTGTGTGTGACCTTTTTTTTTATGTCCTTCCACATGTTTCTGTGCTACCTTAACTAATGCCTGTTTGAAACTCCTCCATTCTTCCTCTAGCCCCACCCTGTCATCTTTGGGAAGCTGTGTCTTAATCTTTTTGCCATATATCTCTTAGGATTCTCTCTCTCTAGGTTTCCTGCACTTGATATTTGCCATCTTTTCCCTTCATATTTACCCTTCCTGAAGTTCTTCAATGTCTCTATGTACTCATAGGGTGTGGTTGGTGTCAAGATTAATGCTTGGTATCACTTTCACTTCCGTAGGCATTTTATGATTTCTTCATTTATTACTACATAGTTTGTTATGGATTTCTTTAGTAAATTCCAACTGTATCTGGTAAACTTGTACTATCTCTTTTCTTATAACATCCGTTATCAACGATCCACTTATTTCTCAGAAGTGTGTAGTTGATGATGATGATGTTTGATTTGTGGGGTGCTGAACTGTGCGGTCATCAGTGCCTGTACAAAGTCCCAATTTTTACACAGTCCATTTTTTTCACAGTCCAATCTAGCCACTGTCACAAATGATGATGATGATGATGATGAAATGATGAGGACAACATGAACACCCAGTCCCCGGGCAGAGAAAATCCCCAACCCGGCTGGGAATCAGACCCAGGACCCCATGATCCAGAGGCAGCAGCACTAGCCACTACACCATGAGCTATGGACTTGTGTGCAGTTATACCTCCCCTTCGTCATTTCTGTGATTTTCTCTGTGGCTTCCTATGATTTTTCATATCCTCCTCTGTCATTCCAAACAGTAACATTAAAGTCTCCTATAGTAAAAGTCTTTTTAGATGTTACAGCACCCTCCAGTTTATTGATAAACTCTTCCTTTTCATCTGGCTCACATCCTGTTTGGGGAGCATAAACATGGATTACATCAAGGACATTTGCTTCCATCTTTACCTTAACTTTAATTATCCTGTTGCACTCAATGCTGAAAGGCATAATCAGTCTTAAATGATGATGATGACTCAGTTTCCACATTAAGTACTTTGTTCATAACTTCTTTAGCTACTATTATTGTGGCCCTGTTTCTTCTTTTCTCTCTTCCTGACCCCCCACATATTATATCCTTTTTACGAGCACCTTACTACATTTCCCCCTTATTCTCATTTCACTTAGTCTCATTATTGGTATGTTCCTCTCTGTCATTATCCATGTGATTTTCTGAATTTTTTTCTAAGGATAAATCATTAATAATGCCAATTCTTGTATTTTTCTTCAGACAAATCTATCTTTGATTGGAGCCATGTTAGCCTTCATACCTGATAGATCTTATTAATTTTGATCCAAGGCCTGTTTGATTGTTGAAAGCGGTACTGATGCACTGCCACTGGCTTGACAGGCCTGTCATGGATTTTTGCATTAATATTTTGTTGTGCACTAAATGGTCAGTGTCTGACATACCTTTCCTCATGTCAATAAGGCTTATGGTTTAGCAGCGAACACTCTGGAGGCTAACAAGGGATATTTAACATATAAAAGGGAGGGCACCACAAAAGTCATAGTTTTTATTTCATTTTTTATTTATTTAATTTTTTTTTGTAGAAGAGTATCACTGAAATGCTAAAAACATGAAATAACAGACAAATGAAAATGATGTCAAGCTATACCACAAAAGCCCACCAGAACTTAGAAAGTTTCAAGCACTAGTATTAAGAGAGAAATATGCTGCAGCTTCTTACATGTTACTCTCTTAGAGACTGTAATGAAAAGACTAGGCTTGTAGGTACTTGAATGAGATTTTCACTCTGCAGCGGAGTGTGCGCTGATATGAAACTTCCTGGCAGATTAAAACTGTGTGCCCGACCGAGATTCGAACTCGGGACCTTTGCCTTTCGCGGGCAAGTGCTCTACCATCTGAGCTACTGAAGCACGACTCACGCCCGGTACTCACAGCTTTACTTCTGCCAGTATCTCGTCTCCTACCTTCCAAACTTTACAGAAGCTCTCCTGCGAACCTTGCAGACATAGCACTCCTGGGAAGTTTCATATCAACCCACACTCCGCTGCAGAGTGAAAATCTCATTCGGGAAACATCCCCCAGGCTGTGGCTAAGCCATGTCTCCGCTATATCCTTTCTTTCAGGAGTGCTAGTTCTGCAAGGCTCGTAGGAGAGCTTCTGTAAAGTTTGTAAGGTAGGAGACGAGATACTGGCAGAAGTAAAGCTGTGAGTACCGGGCGTGAGTCGTGCTTCGGTAGCTCAGATGGTAGAGCACTTGCCCGCGAAAGGCAAAGGTCCCGAGTTCGAGTCTCGGTCGGGCACACAGTTTTAATCTGCCAGGAAATTTCATTTGTAGGTACTTAATAAACAGTACACTTTACGTAAAAATAAAGACACTTTATTGATCTGTTCACCAAGATAAAAATAACTGCTATCACAAAATATACTAGTATTGTCCCACTACTTATTTTGCATAACACATGCCACACAATGCATAAGTTTCAATTTTTGTGCCATACAGGTAGCAATGTATTAACTTGACTGTTGGTGAGCTCTGTCTTTCCAGCATTCGTTGTCTGTGATGTTGCCAGCAGAGAGGTGTGCAGTGAACTGTGCATTGAGGTTGCTATAGCTCAACCCCATAAGGAGAAAAAAATATTCAACTAACTTGAACTAAGAAATGTCTGCCAGATCAAAATAGAACCATACCTTTAGTCAATATTGAGTTTTTGTTGTGGCTCTAGATGCTGGTAAGGCAGCTGGTGTTGCAAGTTGGCTGCTGCATATGGGTGGGCTGTGGTCGGTCAGTTTTCAGGTTGACTGCGCTGGATGACATTGTATCACTGCTGGCTGCGACAGTGTGAGTGTTCTGTGTCCAGTGGTGGCTTGCATTTCAGCAGTGTTTTCTGCACTTAGATAGGTTGGCTTGCACCAGTTAGTGGACATTGCTGTGTCCACCTATTTAATGTGGAGAGTGAGTGTTGTATCATTTTGTTCTGTCACTGTAAATGGGCCTTGGTGAGGTGGCTCCAGTGATGTGCACAGTGGGATGTGTGAGAGGAAAATGTACTTCATCATTGCTAGGTCTGTGCCCATTTTCCGTACTGTGTAGTTCCAATCGGTCACATGGCCTCCATTTGCCTCTGGAAATGTCTGCAGGTCTTCTTTTAATGCACTGTGAAGCCCCAGCAACACTACTGAGTGGACTTCAATCTATGAATCCATCATGGGTCACACTGTAGTGGCCTTCAAATAACAATATAGGCACTCCACAATGCTGTTTGTGGCTGAATGATGTAGTGAAGTCCTTTTCATTTGTATCTCTTACAGCGAGGCCCTTGCATGAAATATTTTCCCATCACCAATCATAGTTGTCATAGTTGAAGTCTCCTGCTGGGGACAGACAAAACATGAAGTCCAACCACACATGAAAGTGCATCCCACATTCTCAGGAGTTTTATGTTTCCAGTGGGAATATGTCCAGTTTTATGTTTCCAGTGGGAATACCTCCGGCCAGCTGATATATCTATTAATCACAGTGAGGAGGTACTGCTTGTTACATGCAACAAGGAATTGTCCTACTATGTCCACAGGGATGTGTAAGAATCGTGTGTATGGGACATCAAAAGTTTCAAGTGGAACTCGTACATGTCGTATTACTTTGCACTCCTGGTGGGGGGTGTAGGTCTTCGTTCACGTACAGCAGTCCTGTATACAGAGTCACACAAAATGCTATGTTACTAGTGCCCTCGTAGTGTGGATTACTGGATGGTCGTGTGCATGTAGCGACTCAAATATTCATTGTTGTAGAAGGGCAGGCGCATATGGCCACTGTTAGCCTGCTGACTCATTGCTGTATATCAGCTTCTCAGTGCCTTGCAGTGGCATATGATGCCAGTGCAGGACCGTCTTGCCTTGCAGCAGGTGCTTTAACTGCACATCATCATTTTACACTGCTATCAGCTCAGCAAAAGATGTGAAAATGCTTTCTACTCTAGACAAAGTCTCAGCATTGATATTCTTCGAACCAGTTGCTGAATATTTATTGCAAATTATGACATAAAATTTAGTTGGTTGATTTGCACTGGAGGATAGTTATTTCATGGCTGCGAAAGTCAGTGGTCGACGATCTGTATGCATAGTGATTTATCTAATTACTTCATAGAGTGCCAGAAGTTCTGTGTATAATAGTGGTCAAGAGCACAGCTACTCTGTGATCTTCTTGGAGAAGAAAACCAAGAGAGCCAGGGTGCATTTACATTATGTTATAGCGTGGCACCGACAGCACGGAATGAGGTGTCTGGGGCACCAGTAATTGGATGCGCAAGGAGGTCGTCTTGCATGAGGCGTGTCTGGCTGGCTTCAAATGCTGTCTGAAAAAATGACAGTAAAAGCTTATGATACCCAGGTAATAATACATTTTGCGTGCCAGTTGTGGGGCCAGCTAACATGTAGGTGCAGTGATGTGCTCAGCTGCCAGATACATACCAATCGCAGTAACCTGAAATCACAGGAATCCACTTTGTTAGTGCCCATGATGCATTTAGCCAGATTTATGAGTGTTCCATAGTCACCAAACCTTCAGAAAACCATGTATAGATTGTCTTTCATGTTCTCGTGTGGATGGTGATTCCATGAACATATCATCTAAGTGTGCAAAGCAAACTTGATGAATAAAGTACTGAAAAGTCTGTGTCACATTCTGAAGGTCATATGACATGTATGGGAATTCAGATAGTCCAAAGGGTGTTATTATTGTGGTTTTATGGATATCCTCTGTTGCCTCAAGTATTTTGTTACAGACTTCCACCAAGCCCAACGTCGAGAAAATTGCGTGCCCCATCAGTTAGCATGCAGAATCTCTGATGTGACAATTGTCCTAGTGTTGAGTCCACTATAGCCACCACAGGGGTGCCAGCCATCTAGTTTCTTCAGTGTCAGATGAAGGGAAGAAGCCCAGTTGCTTTCTGATGGTCATGTTGTGCCTGCTCGGGTCATTGCATCAAATTCTGATTTAGTGATGCAGAGCTTATTAGGGGCCAGCTGTGGTCCAGAGGAAATATGATATGTGTGGTCCTGATGTGGTGCAGTGTTGAGATGTGGGACGAAGACAGTGCTCCACGGGCTGTGTGGTTGGCAGAAACTCATCTGGCCAGCAAGCCAGTGGCGGTGATGTGACAAGGAAGTGTACTGATGGATCACTGCACAATGCAGGCTGGCATCCAAACATCAATGACCTGATGTGGCCCAGAATGGAAACATTCCTCACATCCAGGTTGAGGTCATAGGACAGGAAATCCAGCTCTATGATAGTACTGCTCAAATCTGCAACTATAAATTGCCATTCGAATGACTTACACAAACAAATGTTCAAATTTGAAGTCGTAGGCTCACATATTGCAATGTGTGAACCATTTGCAGCTGTTAAGTTGTGATTTACATACGCTCATGGGTATCGCAACAGGCACTCGGGAAAAATGCATGCGTCTGAGCCGGTATCCATCTTGGTGGTTGTCTCTGTTACCAATAAATGTTGTGATACTTGCCAGGCTGCTGTTGCTGGCAGACTTGCCTCCCAAGCTTGGGAAGCTGCCATTCACATTTTCTACCCATGGACATGACAATCTGCACCAATGTGTTCTTTCACCAAAACACTCTCACTCTGGTCTGGCAAGGGCAAGGAGTGCACACTGCATTTTCCGTGTGATGGTATGTGATCTCATTGTTTATATACACTGAGGGCTGTAACATGCCATGTCTACCCATTTAGATGAGAGGTGATGTCATCCAGCTTGTCTGCGATGTGTATTTTTGTAAACACCTGCTGAAGTTCACCTCTTGCATTACTGAGAATGAAGAGCAGTACATCTCTGGCAAGCAAAATATTCATGTGGGCCATAGGACTGGGTCCAGAATGTCCATTCCTGTCAAGGTGCAGAGATGTCACAGGAACTGTGATGACTTTTTGTCACCAATTCCCTCCCTGTGCAACAGTTGTGCTAAGCATTGAGTGCTAGAAAGGGAAAGCTGCTGAATGAGCTAGACATTTAGTAACTCATACTTTCCAGGGACAGACAGGTTTGTGATGATGTCGCTAAGCTCATTGGTAGAGTAGCTGTCCAGTAGTGCCACCATTTGTGCACGTTTGGTGGAGTCTCGAGTTATCCTAGCGATCTGGCTTTCGATCTGTGTGAACCAAAGTGATGAGTAATCTGTCCAGAAGGTTGGTGCTTTAAATGCTACGTGTTTCACCTGTGCTGCTGGAAGACTCCCAGGGGACGGTGGCAGGTAATAAAAGCGGTAAGGGTAGCCAGACATGTGCTTTCCTGGCTTGTGACTGCAGCAACTCTTGGAAGTTGCACCGTAGATGGCTCCTTTGGTTCAGGTCGTGTTCATAGCTCCTGGTGCTACTGTTGCAGTGCAGCCATCTCTTCTGCTAGCCGCTGCTGATCACACAGTAGTTGCTGCGGCTGTTGTATCAGTTGTTCCTGATAATGTGAGCCTGACAACTGCATGTGCACTGATCCTCGTGCTACAACAGGTAGCTATGTGCTGACTGCTGGAGAGCGCAGTCTTCCTGGCATTTGTCGTTCACAATCTTAGAGTTGTGGAGGGAGCTGTGAATTGAGTTTGCTACAGACTAATTACAGCACAGCCACAGACATATAAGTATCTGCCCGTCTTGCACTCTATGTACAAATCAAATGGGAAGTAATGTTTGCCACCCACTTCACCATGGTTTGGTGAGTATGGATGTAGATGTCTCACAGGAGCCTGTAAAAGATTTCTGCAGCAAAATACAAAAGCCATTTCTGAATCCTAGACAGGGATGCATAATCTGTATGGGAATTACTTTTGCTTTTAGTATTATGGCTGTGAATTTCACAGTCAGTCCTAAATTCACCATTATTATGAACCACAAATACTATTACGGAGTAAAGGTGTTGGTAGTTGAGTATAGAAACGAGGCTCCTGAAGACATGTTGGATCTTTGGTAAGCAGCATTACCAAAAATTCTTATGGGACAAATGCTACAGTACAAAACTGAATGAAAGTATGCTAACAATAGCACATGGAGGGTAACACATTAAGAGAGGTTTCTAATTACAAAGCAGTCAAAACTTAGCTTTATGGCTAGCTTTTCCACATGCCATTGCTATCTTAGTTTTGTATTCCGTTGTAGATCGAACAAATGGAGTGGTCTGCAGAAAATTAACTTGCCTGTCTATATCTACGTCTACATCTTCATCTATATAGATACTCTGCAAGCCACCGTATGTCGTGTGGCAGAGGGTACCCTGTACCACTACTTGTCATTTACGTTAGTGTTCCACTCACAAATAGAACAAGGAAAAGCGACTGTCTGTATGCCTCTGTATGAGCGCTAATTTCTCGTGTCTTATCTTCGTGGTCCTCATGTGCAGTGTATGATGGCCACAGTAGAATCGTTTGGCAGTTGTCTTCAGATGCCTGTTCTCTAAATTTCCTCATTAGTGTTTCTCGAGAAGAACATCACCTTTCCTCCAGTGGTATCCTTTTATGTTCCTGAAGCATCTCTGTAACACTTACATGTTGCTCGAACCTACCAGCAACAAATCTAGCAGCTCGCCTCGCAATTGCTTCGATGACTTCCTTCAATCTGACCTGTTACGGATCCCAAACACTCGAGCAGTATTCAAGACTACAGGTGAAACACTCTTTCCAAAAATTCTCCCAATAAACCGAAGTTGACTATTCACCTTCCCTACCACAGTTCTCACATGCTCGTTCCACCTCATATCGCTTTGCGATGTTATGCCCAGATATTTAAACGACTGTGTCATGCAGGATACTAGTAATACTGTATTCGTACATTACAGCTTTGATCTTCTACTCATCTACATTAACTTACATTTTTCCACATTTAGCGCTAGCTGCCATTTGTCTAAGTTGTCTTGCATCTTCCTACAGTCATTCAACATTGACACCTTACCGTACACCACGGCATCATCAGCAAACAACCACAGATTGTTGCCCACCCAGTCCGTCAAATCATGTATGTCTACAGAGAACAACAGCGGTCCTATCACACTTTCCTGGGGCACTCCTGAAGATACCCTTGTCTCTGACAAACACTCACCATTGAGGACAACGTACTGGATTCTATTATTTAAGAAGTCTTTGAGCCACAGACATAACTGTGAACTTATTCCATATGCTCGTACCTTTTTTAACAGCCTCCAGTGGTGCACTGTGTCAAATGCTTTCTGGAAATCTAGAAATTTGGAATCTACCTGTTTCCCTTCATCCATAGTTCTCGGTATGCCACGTGAGAAAAAGGCATTTTGCAGAAGCAATGCTTTCTAAAACCATGCTGATTTGTGGACATAAACTTCTTAGTCTCAAAAAAGTTTATTATACTCGAATTGAGAATACGTTCAAGTATTCTGCAGAAAGCAAAAGTTTATACTAGAGTCACGTGTGCTTTCTTCCATTTGCTTGGGACTGTGTGGTGGGTGAGAAATTCATGATAAATGCAAGCAAGCTAAGGGGCCCATGCTGTAGAGTACTCTTTGTAAAATTGAACTGGGATTCCATCCAGACCTGATGATTTATTTACTTTCAACTCTTTCAGTTGTTTCTCTATGCCAGGTATGCTTATTACTATGTCATCCGATAGTCAAATGATGGTATGTCTGTACGATTTCATTTCGCTGTCTCCAACTGCCACACTAGATTGATCAACAAGGGACCGAATGGAAGCCTTAGACATGCTTAGCGATTTTACATACTACTTTCTCGGGTTCTCTGCAGATCTTTTGCTGAGGTGTGATGGTGGTAGTTGTTGTATGCTTTGTGCATATCCTCAGCATGTGCCAAATTTCATTATAAACCATGGTGGGTCTTTTCCATTCTGTACCCACTTGTTAGCCACATAACTCTCCAGACCATGATTTACAATCTGCTTAAACTTTGCCCATAATTCCTCTACATCCATCGTACAGGAAAGAAGTAATGCCAGTTCACTGTCATAAGTGAAATGCTAATAACTGCTTCTCTGCTCTATCTAGCAGAAACCCTGTCCTAGCCTTCTTGACTGATTTATTAACTTTCCTAATCATAGTTTCTATGACATCATTATCGCTAATTTCGATTTCTATACCGACATTATCAATAAGGTCTGTCCTATTTGTAGCTACAAGGTCTAAGATATTTCCACTGCATGTGGGCTGCTGAATTAGGTGCTCAAGACAGTTTTCAGAAAACATATTCAAAAGTTCCTTGAATGACTGTCTATGACTCCATAAACATCCCAGTCTATACTCGGTGAGTTAAAGTCACCTCCAACTAGTAATGCATGATCTGGGTATTTACATGCTACTGACCATAGACAGTCTTTGAATGACTCTACAGGGTTGCCACAAGCCCTGTAAATCTGAGAATTTCATGCGTGTCAGGGAAATCAAGGAAATATCAGAGAAATTTGGAAAAAAAAGAGAGACAAACACCTGAAAAAATCTCGTTTTTGTCTCAGTAGACGAATTGGTTTGTTTACAGAGATGTCATGCATAATTGTTGGCTGGGTGCAACAGAGAACATGCACTGCTTCCCTACTCCCTCATTCTGAGAGGCTGTGAGGCATGAGGAGTGGTTTGTTTGGATTTGATTCTCAGAGATTGTTGACGCAGTGCCCAGAGGTGGCAGTCATGTGTGCATGAGTTGTGTCTGAGTGATTGAGTGAATGTGTATGTGCTCTTGTTTTCTGACAAACACTATGGCCGAAAATTTAGTTGTGAGAGTGTGATTGTCTTTTCTACATGCCTACCTGTGGCTCATCATTATCCTCATTAGTATTGATTCTCAGAGTATTTGTGCAAGTTATCTGTTGCTTGGAATGATCACCATGGTCTCATTTCATCAACGTGCTGTCTGTGACGTGTGACTAGCTGGCCACACGAGTGGATTCCAATGACAGTCCAAAACCGCAGGCCATTTCTGTGGGTATCTCTAACAGACTGAGCATGCCAATCTGAAGCCCATCATTTCCCACTAATGTGCAGGCACTGCCCATCGGATTAAGTCTCATTAATCTACCTGCAGGCCGGCTCTGTTTGTGTGTGGCATAATGCGGTGGATTTTTGTGGCTTATCTATGGACACAGGACCGAGGTGCTCCTCAGCAGGCAAGAGGGCATGGGTGATGGATTTCAGGAATTGCGACTGTCTCACCACAAGTACAGTATACAGTGTGGCATTTTATAGACATTTTATTAATTGTAGTTCATATTGGCACTTTGAAAGTAGTTTATATATTAGAAGAAAATTGTGGTAGTCGCTGGCGGTTTATACGCTATATACTCATATATTTCTTCAAAGAAAAATCTCATGATACCTGTCAAATAATAGACATAACACAGTGGGTAATAACCGACAATAATAAAAATAGCAGAACCAACATTTTATTGGTGGTCACCTGTAGTGTTGGTTTACACAACTCTTCCCTGTGTTTTTCAAGAGGGCTACTTTTTTCTGAGGTTATTTCTGAAATCATTGAAGCTATTTTAAATCTGTCTTGCAACTCCAAGGAATTTGTATTTTTGCCACCAGACGTGTTTCATTTTATTGAAATAGGGCCTAAAATAAAAACAGTGGTCTTAATAAAACACATATACCATTTGGCTTGCTTTATGTGTCTAAAAACAGTTCATTACAAAAGATGTTGATGTTAGTACTTAAGAGTTTTGCTCACATGGGGAGGAATATGAAGTTCTTCCTCCCTTCCCTTTTTTTTTTTTTTTGTCACCTTATATCTTTACTTACCCTTGAGATCTCAAAATTTGTCAGGGAAAAATGCTAAAACTTCTCTGGGAATCAGGAAAATATCACGAAATTTCACTTGGGGAAACTTGTGGCAACGCTTTCTAGAACTGTCACAGCAGGATCGGATGGCTTGTAAAAACATCCAACAACTTGGTTTCACCGACACCTGTTATACATAACCAGATGACTTCACTGTCACACTCAACTCCGACCACAATAGAGACAATATAATTGTGAACTGCAGTGAACACTCTCCCTTCTCTGGCTTCTAATCTGCTTTTCTGATCTACATTCCACGAATCACTAAATATCTCAGAGCTTTCTGCTTCAGGTTTCAGCCAGCTTCCAGTCCCAAGAATAATTTGAGCACGAGAACGTTCTTTGAGGGCAGTAGATTCGGAAACTTTATTATGAATACCTCGGCAGTTTACTGATAAAATTGTGAAAGTTGAAGTGTCTTTATTCTGAACACCATTCAACTTCCTTTTCTGCATACCGACTAGCGAGTGTTCACCAGAGCACCTCAAACTACTGCCGAGCCTAAAAACCCCTCATGTACACTCCACAAGTACTCCGATACCCGAGTAGCTGCTTCCTTTGTGTAGTGCACACCTGACCTATCAAGGGGAGTCCTACAAATCCCCACACAATAACACAGGTCTAGGAATCTGCAGCCAAGACCGTCACAGAGTCGACGAAGTCATTGATTGAGACCCTCCATGCGGCTCCAAACCAAAAAGAACTCTGAGAATGATGCTGTATATTGCGAGCTCTGCTTGCACCGCGAGCGCGAGGTTAGCAGTCTTCACCGCCTCTGCCAGTCACCTGTACATACTGAGGATTGCCTCAGAACCTATGCAACAGGCATCATTGGCCAACATTAGCCACAACACACAGATGACTGCATCCTGCGTGCTCCATAGCCACAGGCACAGCTGCCTCCACATCTCGGATGAGGCTCCCCAGCGGACATACTGAGTGCACGTTGGCTTTCTTTCTGGCCCTGAATACTATCTGCCTAAGGGGCTCCATAATGTGCCTAACATTGTAACTCCCAGTAACTAGTAAACTCCTGCTTTATACACCTGCTTGGACACTACTGAAGAAGCAGCCATATGTCCACTCACAGGGCGAATGGGCAAGGCCAGGCACCCAATCTGCACATTGTCCATCTGCCTTGAGTGACACGAACGCATTATCACCTGTCACTCTCCCTGCTGTGAGGGTGGATCCACCACATGAGGTGCACTAGCAGGTGCCTTGGAAGCAGAGCCCATGGGCAAAACAAGAGATGCCTGAGGTGCCCTACGTGATGCGCCAGATTCTCTCCACCACTCCTACACCCTGAGGCAGCAGCTTGAAGGTGACTGACCGGAACCAAAAGCACATTCAGCTGTTCACAAACCGCGGCCACCACCTCCTGCATCTGCACACAGTATGCACACATCTTAGCCATCCTAGCAAAATTAACTGAAGAAGTGGACTATAGAAGCAGACAATTCTGGATACGCAACTTGCTGCCGTCCTGATATGTCACCAATGGTCAGTGATTCGTTAATGAGCTACGCACATGGCTGTTCAGTGAGCAGCTATTGTGCTACAGACTGAATGAATTTACATTTACAAAAAGATGAGATTAAACCTCTTAAACAGAGAAACATGCACAAAATTTAATAAATATACTATGAGGAAAACACAGAAGAAGATACACGCTTAACTTGCCATTCTGTAGTTGTACTCAGGTATCAGCTGAGAGCTGGAGCCTGACTGACTGGCTTGCTAAACGAAACAAATGAGCAACTACTCCACTACAGACTTAATGAATTTACACTTACAAAAATGCAAGATTAAGCCTCCCAAACAAACAAAAAAAAAACCATCAAATACCTTTGTGTTGAATGAAAACATCAGTTACACACCAAATCAATTCATCCAGAAACCAGACAACTGTTCTTCATTATTCCTTCAAGGTATTAGTAAATGGAAAAAAAAAGTTTGTAGATGGAGAAAAACCTACCTCATAAATAAAACATTATTATAATACAAGGCCCTAAGTGGTGTTAGTTACAAAGGTGGTCATCTTTACAACAGCAATGGATATCAGGATACTTTTGATAACATAATGTATCTTACAAGTCACTTTGAATGTACAATTCACACGTTCATTTTGAGCAACAGTAAAATATTTCTGGAAACATCATGTTCCACATTGTAATTAAATATTGGGTGTATTTCTGGAAACATCATGTTCCACTTTGTAATGAAATATTGGGTGAACATGATCCATGGAACTAAATAACAAAATAGTTATAATTGTGTTTCACTGGCTCCATTACATTGTATTTTATTTTTGGATGACTGTCATTGTTACCATTATGTGATTTACCCCCTTCCTATTATGCCAGTCAGACAAAGCTCACATGAAAAAGGCAACTCTCTCATTTATCTTTAATGAGAACTGTCATATTTAATATTTTTCAGCTCCTGTAAAGAATGGGTGAACGGAAAGGAACCAATTTGTACTATCCACCTGACTATGATCCCAAAAAAGGTGGACTTAATAAATTCTTGGGGACCCATGCCTTGCGAGAACGTGCTCGCAAGTTGCACATGGGAATCCTCATCATTCGCTTTGAGATGCCATACAATATCTGGTGTGATGGATGTAACAACCATATTGGTATGGGAGTAAGGTAATGTGAAACAATATTTTTCTCTTTGATTCAACGTGAGCATTTAATTGTTGTGTTCAAGAGAATAACATTATATGCAAGATCTGTGATCCTACAAAAGATCATTTCATTACTTAACTGCATTCAGTTTAGTTATTTGACACTTTTGTGACACATTGTTATAACTTAGAATTCCATATGTCATCCTGGACAGCAGATATTCTTCACCAACAAAAGTTGCATCTGGCCTATCTCGGGGATGTGTAGGATCATTTCTGTTTATGGTATATGTAAGTGATGTAAAAAATGATCTCAGCACCATCACCCTTTTTGCTCCCCCTCATCCTCCCAATTCTGTATTTATGTTAGGACACTGATATGCCATTAAGTATCATAATATCAAAAGCAACCAAAAAGTCAATACTAATCAATATAATCTTAAGGAAGAAATAAATCGCCATTTGCATCATAAAAGAACTTGAAAAAGGCAAATGAAACATGCATGTAGCTAAATGCACCTTCTGAAGTACAGCTGCTAGTGCAGTGCTATAGCATGTACCTGGGCCCTACTTTGTTCGTAATTTTGGAGGACTTGGTTAATTCAGTAAAATTATAGATTTTACAGATCACTGTGCAGGGTGAAACAGCCAATGAAGCTTATTATTCAGACACTCAGCAGAATATCGCATGGTTGACATATCTGTGCTCCAGTAAACAGCAGTGAGAGGTTGAAACTGTGTGCCAGACCAGGATGTGAACATTGATACCATCCTCATGGAGCAGTGCACTCCAATTGACATGTCCTAGTTGGGCTGTAAAGCACGCCCAAACAGTAAGATTTGTTGTTCACTGACCATAAAAGGCTTATAACTGAGTTTGAGTCCTGATCTGCCACAGTTTTAATTTGTCAGAAATACTCCAGATTTTGTGGGCTACAGATATTCACAGTGTGTGAGATTTGAGTCCTCCTCAGTGGACACAGCCTTAACGTAGCACTGTCTGTAACGTAGCACTGTCTGTGTGGGCGAGGAGGTTTGCATGCTCTGGATCCGGAGGGCTATGCCAGCGGTAGCTTAGCTACCAGAAGGGTCACCCAAGCCGGACAGGCCAAAGGGGAGGAACCAGACAAAGTGTGTCCCACAACAGCCTATTGCTCCCCCTTTCCTGTCCCAGACCTGTCCTCACCATGTCTTTTTCCTGTTATTTCCCATTATATGCATAAGACCTCAACAGCAGCAAAAGCAGAGAAAGAGTCTTTTGGAATGGTGAAGCTGGCAGAAGAGGCACCTTTTCTCTTTGGGTACAAAGAGTACAAGTAGCAACTGTACCCCAGAGGGGCGGCTACAGACAGCATCTGACTCGTAGTGAGCGGATGATTTTAGGCTGGGCATCCTACTGCCTATGTGGAAAGTAACGGGAAACTACCACATTACATTCCCAAGCAGTACGTGGTATGTCTCTCCATGTGAAAAATTCCGGAGTTAAAACTTCCCCTCATTCTGATCTGTGGGAGGGGAACACATTGAGAGTAGACATATTCAAAAGGAAGAAAGGGACAGTGAAGGAAGGGAAGATAAGAATTGGGACATGGAATGTGAGGACGCACTACTGCAAGCAGGAAAGCTAGAGAATGCAAAACAGGAGATGGAAAGGAACAGATTAGATGCCCTCAGTTTGTGTGAAATGAGATGGGGAGACAATGGCGAGATAGAAAGTGGAGATTATAAGCTCAGGGGAAATCAAGAGTGTTGAAAACAGAGTAGGAATATTGATAGGACAAAAGCTGAAAAATTAGGTAATGAAAGTACAATATATTGATGGAAGACTGGTGATGATATGACTGAAGGGTAGTTCAAAAGATTTGGTGTCGATACAGGTATATATGCTAACCAGCCAGCATAGAGATGCTGCCAAAGAAATACTAGGAATTTGAGTATCCCAAAGTACCAGGAAAGAATGGATAACAGAAAACATGTTGAAAAAGATGGAAGAGCGGAGAAAGTGGAAAATGTAGAAACTGAAGAAGGCAAAAAGAGGTACAGGAAACTGAATAAAGAATTAAGAAGAGAAACTGAAGAAGCAAGGGAAAAATGAATGAAACAGAAATGCGACAAAATAGAGAAAATGGAGAAAGAGGGCAAGTATGAAATGATGTATAGGCTGGCTAGTGAGATAGTTTTTGAACATAAAAGAAAGAGGAATAACATGGAAATATAAAGAGCAGATGGTACTCTAGCAGAATAACCACATGTTTTGAACAGATGGCAAGAATACATTGAATATCTGTGTAAGGGGGATGAAATACAAAGCGAAATTAATGTTGAAGAGGAGCAATATGTGCCGGAAGATGGAAAGGGATTCACCATCTTGGAAGCAGAAGTAGAAAAGGCGCTGAAGGTGATGAAGAATAGGAAGGCATGTGGTATTGATGATTTGCCAGAAGAACTGTTGAAGAGTCTGGGAAACAAGGCAAGAAAAGGAATAGTTTACCTCTGTAACAAGGTATATGACAAAGGGGAATGGCCTGAGGACTTCCTTGCAACAGTTATGATACCAATAGAGAAAAAGAGAAATACCAAAAAATGTGAAGAGCATAAGACCACAGTCTAATTTCTCATGCAGCTAAAGTCATGCTGAGAGTGTTGAATAAAAGACTCTATGGCAAGCTGGATAGAGGGATTGCAGAGGAGCAGTTTGGATTTAGAAGAGGAAAAGGAGCAAGAGATGCTATTCGCCAGTTAAGAACTATAGGGGAAAGATATATGGAAAAAGTAGAGAAATCTTTACTGTTTTTATAGATTTAGAGAAGGCTTTTGACAGAGTTCAGTGGAACAAGCTGATGGATATTTTGAAGAGGAAAGGAGTAGATTGGAAAGAGAGATGACTGGTACAGAATGTATATTTACACCAGAAAGTAAGAATAAGGATTGGAAATGAAATGTCAGAAGGAAGCAGCATTGGACGAGGTGTTAGACAAGGTTATTGCCTTTCCCCACTGTTGTTTAACGCATACCTTGAAGAGATTATTGCGAAAGGCTTAGATGGAAAAAGAGGAATATGTATTGGTGGAAAGTGAATAGAATGTATAAGACTTGCTGGGGTGACATGGTATTAGTGGCAGAAAGTGAGTGGACAGTGAATAACATGCTGAAAGATCTGAATGAAGCTTGTGTGGATTATGGGATGCAAATAAACACAGCAAATACAAAGAGTATGGTCATTAGTACAAGACACAGACTGTCCAATATTAAAATAGGACAATCTTCCATTAGCCAAGTAAGTGCATTTAAATATCTTGGAAGCCACAATAACTGAAGACGTGAGTTGTCACCAGGAGGTGAAAACTTGAATTTCCATAAATTAGATAAGGGTCTAAGGGAAAGGTTTGGCAAATGTTTTGTCTGATGTGTCGCACTATACGGGGCAGAAACATGGACACTGAGACGAGAGGATGAAAAAAAGGTTAGAAGCATTTTAGATGTGTATGTGGAGGAGAATGGAGAGAATAAGCTGGATGGAAAGAGTGAGTAATGAAAGAGTATTGGAAAGGGTTGGTGAGAGATGATGTCTGCTGAAGGTTGTAAGAGAAAGGAAAAAGAACTGGCTGGGACATTCCTTGAGAAAGAAGTGCTTGCTAGTAGATGCTTTGGAAGGATTGGTTTGTGGGAGAAGACTGAGAGGAAGAAGGAGATGCAAGATGATAGAACGACATAAAGGGGAGAGGAAATTATGCAGACCTGAAGAGGATGGCAGAAGACTGGACAGCCTGGAAAACTACCACGTGAAAACCTGCCTTTTGGCAGAACACTGTTGATGATGAGATTTGAGTACAGAACCAATGAGCATATTCTTTATTTTTGCTAGGCATTAAAGACATTTGATAACATTCTGTAGCTGCTAGAAAGGTGGATCGATTCTAAAAGGTATTAAAACTTTTGACACATTGTACTGCTTGTCATCCATTGCTCTTCATTGCAGCTGTATTGTATTGCTGAATTAGAAAAATCAACCAGTTTGTGCCAAGTGTACTGATAACAAAACAATGCACTGAAGGTTGATCTCTGTATCAGTCTTCTCTCTCTCTCTCTCTCTCTCTCTCTCTCTCTCATAGTATGCATTGTGTATTGCCATTGCTGCTTTCTCCCTCTCTATATTCAGAATTTGTACAGGGTAATTTATTTATACATATGAAAAGAATTGTTTAAATAACAGGATTTTTTTTCCAGGTACAATGCAGAGAAAAAGAAAGTTGGAATGTACTACAGTACACCAGTATATCAGTTCCGGATGAAGTGTCATCTTTGTGATAATCACTTTGAAATAAAGACAGATCCTGCAGTAAGTACTAACAGCAATCAAATTAAGGGAATGATTTGGATGGATAACTATGGATCATATTTTTGAAGCCAGCATAAAGCTTTTTTCCCCCTCAAGATGGATTCTGTAGTCTTACCTATGTGTGGGGTTGTAAAAAATGTTTGAACTCCCATTTGGTATTACATGTCACAAGGTCAGCTTGTGAATTTCATCAAACTAATACGATGAATTTGGTGGATGCAGTAAATTCCAGGTCTCTGGCCCTGATGTTCACTTGGGCTGTCAGGTTTTGTAGCTTTGTGCAATGTAACTATTGCTAAATAAAACACGTCATCATAACTCAGCATTTATATTCCAACAACTCACAGAAATTTGTAATGGTTGAATGTTTACACACTGCTGCTATTGGTTGGTGTCACAAAAGTTTAAAGTATTGTGGGTCCAAGTGACCTACCATATCATCAATTCACTCTCACATTACCCTTTTGTCTACCAAGAATGTATTTAAAGACATCAGTCTCCCCACCAGCTTAAGGGATGTGATGGCAATAAATGAAGTATAAAAACATATTTAATATTAGAATTAAGCTGCCTAAAAGCTAGCTTTATTTTTATTTATATTAGTATTAACTTAAAAGAGTTTTCTGTTGCACATATTAAATTTCTTTGTTGTATATTAATGTCGTAGCAGTTGTGGGTGAGTCCACCATTATAGTCTCAAACTTGACTGCCATCTTAGCAAAATAAAGTAAATGAAATTTAAGAGGGGTGAAAATTTTTGCACAAATTGTTTAATTGTAAAGGAGTTTTATGCTGATTCCACAACTGCTCTTAGATTGTGTAAATCTGTAATATTTCTGAATGTATGGAGGATTTAATATTCTCATTTATATTTTAATGACATAGTCGGCTGATATGTTTGGATTGCAATATTTTGTCTTCTAGCATCTGCTGAATAAATGTTACTTTTCAAAACAGCCTTTTATTTAAGTTTGAATATTATGAAGCAGCTTCCTTTGTTCATATGTGATACAGTTTTGGAATTAGCCAAATTATTTAGTGTCCCAGAACTTATTATTCATGACAGCAAAATATGGGGTAATGTATTAAAGTGGCTTCAACATTCCCAATATGGATAACTTATACGAATACTAAAACATAATTTTGGAAAGATTGTATGACATCAGTGGAATCAGCAGTACTGTTCTTGGAGTCACAGTCAAGTTGGCTTTGATAATAGATTATGATATTGTGTCTCAATTCCTTCATGACTTTGTATGCATATGACCGTAACAGCTGGTATTTAGAGTACTAGGTATATCTGGAGGTGTAAATAAGGTACTGCAGAAGTGTAGTTACTGTTTGATATGAGTTTTGTTTCCAGTTGTTTGTATCGTGTGATATTTATGTTTAGAACTTATTTGTTATAAAATTGGAGTCATAACATTGTAGGTACATGTAACTTACAAAGAAAACAGTAAGTACAACACTCAGTTGTGTATTTCATTTTCAGTTATTTATATGGTTAGCACCTAGAAGCGTATGGCAAATTTGGCAGACATGGAAAACATAATACAAGCAATAAAGCAAAATATGATCAAGAACATCTAACGCCTCAGTAATAGAATGATGGGGTTCTTGGGTGCAAACAAGGTTACAGTGTGAAAACACTGTAACTTGCATAAACTGCACAGTTCATTTCTTCGGATCAAATTTCAGGACTAAGCTCATCTTTGTATGGTGGCATACATTTCTTATGCTATTTTACACGTTTCTCATAAAAAATGTGCTCTTTGTCATTTATGATTCATCATTATGTTCCGTTGCCACTGATTAAGAAGCACTTTAGTCAGTTTATATGGTGGCTATGGAGAGAAAGAGACTCGTGGAACCCAATGACAGTGATTCACAATGCAAAATTTTTCAGCAGCAACAGACCATTACACTTGTGGAGGGGAGGTAGATGGGAAGAGGGGGGAGGGGGCAGTTTGGTACTCCATGTTTGTAAGATGTGAGACAATGCCTGCAGTGCATACCAAGGAAATATTTCCTTATATTATTTAAGCAGTGTTATGGCAGGAGAGTGTTCTGAATTATATGCTTCCACCTGGACATTTGTGCAAGGCTTGTAGTCTGTTGATGTTGACCAATGAGTGTCCCAACTGAGCACTAATTCAAGTGGGACATGACTGAAAGTCTGTGGAACTTTTTCCAACAGTATTTCAAATACATGTTATAAGAAAATGCTTTGAGGCTATTTTTAATCACAAACCTGAAACTTAAACTGGCACCTGTGTACGTGAGTGTAATTATTCATGACTTCCTGAAAGCCCTACATTGCATAATTTACATGAAAATAAATCCAGAGGTAGCAGAACACCCCTCTAATTACAGTCTGTTTGGTCTGACTCATATTTAGTAGCACTGATTTTCTTCTCTTTATCCTTCATATTTCTGTGTTATTGACAAACTGTTCTGTTTGATTTGATTTCATTTATGTGGGTATTTACATTGTTGATTTTTTCTGTTTCAGAATTTTGATTATGTGATAGTGTCTGGTGCCCGACGTCAAGAGAATAGATGGGATCCGACACAAAATGAACAGGTTGTTCCTGAAGATAAGGCAACCAGTAAGCGTCTTTTTGATGATGCTATGTTTAAGTTGGAACATGGTGACAAAGATCAGAAAGGAGCTAAATCTATCATGCCAACTCTTAGTAGGTTAGCAGCAATGCGTGAAGATCGCTGGCAAGATGACTACAGTGCAAATTGTGCCCTACGGCAAACTTTTCGGGTTTGTGTACTTTCACTTTATTTTCAAGGCTTAAAAAATTACTATTAATATTTGTATCTCTCTAATGTGTTATGTAATGCAGACTGGTGTTCCAAGAAATTTGTTGTTTCCATGTCATCATTATCAGCCTTTTGACATCCACTGCTGAATAATACTGGTGTCTAGACCTTTCCTTTCATCATAATCTTGAGCTGCACACATCTATATTTCCCCTACATTTGTATAATCATTAGGTCATTGTCCTGTGCCTTCTTATTTTTTGGCCTCCAGAAAAGGACTCCTTGTCCTTCTACCATCCATTTATTTGTCTATACGTCCAGTGCACCTTCCCTTCATTTTCACTACTGTCATAATTACATCCTCCACTCCAGTTTGCTCCCTGATCCAATTATTTGTTTTCCTGTCTCTCTTAGTAATTTTCAACTGCAGCTCTCTATTGCTCATGAAGTAACTCTCAGTTTTTGAATGGTTTTCACATTAGAAGTCCATGTCTCCTTGCCCTCATCAAAATTGATGAGACAAACCAATTGTAACCTTTCCTTTTCAGACACATCGTAAGATTGGTTTTCCCATAATAATTCCAGTCCAGTTTTACTTTTCTGTTTATTTCTGCTCCTTTCCATCCTGCTACAAAATCTCATTTTCTGTTTACATGGTTTCATTGTAAATTTGTGCTATTTACTTTTCTATTTGCTGATTATACAGTTTTGTAGTCTTATTACATAATTAGTTTTTCAGAGCTCCTTTCAAACTTTTCCATAAATTATCCTTATAGTTGATGAAATTATTTGTGCTAGAGGCAAATAGTGCAGTGTCATCAGCAAAACAAAGATGGTTCTGTTACATTTCGTAAACACCTATACCTTTTTCATGTCCCCAATATAACACCCTCAACATTTTCTTTGAGGCTGTGTAGGACAGTTTCGGTTTTGTGGTCCCCAGTCTAGATCACAAAAGTTGATTACACCGAAACACAAAATAAATGATATATGGTTTATAACCATTACTGATTCAGTGGATTGTTCAGAACAACAAATGAAAACAATTGGGAGCAGCCAATGGGGAGTAGCACAACTGGAATTACATTGGAGTAAACAAGTAGTATGTGAGGCAGAAAACAATTGCGTAGCTGAATGGTACCATAGTTCACCAAAGTAGAAGTGAATAGCAGTAGGCAGACGTCTTTGTACTCATATCCCAATCAGGCCCAGGTGCAACAAGGAGCACCATCAAAGGGTGTCCACAGGGCTCTGTTTGTGGTCCAGAGTTCTGGAATGTTGGTTTGGAGCCATTACTGAACAAGCTTCAGAGTATAACAAACATTAGGGGCTGCATCACCTATGCAGATGATCTGGTAATTGTAGTATCTGCTAACACAAGGGCTAAAGTAGAGGAAAAAGTCGGGTAGTTATTGAAAAACTAAGCAACTGGTGCATAGAAAAAAACTAACAATAGCAGTGCATAAAGCAGTCTATATGTTACTAAAAGGAACATTATCAAGAATGAGAGATCGAGCAGTCAGAATAATGGCCATCCTATGTACAGAAAAGGAATTACCATCGATGAAAAGCAAAACTTCCAAGCACACATAGAAATGAGACACCTTAAAATCGTAAATAAAATAGCAGCAGTTGGCCAAAGAAGTTTTCAGCTGCCACTAAGTGCAATAAGAATGTACCACAATGCAATCTTACTTGCTGTTGTGGGCTACAGGTGTGGGGCGTTTGGGCTCAAAGAGCCAGAAAGGTAAGGACAGCACAGGCTCTACAGTGACCAAAGAGAAGTGTACTTCAGCACCTGACACATATAGAACAACACTGACTGAGACATTGCTGGTGAAATTAGGCTTGCTACATCTAGATGCAGCAGTAAGAAAGAGAGGTGCCCAGTATTGGCTCAAAAAGCATGAATATAAGGTGAGGAAGCTGTATTAAGTAAGGAAATAAAAGGATGCATTGATAGAGAATGGCAAGAAATCTGGGACAGTGGAGAAACAGGAATGAGAACCTACCAGTTCCTTCCTAACATAAGACAAAGAAAAGGAATGACATACTTCCTTCTGACCAAGGGAGCTATACATTATCTGTTGAGACATGGACCATATCCCAGCACTTACTGAAAATAGGACAGTGCCCACAAACACCTGTGAATGTGGAGCAATGGGTACCCCAGATCACATCATCTGAGAGTGTGTCATTAGACAAGATGTTACTGATAGACAGGAATGAATTTGGAAAAGCAACAGTCTACAATATAATAAGGAATGAAGAACTATGGCATAAGCTGAACTTGCTTACAGCTAAGATATTGGCTTATGAACCACAAACCCACAATGCTGAGAGACAACCAAGAAGGGGCCTTACATCATGATAACGAGACATGCCACATACAACAACATTCTGGAAGCAGTGAGAAGATGAGCCTCAGGGAGGACCAGGAAGGACTTCCAGAGACCTGACAGCCACCTTGGGTGCCATAGCCCCTTCGAATCCTGTGTTGCACCTCAGTACGCCAGGGAATAATCATCCAGGCAAATGAGAGATCCAGCTGGTTTCTAATACCAAGAACAGTAGTGTTGTGTGCTGTTGTGTAGTATAGTGTAGTAGTGCAGTCCAGGATTACAAATTACAAAATTTGTGATCTACCAATGTTGCATAGTGTAATAGACCAGTAGTGTGTGCCTTCTGGATTTGGGATGAGCAGATATCTGTGTGCCAGATGCCCAAATGGTAGTATCCAGACTTTTTTTTAGTTATTTTTTAATGTAGTTATTCTATGTATATTTCCCCCCCATTAAATAGCATTTGCAGACCATTAGAATTGTTCATGTTCAATATTTGGTCTGTTATTTTATATGGATAACAGACTAAAAGAAAGCAGCAAATAAATAAAAATAAATTACATGGACCAGTCCAGAGAATAATTGGGATGGTGCAGAGTTGTCATCAGTACTTTAGTCAGCCATAGAAATGAACAAATTCACTTGCAGGCAGAAATCAGATTGGGTCATTGACTACTTGGCATTAAATCAACCAATGGCGTACTCTCTTGACCTGTCAGCTGAAGATACTGTGTTATTCCCCATTTGCAGTGATCCCATGGGACATAGCTGTAGGTATCAATGGTATGTTTTCATCAATTGATATGACTGGCAGGATTAGAAGATTTTTCATATTTAAAATCTAATTGCCAAATTCTGTTATCAATTCTGAATTTCTGAATATCTTGATAAAGTTTAAGAGCAGCTGTAACATTGATATACATTTCATTCTTCAGTATACTGAATAAATACCTTATTTCTCAAGGACTGTTATTACAAAGTTTGTTAGAATTGTTGTTGTTGTGGTCTTCAGTCTGAAGACTAGTTTGATGCAGCTCTCCATGCTGCTTTGTACTGTGCAAGCCTCTTCATCAACAAATAACTAATGCAGCTACATCCTTTTTAACTTATTTATTGTATCCATTTCATGGTATTACTTTACAATCTTCAACCCACACACTTCCCTCCATTACTGCTGTATCTACCTGACTGGAAGACAACACTGATTATAAGGCAACCCCCATTTTTTCAAGTGGCTTCTTGAGAAAAATTTATTTTTAACACATTTTGGCTAATCAAAATTGCAAACTGTTTAATAGACAGATATTAGGAAGTTAACATTACACATACTCTAAATTTATGCTGTTTATTGAGTGTCTACATTTTGATAATACAAGGAAAAATAAAATAAATGGTTGACATTAATTTGCAGACCATTCATCTGTGGTATCACTATATTTCATCCTCATTATCCTAATAGAACAGCTCTGAAATTTAAGTCTTCATTGTCACAAATATTTGGGGTTTTCTTCCTACGTTGTGATTTCTGAGGTCGGGTTACTGTGGGGCCTGAGAACACAGCTCTTTTTATCTGAATACATATTGGATTTCGCTTCTATACTGAAGTTAGAATGTTGAAATATCTCTTGCTTCAAATGAGAAGGGAATCATGTGGCACATTACTTTGAACTACCTCGTTCTCAGGAATACACGTAAGAAATCTGTTTTAAGATATCTTTATTTGTGTAGGAGCTATGACCTGTTAAAGTTTAGGACACTTGTCATAGTCAGCTTGACAGTGTACACACAATATGACCTCCATTGTGCTCGCACACAGTCAGTCTTTTTTTGCCAGTCCTGCTGCACACGTTACAAGATCTGTGGGTCAACAGAGGCACACACCTCAACATGCCAGCAGAGGTGGGCTAAATTGTTGATTTTTACCTTATATACAATGATTTTAAATGTCCCCACAGATAAAAGTCAAGAGGTGTAAGATCAGGGGACTTTGGTAGCTGTTCAGTAGGACCCCTCCTACCTATCCAGTGACCTCCAAACTGTTCATCCAGAAACTGTCTGACTTTGGTAGAATAGTGGAGAGGTGCATCGTCTTGTTGGACGAAGGTTGGGGAATCATCTTGTGGATTCAGTAGCGTTGGAAGCACACAATCACAGAGCATGTTAAGATACCTCTCTCCACTCAAGGTTCCATAAATAAACATCAGAACCACGATTCTTGTGTCCCAAACATGCACCAAACTGTCTCTTTTTCACCACCAGCACATTTACAGGGTTCCATTCTGAAGGAGTTTGCATCTGACCAGTAACAATGATTCTGTTTGTTTACTTCTCCTTGCACATAAAAACTAGCTTTGTCACTGAACAACATCTGTTGTATGAAGTTTAGATTTCTGTTACACTGATCCAGAGCCCATTCCACAAACTGCACCTCGTCATCCTCCGAGAGATGACGCAACTGTGTGTGTGCAGAATACACGCAGGATTGAATGCTGACTAACACCAGATATTGCTGATAATCGACGCATACTGCGATGGGGACCTTTCACAAATGATGCCAAAATTGCTGTTGCAGTCTCCTCATCAGTGGCTGTTCTTGGATGTCCACTGAGTGGCTTGTTCACCACAGAACCTGTTACACAAAATTTGCCCAATAACTTTAATACTGTCATATTTGAAATGGCATTACTCTCAGGATGCCAGGCATTGAAATTGGCAGCAGTCACTGTGGTACTTCATCCACTGCTCATTAACACAGTTTCAATGCATGCCTGCTGTTGTGTGCCATTGTGGATCACCTGCAACAATAAACAGAATTGATCACTTCCATGCAGTTTCATTTCTTGACCGGTCATAACTCCTACGCAAATGAAGGTATCTTAAAATAGAGTTCACATGTATATTCCTAAGAAAGAGGCAATTCAAAAAGCCACATGGCCCCCTTCCCATTTGAAACACATAACCCAAATCCAAGATGGTGGAGTTAAAGATGACTGCCACTGTTACCATAGCTCCTATACGTTGCGCCCCCACCTACAGACATCCCATACCAGACGCCATTATGATTCCTCACAACATTCGAGGTTTATAGGGATGTATCCAGACTTTTACCTCACCTTGCATTGGTGAGTATTTGTCAAATTTTAAAATCAGTTCCTTTATGACTACAAATGGATTCAGGCAAACTGCAGTTTAAATGTGTTAGATGTTCCTAAAAGACCAAAGTACATGGTATATATTTCCACGGTTGGCAACATGACATAATTTGCTGCCCGCTCACTGCTCCCTCCCCACACTCATCCTAGTTCTCGGCCAAGCCGGTATTACTGTTACCCCCTCCAATACTTGGCACAGTGCTGTTCTTGAGCAACTGTGAAACATGGACTGCAAGTAATATATAACAACAGCAATTAATACATAAATGAAATATCACAATCACAATTTAGTCCAATTTCCAAACTTCACTCATCATGCCATCCTTGGTATATCTCCATAATGGGTCTTGCTGCTGCAGTTTATCCTTGCAACAACTATTACAGTATAATATATTAATTTTCCTTCTTGTTTCACCAGAATGTCTCCTTTATGTTCTAAAGCTGATTAAAAGCTAGTAAACTTTTTACTCAGTATTCTAACACATGAACAGTGGATGAATTTCTCACATGCAACCCACTTGCTAAATCATTACACTCTCTCATAATCAAATAAAATATTGATCTGTGTTCAGAATCAAGTAATGTTTTTTGAAGAACAACATTTTTCAGTTTTGAGTGTTGCCTTTACTTAACAATCAGCATTAATGTTTGTATATGGTATCCATACAAGTATGAGAACTTTTATTGCAAAACTGTTCAAATACAACAAGAGTTTGTAGGATGATAGAACATAATGCAATTCCCTTTTATGTTTCACAGAATTGTCACATTTTGAGTAGAGCAGTAGACTGTTGTATTGGGTAGTTAATAGTTTCTCACATACCCCTTCCACTAGTGCCATATGAGTCAAATGTCATGTGATTGTTTGAGCAGCATTGATACTGTACTGAGCACTTTGGTATATTGGGAAATTTTGAGCCTGCTTGAATGCAAGTATCATTTGCCCAGCCCTGCGCTTTCACATTCTTCAAAATAAATTTGTATGTGACCTCAATAGCCAAAGCTTTCATCTATAAATGTAAGACGACCCCTATATACTCGACTTAACAATGCAGAAATGTTAACCTCAGCTGCAATAGTTTAATCTGTGACTATGAGACGACCCTGTATTTTTCAAATGACGAATTTGGAAAAGAAGCCTCATCTCATGATTGGGTAAATGCGGTAAATTGGTAATTTCCAGATGTCTCAGAATGTGTGCTATCAACTGATCGCTTCTTTTAGTCAAGTCATGCCACAGATTTCTTTTCTCCTCAGTCCTATTGAATACCTCCCTATTGGTTACATGATCTACCCATGTAATCTGTATTGTTCTTCTGTAGCGCCACATTTCAGGAGCTTCTATTCTCATCTTGTCTGAACTGTTACATACATTACACTGCCTTTATTTCCAAAACCAGCTTGTTCTAGTGCTCAGTCAAAACTTAATGTTCTTTCTATGTGGTTGGTGATAACTTTACTTAATATCTTGTATATTACAGATAGGAGGCTGATAAGCGTATGGTTTTTTACACTTCATTTGCCTTTCCAATGAAGCAGAATGGCTGAAGCATTATTTCATTGGTGAACTGTCTTCTTTTACAAATATGCTGTTAATATTCTTCTTGCAGTTGATGCTCTTGTGTCCAGATTTGTATAAAAATAAATTTGTTTTTTCATCTTGAGTAAACGCAATTTTTTCATTTTTATCCAGATATATTTTGCTGAAGTTACAGCGTAAGTGGATTTTCTATTTTCTTTATTGTTCTCACATGCTGTGGTTTTTTATGTTTTGCATTAAGTTGTTTTTCTTTCACAGTTTGTCATGTTTTTTCTTGTTCCCAGTTATCTTCACTGTGAAAAACAGTACTTTTTAGACTTCCACTCTCACAATGATGTTGTAAACTTAAGAAGTGCAGTTTTTTACAGTGAAGATAATGGGAAAACCAGAAAAAATGAGACTGTAACACCTTTTTTCACAGTTTTTCATTTTTTCTGGTTTCCCAAAGCATGTAGCATTAAATCAATAAATAAATATAAAAAACACTGATGATGCATGTAACTTCTGCAAAATGTGTCTGGGTAAAAATGAAGAGAAAAAAAACTGTGTTTGCTCAAGGTGAATCTCATCCAATAACAGATTTATGCCATTAATAATTTTGCAAATTTTATTTTGTATATTCTTTCCTTCAGATTTAATCATCTCCCAGCATCTTACCAATCCTTGTATCTCACATGGATTTATACATCGCACTGCCATTACTTATATATTGTCATTATTTTCATTGTTAATTATCATGATTCATGTCTTATCCTGAATACATATTTAACATATTCACACTGCCATTGTGGATTGTTACTCTCTGTGGGGCGGTGTGAATATTCATGCTCTCCTTCATCTCTTTAAATATTTGTACTTTTTTTCCTGTCATTAGTTGCTGTGTCTGCTCTCATTTTAACTGGTGAAATGTGCTACCTATCCAAAATAAGTTAATTTTTTTCCATGCCCTTTTGTTTCCTTTTGTTTCTCTTACCAATTTCTGATTTCTTTTTCTGACCCACCTGAAGAAGTATACAAATAGTTTTGTTTAACTAAGCAATTCTGTCTTGTTCATATTATTGTTTGTTTAGAAATCTTACTCTCTCTTTAATACTTTCCTTATTCCATTTGAGATCTTCTTTTCTTGTGTTTTCTTTGTACATATTTTGCATTTGCCTATGTACTTGTGTTAATAATTGCCCCTTTCATCAATGTCGTTAATAACCTTCATTTTCTAAGATGCTGCACTTGTTGCCCAGTTTTATTTGGTGTGCCTGTCTATCAAATAAATTCTCATAATCAAACAGTGGAAACTCTAACATGGAATATCAACAATACTAGGATGAGGATAGATTGCTACTCACCGTAAGGATGATCCGTTGACTTGTAGACAGGCACAACGAAAAGACTGTTACATATTATAGCTTTCAGCAGCCAAAGCCTTCTTCAGCAAAGAAGACATCTATAAATTCACTCAAACAAGCATACTTCAGGTACACATGACCACTACCACCAGCAGCTCCGACTGGTCATTGCACTAAGGTCTTTATGGTGCATAACAATCCATCCTTTCCTAAAATTCTCGTAATCTACATTTCTGATTTCCTTCCTGACATAAAAGTTCATTTCTAGCTTTGTTATCTATATTGACTTTGCATACTTGCAATTTGAATGTGGTTTATAACCATTACATGCTTACTTTTTGTTTGGTAAAATATAATCAGTAAATTTATATGTGGGCAGAATAGTTGGCCAGTAAATACTTACTCCAGTATACTGCTGATAGACACATGTCAGTGGGGTATACAGAAATCACAAATTTCCCTAATATTACTCAGTTGTATAAATGCATGACTGTGATGCAAGATTACTTTCAATAATTTTATTTTTGTTACTGACAATTATGTGTTGCGTAGTACGATTACTTCAATTGGAAGTATCATTTTATTTAATGCTTAAGAGCAGTGGCACATCACCTGCATAAAATATATTAAAACATAGAAAGCAATTAAAGATGGGTCAAAAGCTTAAACTGAGCAATGCTATGTCCATTTTGAAAGGGAATACTCCCTGAAAAACATAATTGAATAGCTGAACAGGGATTTTAAGTGATTCCTCTCTCTCTCTCTCTCTCTCTCTCTCTCTCTCTCTCTCTCTCTCTCTCTCTCTCCCCCTCCCTCTGTGTCACTGTCACACACACACACACACACACACACATACACACACACACGCACTTGTGCTATCAGCCTAGAGCAGCACAGTCATTGTAGGCTTAAAGAAATCCAATGAGGGAACATTGCAAACAAGACCAGACCATAGCACAAATTCCAATACCTTAGTCACAAGTAAAAAGCCGAAGAGTAGTCCAAGAAAAAACGCATAGCATGGATGCAACAAACTGGCATAGCAAGAAGTTATAGATGAAATTCCCAGTAAACACAGCATTGGCTGCAAGCTACAGGGCTGATCCCTATATTTACAGACTGCAGTCAAACGTATTGTCCATGAGATGCAGTGGGAGTGGTGCTGACAGCAGCATCTAATCTTGGACTGGTAGTTTCTTCAGTGGCAACCTCGATATTACAGAGGGCTGAGTGGAGACGCCTCTGCTTTAGATCAAAACAGCTGTTAGGAACCTGTCAAGCGTCAACAATACTAGTAAAACATTAATATTAGAGTCCAGTCATTTACTCGCAATGTTCACAAGTCGTCGTTCTTTTGCACCAGCCTCAGCTGGGGCACATACAGTTGCATGTTGGATTCTATCTTATGTCCATTGAGTCAGCTCAGCAGTTGCACACCCAGGAGATGGTGTCAGTGGCTATTGCACTGCACAAAGTGGTTCTTGCACTAGCTGCTGCAGTTTCCTTGGTCCCACTCCAAATTCTATGGTGACCCTTGATTACCCACCCACAATGTACATGGTGTCTGTAGTCATGTGGTTGGCTGATCTCCTCTCTATCCCTGGTAGGTTTCAAGCCCTTGGAGGCATTTGAGAATTGAACAGAAATGTGAACCCCAAGTGGCCCTGTTGCTGGCTTCCACATTGAAGTTCTGTGCTGACAGCACCCTGCAGTGTGGTGTTTTCGGAAGACACTGTTTCTCCATCAGCAGATGGCAGGCAGTGAGCAACACGATGTTCATGAGGTGGAGGTCATCATCTCGAGTGCATCTTCGCCTAGTTCATACATCTGTGGCATAGTTTCACTACAGTGTTGTAATCGTAGAATCAAGTGCTGTGTGTCCTCCTCATTCTGATATATTCACTTAACAGGCTGTTTACTGCCAGGTTCATTCCTCACTATGTACTCTTGTGAAAGAGAGAGAATTTCTTGTAACATGTCTTATGAGCTAATGAATATGCTTGTCTAACTTCCTTTTGTTTTCTGTCATGTCTTCTTCCTGTCGAAGGCATGTCCTCACTCAGGCAGACAGTGTTGTAATGTGTTGTCGACCTGACCTACTTGCATCATACTGGCTTGCTTCCTGCTTCTGCCTCTGCCCTGGCATTGACTTGAGTTTGCTCATGACTATGTTAATGAGAAGTGCCTTAACCAATGCTCTATCCAGTTCAGTGCATAATATAGTGTCAGAGCTCAAGGTCATTTGTCTAGGGCTGAATCCCTGTATGGTTTTAATTATTTTTCCTGGCAGTTAATGTAACTTTCACTTCCACCTAAGCTTTTCAATGTGGGAGAGCTGCACCATGATTTGTATTTCATGTTATCTAAAGTTCCCTGTATAATTGGGTCCACCAGTTCTGAGAGCATCTCAGCTGAAATAGGACCATAGTAAACCACTGAACTTCAGGTAAATGCTGCAGTAATTATGAGTGTACTGTATAATTGCATATTTAAATAATTTAGAAGAAAAGGTAACAGTTCTCTGAATAGTAGAGGCATTGAGCTGTAGACAGGCAGATAAAGTAGACTGAAAATATTGCTAGTCTAGTACCTCACGCCACAGAAGTTGAACACGCGTCAGAACAAATGGACGTGGTCAGCCCATAGAGGGCTCCGCGTCCGCGGCGGCTATTCCGCGCAACGGCTCTCACGCAGCGAGGGCGCCACCGCTACGCCACCTGCAGACAGCGGCCAATAGCCGCTCCCTCCGGTTTCGTATATAGTGACCCGCTCTGCCCTAGTCCCGTCAGTCTGGTACTCGCTCTGGATTGAGTTTCTATCTCAGCGGTACTGCGTTCTTGGCGTTGCTCGTTGTTGACTTTTGCCTGGCTCTGGTTCCGAGTGGATTTACTGTTGGTGTTTGGTGTTGTGGTTTCTACAAACCTCCATTGTTTATCTCTTCCTTGATGTGTCGGTCAGAGTAGGTCATGGTCAGTTGTTGTCAGTTGTCATTGTTCTGTCGTCCGACTCGTCCTTGTGTTTACCCAGTGGTGCGTGCTCCACCGCCGGCGGCTTCCCCGCCTGGCGGCTCCGATCCGCAGCCCAAGGCGTTCCCGCAGTTGATTATGGTTACTACAGCTAGCTCTCAGACAAAACCATTTTCTAGCTAGCAACACACACACACACACACACACACACACACCACCTGTACAGCTACACTATCTGGCTGAACACTGTGGCAGAGAACTGCAGTTTGACTAGATGAGAGGTTGTGTCATGTGGAGTGGGTCAGGGAAGAAAGGTGCAGGAAGCAGGAAGGAGAGTTTGGGAAGATTGGCTGATGGCAGAAAGTTAGGCAGCAGTTGCATAGGATAGGAATGCAGAAGAAAGAGGTAGCAGGTACACAGGATAGGAATATGACATGGATTTTGGCACCGGCGAGTTTGTGCAGCACATCTATACAGTGCAATGTTGCAAACACCTTCAAAAATACATCCGAACATTTAAATATAATAGAGGGAAACATTCGATGTGGGAAAAATATATCTAAAAACAAAGATGCTGTAACTTACCAAACGAAAGCGTTGGTATGTTGATAGAGACAATAACAAACACAAACATACACACAAATTTCAAGCTTTCGCAACCCATGGTTGCTTCATCACGAAAGAGGGAAGGAGAGGGAAAGACGAAAGGATGTGGGTTTTAAGGGAGAGGGTAAGGAGTCATTCCAATCCCGGTAGCGGAAAGACTTACCTTAGGGGGAAAAAGGGACAGGTATACACTCGCACACACACACATATCCATCTGCACACATTTAAAGTTATACTTGATGTTAAAAGATTAATTTTTTTTTTCAGAATTTTTTTTAAATTGCCTGTCTGGCACTAATGTGACCTTTGCTGCTTATTTTGCTGCTGCAATAATGAAACTCATTTACTGCCCTTAGTGTCACATTTCCTAATCTAATTCCCTCAGTTTCAACTGATTTAATTCATAGAGCTTTTGCATAGGTGACTGTCTGCAGCTGTTTGATAATGACTGTCTACAGTTGTTACATAATTTGAAAAAAGTATATTTGTGCCATCAGCTGTGCGATTCTGTGTTTATTCTTTACCGGTTTCGATTATTACAATCATCTTCACAGGAGATATACATTGTTTTTCTCCTGTGAAGATGATAGTAATAATCAAAACCAGTAGAGAATAAATATATAATCGTACAACTGATGGCGCATGTATGCTTATTTTAAATTATTTAATTCATCTACTTCATTGTGAAAATTATCTACCAATTTCTCTATGCTAAATTAATATTACATGCCTCTCAACTTCTAAATATTTAGAGAACTCTGTTTGCTTGACCATTGGTACCAGATGTATTTACTGACTGCATGTATATGACTGCACCAGTAATTTTAAAATACTTGTTCCAGGCAAAAAAACGTGCTCAAAAGAAAACAGAGGCTCGAGATCGAGCACTGACTCATAAATTTGGACTAGATCTGCCACTTCTTCCAGAACTAGAATCAGATGTGCATTTAGCTAAGCTACTGGCCTTGAAACCTGCTCAGAGTAAGTAGAACTGATGACATAAAGTCATCTTTTCTTCACTAAAGGAGGATTTGAAATAAAAATATAGAAATAATCTGAAATACAGTTTCCAAAATTGTCAGCTTAATACTGAGAGATACACAGATGAAGGTTGGGGGGGGGGGGGGGGGTTTCAGACATCAGACATTCAGTATGTTAAAAGTGGGTAGAAAAGACAAATATAAATATGAAAGGTACACACAAGAATGGGGAATGAAAAGCACTGTCATATGAGGTCAGATTTCCAAATAAAGAGAATGTACTCTTTCTTTTATTGTAGACGTAATCATGTTGCACAATAGCGGTCTTAACCAGTTTCCCTCATATATTGTATTCTGTATGTTACAGATGGTATTTGCTGAAGAAAGTGTTCACAACTGGTTTTGTCATACATTAGTCTTGAACACTTCATTCACTAAACACTGCCTATGACGTATACAATCCGAAGGTGCTCAACATATGACCAAATGCACAGTGAAACTTTTCACATTCCCATAATTTAAGCTGTCACAGTCAAGATGTAACAGAAGATGTTACACTGAATGCAAGTTTTCAGTCTGTTCGCTGTTTTATTTACAAAGTTAGTGGCTAAAACATTTATACATACAACACAACATTTTCAAATACTGACTTTTTCAGTACACAGTAGCACAGCAGTCTGTTAGTGCAGCTGGCCTATCTTGGAATAAAACCTCAGCAATACTTTTGTCCGCTTAAGTTGGTATCAACAGTGTTTTTGTCATTTGGTGCAATTGATGGATCATACTGGAAGGTTGAGTTTTTTCACAGATATTCCGTTTCAGATCGTCAACAAGCTTTCTCAAAAATCTGTTCCCTCACCAGGAATTGCAAATCAATACAAGCACTCTTCTGTAACAGAGTGTACTTGTGTTACTGCAGCAACTTCTGCAATTCATGCATACTCTACAAGTACAGATTTCACTTTGTCTGTACTAAGAACATGCTTCAAGACATTAAGCATGTCATCTATATGCCCTGTTATTGAGGGCTGTCCATCTCGGTGTCTTCTTGCCCCCAACCTCACTGCATTAATATCATGGAAAGTTCTTGAAGTATGTTGTTTCAAATGGATTTTCAAATAGTCTCTACTACGTAATACGATGTCATGACCTGAAAACCATGCATCCTTCACCTGGGCCAATTACCTCTTTTTCATTTTCATCCAGTGTGGCTGGGAGAACATCAAAGGAAGGTGCTGTGAATATTTTGTGGAGAAACAAAAGTAAGGAAATGCACTTCTTTTTGCTAGTAATTGTTGGGATTTTGATATTTGGCCTCAGTAACCAGAGACTGGAGACTGTGGTCATGTTTTGTGTGTGTGTGTGTGTGTGTGTGTGTGTGTGTGTGTGTGTGTGTGTGTGTGTGTGTGTCTGCGTGCGTGCGTGCGCCTGTGTGTTTTTGCGTGTGTGCGTGCGCCTGTATGTTTTCTGATTCGGATGAAGGCCTTTTTGACCGAAAGCTTACCTGCTTGACAGTCTTTTTGTTGTGCCTATCTGTGATTGAGCATCTCCACTGTATGGTGAGTGGTACTCTATCATTTTCACAATTGTCATGTCTAGAATTAAAATATTCATATTGGGAATGTATTAATTGGCCATATTGTAATCAACATTGTGAAATAAATTGTTTCATTGTGAAACAACAAGCATTTCAGTAGCCAATATTAGATGAGGTATGCCTCAAAGAGACAAAATGTCTTGATGTCCTCCTTCACTGCCATTCTCAACCTGAGTAGAACCAGTGGCAGTTTTTCTGACCATGATTATGAACTGCATATTAGGGCTGCGGTTGAATCACTCAACCATTCCACTGCTCGCTGGATGATAGCTAATGCAGAGGTGGTCGCAGCCGCACAATAGAAGATGTTCATTGAATAGTTGGCTTTCAGATTGTTTCCTGTGATCCTTAGTTATGTCTCGCAGAATGCTAAACCTGGAGAGCCAAGCAAGCAACAGTACTCTTGCAGCCAATTCAGTGGATATATTTTGTACCATGACAATCTGTGGCCACCTGATAAAACAGTCGAAGATCATTAGCAAATACTGTCTGTCAGAGTATGGTAGTGGCCCTATACTGCCCAAATGTATGTGCAAAAATATGGTTGACAACGTCAGGAAGCGAAACAGGTGCGGAGACATGCCTGCTGATATTACACTGGCATATCAGACGTGTGTGCCCAAGCGCGACAGTCTTTCTGCACCCCTGACCACACAGCTTTAGCGGAGACTAGTTTGGCTGTTGTTCAGACTCCTGGGTGTGCTAAGTTATGCAGCATGCGAAAACTTTGTGACAGTATTGTTTCGGTATGTAGGGCCACTGCTTCCTTCTTGCAGCCTCACACCAAACATCATCTGGCCCATTTTGGGCTGGCATACACCAGAGCTGCAACACAGTTTGATGGTCATATCCAGCCTGAAATCCGGGTGCAGGTACTTATACAAATGAAATGACACAATCTCAGAGACTTTACTGGTCTCATACAGATACGATTTTATGTATATAGACTGAAGCAGCAAGCGCAAATTTGTACCAAGTTCAGGAATTTAACCTGGATCTCATGCTCACTAGCCAGGTGCACTAGCCACTACACCACCTTGGAGGGAGGCATGCCAGGGTAATCCGTGCAGTTGTGCAAACTGCTGTGCCAAGGTGGCTTAGTGGCTAGTGCACTTGCCTAGTGAGCATGAGATCCAGGTTCAATTCCTGAACTTGGTACAAATTTTCACTCCCCACTTCAGTCTACATACATAAGATCATCATGTTGTTCTAACACTATTTCTGTCCAACAAATAGATTTTAAACTGGCACTATTCCGAGAGAGCAATCTGCAATCTGGTTGTGTTTACCTGCTATGTGCAGGACATGACTTGAGAACTGTGCAATGTACTCGACCTGCCTGCAGTGGTGCAGTGAGTTGAGACCAACGTCACACCAAAAAATGGCTGCCAACTGCTTGTAAAAATTGCAAAATGTCCCTTTGACCAATGGGCGGAAATCTTTAATTGCTAAGTAAATAGGAAGCAACTCACAATCAGTTGCACTCCATGTTGAGTGTTTTCGAGTCAGGTTCTTAGAGAAAAAGGCAAGTAGCTGCCAGTTGCCCCTGACTTTCTGTTGCAGAGTCACTCCCACAGCTGTTGGGCTCACATCTACCATAAGTGACAAGAGGGTGTGCTCAGTCTTGGGTGTTATAGCAGCAGTGTATGTGCTAGATGTTTCCTTAAGTCTTGGAAAGCTGCCTTGGTATCCAGAGCCTACTGTACCTTACAGTTCCCTGTAGTATTCTTGCTGGCGAGTAATGTCGAGAGCAGCTCTTGGACAGCAGTTAAGTGAAGCAAGTGATGTCGATAATAGTTCAGCATGTCTAAGAATTTGCAAAGTCTCTTGTAAGTTGTACGAAGTGGCATCTGTTATACTGCTTCAACCTGCTATGACAATGCTGACAGTCCTGCCGGGTAGACCAAGTATCCCATCATTTTAAACTTTTGCTTTTCCAGAACACACTTTCCTACTTTAATAATTACGCCATATTCTTTTAAACAGCTGAAAAGCTGCTGTGGTGTGCTGCATGCTTTTTTATTCTAGCAGATAATACAATAATACCGTCCATGTAGCAAAAAACACAATGTTAATTCTCTAGGCACTTTGAGCATGAACCATTGCCAAGTTTGTGCGGTATTCCTAAGGCCGAATGACATGAAACTCATATAAGCTGAATGGTGTGATCACTGCTGTTTTTCTTAATGTTAGCAGGCGCCATGAGAATTTGTGATACACTTTGGTGCAGTCTGTAGCACTGAATATTTCTGCACTACTAATTCTGCTGTAAATAATCCATTACATTTGGTACAGAGTAGCAGTTTCAGATTGTGCATCTGTGAAGCATTCTATAATCTCCACATATCCTCCAGGAATTTTCTTTTTTTACAAACCATGTAGATTGGGGAGGTCCACTGACTATCCGACCTGGTCACAATACCCGCTTCCAGCAGTTGATTGCACTCTGCTCATGCTCTGAGTAGCTTATGTGGATGCAGACACTGTGGGTGGAATGCTGAGTATTGTGTGAGCATTTCCTGGTGGCACAGAAGGGTTTGGTGAGTGAGTGGGGTGGCGGGTGGATTTAATTGTTTAACTGTTGCATAAATGTTTGTAGAATGTTGAAACACTTCATTTCCTGTTATTTTTGCTGTCTTTCGCCGTTCTCAACACTGGCTCTCTAACTACAATATTGGCTACCAGAAAGTGATTAGCAAAACGTGGAGCCTGTAATTAGAATTCCTAGTGCCCACTTCATCTGAGAATACACTTATAGTTACAGCTTATAGCTCTGAGGAGTTAGGAGATTGTCCGGGATTTATAACCAAAATTGATTTTCTAAAATAGCTGAGTATATTCTGAAAGTCACAGATGAAAAACAAAAGAATCCACACAACCTAACTAACAGAGCAGTTCAGAGTCTAATGCGCTGATGCAACTATAAATGTCCAAATTAAATGTTTAAATGAATGCTCGCCATAATTTGATGATTAGGTTCATCAAACGCCACGCTAAATAATGGTAGAATGTTTGTCCCGCGACGGCACGTGAAAATACGACAATACGCAAACTGAAGATCGATAATTAAAGTCAACCCAGAATTAACAATTCACTCGCAAATGATTTCATGGTTACGCGTATCTCGAGTAACTTAATACGGCATCCGAGGCTGTTTGTAGCAATGATACCGACGCGACGCGACTCCCGACACAAATGACGTGCTATTCAACGTCTGGAGAGAACTGGGGCCTTGCTTCCTCGTGCAGCGTTCTTATATATAAAGCCGCGGTGCGGACGGCTAAGGGAACGCCTGATCAAATCGGCTCTCCCGACTAGCCGCTGGGCTAGTAATGCACCACATTAAGTTACCAAATAAATCATAGCTTCTCTTGCTGATGGCCGATGAAGCTCTTAATTTAAATGTGCATTCAGCACACAGGTAAGTAATCATAATAAAATTTTGATGTGGCCAAGTTAAATATTTTGGGCGAGAGAATTAATTTAATTACACTGCACGCAGCAGACGAGCTCTGAACTGGCCGTTTGGAGATACGCTATCACTATAGTTTTACAGGTATTCAAATGAAACTTCTCACATCCTTATGGTGATAGCGGATCTCCATTCTACTTAAATCTAAACATCCTAGCCTTATTTATTAGCCTACTTAATCTATCTTGCTTCCTTAAGTTTTGAGACGAAAACCAGAAAATCATGAATTTCCACTAAAATCTTAATTTGTGAGATCCAGAAGACTGTTTTTATTAAATAATTATGAAAAATGAATCTAATTATAAATTTTGAAGTCTCTAGCTCTTTTCTGTTGCGCCAATGATTTTTACAGAAAAACGTCCAAATTTCGAAAATGGTTAAAGTTATCGAACTGATATTCAACACATATTAATTTAATATTACTCCTGACATGCTAGAAATGTTTTAGGTTATTTGCGTGATTTTTAAAGTATTGCGCAACATTTATGACGTCAGAGCTATTACAACGGACGGGCTGGCACACAATGGAAAGACTGCTGTGAATTTACTACGGCGTGAGTAGGCTGCTTCCCTACAAGTGCCGGAAAATCTAGAAGTAAATTATGAAAAGGTGGCTCCTCAGATATTGTTGACAGCATTTGAGTCTTTATGACTCCCGGCTTTCTTCTTTTTTGAAGATGCATACTTCATTGTGGGCACGGAAACAAATCAGTATTCTTTGGCATGGATGATACGGTAGAGACATCACACGTCAATGAAGGTAAAGCCACAGGCACATCACACTGCGTTTGACAGAACTCAGAAGACACAGTAGTCATTATCCATTCTGTGGGTACTGGTACTAATCAGTGGCTGAACAAGTCAGGCATAAGTTGATAACCATGTAAAAAGTCCACTCTGATTACGTGATCAGGCACATCTGCAATCATAAAAGCCTATGTCGGTTGGAAGTTTGAACCCAAGTGTAGCATTCGACATTTTCACCTTAGCTAGTGATCCTGGAATCATTGGCCGCAATAATTATATATTGCATTGTTGCCATTGGTGTCACCAGCACCTCTTGGACAGATGCTGATTTTCGAACCCATATCAGTTCGAAATTTGTCCAATAACTGGTCCTGTATAACCAATCAGTGTGACGGGTTGACTGCTGCTAATTTGGTATTTCCCCATCTTTTTTCCACTCTGTTGTCTGGGCTCTTCTGTTGTTGCAATGGATGTTAGCACCCAGCTTTGAAATTTGGGTAATTGCAGGGTTGAGTGCATTGATGTGCTGAGTTTCCAAAAGACATATGGTACCAGCACCACCATTCCAGTGAGTCATGATACATGGCAGTTTTCTATTTTTCAAAGTACAACTTCATGGCTACTGTTGGTGTGGAGCATTTTTCCCCTCTTGTGATGCTAGTTGCTTCAAGATGGGTTCACTCAGTGTGTGGAGTTGGTGAGAAGTGTTTGTGCACATTGCGGGACTAGTAGTGCCAGCTTCCACCTCTCTGCCTGTTCCCGTTTTCTTGTCTTTACTATTGCTGATATTTGCAGAAGCAGAAACCTTACTTAACCTGCAATGTTGTCTGCCTTCTTTGCTAACACTTGCAATGCCATGTCTGTCTGTGTTGCAATGACAGCGAACATGGTGGCTGGAAGTTTATGAAGCTATAACAAGCGTAAAGATTATTCAGGTAGGGCCTGCTAGTATACATAGATTTTTGAGCACTTGTGACCGAGTCTTAAGGCCCATGTTTTCATGCGTGAATATCTTTTGTAGTCACTATTCTGGTTGTATGTAGCACCATATGAAAGCTTGCTTTAGCGTAGTGTAACTTTGCTGTGACAACGTTTTGTTCATCAGGATAGAGGTCAGGAGTGGAGGGCAATGTAAAATGAAAAGTAATGAAGTGGAATGGACCCAATTTATTCCTGTAACGATGATACATTGGTGCCTACGTAGGGCTGAGCAGCCCGAAGAGGGGTTGGCGTCTGCTCATCAGAGAGGCAGAGGCTAGAGGAGCGACTACTCGGGGCCGAGGTCTGAAGCTAAGAGAGCGTGGAGCTGTTTCCAAGCCGCCCTCGCCGCTCCCGGCCGCGTCCCCAAGTGATCACACGATTAGTCTCTGATTGGAGGATTGATTCCGCCAACGCGCCTTGCTAGTAGCGTACCCCCATCAGCGCAACCTACCCGTGGGACTTGAGTCTGACCAAGGAGCACGTGGCAGGAATGTGCCGACCATGGTCTTCTGGCCAGCACCTTCCTCCACAGTATGCCCAAACCAGCTACGGCCAAACATTATGCATGGAAAATTTATTTAATAAAATTTTGTCGGCAATGATCCCTCTTGGGGGGTCTCCTCCCTGCACATCCTTTCCCCTTCCAAAGAAGGCTCTCTGGGTGAAAATGAATGAGCTTATTCTAACATCCTTTCCCCTTCCAAAGAAGGCTCTCTGGGTGAAAACGAATGAGCTTATTCTAACTGATTATTCCATTTAAAAAATATATGATCATTATGAAGGGTCCCAGAAATTAACATCCATAACATAGTGATATCAATATGTGCAAAAGTTACAAAGTGGCCTGAAGGGCCTGAAGGAAGGCTCTTGAATAACAAACTTGTGAAGTTGGTGCGACGGCAGTGGGGCGGCGCCATGCTGTGAGTGTGAGTCAGCGGTATCAGTGGTGGTGGGTACCCAGGCGATGATGAGGGGCACCGGAGCACAGCACACTGAAACATTCCACCCTCGTGGGGGTGAGAGAATGCTCCCAGGCCTAACAGTCACAAGGGGGTTTTCCCCGTAATATTACTTTGAGTTCTTAAATCTAGGATTACAATGGTAATTGCCCAAGTGGGTGAATGAGAACATTACAAAATGACAAAAATTTAAAGAGAAAACAAAATGACTTACATGAGGGTTAAGACTTGACATGAAACTTCCTGGCAGGTTAAAACTGTGTGCCCGACCGAGACTCGAACTCGGGACCTTTGCCTTTCGCGGGCAAGTGCTCTACCAACTGAGCTACCGAAGCACGACTCACGCCCGGTACCCACAGCTTTACTTCTGCCAGTACCTCGTCTCCTACCTTCCAAACTTTACAGAAGCTCTCCTGCGAACCGGGCGTGAGTCGTGCTTCGGTAGCTCAGTTGGTAGAGCACTTGCCCGCGAAAGGCAAAGGTCCCGAGTTCGAGTCTCGGTCAGGCACACAGTTTTAATCTGCCAGGAAGTTTCATATCAGCGCACACTCCGCTGCAGAGTGAAAATCTCATTCTGGAAACATCCCCCAGGCTGTGGCTAAGCCATGTCTCCGCAATATCCTTTCTTTCAGGAGTGCTAGTTCTGCATGGTTCGCAGGAGAGCTTCTGTAAAGTTTGGAAGGTAGGAGACGAGATACTGGCAGAAGTAAAGCTGTGGGTACCGGGCGTGAGTCGTGCTTCGGTAGCTCAGTTGGTAGAGCACTTGCCCGCGAAAGGCAAAGGTCCCGAGTTCGAGTCTCGGTTGGGCACACAGTTTTAATCTGCCAGGAAGTTTCATATCGGCGCACACTCCGCTGCAAAGTGAAAATCTCGTTCAAGACTCGACAGTTAAATTGTGATTCCATAAACTTTTCATAGAAATACTAATCGATTACAAAATTAGTTCATTGACCTGACACCTAGACCACAACTTAATTCTAAGGGGGGGGGGGGGGGGTCATGCCTGATCGCGTGCACCAAGGTTGGCAGGTAGTTTCAGGTTTGATATTCACCTTCAGGTTGTGGGGGTGGTACTACTTCTCGGAAGGAAGTGAAACATTTGCAAAACCCTCTTTTACGGAGTATCCAGGATATTATAATCAGAATCATTACAATGATGATTACCGAACCAGCGCTGGGTAATACAACGGTGGTTAATCGCTTGGTTTGGTGCCAATCAGCAATATGTGAGGCCACTCGGTCAAGAGCAACTTGGTTGTGTTCCTGGGTAAGGAGATGATTGATCGATTGGAGTAGATCTGAATCATTGGTATTCGGTAAATTCTTCAGCTTCTCATGGTGATGGATTTTAAAAGAGAGTTCAGGAAGGTATAAGGTAAATGTGGGAATGGTGACATGAAAGGTGGAGTGCAATTGAGCTGATATCCTCATAGAAGCAGCGTATATGTCACATCTTGAACTATTATACACTAGGCCACTATTATTCATTGTTACCCGGTACGATTCAGTCTCTGACGTTGAACGGTGGCACTCCAGGGTGGCGGTGACAGTCTGTGGAACAGCGAACAGAAAACTGTTGCCAACAGGCTGAGTTATTGGTTGACAAAGTGAGACTAGAACACGAGGACATGGAGGGGTAGTAGTTTCAGCTAAAAACAGTGACATCTCGCACTCAGTAGTGTTAGTGTGTAAAATTAGCGTGGAGCATAAGTAATGTGTTGTATGGAAGCAACTGGATAGTTCAGCGCGAGAGAGAGTCGCGTGAGTTTGTCGATCCCGACTAACTATTAAAAATTCTTGAGTCTGCCAAACAACATGGTGGTGAAGGGTAGCCCAAGAGACTGGAAAAGTGTATATTTGATAGCACTCGTATTCGCAATTTGCGCACGTGATTGGCAACCTCATTCGCATCCGAATACCGTCCGAATTACGGGTAAGTCGGACCTCCAACGCAGCATAGTAAAAGGGGAGATTGCCGCACGGCATAAAGCATTTGTTTAGGGGCCAAAATTTGCGACGACACATTGTGTAGGATGTGCAAGAATGGCTCTGAGGGTAACAGATGTGGACTGAGCTTTCCTTGCAGTCCGAGTTGAATGGCCGAGTGTAACATGTGCACGTGTAGCTGTGCTGTGTGTATATTAAATAAAAGAATCTGCGTGGTTTTCACAATGTCCAATGTGATAGTCAGATTACGTAATCCCGAGCGAAGATGAGTCCACTCTTGGTTAAAGGATTGTTCAAGTGTACCATAGTGTTGTGTTAATCTGTCGGCTACAACTTGTATTTGTCTAGTTGTGGCTAACAGGTTATTCTCAAGATGTGTCAGGCGAACCTGTTGATGTACCGACACTTCGTGATTAACTTGTGTTTCCGAAAGCGCTTGCTGTGTGTCCAATCCCAGCGTTTTGCGTCTGTTTCGTCAGGAGTCCCAAAGACAGATTTTAATAATGTACCTCCAATGGGCAACCAGGCTCATTTGAAACGAGGCCGTGGTACTGCATCCCTAATACTGTTCAATTGACTTCGAAGGGTTGAAATAATTCTAGTCACTTCCCACAGAGATCGGAGAAACTCATGTTCCTTCGTCTGCGTCAAGAAGCTTTCATATTTTGACAATTGCGGAGCTGTATCATATAAAGCACGGTCTTCCTCTTCTAATAATGTTAAGTTGACATCAGCTAACACAATAGCATAATGTGGAGTATGCACCAGATTATGACGACGTCCAAAAAGCACACCAGATGTGGAAGGGTAGACGTGAAATGGAGGCGCCTTAACGGCGACAACGACAACCATTGAGGTTAACATGCTTCCCATTGCGGATGATAAATTCACAGCCATTTGAACGGAGGTTGCTTTCAGCTTCCAATGTTGATAGCGGTCGACTGCGAGAGAAAGTATTAGTGACCCTACAAGTAAAAATTTCCTGGCTTACTTGATGAGAGGGGGTACAACATTGTAGCAATAATTACGTGACAAGTATTGACGATGGACCAGTTCAGTCACGCTTACTGATGATGAAGGCCACGAAATAGAATCACGGCAGGCAACCAACAGTTTGGCAGCCGTGGGGGTAGCAAGGCGACAAGACAATGGTGTAATTCAACACTGAGTATCCGCTGATCAATCACGCGTCAGCAAAAAAGACGCTGAACGCGGAGGCAGTACTACGCAGCGCAGACTAAGCGTAACTCGCAGTAAAAATTTTTAAACCTGCTATGGGACGAAGGCCAAGTGTCGTTAATTAATTTGAGATTTTGTATGAAGAAAGTTTTTTTTTTTTTAAATGAGTAAAATGAGAAGGAATCCTGTGACCACGGTGTAAACCTGCACAGCCTAGGCACCTCCCACGCATTGGCCACTACACAGGGGCACCCACCCCGCTAAGGCTCGACACGGCGAGACAAGTGAAGTACTTCATAAATTTCAGAAATAATATTGAGTGGTTTTTCAGCTGTAGAAAACCCGAATGAGGGTAGGACAACTCAAGTTAACTCAATAATCATAGGATCTTTACTTACAGAAGTGGTCAATAGAGAGATTAACTGTACTGAAGTCGGAAATGAATGTTAGCGAGAGCGAGTCTGTTGCTCGTGAATACAGAGGCTGGGCATGAAGCAGTGGAGGCGGCGCAGCGCAGCTTTATCAGCGCTGAGCCGGCAGAGTGCTGAGCTCAGATAACAGCGTCGGAGAGCGCTAGTGGCTCTGCGTCCGAGACTAAGACATTGTAAGTGCAGCTTAAAAGTAACAGTTTATTGCAAAGCAATAATAAACGAATAGCTGATGTCACAAAGACGTTTGATTCCATTTTAACAGAACAACTGAAGTGTTCAACAGGTAAATTGATTACGTTGTTGATTAAAAGAAACTGCTACTGAACATAATGTACATACGTACGTACTTCCCTTTCCCCTTCCGAAGAGCAGAAGGCATAAACGATAAAAGCCTTGTTCATGTACTTAGTATATGACAATAGAGGTCTGGTAACATCAACAAGTTACACCAAGGTAGTGTGGATATGAACAGTGTGAGTGTGTTGTAAGTTGTTATTGGGCATATGAAGTGTTGTGTAAATGTGTGACTAATGGTAGCTGATGGCGGATACGAATTGAAGGCCAATTGGTGCTATCAGAGATACTTCCAGTCGAGAAACAATGAAAATTAAAAGGGAATACCGAATATGACACAAAAATAACGTATAACCATAAAGTGTACTAACATTAATCATAACTATAAATTGATAACAATAAAACGTAACATTGAAGTAATAATAATTGACAAGAAATAAAATAAAGGGAATATTTCCCGAACATAAACTTCCGAATCGGATACGAAATCCGTCAGGGGATGTTGTTTTTTAGTCGGTTGACGAAGTGCATAAGGGACTACATCAGTAGAATCCGACAGTGTGTGTATATAACAACATTGTTCTTAAAAGTGCAGTTTGCACTGTCAGGTGGTGAAAAGCAACAAAATCGTTCAGCAACGGAAAAGGCTACCATTTGGGGAACGGTATCTGAATCTTTGGCAGAATCCGATGATTTTGCAATGGAATTGCCATGTAGAAAGTGGCGTTGTATAAAATGTAATAAAAGAGCGTTTGGGGCTCAGTTCATTTGTGGTTGAGTGCCAAAGGCGTAGTGTGAGCGCAAATTGTCTCACGGTAATTGATGTATGAATTGTTTTGTGGTCAACCAAGGAGCCTAGGATTCGGTGACGTGTAAGTACAAGTTCGCGGTGCGAATGAACTACCTGCGAGTGACTCGACTAATAAGTTCAGCAGTGCGTTAGTGCAATCTGCAGACTTGGATTGATGATTATATGATTTGCAGGGCAACCTGCGGACAGTGCTAAGGCAACCTGTCTAATAATTGAGGGGTAGGCAGTGCATTGGAGCTGTCTGCGATACCGTGGTTCAGCGGGCCTAAGGGCGTCCGTCTGACTTAATAAGAATTAGTGTAGGCACATGGGTTTCCTGCGATACATGGAATAAAAGTATCAGCAGCGTTATTAGCGACCTGCTGTACTAGGAAAATGTCGACTGTTCAAGCAATAAAAATAGCTCTGAAGCTAGAATAGCATACATGCATAAATAGCGTCACTTTTTGTGCACGCAGTACATAACACTACATAAAATGAAAATCATGAACTATAAATCACTAGCGCTAGCATAATGACATAATTAAACACAATGACATATATTGACAGGAAAATAAAAACACAATAATGTATAATAATAACGCTGTAAGTAGTCGGAACGCTCAATGTTAACATGTAACACTGGCCACCTGGAGCTGGCTGCTAGGCTGCGTGTGTGTTAGTTTTAAAACTGGCGATAACAAATTGAACTGAAAGGACAACTAGGCACAGTTCCCGTAGCGCTTACATCACCGGCTAATTATAGGCAGAGTACATATCTCGGTGTAAAGGGGTGGTAAGATTAAAAGACCGGTACAGTCGGAAGAGGGTACCTAACATGTTGTAGGGGCCTCCTCATCGACAGAAGAAGGAAAACAGGATAGAACAATGACCACGGCGGTAGAGTAAAATAAATGGGGAGGGCAAAAATAACTGCATAGCAACCAAGGAACAGTCACCCACCGATATACGGCAGCCCGGACGATTGGTCGTTTATGCCTCGTCAGTAGTGTGAAAAACCCGTGGCATTGCATTGGTTTGCCCATATCTGGCCTTGTCCAAGGAAGATAACGTTAAATGTCCTCATAGTTCGATGTGTAAGAGGGTTAGGGCTGTAGTTTGTAGCTTATACAATGATTCAAAGCAGTAGTGAAACTTCACTTATAGGATTGGCAGACTAAGGTATGCAGAATAATGTAAATCGTTAAGAACTTCATGTGATTTATCCAGCTAATGTGAAACAAAACAAGGAAAAGAATTTAACAATGAATCACATCTACTTAATATTTATGTTAAGATTTATTGGGATGTTTGAATGAATTTTGGTTGCTGTGTCTTCCGGCTGCATGAAAGAAACCAGCTTGGAGCTGTTAGCGAGCGCGCAGCACACGCGTAGGTGCGGAGTAGGCACCGGCACGTCAGCAGTTAAGTGAGACGGCGTGTAGCCGCGAGAGACCGACCGCTACTGCAGCGACAAATATCACGCGCTTAGCGTGTACAAGAAATAACGATGAATTAGAAATTGCTAATTATCTAGAATAAGAGTTTTTTAAAAAGGCTGTTAGTTATATAAAATGGTGGTAAGTGCATTGTAGTCTGTCATACACGGAGGATAGGGCAGTAATTTGCGGTTTGTTTTTGTAACTACTTGGACATAGTATGTACGTTATGTTCAGTTTCTTCAATTTCCTTAGTTACTTCTAAAACTCTAAGAAACTCATCAGCCTAGTTGGAATATGTCTCACTGATTCAAAAGGCAAAGTGAAGCTTGGGAACCACCTCACCGAGAGCTTTAACATAAACACACGGTTGAGACAAGGAGATGGTGTGTCACTGGTATTGTTCAACCTGACACTTGAAAAGATGATGAGAGAAGCCTCTCATAAAAGTTCCAAGGGTATAGAGGTAGAGGGTGAGAAAATCACACATCTCGTGTTTGCTGATAATGTGGCCCTGTTGTCCAGATCTAAGGAGGAACTAATGCAGACGAATGAAAGCGTGGATGCAGAAGCAAGCAAAATTGGACTCCTTGTAAATTAATCAAAGACGGAATGTCTGGTGATGAGCAGGACCCATGCTGGGGTTAATTTTTACAGAAGACACAGCATGTAAAGCAGAAGCCAAAGCGAGGCTCCAAGCTACCAATCGATCATACTTTGGTCTCAGTCAACTTCTTGCATCATGTGGTCTCTTGAGGAATTTCAAACTCCAGCTGTATAAAACAATGTTTCAACCTGTCATACTGTATGGTTGTGAAACTTGGAGTGTCTGGAAAAAAGACTTGAACAATCTTCTTGTTTTTGAGTGGAAAGTTTTAAGAAAGATCTTTGGTCCAGTACAGGATGAGATCACTGGAGAATGGAGGATCAGACATAATTGTGAACTAGACGAAATGTACAATAGATCAAACATTCTAGGACTGATGAGAACCAAGCACCTTGTATGGGCAGGGCATATCAGTCAGATGGATAAATGCCGATAGCCTTTGAAAGCTATGGATTATACTCCCTGTGGAAGATGCCCACCAGGAAGACTAAGGAAGAGATTGAGGGATGGAATCCTTGAGGACTTGCTGCATATTGGAATAGAGAATGATGGGCACCAGGAGGCACAAAACAAAACCCAGTGAAGGAGGAACCTTGTAGTAGTGTGCGGTCTTCTGGACCTGATCACCTAAAGTAAAGTAAAGTAAGTAAGTGCTTCTAAATCTAGATGTGAGACCATGATATTAAATCTATCAGTGTTATTGAACACCCGACACGTTGAAAGATGCATTCGATTTGCATGAACCAAATCTGAGGTCGTCTCAACCAGAATATGGGAAGCTTAACATTTCAGTTCCTTTGCACATACTCCCATCTTGTATATTTACACCTTATCATGCCATTTTTTGGTGAAATAAAAGTCACGGATGGTGATCCTAAGTCACACAGTGAGCATTCTTCCGTTCTGATTACAGTTTTGGGTGCTTGCATCAATGGATCCATTTTTTCTGACTACATGTTTCAGTGTTTAAACTTTGCTTTCCTTTTCAGGGTCACCACTACAGGAACTCGAATTTATTCTCATGTTCACAATAAGTTTTGCTCAGTATTCCATAGTAACTTTTTATGCAAGCATATGATGCAACAACAAACAGGAGATCAACAACTGCAAATAATGACAGTAACTATGCCGACAGTGGCAGAGATGCTTTTGCGATGGTTTTGCATACTTATCACAGTGACGTGTATTTTGATATCAACACACCTTAATAATTTATAATATATTTTCATCTCCATATACTGTGTAGTTTGGGCATATACTTTCAATCAATGTGTGAGAAGCATGAAATTATCTTTGTTTCATGTGTAGTAAGTTTGGCCAAAATGAGTTTATTCAAATAATTTTAGTCTGTTGTGTGAAAATAATATAATTTCATAAATGTATAGGGTGGAGATGATCAGGGACGATTCTTTTTGTTGTTCACCACACATGTATCTGACAATTTTCTTCTGAAGCTTCAGTACCTGAAATACATCAGTAAACTATGTCATACCTAATAATATATTCAAAATAAGTATGATATGCTATTTTTTCATGTTTTTGTGTCAGTACTATTTACACAGAAAATGTAAAACTGCTTAATCTAATTGCTAGGAATTCAACATGTATTTTTCAGCTTAAATTCTTGTCCAAATTGTATCCAGGTAATTCTGTTGCATCAGTTTATTGAAAAGCTGATTGTTGTGATCTGTTTTAATGTTGTGGCACTTTAAATTTTTGATTTTGAACAGTGTTCAGTTTCAACCTATTTAATTGGAACTACTTTTATATCACATTGAGAGTGTTCACAACAGAGCTCAAAATTCTGTCTGCATTGTTACTTTTGATTGATACAGAAGTACAATTTTCAAACAGAACTGACTTCATATTTATCAATAAATCACTTATGTAGAATAAAAACAGGTTTGGCCCTAGAACGGAGTATTGAGACAGAACTTGTAATCCTGTACTCCATTTAAAATGACAATTGATTTAAAGTGGTAATTACCCATTGTCTTCTGTTCTACAAGTATGATTAAGCCGTTGTAGACCAATGCCTCAAATTGCATATTTATCTGATTTGTAGATAAGCAAGACAGGGCTTATGGCTAACCGATTTGAAGGCCTTTGCAAGATCGCAGAAGATACCTGCAACATTATTCATATCATTTTTCGACAAAATTCTTTACTGCATTCCCAGTCCATTTTCCTTGTTGTTGAGAATAATATATTTTACAATAAAATAGTGAATAGTGGATTGCTGCTACTTTCTCCAACACTTAACATTATTGCACTCTTTGTGTCCCTTCAATTGTTTCACATGTCTTCCTTTGAACATTTCTTGAGTTTTTAATGTCTTCATATTTCAAAATATCGGGAAACCATACCTGTTCAAAAGATTGGTTGATTATTTGAGTTCATTGATATATTACTATGTCGTACACTGCTTTGTACTTTAATGGACGTCCTAACTCAATCAACAGAATTTTTTGTTTTTGATTATAATATGGGGTGTTCAAAAAGTCTCTCCACAGTGCCATATGATTGTTAGCCGCATGTGCCATATGCCACATTGAATATACAGAAATGAAACTCAGTGAAATAAAAGTTATTAATTTATTGAATATTCATTTTTACTTACAGTTTTTCACATTTAAATGTTGAAAGTGTCCCCCCTGTTGTTGAATACAATACAGTCTCTTGCCAAGATCAGTATTTTTCAGTTCTTGCACAACTGTCTCTTTGTATGGGAAAAGTTCTAATTTTTTCCTAACAGCTGTGTGGGCCGTTCCGACATTAACATTGATTTCTTGAGCGAGTTTTCTTACTGACTTGTTTGGACTCGTGCACATTTTATTGGAAATATTGAGTAGTTTATCCTCAGACAAAACGCTAGGACGACCACTTCTCGGTCCATCTGTCACACAGTATTGCGATGTGGGAGTGTTGTCACCGAGAAAACTGTATTAAATGTTTGACGAACTGAAACTGTGTATTTACTACCAGCTTCGAACACTTGTTCGACTAAAAACACATGCTCTTCAGTGGTTAGCATTTTAACAGTGACACGAACAAAACAAAGGAACTAAACTTTAATGTTCATGTCAACATGTAACAACACACACCAACAATACTACTGACCCTGGCTGAGATAAACGAAACAGTGTAATGTTGGGAGAGTCCACTTGAAGCTCGCATTCAGGAGGACGACGGTTCAATCCCGCGTCCGGCCATCCTGATTTAGGTTTTCCGTGATTTCCCTAAATCGCTCCAGGCAAATGCCAGGATGGTTCCTTTCAAAGGGCATGGCCGACTTCCTTCCCCCTCCTTCCCTAATCTGATGAGACCGATGACTTCGCTGTCTGGTCTCCTTCCCCGAAACAACCAACCAACCAGCCACTTGAAGGGAAGTAACCCAGGCAGGCGAACAATCATACGGCACGCACGGCTAACAATCATACAGCACTGCGGAGAGACTTTTTGAACACCCCATATAACATTTTTCAAAACTGTTACGAAAATTTTTTAAATTCAGTAAGATACTCAGCGTCTTGGTCAGTGCCGTGCAGAAACAGTCAAAAACTGGTGCATCATTCAGTTTATAGTGACCTCTGTGCAATGGATGAAGCCTTTTGCCTCATATTTTCAAAAAGGCTGTACGTGAAAAAAGTGTTCATTTATTTCAATTTTGCATGCATATAGAATTTTGTTCTGCAGTTTCCTGGTGATTTGTGTTTCATAATAATGTGCTTGTCTCTTCCATTGTTTGTTCCCACACTCAGAATTAGCCGCACACAAACTGGTTTATAATGCAGTTTGTAGTTACAGCTCATGACAATTTTATTGACGTAATGTTCCTTTAGGAAATGTGTACAGTGCAGTATGATGCATTTACATGCACACTTGCCAAGGAATATACCTTTTATCTGAAATTACTCTTACAGAATTTTATATAGGTGTGTAATTGTTTTAAAATATTTTCATTATTTCAAAATTTTAGGTATTCTAGAACGTCAGTCGCAGTCTCGACAAGCCATCATAGAACGTCCTGTTCTCCCCAGCAGCAAGACTAATGATATGCGTGGCTTGATTAAGCCACTGAAGAGAACACATGGCAGTTGTGATACTAAAAAACACACTTCACAGATATTAGTAAAGAAGCGAGAGAAGGGAACCATCCCGCAGACTGTGACATTGCCTGAAGCAACTGTATTGACAGATAGGCACCTGACCAGAGAAGGTGAAACTGAATATAATCACACTGCTGAAACATGCAGTGTTTCTGAAACTGGTAAAACCACAAGTGAAGTAGATGTACAGGGACAGAAGGAAACTTTAGAGTTTACGGATGAAAATGACTGTCCATCTGTATTACCTGCAGACAGTGTTCAGCAATTTGATTCATGCATGAATACAAAAGTAGTGGCACCCTGTCCACAAGAAAATATTATGAATGTCAAACAAAACTTAATCTCAAATGTGCCTTCTGCAGTTACTCATATTAGCTGTAGTAATGCTAGTTTGTCTGCTGATGAGGAAATGCAGGCAGTCACAGAGGCTTCTTCTGCAAAGCAAGAAGTTCTGAGAAGCAGCTGTAGTAAATCTCGTGTTTTAAATTTCACTTCTTCAGGAAAAACCTGGGTTAAGACTTTCACTTCCCCCATTTGTAGCTCTAATATTGAGACAAGTATATCCACATCACATGACAACAAATCTACATCATGTCATTTGAAAGGAACTGCGGGGTCTGTCAAGGAAATGGCTCCAGTGCCTGTGAATAGAAGCTCTTCATGTAATCCAGTGGCTGAACAGTCTTTCATCAATAAGAAAAGGCAGACAGTTTGCTTAGTAGATAGTGGATATCATGGCTCTACAAGCTCAGATAGCGATGATCATGTTAGTTCCTAATTAACATTTGTATCATTATATTAAATACAAAGAGTTATACACACTTTGAGATGTTACTGGTACCGAATTCCTTAAAGGGTAAAATGCCTGTGTCATAAATGTAAAATATATGTATATTAAATTCTTGTAAAGTGTATATAAAATAGAGAAATTAAAGTCTGAGAATTTTTTTAAAATGCATGTACAAGTATTTTGCCTCATATGTGTTAATTCATTCTCACACCATGTTCCATAAATTCTGCCTGGAAGAAGATGCTTCAGTGATATAAGTCCAATTATGCATAAACTGTGGTAGGTGCTGCCACTACATGCTACTTCCATAATGAAAAAAGTTAAACACCAGCTACGACACGTGATAATCTACTCACAATGATAACTATGATAATTACTTCTAGATTACTTTATTACATTTATGCTGATTATGCTCAGCTGCCATGTCTCACACGCCACAACTGTTCAAGGTATCACAGATGAACAGCAAGAAAGTCACAACCAAATAATGCACTATCTACTGGTACAGCTTTCTTTCAGGAATGCTAGTTCCAAAAGATTTACAGGAGAACTTCTGTGAAGTCTGGAAGGCAGGAGATGAGGTTCTGGCAGAAGTAAGGATGTGCTTTGGTAGCTCAGTCAGTAGAGCACATGCTCACAAGGTTAGAAGTTTGAGTCTTGGTCCGGCACACAGTTTTAATCTGCCAGGAAGTTTCATACTAGTATCAATATTGCTCCTTAAATGAAATCACAGTGGTCTCTGCTATCAGCATTGCAGAGCCCAGAGAGACCAATCCAGAGAGATAAGGAAATATGTCATTTTAGTTAATGGGGAAATTGTTGCACTGTCACAATGCTGGTATGAAAGGGTCACAGAAGAATGTATTTTTCTATTGTATTTTTGTGTAATTCACATTTATCAGGTCCTGATCTTTTAGATACTTGATAACAGAGATCAGTTTAGTCATATGTGCAAAGATGTCTCAACAGACAGTGTCCACCAAGAATTTCAACTCAGCAACTGTGTAAAATATTAATATTGAAGTGACACTGGAATGCTACTACACAGAGTGTAAGCGGCAGACATGCAACAAGTGCAATGAAAAAAATACATGTTTTAGCAGTCGTTACTCACAACCCATGTGTTAGCTCCAGAGACATAGCAAGTACCTCTAGAATCGGCCAGTCAAGGCTCATCCACATTTCATGCACAAGCTATTCAAGAAATTTATGGTATGTTATTGTATTCACAATAAAGTTAACAGTTCAGTTTTTGCAGAAAACATTCCAGCAACTTACCAAGCTACCTGACTATCTTGGTAGTCAAATGCTTAGCATTGCTGCTTTCAGTGTGGAAGTTCATGGTTTTTATTCCTGGTATCTCCTCAGATTTGTTTCTGATGTAGGGAAGTCCTACTAGCCTCATAAGGCCAAATGAAGAGCTGTTTGAATAAAGAAGCAGCAGCATCATCAGGATTCATCCACTGGCAATAACAGCTGGAGGAATTGGCAACATGGTGATCACATGTCCCATGATCATAGACAGCTCCTCATACTGCCTTGTAGGCAACAACCAGCCAGTGACAACAAGCATAAGGCCTAATTCTTGAGTGGTGTTTCTGTTATCTCCTTCAACTGCAGCAAACAACGGTATTATCTTTGCTCACTGCATGGACCCAAATCAGACTTAGATGTGTTGTTAGTGTCATGCCTTTCTTGTAGTTTAGTTTGGCTCCAGTACATTGAAATGTCCGTTCTAGTTGTTTAGGTTGTCTGACACCCTTATGCTGACAGAATCAAGCAGGGAACGAAGAAAGATTAGAGTTTAATGTCCCATCAACAACAAGGTCATTTGAGGTGGAGCATAAATTTAGATTATTTCAATGACAGGAAAGGAAATCAGCCATGCCTTTGCAAATGAACCATCCTGGCATTTGCCTGGAGTGATTTAGGAGAATCACAGAAAATCTAAATCTTGGTAGGATATGGGTTTAAATCACCATCCTTCCAAACTTGTTATATCTCATTTCGTGACCATACTCTTGGCATGCTTGGTGACAGCTGATTTGCTACACCCTTTCAGACAAGTGTGTGACTGTGTCCCTTACACCTCTCCTCAGCTGTTCTTTATTTGTCCCACATACAGGGTGACAGTTATTGAACTTACTTAAATAAAATCATCATAACTTCTGAACGGTTTGTGTCAGGGCGTTCGAACTGCACAGTTGGCCCCGGGGCATGATGGGAATTGTATGGTTTTGTTTAGCGACAAAGCTCACTTTCATTTGGACAGGTTCATCAATAAGCAATGTTGGCGCATTTGGGGGACTAAAAATCCCCATTTCATGATCAAGAAGTCTCTTCACCCTCAACAGGTGACTCTGTGGTGTGCAATGTCTAGTTATGGACTAATCGGTATGATATTCCTTGATGGCAAAGTGACTACTGAACAGTACATGAAGGTTTTAAAAGATTATTTCCTCTCCATTGTCCAAAGTGACCCTGATTGCAACAAGATGTGGTTCCTGCAAGATGGAGCTTGATCCCATCGTAGCAGGAAAGTGTTTGATGTCCTGGAAGAGCACTTTGGAGACCGCATTCTGGCTCTGTGGTACTGAGAGGCCACTCGCATGGGCCTCGATTGTCCACTATATTTTCCATATCTGAACACATGTGACTCCTTTTTGTGGGGCTATATTAAAGACAAAGTGTACAGCAATAACCTCAAAATCATTGCTGAGCAGAAAACAGCCATTCAGTAGGTCATCGACAGCATTGATTTTCCGACACTTCAGCAGGTCATGCAGAATTTTGCTATTCGTTTGCATCACATTATCGCCAGTGATAGCAGGCATATCGAATGTGTCACCACCTAAATCTGAATATCTGTAGTGATGTTTACATGTTGAATAATGTGTGTGCATGCTGAACTAATTTATGTTCCTTTTTTTCCACATAGTTCAATAATTAACTTTGAGCATCTTTAAGATTTCGAAGGAGATCTTTTGAATTCCCCGCTGAAAACCCAAAATCTGTAATGGTTGTCACTCCAATCATGGTGCACTGTCTCCCAGCCTTGGAAGGGATCAGGTAGTGCTCAGTTGTCTCCATATTGGATGTGGCACTTCGAAACATAGTTACTTCGACCAGTGAGAGGCCCATTGGAATGCAATGCAATATTTGTGGTGTGCCACTGACAGTACAATACATTTTAACATCTAATGTTTTATATGAAGACAAGAATAAAGTTCTTAGCTTATCAGATGACCTGCCCTCAATGTTAGGCAACAATAAAAGATTGTTCATTCCTCCATTTATCATTAAATCATTACAGGTTGTAGACAGTAAATCCTTTGAGAGTTAATGGTGTGAGATCAGTGGATTTGTTTTTGCAGTTCCCTTCTAAATACAAATTAAACTTTATAACAGTTGCTTTGAGTACATTTAACACCTTTGTTTAAGGCACCTGTTCCATTAAATACATGATTAATGCTGCAAATCCCACCATTGCTTTTTCAAATCCAAACCTCTACCACAGTTTCCCCATTTCTCTGTTGCATCTATTTTTGTCTCCTCTTTGTTTACACTGTTTCTTCCTTTCCTGTTGTCTGATTCAACAGCCACTTTGTCACTTGTGAATTTTCGAATGCTGTCCATCACCGGCAGGTGGAGTCCTGTTCCTTCAACCCTTTCCTCCAGTATGTCGTTCAGGAAGCAGTGTACAGATGAAATGTTGTATTCTTACATTTGACTTTTACCTACATTGTTAGGTAGTGTGTTCTCATCCATTTATTTTCCAAACAATCTGCTGGCCAAAATTTTCTGACTTGCTTATTTAACCTTTTGTTGTGTTTGTGTACTTGTATTTTAACACCTCAGTTTAAAGCTGTGATTATATTAGTCATGGCAGGATTTGTTAGCTTAAGGTAGTTGTGTGAATTTCATTGAGACAAGGAGATAACGAGCCTGGTGTCGGTGTTTGCATTTTAAATATTTCAACATTGTCACAGACAGTACCGATTAGAGTGCTAAGAACCTTACTGATGAGAGCCCTACACAAACAAACTAGTGATTACAACTATCATCAGAGGCAGAAAGTTTGCCAGTTTCCACAATTATGCTCCACTCATGAAACATCTGCAGCGGTTGGTTGGATGGATGGTTGATTGGCGGGGGGGCAACAAACAGTGAGGTCATCAGTCCCATGATCTAAGCTGGCAGTAACCAAGAGAGAAACAGCACAATCCAGTCAAGGGGAAGGGAAAACAGGCAAACAAAGAGGTAAAAGGAGCAGCAAATAGAAGAAAAAACAGGAGGGGGGGGGGGGGGGTGATGGTGCCCCAGAAACGCTGTACACATTGTGGCACCAGCTCTGTCACCAACCCTTTCTGAATCTCCACATCATACCGTGATCACAACACAACAGGGGCAACACCAGGAGAAGAAGACACGAGAAGAGGGGAGATGAAACATCACAAAAAAAGGGCAAAAGTAAGGAAAAAATGGAAAGGAGAGCCCAGCTGCTGTGGAGGTAAGGTCAATGTTAACTGAGGGTCTCCAAATCCTGAAGGAAATTCAAGGACTTAAATCTGGCACAATAAACCACTTTCACAAAGAAACCCAAAGACAGATGCAACCATGCGATCATCAAGAAATAATAATAATAAAATATCTAGTGCAAAGGGCCAAAAGGCAGGAGCAATCTAGCAAAATATGGATCACTGTGAGAGGGGCCCCACAAGTATGAACAGGGGGCAGCTCATTGCAGAGTAAAAAACCACGGGTCAGCCTAGTATGGCTGACACAAAGATGGCAGAGGATGGTAGATTCCCATTGGGAGAGGCAGAGTGAAGAATGCCCTGTGGTGGAAATCTCCTTGATTATACGAAGGTTGTTAGACAGGGAAGTACCCTCCCAATAGTTGGCTCACAACTGAGTGAAAAGTGATTTGATGTAAAGTGACAAATCCAGCCCCATAGGTGTCATAGGAAGTGCCGGATGATCAGCAAGTTCATTACCCTGGATACGTACGTGACTGGGAGCATCAAAATCAACAAAACAAGCAGCATCGCCAAGATCAGTGAGAACGTCATGGGTGGGAAAACACTGAGTAATACCCTGGAGGCCACCCACTGAGTCTGTACATAATCTTGAATTGGTTGAGGAAGGATCATTTAACAAAGCAGAGGGCTCGATAGATGCCATCAGTGCCACAGTAAAGACCCTACACATGGCAGGCTAGAGATGGTGTTCTGTGCCAATGGAAGACGTGAAGTCATATCCCACAAGCTCAGCTATCGGTGTAAGAAACAATGGCATCCTGAAACACCCATAAGAGCCTTCTGAACAAACAATAGAACATCATTGTACCAGTGGAGGTTTTCAAACCCCAGAAGAGATCCATTTGAATCCAGGACCGAGGAACTAACCAATGGGGAGTGTTTGGGAGAGAACAAGAGGAAGACGACAAGGAGAGGAGACGGAAATGGCGGCAGACAGGAGCAAAGAAGAATCTAATTGGTAAACCCAACTGAGGATGGGCAGTGGGCGGGCGATGGCCTAAAGGTGCGAAGAGAATAGAATAGGAGGGATGAGCAGGGGAAGAGCAGATAGTGATGGCATAGGAAACCAGGAATTGAGACTGCTGAACTAAAACATGAGGGATCACAGCATCAACCAGAAAACTATCAACATGGCTAGTGCAAAAGGCACCGGTGGCTAAACGGATACCATGATGGAGAACTCGGTCCACAAGGAGCAGCATGGAAGGACCAGCTGATCCATAAACTTGACAACCATACTCCGCATGAGACAGAACTAATGCCCAATAAAGGTAGAGAAGGCTCAAACAATCCGCACCCCAAGAGATGTGGGCAAGAATGTGAAGGACATTGCATTTACGAAAACAGCCACCTTCAGATGATGGATATGGGGCAACCAAGTAAGCTTGTTGTCAAAAGGAAGACTGAAGAAGTGGAACTGGGGGCCCACGATCAGGTGATAGTCATTGAGGTAGACCTCTGGATCAGAATGGACATTATTATAGCAACAGAAATGCACCACCCTTGCCTTAAGGGGACATAACTGAAAACAACATGAGTGTGTCCATATGGAAACATGTCGGACGGCACCCTGGAGCAGTCGTTCCACAGAGGCCACCAAGTGGAAGCTAGCCCAAATACAGAAACCATCCACATAAAGAGGAGTGGTGGCCAATGGTCCGGCAGAGGCCACAAGTCCGTTAAAAACAATGAGGGGAAGAAAGGACACTTATTATGGAGCCATGTGTAACACCTTTCTCCTGAGTGCGCAGAGAGCTGAGAACGGCGCCAACCTGAACTCATAATGACATGTGGGATAGGACCTGGCAAATTAAAAGGGGGGGGGGGGGGCACAAAGACCCCACTCATGGAGTGTAAGGAGGATGTGATGGCACCAAGCTGTGTTGTAGGTCTTATGAAGATCAAAGAAAACTGCAACAAGATGGTTGCATTGAGAAAAGGTCTGCTGAACTACAATTTCCACTCAAAGCAGATGATTGATGGGACACCATCCCTCCCAAAAGCCACACTGTTATGGAGATAAAAGGTCTCAAGATTCAGGGACCCAGTAGAGTAGACAAGCCACCATCTACTCTAGCCATCACTTGCAGGAGACATTGGTCAGGCTGACTGGCCAGTAACTATCAAGGGATAATGAATCCTTGCTGAGCTTGGACAGCAACCACAATACTGTCTCTCCATTGAGAGGGGAAAAGTGTTAGATCCAAATACAGTAACTCCTGTATGAGACATTGACGTTGTGTAGGTTTGAGGTATTGAAGCAATTGGTTATGGAAAGAATCAGGATCAGAAGCTGAATCATGGAAGAAGAGAAGGCCAGAAGAAGCTCCCCTTTAGTAAAAGGTTTGTTGTAGGATTCTTCCTCACAAGGGGTAATACATAAGCGGGAAGCTTTATCCCACTGTTTCTGGAGAAGCAAGGCAGCTGGATAGGAGACTGATGCCAATGCTGTCACAAAATGGATAGTGAGGTGTTCCACGAGAACTGATGAATCTGTTACAAAGGCTACCTGGAAGGGCAAGGCTCAGAATGGAAGACTCTGCTGACAACATTCAATGGTGCAGAGTGGAGCCCACACCCATAACAAATTGACCGAAGAACCTACAGAGGAGACAAAGTGTTCCCAACACAACCACCTGCTCTGTTTGAACAAGTAACGGGCTTTGGTGTGAAGACTTTTAAAGTTAATAAGACTGGTGGAGGATGGGTGCCACTTAAGATGTTGCAAGGCATGACAATGATCACAGATGACAGTGGCAATGGCTGTGCTGCACCATGGAACTGGCTGCTGGTGAACAGAGCCCATCAAGTGGGTACAGCAATGTCGGCAGCATGGATTATCTTATCGGACACATCATGTACAACTTCATCAATACAACCCGACAAATAAGGTTCAGATACAGCCTTTGAAGTATATAAAAGCAAATCAGCATGGTGGAAAGCCCAGCAGGGTAACCTGCTCACCGGGATGTGGGATAGAAACGAGAGAATCAACGGGAAGGGGTCACTGTCACAAAGATCATCATGTGGCGACCAGTGTAAGGAAGGAAGAGGGGAATGTGAAGTGAGCAAAAGATCAATGACAGAGAAAGTGCCATATGTAACATTAAGAAGGTACAGGTTGTAGTCTGCAAGAAACTGGTCAATGAGGAGTCTCTGACTAGATAAGAAAGCACTGCCCAACAAAGGGGTGATGGGCATAAAATCCCCAAGGAGCTGGAAGGTGAGGGGAGAGTTGCTGAAGGAGGGTAGGAGGTGTAGGTGGCCTGTCAGGAGATTGCAAACTGTGACCACAGAATCCAAGTGGACCCAGACAGCAATTGCTTCCAACATGGTATGAAGAGGAATCCATGAACTAACAAGGTCCACATGGACCAATGTGCAAATGTGTGGTGAGTGAGCATCAGTAACATAAATGAGATTCTTGGAGAATGACACAAGCTGCTGAGTAGAAGGCAATTCTGGAAGGTGACAGTAGTACCCATTACAGTTCCTCTGAATAAGCACAAAGTGGTATCCAAATGGGAGACGAGTGGGCTGGGGCCAGTCACACCACCAGGTTACCAACAAGGACAGGATGGTATTCGCAAATGAGAAGTCATGTTGCGAGGGAAGAGATGGCACCTCTGAGGGTGAGAGGGGCTTGTCCTGGGACTTACGTTTGTTTTCCTTCTCCTCCTCCTCCTCTTTCAGAGGCTGAGGAGGGCAGTGCACAGAAGGAGAGCAGGTTTTTGCAAGGTTCGGAACTGGAAGAGAACAGGTGACCTTGGGGCACATCCCATGGTCAAGTTGTGTATCAGGCCTCCAGCCTGAGAGAGACCACAGGGAGGGGTCCCAGGAGAGATCCCCTCCACCAGCCGGCACCAAAAAAGGGGGACACCTCTCCAGCTGGGGAGGGGGAGTGGCAGCTGGGAGGGAGGTTGTGGGAACCACACAGGAGGGGGGGGGGGGGAGGAAAGGGGGTGCAGCTGGAGAAGGAAGAGGGGGGGTGGAGGGGGAAAGGACATTAAAGAGGCAAAGGTGGAAGTCATCAACACAGGGTGAAGTCTGTCACATTTCTGATGAGCCTCAGTGAAAGATAAACGATCGTGGGACTTATATTCCTGTGTCTTCTTTTCCTTCTTATAAGCCAGGCCTCTGGCGAGCAGGGATAGTGACGTACATGACAATTAACAGACATGGGAAATGGAACACAGGAGCTCCGCTCATGGAGTGGGTGTACACATGTGCTATGTAGAGGGTCAGCCATGCAGCAGAAAGATTTGCCCGAAATGCATGCTCCGAAAACATCTCATGGGTAGTGGAACATGAATTTTCTGAACCAAGACAAAATTCCTTGTAATTCCACATTGGTCCAGAGTTCCTCATCAGTTTGAAATATGAGGTCCGATGAAAAATGACTCCCTGAACCATATTCAAAGACTGGTAAGGAGTAATGGACACCAGAACACTGGGCAGATGATCACAAGCACAAAGAGCTGCAGATTCGGCAGCATAAGAAGTTTTGATCAACAGTGAACCCAACCTCATCTTACTGAAACACTCCACTTCTCCAAACTTGTCTTTGATACTTTCTCCAACAAAATAATGGCCTTGTGGCTGTGAATGTGTGCCCATCTGTCCTAGTACAGACCAAGTAGTGGAGAAAGTGTTTCACCCCAAGCTAGTGAGCCTGGCCCTCTTCCCAGTGTGTAGCCAGGAAAGGGAAGGCCACAGGGTCATACAAAGCAGCGTTCTTCCTTCCCAGGCTCCATTTCCTTCCCTGTGCCCCTCCCTCCCTGTCCTCACTCCTTCCCCTCTGCCCTCTCCATCCCCTCCCTTGGTGTTCTTATGTCGACCTGGCTATCCACCTGATTTCCTGTATTCCTAGTGGTTTTGTTCCTTTTTCTATTTCATCCATCCTTTTTAGCCTTTTTGTCCCCCTTTGGAGTTTGACCTCCATTTCTAAATTTCCTACCTGTGATGTGAGCCATTTGGAGAACAACTCCCTCCATAGCGTCTATGGCATGAATAACTCTCCCCCCTTCATTCCCCTCATCCTTGCCCGCCATAGCCCCCTCTGCCCTGCAAGTTCTCCAGCACTGATCTCATCAAGTTCCCTAACCCTTGACATCAATATCAGCATAATTACAGTCTTGCAAACTTACTTTGCTCTATTCCTGCTTAATCTCTGGTATTACTCCTAAAGGCCCCTTTAAAAGTCCTCATCACTGGATGCACCTCATCTTTCCACTAATCACCCGCATTAAATTCCAAAACAGTCAATCTTTAGTACTAACCATCTTGTCCTTTATTTATACATTGCCTCCACCAACTACAACTCCCAATAGTTCCTGTATCTACTTACGAAGGTGGTTTGAAAAATTCTTGGAACGGAATAGAAAAAAAGTACTTACATCACTGAAACTTTTTTTATTTTTCAATGTAGTCTCGTTATAGATTAATGCACTTAGTCCAGTGATGTTCCAGTGCCTTGAACCCATCTCGAAAATGAGTTTCCTCCAAGCCTGCAAAATAGTTGTCAACTCTGGCTATCAGTTCTTCATTTGAAGTGAATCTTCGTCCACCAAGAAAAACTTTCAGTTTTGGAAAGAGATTGAAGTCTGACAGAGCCATATCTGGTGAATAAGGCAGGTGTGGCAATAATTCGTACGTTAGTTCATGTAATTTTGACATGGCGACGGCACGTGTGTGCACGTGTGGATTGTCTTGATGGATGATGACTTTCTTCCTTGCTAAACCTGGCCTTTTTTTCACATATCTTGTGTTGCAATTTGTCCAGGAGGTTAGCATAGTTTTCTCCAGTAACTGTTTGCCCAGTGGGGAGATAATCTACAAACAGGATCCCCTTTGTATCATGATGCCATGACCTTCCCCACCAAAGGAATTGTCTTTGCCTTTTTTGTGGCAGATAATCAGTTTCCACTGCTTTGACTGCTGTTTTGTCTCTGGGGTATAGTAGTGCACCTAAGTTTCATCTGTGGTCACAAAAAAATCTTATTCATTTCACCTAAAATGAGCCAAACATTGTTCCAATATGTCCATTCTCATGCAGTTTTGGTCCAGTGTCAAGAGTCATGGCATCAATCTCACAGATAATTTTTTCATTTCTAAATCTTTAGTTAAAATGTGATATACCCTTTCAGATGACATCTGGCACGTGTGAGCAATTTCACGCACTTTCAATCAGTGATCCTCCATGACCATTTTGTGCACTTTTGCAATGATTTCTGGAATAGTGACATATCTTGGCCGACTACTGCGTGGATCATCATCTAAGCTCTCCCAACCAAATTTAAATTCATTTTTCCACTTGGCAACAATTGAAAATGAAGGAGCAGTGTATTCTGGAAATCAGCATGACTGTCCTTTGCTTTCATACCTTTCTTTACAAAGTACTTAATCACTGCTCGAATCTCGATTTTTTTCCATCTTCACAAATCACTACACGGGAACAACAACAGAGCCACATCACCGCCGCAGCTCTCTTCAAGAGCACTGACATGGCATGTGTTTAGAGGCAACAATCCAATGAATATCACGTGAACAGCTCATTGTGCTAGCGCTGACCTCCCGTGGTGATTCCGAGAACTTTTCAAACCACCCTCATAAAATCCTTCATGTGGGTCTGTGAGTGTACTCAGTATAACAGATGGATTCCTTGCAACTTGTGGTCTGAGTAATCTGCCCCTTCTCTCCAACCTTTCCCAGAGAATTCCTCTTCCTCCCTTGGGAAGTACAAGTTTCAAAAGTTAGAAATAAGTTTTAAGTATTTCTATTAGCACTACTTGGAATTTCACTTTGTAAGATAACTGATGGCCAGCACTGATGTTCTCCGTGTCATATGCAAATATGTTTGTGTGCAAATTAACATTCACATTCATCTTTAATTTCCAATTTAGGAAGCACCTTAAACTATATTATCTAATAAAAATAGAATAATTATGAAAAGGATAGATTGCTGCTCTCTGTAACAATGAGACTTTGAGTTGCAGACAGGCAGATGAAAAGACTGCTACACTCTGAGCTTTCAGCCAAAGCCTTCTTCAGAAAAGAAAGGAAAACACAGTCACATTCACTCAAGCAGGCACCCCTCATGCACACTTGTCTGATATCTCCAGCCTATGACTGTTCCATTGAATGACAACAGCAGTCCAGAGTGAGGGTGGAGGGGGTTGGATAGCAGGAGCATGCAAAGGCTAGAAGACAGCAGGACAGGGCTGCCAGGAACATGTCGGGAGGCTGTAAGAAGCGTGCACACTTGGGGGGGGGGGGGGGGGCAAAAAAATGGAGAGGAGCAGAGAGGTGAAAAAGAGTGGTGGGGGGTGATGGCAGAGATAAGAGCACAGTGAGGGTGAGGTGACGTAAACTGGGAGGAGGTGACAAGGCATAAGGGATGGAAATTGCCAATACTTAACACCATCTCTCCCAATGGCCCTCGATCTCCAAGCCAACTACTTCATTCCTCATAGACCTTATAACTTTATCTTAACACACAAGTACTTCTCCTTTCAGGGCAAGGTATACAAACAAATCTGTGTCATAGCCATGGTCATCCACATAGCACCCTCCTATGCCAACCTGCTTATGGACCATCTAGAGAAAACTTTCCCAGCCTCATGGTCTGGTTCAGGTTCATTGAAGTTATCTTCATGATCTGGACTCTGGATCAAGACACTCCATCCTTATTCCTTGACAACCTCAACATCTCTCTTATCACCATACGCCCTCAATCCTCGTACCACTCCAAAGAACTGGATCAAAGGAGCAACCCCTTCATTTTCCAGTACCACCTTCCCTCAAATGTGGGACACTAGCCAAGATGCTTTGCCCACCCAACCTCCACAACATCCAAGCCCTTGCCTGTGTCACTCCCACTCCCAGCATGCTACAGGGATCACATCCCCGTGGAAGACCTAGGTGCAAGACCTGCCCGGTCTACCCACCCAGCACTTCCTATTCCAATTCTGTCACAACCTTATCCTACCCTACCAGTAGCTGGGGCACCTGTGAAAGCAGCCATGTCATATTCCAGCTCTGCTGCAACTATTGCACAGATTTTTATACTGATACAACTACCAACCGGAATGAATGACCACCACCAAACTGTGACCAAGAGCAAAGTGGGACATCCTGTGGCACAACATTCAGCTGAACATAACATGCTTGATTTCAATAGCTGCTTCACAATCCAGGCCATTTGGATTCTCTCTTCTACTACCCGCTTTTCTGAACTGCACAAATGTGAATTATCCTTATAACACATTCTCTGCTTCCAGAATTATCTTGGTCATAACCTATGATTAATGTTCTCAAACCTTCCACCTGACAGTTTCCTACCCCTCTGTCCTATCACCTCCTCCAAGTTTATGTCCCCTCACTCTCATTATGCACTGATCTCTGCATGCTCTGCCAGACAGTGCATTTCTGTCTCCCTATCTGTACTCTGCTCTCTCTCTCTCTCTCTCTCTCTCTCTCTCTCCCCCCCCCCCCCCCTCTCCCCCTCCCTTCCCCAGCTGCTTTTGATCAATGCAACAGTCATAGTCTGGCCTGAGTGGCAGTCATGTGTGCAAGATGTGCCTGCTTGAGTGAATGCATATGTTTTCCTTTCTTTTCTGAAAAAGCCTTTGGCCGAAAGCTCAGAATGTAACAGATTTTTCATTATGCATGTCTGCAACTTAAAATGTCAATTTTATGGTGAGTAGCAATCTATCCTTTTCATAAAATTTGGTATTCCAACCTGGACTTTCTAATAAAAATGCAATCATTAATTCAGTGTTGCATCTGTTTAAATGAACAGAGTGTAATAAGTGAAAGGATGCTGAAGAAAACAGAATTCCTTGGTGAAACAGTGGAAAAAATTTCTAAAGAGACATTTGTAATTTATGCTTGCTGCTGGACAACTAAGTAAAATTTATTGTCTCACAGTGCTCACTGATAATATATTCAATTTTATAGTTCATCATTCTTTCCCATCACATACAGATACTCAAATCAACACTTGCAATTTCTTCTCATTTCCTTATGATACTCCCTATATGTTATCTGTGTGTAATCTGGACAACTGTTACACCTCTCGCTGACACGCTTTTTCATGTGGTTGTTATAGTGGATGAGGCAGCTAAAGAGTCCTCCTCCAATGTATTCAGAGCTACTAAATACATTTAGGTGCAGTTTTCACTAACTTACAGGAGACAGTGTGGTGCATTTTCTTCCTGTCAATGATCAACATAAAACAAAAGCCAAAAGCAATATTTGCAGCTGTCATGTAATAAAAATCTATATGCTAAAATGGTGCATGGTCCATGTTGCAGGTTGCCTATGAAGCAGGTTCCAGGGGCAACAAAAATTTGATTTTTAATGTCTCATATACTTACTGGCCAAATTTAAAATTCTGTAATAATCTAGTCAGTAAGAGATTATTATAGTAAACATTTAACACAGTCAAGTATTAAAGTTACAAATTGTATATGTTTTGAGGCCGTGTAATTGACAGTGTGCAAATTACCCGAACTATATTCATCCAGTACCAGTATTAGAGAATCAGAGCACTCAAAGACTTCCAAGAAACTATACACATAATTTCAAACCTTTTCAAAACCTTTTCTTACCAACACAGTGCATAAAATGATGAAGGGGAAAATGTTTAGTGGTTATTACATATTTGCTGTAAACCTTTTCAAAACTTTTTCTTACCAACACAGTGCATGAAATAATGAAGGGGAAAAACGTTTTGTGCTTTTTACATATTTGCTGTAAACCTTTTCAAAACTTTTTCTTGTGCCAACACCACTCATAAAATAATAAAAGGCAACACTTCAACATAAAGCATGACATTTTAATTTAGTATCTCTTTACTACTAACTCTATTCACAGTATATTTTGTGAGCGGTATCCTCATATACAGGGGTACACAAGAATATGGAAACAATGTAAACACAATGGCATTCAAAACCACTTCCTGGTCTCTCAGAATAGATAAATATAGGTCCAGTATGGTTTTTCAAGATATCTTATACCATTCTTCTCGCAAAATAGTGGTAAGTTCAAGTAATAATGATGGAGATCATGAGTGATCATGTGCCTTTATCTCCAGAGTACAAAGGCTCAATAATATTGAGATCTGGTGATTGTTGTGGCCAGGGAGATGCAGTAGTTCGTCCTTGTGCTCACAAAACTGGTCTTCAATTATGCAAGATGTTTGAATAGGGGTCCTGTTGTCATGCATCACAGCATCATCATTCGAGAACAGGCATTGTACCATGGGGTGCTTCTAATCAGCCAAAATGTTCACATAATCCTTGGCAGTAATGTGACTTTGCAGAGTACCTGTGGGAATACTACGATATGGCTGCCCAAATCATCACCAAACCCCTGCCATGTTTCTCTCTTGAGAAGTAAACTTGCTCAGATGTTGGAAACAGTGTGCAACAAGACTCATCAAACCATATGACTTTCTTCCATTCCTCCATAGTCCAGATTTTACAGCTTCGGCTTCACATTTTCCTGTTACAGGCATGTGCATCAGTTGTTTTGTTTTGGAATACCAGCTTGCTCTGCAATTTCCAGCTTATGGAGCACCCTTGTTCTGGTGCTGACAGGGTTGCGAATGCGACATTCATTTCTGCAGTGACCTTTGCAGTTGCTGTTCTCGTATTTTTCATCACAATCCTCTTCAATGACCATCTGTTGTGGCCACTCAACACACATTTTCGTCTTAGAGGATGATGTTTCTCCACTTTCCCTGCATGCACTATAAATCTTCGACATGATGGCCCTTGAAACACCAAATACTATAGCTATCTTGGTTACAGAAGCACTCACAATACGAGCACCAACAAATTTCCCACATTTTATATCACTGAACTTCAACATAATATACTCACAGCTACACCAAACACTGTTCTGAACACGACTGACACTTTCAACGTATTGAGGGCTTTGCACAGGCAACGTTCGAGGTTAGATACAACAGCGCAACTTGCAGTCTTGGCTAACACCTGCATTTATGTTCAAACATGCATTTCTCACCGTGTTTCCACAGTTCTGTCCAACCCCTGCACCACTGAATGTACACTCTTTGACCACGGAGACTAAGCCTGAGTTGTTCATTTAAGGGACCAATAAAACTGGCCAACCTTCAGAATGCTACATCCGGCCATGTGCACAATCTGGCAACACTGCAGGATGCGGAAGTGTCTGGAAGAAGCATTAACTCCTGCTTGAATTGTTAAAGTGTTGTATCTGCTTTTGGTCTAGTGATAAACACTGTGCAATGCAGGCACAAATTATCGAGTTTGAGTCCATACCTTCCTTTAATTTTTAAACCTCATTTCATCTGTCTGCTAAAGGTATCAGTCGAACAGAACTTCAAAAATAATTTGCTTCACATTCTAATCTCCAGTGGTCACAAATCTTTACAGAAATATGTTCACAAAAGTACTCATGGCTGCGTCAAGATCAGAGCCACTTACGCTCCAGAGTTTCCTTTTCCTACAGCAGCCACCCACCACCGGCCACCTGACACTATCTGCTTTCCGTCCGGATGAACATGGCACAATGCACCTTGGGCATGTTTCTGTTCTCGCATTGGTAAGCATAACATTGTTTATTACTGTATATTGATTTTCTGCATGAAATAACTTTATTAAACTGAGTGAACACCATGCAGTACCACAACATACTCTGGTTGTTATGACTGTGTTTATCAATTGTCATTTCCTTATTTCAAGTTCTAGTATTTTTCTTCCAGTTATGAACTGGATTTTGCATGCTTGAATCTTATGAACATTGTTTAAGCATTATAAAATACAATCAGAAGTGAAAAGAGATCTAACATTTGTGACATATTGTTTACTTTGAGTTTAATAGAGGGTAGAGAGGTAATATGAAACATTTGTCTGACATGAACAATATTCCAAATTCCGGAAGTCTCCATAATTGACATTTGTGATGAACTGTAACCATTTAATCTTTGTGTGACATTTGCATTCTACATCTACAAGGATACTCTGCAAATCACATTTAAGTGCCTGGCAGAAGGTTCATCGAACCACCTTCACAATTCTCTATTATTCCAATCTCGTATACTGTGCATAAAGAATTAACACCTATATCTTTCCGTACGAGCTCTGATTTCCCTTATTTTATCGTGGTGATTGTTCCTCCCTATGTAGGTCAGTGTCAACAAAATATTTTCGCATTCGGAGGAGGAAGTTGGAGATTGGAATTTTGTGAGAAGATTCCATCGCAATGAAAAACGCCTTTCTTTTAATGATGTCCAGCCCAAATCCTGTATTGTTTTTGTGACACTCTCTCCCATATTTCACAATAATACAAAACGTGCTGCCTTTCTTTGAACTTTTTCGATGTACTCGGTCAGTCCTATCTGGTAAGGATCCCACACCGCACAGCAGTATTCCAAAAGAGGACGAACAAGTGTAGTGTAGGTAGTTTCCTTAGTAGGTCTGTTACATTTTCTAAGTGTCCTGCCAATAAAGCGCAGTCTTCGGTTAGCCTTCCCCACAGTATTTTCTACGTGTTGCTTCCAATTTAGTTGTTTGAAATTGTAATACCTAGGTATTTAGTTGAATTTACGGCTTTTAGATTAGACTGATTTATCGTGTAACCGAAGTTTAACGAGTTCCTTTTAACACTCATGTGGATGACCTCATACGTTTCGTTATTTAGGGTCAACTGCCACTTTTTGCATCATTCAGATATCTTCTCTAAATCGTTTTGCAGTTTGTTTTGATCTTCTGATGACTTTATGAGTCGATAAACGACAGCATCATCTGCAAACAACTGAAGACAGCTGCTCAGAGTGTCCCCCAAATCGTTTATATAGATAAGGAACAGCAAAGGGCCTATAACACTACCTTGGGGAATGCCAGAAATCACTTCTGCTTTACTTGATGACTTTCCGTCAGTTACTACGAACTGTGACCCCTCTGACAGGAAATCAAAAATCCAGTCACACAACTGAGACAATATTCCATAAGCACGCAATTTCACTACGAGCCGCTTGTGTGGTTCAGTGTCTGAAGCCTTCCGGAAATCCAGAAATACGGAATCGATCTGATATCCCCTGTCAATAGCGCTCAACACTTCATGTGAATAAAGAGCTAGTTGTGTTTCACAGGAACAATGTTTTCTAAACCCATGTTAACTGTGTGTCAATAGACCATTTTCTTCGAGGTAATTCGTAATGTTCGAACACAATATATGTTCCAAAATCCTGCTGCATATCAACATTAACGATATGGGCCTGTAATGTAGTGGATTACTCGTACTACCTTTCTTGAATATTGGTGTGACCTGTGCAACTTTACAGACTTTGGGTACGGATCTTTTGTTGAGTGAATGGTTGTATATTATTGTTAAGTATGGACCTAATGCTCAGCATACTCGGAAAGGAACCTAATTGGTATACAGTGTGGACCAGAAGACTTGCTTTCATTAAGTGATTTAAGTTACTTTACTACTCTAAGGATATTTACTTCTACATTACTCATGTTGGCAGCTGTTCTCGATTCGAATTCTGGAATATTTACTTCATCTTCTTTTGTGAAGGCAAGGGTCATATGTCGGATTTAGGAGTACTGCATAGTCTAATTCAAAGCAACAAAAATGAAGAAATTAATGTCTGAGCTCTAGCAAAAGACATCTCCTTGAGCAAAGGGCAGTGTGAATAGATAATGCACTGATGGAAATAAAAATGACAAAACCAAGGACGACTTGTGAGACATAAATGAAAGTTGTTAAGTGTGTTTCTACATCTGAAACATGATGTCTATTAAAATTTCACGCCAGTCACATAAGAGTGGCACTAGTAGTGCCACTATGAGAATGCAAATCAGGTTTGCTTTAAATACACCTTGTAACTGTCATGAGCATTAGTTATCTTTGAGAGCAAATCTGGTGAGCTAATGTTAGTCAAGAGTGCCTTTAAGGTGACAAAGATGCCATTATCAACACCTCACTGAATTTGAACGAGGTCATGTAATAGAGATACGACAAGGTGAATATTCCTTCTGTGACACTGCAAAAAGACTTGCCAGGAATGTAGCCACTGCACACATTGCTGACAGCAGTGGTCACTAGAATGTATGGTTGCAAGAAGACAGGGCTCCAAATGGCCACATGACACTACCGAGAGGAAAGATCGTTCACATTCAATATAAGGCTCTGGAGGATCGTACTTCATCTGCAGCATCAATTGAACACCACAGTTGCACAACGCACTGTTAAAAATTGGTTACTTCAAGGACAGCTCTGAGCCAGATGCCATGTAGCATGCATTCCACTGACCCCAAATCACCACCTTATAGACTTCATTGTTATCAAGCACTTGAGAGCTCGTTAGAGGGTAGAGTGAAAGTCTGTTGTGTTTTCTGATAACTGTGTATTGGTTAGAATGAGGCCAGTTGAATGCCTGCAACCAACTTGTTTGCATACTACACACATTGGACCTACACCTGGAGTTATGGTCTGGGGTGCAATTTTGAATGACAGCAGGAGCACTCTCATGATTATCCCACATATCCTGACTGCAAATTTGTATGACAATCTGGTGATTCGATGTGTTGTGCTGCCACTCGTGAACAGCATTCCAGGGACTTTTTTCCAACAGGAAAACACTTGCCCACATACGACTGTTGTACCCCAACATGCACTACAGTGTGTCAACATGTTGCCTTGCCCTGTTCGATGACCAGATCTGACCCCAATCGAGCACATATGGAACATCAGACAACTACTCCTGTGTCACCCAGAAACAGCATTAATTGTCCCTTTCTTGACGGACCAAGTGCAACAGGCATTGAACTCTATCCCAGAAACTGACATCTGTACAACACAATGCATGCACACTTGCATGCTTGCAATCAACATCCTGGTGGTTACATCTGTTATTTGTGTACCAGCATTTCATACTTCCAGTGGCTTTTCTCACACTTACATTAACCTGTGATCTTGCAATGTTAATCACTTGAATATGTTTCCTAGACAACATTACTGAAATTTCATTACTCCATATTAATTATCTTTCGGTGTTGCAATTTTTTTCTGCATCTGATGGCACAAAAAGTGTTTTCTGCACTACAAACTCCTTCCCCATGGGGTGCCCATCACAGCCGGCATTTCTTGTTTACAACTGAGGCACCTTTTGGTCCCAGAGAAAGAATATAACCAACAAAACTGCATCACGTGTTGCTGCTATATCATAACGCACTCTGCTGATTTCACAAATGAAACTATCCAGGAGTTTATTTGGAAAGTCATCCCTCATACTCTTATTCTTCTGATCTTGTACTCTTAACTGTTTACCTTTCCCAACCCTTTTCAAATAAACGTTACGAAAATTCCTGGCACTGTGGACTTTGAAATATCTTGTGTTTAAGTACTGTTCTGAGTCATACTAAAGTAGTATGGAAGTGTGACAGTTGGAGTGGACGTGCAAAGAAATGTGGTTAATAAACTAGTCACTGTAACCAAAATTTTGTACTCACAAAAACCAAAAATTTTGTCAGCAGAAGCAGAAAAAGACATTATCAAGTGTAACAATACCAGAGAAAGAAAGTTGCTACTCGCCATATAATGGAGATGCTGAGTCGCAATAGGCACAACAAAAAGATTACCACACAATTATAGCTTTTGGCCATTAAGGCCTTTGTCAGCAGTAGACTCACATACACACACGCACACACACACTCACACAAACACAACTTGCACACACACGAGTTCAGGAAGATCACTACGTGATGAAATTGCAACTAATTGCATCTTTCATTTTGTGATTTATCTGTCCTAGTCACTTCTGGGGCAATAAGGGAGAGATAAATGCCATAACTCTTTGCTAGTTCTGAGATACTGGGGTTGCACTGTAAAGTGAAGGCTGTGTTGGCTCTCGGTTCCAATCTTGAAAGTTGCCAGTGACAGAGCTTCAACCAGCCAGCTCGCAAATAAATAAGTGAATCTAAAGGAAACCTCTCCATCACATGTCTTCTTGCTACATCCAGTACCCCATAGTGTAAGGGCAAAAAAATGATACTGCACAGTTGATAATCCCTTTTTTTGCTTCTGCCGTCATAATTTTTGGTTTTTGCGAATATACAGCTTTTGTGACACTGAATATTTTATTACCTGGGTTTTATTCTGCATCCCCTTCAACTTCCATATTTCCAAACCACTCTAATAAAAAATGGGAGAGAATGTCATCACAGGCAGTTTCAAAGCCCAAAGTGCACAATATTTAACAATTCATACTGGTTTAGGCAAGCACATGTTGCACATACTTTGTTTTATTGAAATAATTGTGGTAAGTTGTAGTTCATTTGTATTAGTAAATGCATATTTTAATAGTGTTTTTTCCGTTGCTTTATTGAACACACAGTAAACATAAGAGAGGAGTAAATCATCAACAGCATATTCTCTAAAATTATCTAAAATTCACTGATTGTGCTCAGGTAGTTTATTGATTCCACGACTGTAGGAACATACTGGTTTGATGTCAATGATGTCTTCAACCCAGCTCTGTAATGTGTTTTCACCCAGAAAACGATTTTCTTTACAGTTGGTCAATAAGGAGCAAAAAAGCTAAACATTTGAGAATGTGAGATTAGAAAAATAGTGTATGTGGGATGACTTCCCAACCAAATCCCAGATAGTTTTGTTTTTGAAATCAACAGAGTGCATTATCATGCAGCAGGAACAGTTGATGCAGTTTTGTTGGTTGTTTCTCTTACAATATGTCTCAGTTCAAAATGACAAATGCCAGCTGTGATGAGCACACCTCTGGGGAGCAGATCGTAGTGTACAACACCATTTTCATGCAACCAGAGGCAAAATATTATCTGTTCACACAGCCCTTTGCTTGAGGAGATATCTTTTGCTGGAGATGAGCCACTAATTTCTTCATACAAAGTTAGTGTAAAGACAAAAGTTGTCACCAGTAACAATATTGCATAGGAATACTCAATCGGAAACTGAAGTTCCAGTAAACAGTAAATGCAATAATAGTCACCCCTTTGATTTTTGTAGCTTTGGATTAGAGCATCCTACATCCAACTTCTGGAAGTTGCCTAATGAACTTAAATGTCACACAAAGATCAAAAGATTGCAATTCATCACAGATGTCAATTTTCAAGACTTCCTGAATGTGGAAAATCAATCATGCTAGAATAATCTTTCTTGAAACAAGAAAATTGTTTTCTGATGTGATTTGTCTGACAGCACTTGGCCTACACAGACAATACAAAAGTTTCAAGCTGCCTTCACTCCTCTATTAACACTCCAATCATGGGAAATTATCAGGTCTTTCTGTAAAAAATTGTGGACCAATTTTATCTACATCTATACTCTACAAACCTCTGTGAGGTGCATGGCAGAGGGTAAGTCCCAGTGTACCAGTCATTAGGGTTTCTTCCTGTTCCATTCGCGTATGGAATGCAAGAAGAATGATTGATTGAATGGCTCTACGTGTGCTGTAATTATTCTGGTCTTATTGTCACGATCCCTATGTGAGCAATATGTAGGGGATTGTAGCATATTCCTAGAGCCACCATTTAAAGCCAGGTCTTGAAACATTGTTAATAGGCTTTCTCAGGATAGTTTACGTCTATCTTCAAGCGTCTTCCAGTTCAGTTCCTTCAGTATCTCTGTAACACTCTCCCATGGCTTAACCAAACCTGTGACCATTTGTGCTGCCCTTCTCTGTGTATGTTCAATTTCCCCTGTCAGTCCTATTTCGTATGGGTTCCACGCACTTGAGCAATATTCTAAGGTAGGCTTATTTGATAATTGGAACAGTGATAAGGATTGTATTAAAGGGACAAACAAGAAAAGTAAAAGCTGAATTTAGAAGTGATTTTCAATTAACATTTAATGTCTGTACCTACAAATTGTACATAAATCATACTGCAGTTATGAAGGTTGAAGGACATGAAAAGGAAGCATTAGTTGAAAATGGAGTGAGACAGGGTTGTAGCCTGTCTATCATTTTATTCAATCTGTAGACTGAGTAAGCAGTAAAGAAAACTGATGAGAGATTTTGAAAGAGAATTAAAATTCAGAGAGAAGGAACAATACTTTAAGGTTTGCTAATGACATGGCAATTGTGTCAGAGCTAGCAAAGGACTTGGAAGATCTATTAAATGGACTACATAATGTCTTCAAAAGAGGTTTTAAGATAAATATAAAAAAAAGTAAAACAAGGGTAATGAATCACAGTTAAATTAAATCAGGCAATGCTGAGTGAATTAGATAAGTAAATGAGACACAAAAAGCAGTTGGTAAGTTTTGCTATTTGGGTGTTAAAATATCTGATGATGGCCAAAGTTAGTAAGATTATAAAATACAAATTACAAATACCAAGGAAAGTGTTTCTAAGAGAGAAATATTTTAACATCTGATATAAATTTAAAAAGTCTTCTCTGTAAGTATTTGTCTGGAGTGCAGCCTTGTACAAAAGTGAAATATATACGGCAAGGAATACAGATGAGATGAAAATAGAAACTTTTGAAATGTACTGCTGAAGAATGCTGAAGATTAGTTGGGCAGATTGAGTAACTAACGAGGAGGCACTGAATAGAATTGAGAGGAAAGGAATTTATTACATAAATAGACTAAAAGGAGCAATCTGCTGAGAGGACATATCCTAAGGAACCAAGGAATAGTCAGTTTGGTAATGGGTGGTGGGAAAGTAAAAATTGTAGAGGGAGCCCAAGGCTTGACTTCAGTAATAATGTAGAGATGAAAAGGCTTTCACAGTATAGACTGAGCCATCAAATCAGTCTTCAGGCTGAAGACCACAACAACTTGTTTTAACCTTAGCCAAAACGTGTGTTTCTTAGTACTAAATAGATTTATATCTATAGCGCAGCAGGTCTTGATACTTACACTTGTACAAAACTTGGCCCATGCAATTACACCTTAGCTTGTAACAACAGTTTGTGGTTTGTTACTAGCCAACTTGTTATTTGTTCTTCATCTTTTCTTTAGCAACTATTCTGCCATGGCCAAATTTTTTGACAACTGGAAACAGCTCATTTGATAATTATTTTTATTCTGTTGTTGGATGTCCTTCGTTCAAAACAACTCTCTAGCTCACCAGTTAACTGGACCAACGGAAACAAGTCCAGCTAGTGATTTTCGGCCATGTACATCTCACCTTCCAGTTTTGCAAGCCAGCTCACTGCATGTTAAGCTACCTCCCAGTGAGTCATCATTTTTCAGAGCAGTAAATTTTTGTTTTATCATGCAGTCTTATTTTTAATTTTCATTGTTACAAGGCCTTTGTGATGATGTTCAGATGACTGTATCTGACACTTCTCTTCAATTTGGAATATTTACATACAAAATTAGTGGCAGAATGCAAGTGTATTATAACTCAAGATACATGCACACTGCATTCAAAATCTTATGACTTATATGTTAAACATTCCCAGAATATTTAAACTCTGTCCATCCTAATATAAATTTCACAATATAAATAGGAAAAAAAAAAAGAAAAAAGCCAGCTAGCTTTCCTCAACGTGTTAGTTGAGAGAAGAACAAGTAGGCCCCTGGATCAAAGTACCTTGACCCATCACCATCCATCACAAAGAAATTCTGTGCTAAAGACTCTGGGACATAGAGCTCAAATGCTGTCAGAAAACGAGAGCCTCAGTAAATAATTACAATGCCCATGAGTAGTGTTCCCACGGAATGGGTATTCAGATTGACAAATTGAGCAGATGTTGCAGCCACAATCAATAATGCTTGAGGAAGCATTTGGTGTCTGAGAAAGAAAAAGAAATGCTTATCTACATTCTGCTGTCCCAAATTCTGCATGCAGGTTACATAGCCAGTCTAGAGCAATGGCGAAGTTCTGCATTCCAGCCCTAGACAGGCCAATCGGGTCCAACTGACAACCATGTCATCCTCTGCCAATTACATCACTGGATGTGGTGTGGAGGGGCAAGTGAGCAGCACATTGCTCTCGTCGTCATTGTCCTGACCTTGGAACCGCCACTAACTGGTCAAGTAGCTCCTCAGCTGGCCTCATGAGGCTGAGCACACACCATAAGCCAGTCTATGGGGGTACCAAAAATTTTTACTGCCATTTCTAAGTTTTTCCTCATTTACAAGTTCATCTGTGATGTTCAAGTATAGCCCATTCTGGTCTACAAGCCAGGTAAGAGCACTACTTCAGGACAGGTCCTAGTGAAAATCAGAAATTGAACTTGGTTATAAACAGTGGTGTGACACCAACAACTGGTTGGAGCCCAGATAATGAGTATGCATAATGAAACACCTCAGAACAGCTAAAGTGTTCATCAAAATACTGTGCACAAACAAAAACAAAAAACAACTCAGTTGAACAGGTAGCAGCACACCATTGATCAATAATGCCAAGAAAAGGTGAGAAATCAGATTGTACCTATACTTTACCTATCATTGGGCACATTTTATAATGAAATAGTTATTTAAATCATTCCAATTAAATACAAAAATTAGTTTTAATTTTTAGGAATATGTAACTGAGGAAAAAAATTGTTAATGCAGCACCTTTTTTCCATGTTATAAATACATGAACCTTCTCAATGTATGCTTCACAAGGACATCTGAAGCTGATGTCCCATAAAAGTGACATGCTGAAGGAGAACATGCTAGGCATAGCTTTCTGCTGAATATTTAATGGGTGATGAAAAGATGCTACAGATACAAGTGTGGAACCATACTTGTAACGACATACAACAAACAGTTAATTTCAATTCCATCTCAACTTCAGCATGATGGTTATTCAGGTAATTCAGCCCCCTTACTGGTGAACACAATAGCTGATCTTTTAATAAATTGTCAGTTCCAAAATCTTATAATGGGATTTAAGATATTAAAAGAATGCAAAACTTCAGTTCATTAAGGTTTTTTCAGTTGCTTGTGCAGTCCACATGCAGTAATCCAAACACAAATAATTCAAACATAGTAAAGTTTGTTAATTTGACATCATACTTAATACATCAATACAGTTTACATTTCTGAATGTACAGTCTCCTCATTTCATTATTCATCTAGAACTCATCATGGAAAGATCGAGCTGTATCGACCATCTTGCTGTTGAGGAAGGGTCCTGCATGAGCCAGTACTTCCATTAGACTCACAGCACCATCTGCATCTGTGTCAGCAAGCTGAAGCAACTGCGAAGCTTCCTGACGTGCGTGCCGTGGATTGCGTGGGTCCATGTACATCTGAAAGTGAAAGATATTAAGCACAACTCAAAACCATGCCACTCAAGTTAATTCTTTATTACCCATTGTGATGTGCGTGTCCACGATACGCTATCAGGGAACTAGTGGACATCGCTGCATTAATATTGCTATGTATATATTTTCCACTGGTAAAGGAAAACCTTGCTAAAAGTTTGCAGAATTCTTATAGTTACATACTGCACCTGCAAACTGCGCTGTCTTTGAGTTTCATTGTTAACCCTCTGCTCTGTGTTGTCTCATCAAATTAGTTCATGCCTGGAAATAGGCAACCCAATGAACAGATTTGCAAACCGGGCTAATGTCACACCTTCCTGGACAATTCCTGTCAATGATTTGCACATGTTCATTAATGTTTGATGCGTCACAAACAGTGCCTGTATTGAGCACCTGTAGTGTGAGTTCCAAACTTGAAAAGATGCTTTAGCCATCGGTCAATGTCTATTTCTGACACATACACTCTCTCTCTCTCTCTCTCTCTCTCTCTCTCTCTCTCTGCTTCTAAGACATTAAGACATTATTTAAAATAAACATAATGTATTTCACTACCCCCTCCCTCCCCTCCCCCCCCCTCCCCCAAAAAAAAGGAAGAGAAAGAAATGGTAGTCAAAGGGTTAGGACAATAGCTTTACTCATGAACAGGATAGGGATCTGGGAACATTTCTCACACCAGCATGTCATTGTTGTCACGTCAAATTAGAGCAATAATTCAGTCTTTCAATGATAGCCTCACAAATATTCATAAAATTATATTTGATGAAGTAAAAATCTTGACCCGCATATCAACTTTTTGATATTCTGTCACCAAAGAGGCCACTGAGATCAAGTTGCACAACAACTTTCACTGGGACAGTGGAAATATTCTTAGTCTTGCATGGAGTGTTGAGAGACTGCAGAGAGATTCAGAGACTTGTTTGTGTTTCAATGGCACCAACAGCATCACAGACAATAACAAACACAATCTTTGGCAACATGAGGGCAGAAAGTTATTCCTGATGAAGAAGACTGATATTACTGTCAAAAGCACAAATTTTTATTTTATTTTGATGCTGCAAGAGAATAGAGAATAATTCAAACAGGATTGTGATGACACACACTTATAAGATGAAGTGGAGCAACCGAACACATTTTAAGACCAGTCTCCTCCAGTGATTACATTTCCCACAGTTACAGTAAAAATGCTCATACGACAATTGTGTGGATTTGTCTGATTACCTACTCATCTTTTACAACTGAAATTTGTTGTCTTTATTCCCCAAATATGTTTTATAATCACATCAGATATCTTCAGTGGCAGCATGCAATGAACAGAAAATAGTATTCTAAGTTATGAAAACCATATTTATACATTTATGTCATTACTACATTTGAAACAGTCACTAGCCATTTGAAACAGTCACTAGCAACAAAATGTAGGTACATTTCATTTAAGCTCTTTTGTATCTGCATATTTATTATTAATGCATGCAACTTACTCTGTTGAACAAGTTCACAAAATCTCAGTTTGGGAGCCCACTACTGTGTGGCATCGATAGTTTGTATCGACCACGAAACTTAATATCTGTGAACTCTAAGTGCTCTCTCAAGCCTCCATCTTAACTTCACTTTAGTCGGTTCTTTGTTGTACTTCATTCTGTACGGATGCAGTGTCAAGTGTAAATATACTCGAACTATGACATATATGGGAATTAAGTTTTCTATATCCTGATTAGCGATCCCGTTCGCACAGTGGTGACCCCCAGTGTTCGTTCGTATTTTGAGTCTTCTGCGCCAATGTTTATGCAACAGGTTATATGCAGTACACAATGACCACGCCAAACCATGCCTTGTTCGAAGATGTGGAAGCACAACTCTGCTCACTTAGTTTCGTCGTTTCTTCACCGACAGCGTATTCATCATTTACCAACGCCATGTGCTAATCTCATTCGTTTTCGGCGGTTGACAACTACGCCGTTAGAGCGAACAATGGACTCGGGCTTCGCGTCACTTGATTATGCCCATCCGACAGTGAAATGTGAACTGAACAATATTTTGAATTGTGTCTCTTCAAATCGAGTGTTTCACGAACAAAGTGATCTCCATTCTCCACGTGTTTAGCCACCCACCAGCATGCTACATTGGTTACTGTTAGGCCGTGTGCAACGCCACCATTACTACAAACCATGCTGGAACTGTTCCATGCACGTGGTGTTCCAGTTGTGTCTAATTTACATGCACAATTCAGTGTTTCGCGTAACATGGACCCCTTACTTAACCTCAGTGTCCCACAACATGAACTACAGGCATGTTATGCATCAGATAGTTTCCACGCAGGTGGCGTTCTCAACCCCCCCCTCAAAAATTGTGGGGCTCCCATTTCCGATCGCTCAACTGCCTGCCGCTCCCACAGCACCGCCATTGTCTGCCGCGCCGGTCTCTCGCCCTATTCCGGAAGCGTGTTGTTCCCACGGTACTGTCCATGCCTGCCGTGCCACATTTTTGTGACAGTCAACTATGCCAGCTGCCGCAACTACGGATTTGCTCGCATGGTTTAAATCTGGTCATACCGTGTCGGACTCTGACTTAACCTCAGTCCAGCTGCTAGCCTAGGAGACACCGAAACCGCCGTCATCACCCCCCCCCCCCCTGGCCGCCTGCCGAAGCTACCACCCTTATACGAGGACAACCCGGCATCGTGTTTCGCACTCATCGACCGCCTCTTTGAGTTACATCATGTGTCTTACGACAACTCAAACTTTCTCTGCCTCGCCACACACCTCCATGACCATTCATATTTGATTTGTGACCTGCTCCTTTCACCGCCACCTGCACCAAAATACGAGTTTGCAAAGAAGACTATAATGGAATGACTTGCCTGCTCACCACAAGTGTTAATAATCAAGATTCTCTACGAGGAGCACCTGGGGGAACACACCCCCTCACAACTCTGGTGCCACCTTCGAGTGCTCGTGAACGAGCATACCATGCCTGACGCTACACTATGGGCTGTGTGATCTGGCAAACCACCTACCAATCTACAGATCCATCTGTTACCACAGTCATTCAAGTCCATCGGCTCCTGTCTACACATCGCTGACCAGTTGTATTCGCTGCTGCAGCAACATCAGCCAGTTCATTCCACACCGTTCTTTGGCACAGCCGCCCCCGCATACCGATCTTCGACTGGCAGAGGCAGGACTCTCTCTGCCGTCACCTTGTCTACTTCTCCTGGCAGCGTCGGCGCACTCTCTCCACTGTCTGAGCACTCCAGGATTGCCCATACACCTTACGTACCGATCTATTTACTGGAACAAATCAACGAGTTCAAGCCGCAGTCTCCACCTCCTCCTCACCTTTTCTGATGGTACCACAAAGTGTTCGGTGATGACGCCAAGAAATGCAGGTTGCCATGCCAACACCCAAATGCTGACCACAGGAACTAAGAGACGCCGAGTCCTTCAGGGAACTTAACAGGCGTCCTCATACATTACACTCCGTTCACTTATCCGCCCGGATGTGTGGTCGTCTCTATGTGACTGACAATGCATCAAGTCTAGCTTTTCTGGTTAACACTGGTGCTGATGTGTCGATCATACCTACTTCAATGGCTCCACCCGCTTCCTCACAGACGAAGTCACTTCTACGAGCTGTCAACGCAACGACGTTACCTACCTCAGGCTCAGTAAAGGTTATGGTGACTCTATCTCCTTCTCTATGTTTTCCATGGACATTCTACATTGTCAACATCAATGAACCCAATCCTCAGTATGGATTTTTTGTCTCATTACAAACTATCTCTGAACGTCGTACACGGTTCAGTGCTCCACCATCCTACAAACACTCACATACCGTACACCTGCACCTATGTCCAATGCTCTGTTTCCACCACAACATACGATATCATACGTGAGTGCTCCGCCCTCGTGGGCAACATTGTGACCTGCGTTACCGACCTACTGTCAGAATACGACTCAGCGACGCAACTCCGCCAGGACAACGAGAAGCTGAAAAAACGCATTGCATCCCCTTGCAGCGAGCTCGTAGAGGCTCGCACCTCGCTTCTGCAACTGCAGTCCACGGCGCTGCCACCTAACAACTCTCATCAGGTTGGTCAACAAAATTTACTTGCGTGTGACATTCCTACACCCCCGTCGTGCTCGCCTCATCCAATGCCGTGTGTTTCAAACAGTGCTGCTAGTGACAATCACGCATGGGTTGTGACCACACTCACCGTGCGTATTGATAAACATTCCTCCTCTCTCACTCACTGGCCACATGACCCAGCAGCCATTGTGGCCCCACGTGTGATGCCAGTGCTGCTCTCGAGCGTGCCAGTTGTCCAGTGCAAGGTTAACAGCGGACAGTTGCCGCCCGTTCCGCTTTGCTCGACGCTGCACACACACCCACCCTCTTCACACAAGCACACTCCGCGCTCCCGTAAGAGACGTGTGACTTTTGTGCTGCCTTTCCCCACTTGCGCTAATGACTATGCCTCATTGCACCCTACTCGTCCGAAGACTCGGCGCCAGGACGTTAACCAATCTCATGTGCAGTTCTCAGTTTCTTCCCTCACTGATGGAACAAGAAACAAGATAGTTACCACTCCCGGCCCTCCTCTTAGGCATAAGGTCCAATGCCTCAATCCTATCAAGTTGCACATGGCCTGGCAGCAGATTAATGAACTTTTGGCGGCAGGTGTTCTGCAACCCTCAGACAGCAACTGGTCTTCACCAATCCACCTCGTCCCCAAACACGACAGATCTTTTCGAATGTGCGATATTACAGACGCTTAAATGCTCGTACTGTCATGGACAATTACTCAGTGCCGAATATCAATGACTTCACTCATATGTTATTGGGCGCCACAATTTTCAGTGTTATTGACTGTAAACGCGCCTACCACCGGATTCCCGTGGTGGCGGAAGACATTCCTAAGATGGCTATTATCAGGCCGCTCAGTTTATTCCAATACCACTTCATGCCGTTCAGCCTAAAGAATGCGGCACAAACGTGGCAATGTTTTATTGACTCTATCTTGCGACAGTTTGAGTTTTGCTTTGCTTATCTGGACGACATTCTCGTTTTCAGCAGCTCAGCGGAGGAACATGAAAAATCTTCTGTCTATGGTCCTCCAGACCTTGAACTCCAGTGGTGTCGATGTCAACAAAGACAAGTTTCAGTTGCGCCAGGCGTCAGTCTCCTTCCTAGGTTACACCATCTCCACTGACGGAATACAGCCTCCCAAATCTCATGTGCAGGCTATCACGTCTCTGCCGCCCCTGGCTACTTACAAAGAGCTAGGCCATTTCCTCAGCACCATCAATTACTATTGTCGCTATCTGCCGCCTCTGTTCAGGCACCCCTGACGGATGGGCTATCAGGCACACAAACTTCTGGTATCAAATCCGTCTCTTGGACGGCTCCGATGCTAGAGGGCTTCAAGGCTCTGAAGACTTCTGTAGCTCATACTGTGACACTCGCCCATCTTGACCCCTCGGCCGAGTTATTCATCACTACGGATGCAAGCGACATCGCGGTGGGGGCAGTGTTGCAACAACGCAAGTGTGACGTGGTTTCTCCCCTTCATTTCTTCTCCAAGAAACTATCTACGGCTCAGAGAAAATATTCTGCATTCAATAGAGAGCTCCTTGCTGTTTACAAGGCAATCACACATTTAAGTCCCGACGTCGAGGGACGTTCATTTTTCGTCCAAACCGATCACAAACCACTGGCAGATGCAGTCTGCAACCCATCTGATCTGCAACCCATCTGAGGACCCACCCCCTCGACGTTACCGCCACTTTAACCTGGTATCTCAATTCACAATGGACGTCCGTTACATCAAGGATGCTGATAACATCGCTGCAGATTTCTTCTTGTGGATTGGTGTTTTTTCCTGCATCGTTGATCTTTCCGATCTGACCTCCCTCCAAGCTTCTGATGAAGATTCTCAGGCTCTCCTTCGAGACCCACAAATGTCACTTGTTTTCACAATGGCTTAATTTCCTGGCATTTCCGATGAGGTGTGGTGTGATTCTTCAACCGGCCCCACCCAGGCTGCACCGACAGGTTTTCGACGCCCAGCATAACCTAGTCCACCCAGGCATTCGAGCCACCACACGTCTCATGTGAGAATGTTTTGTTTGGAAGAATATCAAACGGGACTGCCAAACCTGGGCATGCAGCTGCATCGCTTGTCAGTGCAACAAGATCAGCCGCCACACCTCCTCGCCTATGGGCAAGTTTGACATTCCCGCAGGACGATTCCGTCACATACATATTGATCCGATTGAGCCTCTTCCTCCTTCGGAGGGCCATAGATATATCTTATCAACTATCGACAATTTGTCTCGCTCGGTCGAGGCTGTCCCTCTCTCTAACATTACTGCCGAGTCGGTAGCCAAGGCTTTCATTGGGTCGTGGATCACTCGTTTTGGGTGCCTGACCACTATCACCACCTGCCTGACCACTATCATCACCGATCAGGGTCGACAGTTCGATTCCTCCCTTTTCATCATCCTCTGCAATATCTGTGGTATTAAATAAATACACACTACCACCTATCACCCACAAAGCAATGGGTTGGTGGAGAGATAGCACTGCACCCTCAAGACAGCCCTTTGATGCTATGATTGTCTCTGGTCGGAAGCTCTCCCGTGGGTGCTACTTGGTCTATGCTCGACCTATAAACCTGACCTACAGGGGACTATATCCGAATTTGTTTTTGGCAAGAAGCCAGTCCTACTGGGGGAACTTATTCTTCCCCAGGTTAGCGAGGATCTTCCCCCCTCGCCAGATTTCATTTGCCAGATGTGCACACATTTTCAACAAACGCGTTTGCACCTACCCATCAGTTACTCACTGCTCGAGACTTATTTTCCCACCACACTCTCCGACTGCTCCCATGTCATGCTGCGTGATGATGCAGTTAGGCAGCCTGTTCAACCTCCTTATCTTGGTCCCTACAAGGTCCTGCGGCAGGGGGACATGACTTTTGATATCATGATTAAAGACCACACACAGACAGTTTCTTTGCATCGCCTGAAGCCGGCTTTCGTCGACCTGATGGTCTCACACCGCTGCAGTCGGACTCTGCAGATGATCCATCCTTGATTGAGAATGAAGACGTGCTCCCATCAACCTCCCGCACACCTCTTCCGCTGAAGACTGTTCGCCACCGTTCACTGGTTTCCCGACCTCGCCCCCTCTTTCACCCTGCGCAGGTTTCGCGCCCTCACCTTCAACATCGGAGACACACACACCTACTATCAGTTTATCCTGCACCGAGTGAATGACGTTTCTATAGTGACATTCAACGACCGAGTGCTCATTCTTTTGACAGGTACCTAGGTCCCGCCTTCGGACAGTTCCTTACACGTCAACATTGCACACAACCTCACACTCCCAAGTGAGTGTGACTGATCATCTCTATATGCTTTCATTTCTACGGACGGCTCGATCCACTTAAGGGCCACACATTCCTCCGCCATGCCGTTGACTGCCCAATCCGCTTACTCCCAGGCTGGCCGCCATCTCATCCGGCCATGGTGGCTGACAGACTACGAAGTGGACCTGCCTCTCGCCACTCCATCTGCATAACCCACTTCGTTCAAGATGGAAGTACCTGTTGTGCACCTGCCTACACGCACAATTTCCACTGACGTCGATGTCCGCACACCCTCACCCTTAGACATCTGTAGTACTCCGTACTGTGAGGGGGGGAGGGGGAAGGGGAAGGGGGATCTGTGTGGCGTCAATAGTTTGTATCGACCACGAAACTTAATGTCTGTGAACTCTAAGTGCTCTGTCGAGCCTCCATCTTAACTTCACTTTAGTCAGTTCTTTGTTATACTTCATTCTGTACGGACACAGTGTCAAGTGTAAATATACACGAGCTATGACATATATGGGAATTAAGTTTTCTATATCCCAATTACCAATCCTGTTCCCATAACTGAATTCAGGGGAGGCACAAGTCGCATTGCAGCTGGAGAAAAAAAAAATCTCCAACCCCAAACAACAACAGTCTGCCAACTCCTTACTTTCAGAAACAGTTGGGTTGAGTGGAAAGAGGAGGGAGTGAATTGCAGGTCATTTAGAGCCACAGTTACAAGGAAGTCACCTTGTCTGTAAGGCAAATGTGGGTCCTTCTTAAAGCTGAGTGACCTATAGCTCCTTCCAACTTCCCCCAATTATTTCCTATCATCCATCCTGAGGAGGGCACCTATGGTTCCAAAAAGTAGGAATACTGTCATAATTTATTTTTGTGTTTCTGTTAGCTGTAATGGAAGTTGCATTTCCTTAAAATAAGTACCAGCCAGCTCATCTTGCTTTTCGCGAACTTCTAAATTTTCATTCTGATACTTCTTCTCTATCAATTAATAGCTGTGTATATCAATGCTATGTCTGTGGAAGACACCAATTTCATTCCACTAGAGATTCTCATTATGTGTGACAGGTCGTCCAGTTTTGGTGTTTTGTAACTGAGCTGTTTTTCGCTGTCATGCAATGTGAGAATTTACTATGTGATATTTTGTAGCAGGGAAAGAAAGTATAACAAGACTGGGCACAACATGAATGCTCCCACTCCAGATATCATGAGCTGAGTAACATTGCAACTATGTCTCATATATTGACATTAATTTGCTAGCTCTTTCCTTTCTTTTGGATAGATTCTACTGATGCTGATTAGTAAAAAAATTGTAAATTCATCAATGAAAATACAATATTTATTTATCTTGGAATTCATAAATATTGTAGAACATACACAGTTCATATTTTCACTGAAAAATCCTTCATTTTCTCTTTTATAGATTGTGTATGTGGCAGTCTGTTTTGATAGTGTTAGTATGTACATCTTGTTGATGATGTAGAAATTATTTCTCACAAGCTCTCACTAACTTCATTATGAGTGGTGTTTGTGTGAGAACATAAGTGTACGCAAGCTTGTGCATCAATTACACATAATCTCACAATGTATGAACTGTGTTTCACAATTGTGAGATCACAGTTGATGTACTTTGATTGTTAGGATATGAAATGTAGCTTCTGTGAGTTGTGACAATGCATGGCTAAGGCTTTCTGGTCATGACAATCAAAGTTTGGTGGCTTGTTTTTTGCATGCACAACACAGTGTAGTAGTGTTTCAAAGTCAGTCAGAATTGTTACGAGACATTGTTAAAGTGGTCCCGTAAAGTGTGTTCGGCCATATTTAACATCAGCGCAAGCGTATGGGTTGCCATCCTGGAATGAATTATTTCTGAAAGCATTGTGTTGTTACAATCTTATGGCATGATTTTATTATTCTAATTCCATAATTGCTATTGACTAATGAATTGATAAATCAATAGCTTCATATCAACTGTTGCACTTTCTGAACTTCGTCCACTGTTAATTAAATATTTTTAATTAATTGACTCATCACAAAAAGGAGAGGTGTAATTACCAATAAGATGACTCTAGTGTAACCTCACAACTGGTGATGCTCATGTTGGGCTATGACTTCACTGTAGTGGTGTTTAATTTTTATAAAAGGTGTGATTTGCTGGAAAGAGGCCATGTGCCATACTTGACACTGAATACTAACAGTGACAATCCATCAGGAGTGTATGAGATATCAATATGCCCGAACAATCCAACCATAAATGTTGATTCTGAATACAAACCAGGAATTCTGTTAAGTAAGAGTAACTCAAATAGTGAGAATAATGACCTTACGGAACTGATCACCAGCTCAGTAATTGAAGCTACACCAACAATTAAACATGGAGTAGTAATGGTGGGACTAAGTCAACTGCTTACATACATCAAGGCAAATGGATAATTATGATGGTCTTAAACAACAAACTTCTGAAGTTACTAATCATGTGGAGGATCCAGGTTGGAATATCAGCAATATTATTAAATGGACAGGTTGCTACTCACCTCAAAGATAACACATTGAGTTGCAGACAGACACAATGAAAAGACAGTTACAAATTAACTTACGGCCAAAGCTTTCTTCAGAAAAAAGAGAAATGCACTCACATTCACATAAGCAAGCACACTTCACACACACACATAACTGCTACATCCGGCCATTTTGGCCAGTCTGTTCAACAAGCCAAGAAGCCTGCAGTTGACAAAAGAGATTCAGAGTATGCTGGCTATGGGAACCATCCAGCTATCAGACAGTGAGTACTGTAGTCCTATACATGCAGTAACAAAGCAAAGTGGTACTGTCAGGATTATATTAGATGCCAGAGCAATCAACAGGATAATTCTTCTGAAAAAGAGATCAACCTGAAAATTTAAAAGTGCTATTACAGTGATTTAATGCTGTCAAATATTTAATCAATTTTGATCTCACCAGCAGTTAGTGGCAACTTTTATTGCAATTAGAGAGCTGAAAGTACACTGCATTTCTACACGAAGGTAGGAGCTATCAATTTAAGATGACCCCATTTGGTTTAAATGTATCTTCTGCTACCTTTATACGGTATTGATCAAGTAATATGACCAGAACTACTTAAGACCATTCTTGTATATGTGGATGATAAATAAATAAATAATTTGTCCAGCATCATGGGAGGAACATGAATGTCTTGGCAACTTGGATAGTGTCCTCAGTGCATTTAAGAGAGCTAGATTTACTGTAAACTTGGTGAAATCAGAGTTTGGAAAGAAACAAATAAGACTTCTTGGGCACATGATCATGCAAGTAGGGACTGAACCCAACCCACAGGAGATGAAGACAATTGAGAACTATCCTGTACCGATGTGTATAAAACAGTTTATAGCATATCTGAGATTTGCCAGATTGTACCATCACTTTTTCACTGGACACAGCCTTCTGTTACCTCTTTTATTGAACCTACTGTAGAAAGATGCAGTATGGACTTTGGGAGAGGAGCAGCAGAAGGCTTTTGAAGGTATTCATTCAGACTTGTTATCTGCATAATTCTAAGCCACTGAGATTTGGCACAACTATTTTTTCTAGACTCAGAAGTAATGAACATGGCTTCAGATCCCATCTGTTTCAAGGGTATGAGGTCAATAGTCAAAATGAGGACCGTAAAATTGCATTCACCAGCAAAGCACTAACTACGTAGAAAGAAAATACACCATTACTGAAAGAGAAGCATTGGTGGTCATGTGGGGTTTGAATAAGTTCAGATTTATTTGCTTGGAAGATACATCGCTGTGAGCACTGGCCATAAAGCATTATCATTTTTAATGAAATGTAAACTGACGCACAATCACCTGACAAGTTGGGCACTTGCCCTTCAGCAATACAACTTAGAAACTGAATACATACCAGAAAAAAATAATATTATTCCTGATGTGTTTTCTTGGTTACCTGAAAATGTGGGAGAAGTGAATACAGTCCAAGCAATGGTGAAGGAAATCTGTAAGAACTAGACAAAGGTCTTAGCAGGTAAGAAAGACATCAAGAAGCTGCTGAGGAATATTAGAGTCAAACAGCATGCAGATGAGATCCCGAAGACGATCAGAGACAAATGTAACAAGCCCTTAGAAGTGAGTATATGCATTTATTATTGTAAACATCAGGATGTGTTTTATCAGAGGGTGCATGCAAATTCCAATCACTGGAAATTGTGTGTACCTAGATATGTGGTGGATAAATTGATTAAATATATTCATGTCAGCTATGTGTCTTTTGGATAGAGGAAATGTATAATGAAGTTGTAGGAACAAACACTTTTTAATAACATGGCTTCTAGGCCATGTGCAGTGTTGAAAACATGCGATCTTTGTCAGAAAACAAAATTCCCTCCTACACAATAAAAGGGCTTTATATGTTATGTGATACCTGATAAACCAGAAGCATCAGAAGCCGTAGACGCTTTCAGCCCCCTACTGAAAACAAAAGTAAACTTTTCACAAGTATTAGTAGTTTTACAGGTTTTCTCAAAATACATCAAAGTTCTACCCTTTAAAGGGAGTCACCAGTAGGATAATGATCACAAAATTAACAGAGGATTATTTCATACATACTACTAAGCCAGATAGTATCTTCACAGACAATGCTTCACAGTTTTGATGACATGAATGAGAAACATTAAACTCTATTATAAAGACAAGTGATACAATGGGTAATGAAAATGATATTTCACATGTCCAAGAACTTCCTTCATGACTGTAGAGCATTATCTCCATCTAAGTAAACTGGTTCGGGATGCTACAGAGAGTTCACTAAAGAAAGTGTTGTTCCATATATATTGTTTTTACATGTGGAGCATGCCACGTGTTAAAACGGCACTCTTATTTCCACTGCCTCCTTACAAACCCACTTGCACAACACAGTACCTTTGTCTGTTCAAAAAGAAACATATGTCTTTTGTTGATGCTATGCTTTGCCACTGCAGACTTGTCGGTTTGGTTGAGGTGAATGCTCCTAACATGTTCTGGACATTGCTGCAAGAAGCAAGTTTGGCTGATGTTCTGTCTGCCACACTTGAAACTGAAGCTACAGACACCAGGTGAGGTGTCCTTACATTTAGTTGGTCTTTGACTCAAGTATATTCTTGACTTTAATCATTGGAATATGGTTTTTATGGGGTGGTTCTCTATTATCTTGGCTGTCAGCAACTGTGCGTACAGAAGGAATGCCTGGAACTTGGTTTCTTCTTCTGGATTGTTTTCCTCCTTCTTCTAACTTGGCTGGAGAATGTGTCTTACTGCATTTTTGAGTAGCCATTCTTGTGGAGTGTTTTGCACAGGTGATGTAGATCTGTAGGCAGATATTCCTTATCATGCATGGCTCATACTCTGTGTACCAGGATGGTGAGCACAGATTTACATTGGACTGTGTGGTGGCAACTATTGGTGTTTAGGTACAGGTCCCTAGGTGTCTTCTTCCTGTAGATGGAAAATCCCTGTAGTCGTCAAGATTCTTCTGTACTAAATGTCATCCATCTCCATGATGAACCTGACATTGTTGTGTATGTTGTTAAGATAGTACAGGAATTCTTGTAGGTTTTCTTCACCACATGGCCAAACCAATAATTTGTCATCCACATATCCATAGAACACCCGAATCCAGCGTCAGGTTCGCCATGAAGGTGGAAGAAAATGAATGGCACAGTGGGACAGTCTGTCTATGGAAAGAAGATGTACATGGACCTGATGACATATAGTGGGACAGTATGTCTATGGAATGAACATGTACATGGATCTGTATCTAACCTCCAACAGCCTCCACTATGCAGTGCAACACATATGTGCTCACCACCTGGCACACAGAACGCGAGCCATATACGCTAAGGGAAGTCTGCCCACCAAGTTACAGAATCTGTGCAAAATGTTTTGCAAGAAAGGCTACTTGGAGATTCAAGTAAGTTGCTCTCTTCAGCCACATAAGAAGAAGAAAGAAGACAATCCAGAAGAGGAAACCAAGCACCCATATTAGTATATGATGTAGCCTCCAGGGGCGGCAATGCAGGCACTGACCCTGGAGCCCTGTCAATCGTACAAATGCGAATAGTGTCCTGGGATAAGTTATGCCACTTGCTCACTCTGTTCATGTAGTTCTGTAAGAGTTGTTGGTTGACGAGTTGCATAAGTCACTTCTCATCTCATCATATCCCACACATGCTCAATTGGAGACAAGTCCAGTGATAGAACTGGGCAATGAAGTAACTTTATGTCTTGCAGAGCATGCTGAGTTTCACAGGCATTGTGTGGGTGAGCATTATTCTGCTGGGACAATGCATCACCTTCCTGTTGCAAGCACGGAAAAAGAAAGGGTCTAACAATTTCCGGCACGGACCAAGTGCTGGTTAGAATACCCTCTAGAAATACCAAAGATAAACAAGAGATGCAGCTTATCACACACCAGAATAAAGGCCTGGGGCGAGGCCAGTGTGTCTTGGACAAATGCACTCTACAAGATAGTGCTCACCAGGTCTATGTCGTATGCACAAACAAACATCTCCAGCCTACAGGTAGAATCTGCTTTCATAACTGAAGACCACAGAGCACCATCCCATCTTCCAAGTGATTCTGTGACGGGACCAGACAAGCTGTGCACATCAATGCTGTGGCATGAGTAGAAGACGGACTGAAGGTGTGCATACACATAGTCCCACTTCTAATAATCGGCTTGCAAACAGTTTGTGCTGACGCGTCTTCATGCACAAGCCCTCTTATCTGTGCTGTAGTAGCTGTAAGATCTTCTACTGCTGCCCTTACAATACGACGATCCTGGCGGGTGTCTGTGCTGTATGGATGTCCAGAGCATCATTAACAGGTGTCAGAATGTTCACGTGACCACAGGTACCAGCACTGTTGTGGAATAGATGCAGCACACCCACCTTGTGTGGTAATTCTCCAAAAGTGCCATCCTGCCATTCACAAGGCCACAATTTGACACCTTTCAAACTCGCTAAGTTGGCTGTAGGCAGCACTGAGTGCATCTCCACGGCATGGTTGCCAGCTTGCTTCATATACTTGCACCACATTGAGCCTTCTGGCTGTGAGCATTCCCTATTAACACTTTCGCTCCGGGCACTCGGAGCCAACGCTCCTAAGACACCAGAGTTACAGGCCGATGTCAAGACCTTGTAAGATCTGTAAGATCATGTTCTATACTGACTCAATGATGACGCCTACACTTAGAGGTTTCCATTTACAGATCCTAGATCCCTCTTTTGTATTTTTGCTCAGCAATATGTTGACTGCATTATCGTTCGTTTCATCGCCTAGAAGTTGCAACAATTCATCTGTTACCAATAATCTGAAGAAATCCATAGGAGAATTGCCAGCAGGATGAATTTGCAGAACTTCTTCCTTTGTAAATGGGTGATACTGCATATTATGTTGTTCTTTATGCCAGGACTCACCTGGATTATCTCCGTGTGACAGGTCGGGCTCTTTTTCGTCGTCGATTTCCACACAATCGTCGTGATTCATATCGTCAGATTCGGAACTGTCATGAAACAGATTCCAAAGCTGTGCTTCCATGCTATCATCACTCTGCAAATCTTTTGCAGCCTCTAAACGACAATCTCCGTGATATGCCTCGTCCTCACCACACAGAAAATCACTGTCATCTAGTACACTAAGTAACTGTTCCTCTGTCAATTTAACACTTCTCCTGCTCCTTTTCACTCTGGAAGGTCCAGGTGTTGGTTGATGCTAGCTTAGGCGCTGCAACTAAACTGAATAATCCGGCAGTGAGCGTGGATGCTTATAAGCGTCAGCTGCACTGGCTCATGGCTTGTTTTGACGCTTATAAGCGTCAGCCGCAGCGAAAATGTTAAAGGGTAGATGCAGATGGTGCTCTGGTAGCTATGCCACAATGTTGTCTGTAGGCGAACAATGTTGAAACCATTACCAGTACAGATACTATTCCCCAGGTGGCATATGCCATCATCATCGGATCAAAATCGACATCATCTTTGTAATAGTCTCCTAGTCCCCCCCCCCTTTTTTTTCCTGCCCTGCAGTGTGCATCAGGAGCATTCTGATGTGACAGCAGCAGAGGCAGCACATGTAACAGACAAGCAGCATCAGGCTTTGACACCTGGAGACCCCTCCACCCAGTCAGGAGGGGGTGGGGAGTACTACCGGCTGTGATATCTCTTATGTCTCTTCCAGAGGCATGCAGTTGGCTCACCCACTGGGCCCTTGATGTAGGAGTCTGAGTTCCAGTGGCTATAAAGTAATGAACTGCGCAGGAATTTGACACTTCGCTAGAATATGGTGAACAGGAAACTTGGTGAAACACTGTGAGAACACAAACTGATGACTCAGCTGATAATGTGAGAAGATTTCGCAAATATTATCAAAGTTACAAAGCTATTAATTTTAATGAACAGTAAATAATTTTGATACTGTACATGACTTTGAATCAGAATAAAACATAAATTTTCCCACAAGATTTTCTCCTCCTTATTAATAAAATTAACCTGAGTATAAAAATTTGTAATTTTCCACAGCATTTCTGACTCTAAATAATCTGAATAAATGTGTTCAACATGAAAATTATCAGCATCATCTCATGCTTTACTTATGAGCTGGTACTGTTTATAAACTTCAGAATTGATGCTATGATCTCCTTTTATGCTCTTAAATAATCAGCTAAGTTTTATTCTTAACTATTTCAAATCCTGTGTGGGTTCTCCGCTCAGAAAGCATTCTTTAACTGTCACTGTGTCACACATTTGTGTCTTACTGTGCAATAGCATTGCTCCATTCACCAGCAAAGAGATTGTGTTCAATTATTTCTTGAATACTTCAGAACAGACGTTTGATAAAATGGGTATAGGTGATTTACTTATTCCTATAAGCTATCTTGAAATTCAAATAGAGTCATTCAGTGAAGTAAACAGTTTCGAACAATGGAAAATCCAGGATGAAATCTGACAATACCAGAGAAGGAAAGTTGCTACTCACCATATAGCAGAGATGCTGAGACACGATAGGCACAACAAAAATATTCACACAATTATAGCTTTTGGTCATTAAGGCCTTTGTCAGCAGTAGACACACATACACACACAGTAAACAGTTTTCCATTCTGGGGATCCATATAGGCAGATTTCCAGTGATCACAAGGGTGGAGATCCTCACACTATATAGTATCTGTGAAGACTTTCAGGGCAGAACAGAGGAAGGCAGATAGCAGAGGACAACCTCCTTTGTTTGTCAAAATATGGCATTTCCCAAGTTCTAACAATTTACTAATATAACGAAAGCTTTCACAGTTGGTGTTTAGTTCTGTCAAAACTTCTGGGCTGGGTGGCTGTGGAAAGCATATTCCATTACAGCCAACTGATTAGTTTGCCCACGGTGACAGCCCCTATTATTTTTAACACTGCCTGAAGAAACAGATATTGGTGATGATATTGCAGCTGTACAAAATCTACGAAAGTTATTCGCAATTGTGAGTTATTTCTGACATTATCTGCATTGGGTATGAAGATATTACTTATAGTGGCACAAATTTTCATGTGTCACCCATACTTAATATCTCCATACTTAATGCAGCTAAAGTCAGAAAGATCCTGAAATTGTGAATGAATTTCAAAATGTCCCAACTATGTTTAGCTAACCAAGAGTCAGTACTCCTTTTGAAGTTCCGGGATATACAGCGGCCTGCTGAAAAGTTATGCTTCCAAATTTTTTATACGAAAACTCTTGAAGCTTTTTAAATAAAACAAATGTTATTAACACTTTGCATCTTTATTATTCATGTCTACATATTCACAGCCTACTGCCACTAGAGGGCTCCAAACTGTAGCATGTTAACATGGCAGCGTATAATGTAACTATGTCGGTGCATAAGAAACAGCTTGCTGTAATCAAATTTCAAGTTCAAAGAGTTCATCCACACATGGGGGACCTTCCCCTTCAGTATGAAAATGCCAGGCCACACAAGAGCTCTGTGACACCTGCAACTATCTGACGCTTTGGGTTCACTGTCATCGATCATCCTCCATACAGGTGCCATCCAATTTTCATCTTTTTCCAAAACTTAAAGAACACCTTTGAGGTCTTCACAAAGATAATGACGAAGCAGTGCAAGCAAAGGTGAAGTTGTGGCTCTGTCAACGAAGTCAAACATTCTACAGTGACAATATCAACAAACTGGTCTCTCAATGTAAGGATAAAGAATAATGATGTAGAATGTTAATAATGTCTGTTTTATTTAAAAACTTGAGTTTTAACATAAAAGATTTGTAATCATCACTTTCCGACACATACTCATACTAGGTCAATACCGCACAAAATTTTATACACACAAACTGTTGATAGTGGATGACATACATCTTTTACAGTTCTACGGAATTCATTTATTTTCTAGATGGACTTAAAAATTGTTTGAACCTCAAGCTTGGACAAAACTTTTTTGATGTCATTAGTTATCTCATTAATAAAAGAGAGAAAAACTCTCCCCTTTGTTGCCCATTGTTCCTCATTAGTCTTGGAATTATTTCCTTTGCCCATAGTACTCATTCCACCTCTTGTAATAGTAACAACTCCTGACACTGCGTTCCTGGATACTTGTACAAACTTTCAAGAAGGACATGAGTTCAAAAGCTGACATATCATGTTTCACTTGCTCTTGGTGGGCTGGGCATTCTGACTGCTCAAAACTTCCCCTCAACAATGGGTAGCTATTTTACTTCTTCTGCTTTCTGTATTCAGTACAGGTTTCTGTCTAGTTTATTTATTTTAATTTTCTTCTGAATTTGCAGGGATTCCCAGTATGTTATCTTTTGTCTGTAGGCAACTTGGAGAAGACCGTTACAGCATAATACACAACTCCACGAGTATCCAGGAATGCAGAGTAGTGGTAACCTACTGGGCTACCACCTAGAAGTCAGGCACCGGCCAATGTCTCCGACACTTGCCATCATTGCACAGCAGGTGCATATGGCGTGACAACCAGCCCACATCCACTATCTAGAAGCATAGCCACAAGGCAGCTGAGCTACCATGCACAGAGGCTCTGCAGGCACCCCCCAGTGCCACCTACCACATGCTGTCTACATACGCAATCGCTGCCCAGTCTATTCTTACTCATCGTGCCATTTACTACTTTATCTAAAACTGTACTGTACCTGTCTCACCATGTTGCATACCAAGCATCGTATCCATTGTTAACTTGTTCTGTGAGATCATTAAATATACATGTTCTGGAGGTGTTGCCTAGTGGTTTTCTTATGTTGTGAGTTACAACATAACTGGTGACAATTGTGGACATTTTTCATGTTCACTGCATAACCACGGAACCTGCACAATGAGCTCCATCACCAGGTCTGCCGATGGGTGTCGTACTGCACCAGGTTCTGCAGCAACACTTAGAGAAGCATAAATGTCAGGATGCCTTGTTGTCCACATTATTCTTCTGGCATATGGATGTGAATGTGCTACCATTCCTGCCTTATGGCACGATGGCATAAAAGAGAGAGGAATATGAGAAGCAACTCCAACAGCACTTTTCTGAATTCCAGATAACGGATCCAGCTGTTGCCAAATCATTTTTCCTGTCATGGATCTCACTTTTGTGCAAACTGGCCCCTATCATAGAATCAGTACACCGGACCTCTGACAAAATGTGTCCTTTGTTAACTACCTACCTTCACTGACACTTAACACGTTATTGCACCCAGTATGGAATTTTACCAGTGTCGTAAACAGCCTAATCAATCATACTGCAAACAAGTGGCTGAACCGCAGGGACTCAGTAGAAAATGCTGTTTTGGGACTCCTGTAAATAAGGAATCATATGCTGAGGAGATGATTAGAGATATGATATTTCGGGTGGCTCCAGGTAACGTGGTGTGTCAGAAAGCTCTACAATTTGAGGAACCTGCTTTGGAGGATGTTTTAAAATGCGCCTAAGCTTTCAAAGTTCCCAGGCCACAGGTCCGCAATCAGAATTCTGGGGTGAGGTGGCAGCCATCATGTCAGACCCAGGAGAGGGATCTAAATTTTCCAATACAGCAAATGTGGCAACAGTAGAGCACAAACACCACTGCATTTCAGCTCTTCCTTGTAAGCAAAGAAACAAGTCTTGGCCCACAACTGGCACTCATGTCCATTGTGCTTGAACTGTTTTGAACACGTCACAGAAGGATGCCTTGACAGATGATAACTGTGCACTGTATGCCAGAAGGAAGGACATCCTGCGACTGTCTGCTACACACTGGACAAAAAACATTCACCTCGACAGAAACTAGCGGACATTAATGTGGTTTCAGCAGAGTCTCACTCCAGGGTGGTGTCATCTAAGAAACTGCTCGTAACACTCACTTTTCGTAATAAAGAATTTCAGCTAAATGTTGACACTGGTGCCTCTGCATCCCCATTAAACACTCAAACATATCTCCAGCTCAGAGCACCATACCTTCATTCCTCAGATCATCACCTGGTGACATATAAAAAACAAAACATTCCTCTCAGGGTACAGATTACAATCACAGTGACATAGAAACATGTTGTACTGCACCTCCCCTTTCTTGTGGTTCACACAGATGGAGAGAATCTATTCAGCCTTGAAGTTTTTTTTAGCTTTCAGATTTGTCATCAATGATTTGTGCCACCTGGATCTCAGAGCAAATACCATTTTAGGAACTGAAAACCCTCAGTAAGGGGTTTTCTGACATTTTCTCTGTGTGTCTAGGCAAAGCAATAAACTTTATAGAACACATTATATTAAAGGAACAACAGGTGTTCCCTCGCTTCTTCTCTGCATGGTCCACATCCCTTGCACTGCAGCATAGCATCAGGAATAAAGCAGCATGCCATCAGGAATGAACCAGATAGATTGACAGCCTTGAGTTTCATTGAATCCATGTCTGCAAGTGACTGGGTGACACCTCTGAATTCAGGAAAACTGCACCTATGAGGAGATTTTAAGGTTACAGTCAATTCCCAGCCAGGGATCGATACATACCCAATCCGAAACCAGACAAGCTTTTCTCTGCACTCATGGCAGCCTAGTATTTTTTGAATATCAATCTTTCCAAAGCTCATTTACAACTACTCTGCACAACAAATAACTAAATAACGGAAAGACCTCATTGTCAACAAACCGCATGGATTACATCAGTTCAAAGTCTTAGTTTTTGGGGTGCCCAGTGCCCTAGCTATCTTTCAAAAGTTCCTTTAGCAATTGCTGCTCGATGTTCCAGGCTGCATAAATTATATGGATGACACTATGATGACAGGGGCCACAATGGAAGAGGGGGCCACAATGGAAAAAGGAGCTACAATGGAAAAAGGTCCCATAAAGGCATAAGGGGTCACAGTGCAGGAACACAAAGAGAATTTGTGAGCCATGCTGCAGCACGCGTTGGTGCTGTTTGTACATTTCTGTCCTCTGTTGGAGACCAGACCATATCATTTAGTCGACATGGTTGCAGTTGTTTGTCTTCTCCTCGTGTTGGTGGCAACAACGGCGGTTATCAATATGTAGTACCTGTGGCCCTATCTTTGGGGCGACATTGTGGTTATTCTGGGTCATGTCAGTAGGCAGTTCAGTTGCGGACTCAGGAGGAGCCAGATCTGCACAGTGCGAGAACACTCCAGGACTGCTGGCGGTGTGCATGGACTGCCAGATTGAAGGCCTGTGGTCACGAGCATGCACGACCTCATCATAAACCAGATCCTACAAGTTTTAAGTTGAGTGCATTTGGATTTAAGTACAGAAACCTCCACCATTGTGAGATCTTGCGATTCTCCAGTGACTTGGGTTCGTGTTGCTGCTCATAGTGTTGCCGAGGCGAAGAGCAGCGAGTGTAGTGCTTGGGGAAGGTGGATCTGATTAGCTTTCCTGGTCTTCTAATTACTAATTATTGTGTTCAATTTGTTCCTATTTGTCAAGTACAACCAGTGGTATTTTTCGTGCCTCGTGGCCACTAACGCCCCAGTTAACTACCCTGGGGGTTAGTGTATGTAACAGCAGTGTACGTTTCCTCGCCTTGCCGCTGCTGTCCAGTGAGGAGTGTAGTTTTGACAGCTTTCTTGATTGTAGGTTGGTTGGCGATTCTTCTACTCTGGTGGTAGTGATTCTTTCTCATTCTGAGCGCTCTAAGCACAGTATTCTGCGGGCAGAGTCCTGACCGCCGTTTCCGGCTTTCGTGTATTTTTACATCTTTGCATTTGATTTATTGGACACCAGGTAGCCTCAGCAAGATTATCATTAGTCATTCACTAGACTGCCACTAGTCTGAGTTACCATGCTGTGAAGTGAATGCAGCTCTCGGCTGCGTATCTCATCGCTCGCGGAAGTGTTTTCTTGCCGGACCTACTCAAAGGTCGATTCCTGGTGCACCGTCTGTGACTGGCCCTTGTGTTTTATTATTGTATTTGCTGTTTTATTGTATGTTTCTAAATGTTTTAATATAATTGCCATTCTTAGCATTACAGCAGGTTTAAATGATTGTGCTACCAAGTTTACCATCATTTTGTCTCACCTGTTTGGAGATCAGTTGCTTGTCCTTTTAAATAACCTTTACTGTTGTATTTACTGTTTTACTGTATGTTTTTTCTAATTTTTTATATAATTGATATCAATATAATGGAAGGAAACATTCCACGTGGGAAAAATTATATATAAAAAACAAAGATGAGGTGACTTACCGAACAAAAGCGCTGGCAGGTCGATAGACACACAAACAAACACAAACATACACACAAAATTCAAGCTTTCGCAACAAACTGTTGCCTCATCAGGAAAGAGGGAAGGAGAGGGGAAGACGAAAGGAAGTGGGTTTTAAGGGAGAGGGTAAGGAGTCAATCTTTAAATATGTCTGCTTGTGTCTGTATGTGTGGATGGATATGTGCGTGTGTGCGAGTGTATACCTGTCCTTTTTTCCCCCTAAGGTAAGTCTTTCCGCTCCCGGGATTGGAATGACTCCTTACCCTCTCCCTTAAAACCCACTTCCTTTCGTCTTCCCCTCTCCTTCCCTCTTTCCTGATGAGGCAACAGTTTGTTGCGAAAGCTTGAATTTTGTGTGTATGTTTGTGTTTGTTTGTGTGTCTATCGACCTGCCAGCGCTTTTGTTCGGTAAGTCACCTCATCTTTGTTTTTTATATATAATTTTTATATAATTGCCATTCTTGGCCCTACAGCATGTTTAAATGGTTGTGCTACCAAGTTTACCATCGTTTTGTCTCACCCGTTTGGTGATCAGTTGCCTGTCTTTTTAAATTAACCTTGCTATTGAATTGCTGTTTTACAGTATGTTTGTTAAATTTTTATTTTTATTTTTATAATTGCCGTTCTTGGTGTTAAAGGCCTTCAGCCATGACTGTGGTTACTTGCTTTAAAATTCTAATTGGGATCACATTGGCTTGTTTTTAAAACATTATTTGCTGTGTCTGTATTTTATGCTCATTTGATAAATTGAAATGTACTGAAAGCACAGTTGTTCATTTCTTCATTAATAACATGTGATATCTTTATTTATTGCTGTGTCTGGAATCACTGTTTTAAAATAAATGTGTTTAATTGCAAAATGGAACCAAAACTAAATGATTACGGCCCCGTCCACAATCGTAACCGAATCCTGCCTTCCTTGACTCCCAGGTTACAACTGGTTACTGTTGTACGATTTCTGCCTTTGGTGTTTTGTTCTGTTTTAGGTGATCAACTCTGTAATGGAGGTCAGGCAGTGCCCCGGGATCGGCCTACTGAGGAAGGACCACCTCATTTATGAACTGGTGATAAGACGCCAGCCTATTGAGGGTAGTGTTCCGGACTTAGCAGCCCACTTGTGTGCTACCGTTCTTCAGCCGGTTGACATCACACCGGATGTTGTGGGTGAGACAAGGACAGACATTGAGTTTTTGTTTAAAGCTGTTAGGAGTCTTGAGGACAATATCGGCTTTTTAGAGGGCACTCGACCTAGTGGCAGTCAGTTAGTCAGGGTGGGGGCACAGGTGATTCATTTAGTCAACCGGATATCTAACTTAAGGGCATTTAAATTAGAGGATCGCGATAAGTAATCAAGCGCCGAATTGGGGTCCTTGGTTAACGAATTGTAGTTTAAGGTCACATGTTTTGAGCTTGATGGGAAGAGGACCGCGGAGCAGGATATGTTACCTTCTGGGCAGTGCACTAGCGAACCTGGGAATAACGCCCTTATGTCCTCTGAGGGGGTAGTCATGGCATTTGCTAAATTGCCTAACCCCATGGTGCATCTGTTTAGAGATGTCACAGAATTAGCTATAGACCGACCCGAGCAAACTGCAAGGTTGTTATGGCTGTTGGTTCGCCTTGAGCAACACGCTGATGCATTTGATGTTTCGCATCAGGTAATTTTGTCTCTATTGCATCCTTTAACTAGAAGCGAACTGAATACCTTGGTATCCAGAGCTATGTCAGAAGAGTCCCCCCCATGAACCATGGACCTTGCCGTTGGTGGGGAGGCTTTCGTGCCTCAGTGATACAGATAGCTGTACCGTAGGTGCAACCACAACGGAAGGGTATCTGTTGAGAGGCCAGACAAACGTGTGGTTCTTGAAGATGGGCAGCAGCCTTTTCAGTAGTTGCAGGGGCAACAGTCTGGATGATTGACTGATCTGGCCTTGTAACACTAACCAAAACGGCCTTGCTGTGCTGGTACAGCGAACGGCTGAAAGCAAGGGGAAACTACAACCGTAATTTTTCCCGAGGGCATTCAGATTTACTGTACGGTTAAATGATGGTGGTGTCCTCTTGGGTAAAATATTCCGGAAGTAAAATAGTCCCCCATTCGGATATCCGGGCGGGGACTACTCCAGAGGATGTCGTTATCAGGATAAAGAAAACTGGCATTCTACGGATCGGAGCGTGGATGTCAGATCCCTTAATCGGGCAGGTAGGTTAGAAAATTTAAAAAGGGAAATGGATAGGTTAAAGTTAGATATAGTGGGAATTAGTGAAGTTCGGTGGCAGGAAGAACAAGACTTGTGGTCAGGCGAATAAAGGGTTATAAATACATAGACACGAAGCCCACGCCTACTACAGTACTACAAGTTTATATGCCTACTAGCTCTGCAGATGACGAAGAAATTGAAGATATGTATGATGAAATAAAAGAAATTATTCAGATAGTGAAGGGAGACGAGAATTTAATACTCATGGGTGACTGGAATTCAGCAGTAGCAAAAGGGATAGAAGGAAACGTAGTAGGTGAATATGGATTGGGAATAAGAAATGAAAGAGGAAGCCGCCTGGTAGAATTTTGCACACAGCACAACTTAATCTTGGCTAACACTTGGTTTAAGAATCATGAAAGAAGGTTGTATACATGGAAGAAGCCTGGAGATACTGACAGGTTTCAGATAGATTATATAATGGTAAGACATAGATTTAGGAACCAGGTTTTAAATTGTAAGACATTTCCAGGGGCAGATGTGGACTCTGACCACAATCTATTGGTTATGAACTGTAGATTAAAACTGAAGAAACTGCAAAAAGGTGGGAATTTAAGGAGATGGGACCTGGATAAACTGACTACACCAGAGGTTGTACAGAGTTTCAGGGAGAGCATAAGGGAATAATTGACAGGAATGGGGGAAAGAAATACAGTAGAAGAAAAATGCGTAACTTTGAGAGATGAAGTAGTGAAGGCACCAGAGGATCAAAAGACGAGGGGTAGTAGAAATCCTTGAGTAACAGAAGAAATATTGAATTTAATTGATGAAAGGAGAAAATATAAAAATGCAGTAAATGAAGCAGGCAAAAAGGAATACAAACGTCTCAAATATGAGATCAACAGGAAGTGCAAAATGGCTAAGCAGGGATGGCTAGAGGACAAATGTAAGGATATAGAGGCTTATCTCACTAGGGTTAAGATAGATACTGCCTACAGGAAAATTAAAGAGACCTTTGGAGAAAAGAGAACTACTTGCATGAATATCAAGAACTAGGATGGAAACCCAGTTCCAAGGAAAGAAGGGAAAGCAGAAAGGTGCGTGTTGGCAACCTTGGTAAGTTTACTCCCCATTTTCTGGGTCCGTGTATGATTATGTGGATTTTAGGCCCAGTTAGTCTCCTGGATAAGGACAACCGCACCAGTATGCAATACCGGGTCCACCTTAATCAAATTAAGTTTGGTTAGCCTGCTAGTTGGGTCTCCTAACCCAGGTTTTTCCTTGAGAGGAGGAGGTTGAGCCATGCTGCGGCTCGCGTTGGTGCTGTTTGAAGGTTTCTGTCCTCTGTTGGATCCAGACCTTATCTTTCAGTCGACATGGTTGCGATTGTTCATCTTCTTTTCATGTTGAATGGCACCGCTTAGTTTCGCAAGCGTTGCCTGTCCACTGGTGGCAACAACGGCGGTTATCAATATGTGGTAACTGTGGCCCTATCTTTGGGGCGACGTCGTGGTTCTTCCAGGTCGTGTCAGTCAGCAGTTCAGTTACGGACTCAAGGGGAGCCAGGTCCGCGCAGTGCGAAACATGCCGGGACTGCTGGCGGCGCGTATGGACTGCCGGATCAAAGACCTGTGGTCAGGAGGGTGCACAACCTCATTGTAAACCGGATCCTGCAAGTTTTAAGTTGAGTGCATTTGGATTCAAGTACAGAAACCTCCACCATTGTGAGATCTTGTGATTCTCCAGTGACTTGGGTTTGTGTTGCTGCTCGTAGTGTTGCTGAGGCAAAGAGCAGTGAGTGGAGTGCTTGGGGAAGGCAGATCTGATTAGCTTTCCTGGACTTCTAATTACCATTTATTGCGTTCAGTTTGTTACTATTTGTTACGTTCAACCAGCAATATTTTTCCTGCCTGGACATCAGGTAGCCTCAGGAAGATTATCATTAGTCATTCATTAGACTGCCACTAATCTGAGTTACAATCTTGTTAAGTGAATGCAACTCTTGGCTGCCTATCTCATCGTTCATGAAAGTGTTTTTTTGCCGGACCTACTCAAAGGTCGATTCCTAGTGCACCATCTGTGACTGGCCCTTGTGTTTCATTATTTTATTTGATGTTTTATTGTATGTTTCAAATGTTTTAATATAATTGCCATTCTTGCCGTTACAGCAGGTTTAAATGATTGAGCTACCAAGTTTACCATCATTTTGTCTCACCTGTTTGGAGGTCAGTTGCTTGTTGTTTTAAATAATCTTTGCTGTTGTATTTGCTGTTTTACTGTATGTTTTTTCTAATTTTTTATATAATTGCCATTCTTGGCATTACAGCATGTTTAAATGGTTGTGCTACCAAGTTTACCATCATTTTGTCTCACCCGTTTGGTGATCAGTAGCCTGTCTTTTTTAAATTAACCTTGCTATTGGGTCATTCCATGTCAATTCAACCAATCTGAGAAAATGTTCCAGCTGATAGTCACAGATTAGACTGAAATTTAGTACACCAATGCTACCAAGTGTGGAACACGTATGTACAAAATTTTAAGTTCCTCTGCCAATTAGTTCCAGAATTATGGCTTGTGAAAGAAGGTGGCGTGACCCGGAAATTGCAACCCGCATCTGGCAATCTATCTTCACACCCAACTTCAGGCCTTAATAACTTTGGATCTATTCCGCACAGTCCAGTGAAATTTTTACAATCCAGTAACACCCACTTAGAGAATACAATCTATGAATCAAAACACCAACAACATATTTTTGAGAAAAAATAAAATATTCCAAACTGTGATTAAAATAATGTAATACGTTAAAAAAAAGGTACACATTGTAGGTGCCTTCTATGCCAAATATAATTGACTCAAAAAGCATATAAATTTTTTTGTGGTAAGCTTAATGTGGCCTAAACACACAGAACTCATCTCGCCCATATCAGTCACACAAACAGAGTTACATGCACACAAAAATGCAAAAATTTGAAAAATTACCTGGAAAACATGGATGTTCTAAGTGTGGTAGCACAAAAGGGTCAAGTGATATCCAAGCCAAATTTCAAACACTGCATAAGCAGACCATAATATAATATGTGGCACAATTTCAACTTGTTATTGGAAGGCATTTGTGTACAATAAAACTTGACAGAGATGTATTTGGTTACGTTTCTTTTATCACGATTTCGCAAGTAATAGTGATGATGCAGACAGCTTGTTTCAGATAAAGCTGCAGCAATTGTTGGGAACCATTAGGCAACGGAAAGTTACACAATGATAGTTTTCAGGGACAGAATGAGACATTATTAGGCAGGAACAACAAAGGAAACAAGCAACAATTACGGGTTACTCATGTTTTTAAGATTCTATTTCAGACTGGTCAGTACTGTTGTGGAAAGTCAGTGTGGAGGCAGAAGAGTGCACTCGTGGTGCTTTAGTTCAAACAAGTTGCAGTATTGGTAGAGCACAAGAATCTGAATGTCATGAAACAACATACGGAACAAAATGTGGCATTCGCTTTGTACTGTATGATCTGGATGAATCGGACCAAGAATTGTTGCTATGGAGATCCGGGATACACCCTGTGGGCACAAGAAGTACAGTTCCAGGAAACTTTAGTGTTTGTTATCATCATATGAAAGTGTTTCTGGATAAGTATTCTTTCCTACAAAGAAGTTGTTTTGATCCATTTCGGATTCATAAGAAGACTGTGAAGTGTAGTCTCAGTGAAATTGATGTAAAATCAGTATTGAAAGTGAATCAGTGCATGGGACTTAACATGGAACCAGGACAAAAGTTATGTTCCAGGTGTGTTACACTGCTAAAAAATGAAGAATATTCTGATAATTTACATGACAGTGACGAAGAGTATCAGCCACCTACAACCACAGCGGATTAACAATTAAATACTTCAGTGACTGCTCTTGGTTTGTCTCCCATGAAGACACACAAAGTTGGGAAAAGAGACAGGCCCAGCTATGGTAGAAGAAAACTACAAGAAGTTCAAATGGAATTAAAACACAAAATAGCTGACACGCTAATGGTGGAAGAGGAAGAATTTTCTGCTCCAAAGGAACAGAAATAATGCCAGAAATGCTCTGATTTGGACAAAATTGTGCATGATTTAAAAGAAAAATTTGCCATATCCACACGCCAGGAAAAAGTAGCTATTCTTACCCTTACACCTTCGAGCTGGTCTATTGACTACACTGCAAAGGAATTCAATGTTTCTGTTATAACATCAAGTTTAACAAATATATTTCAGAACGACACAACACATATAAGTCACAGAGTAAGTTGACAAGCAAGACATGTGAACACGTTAGCATTCGAATGAGCACTGAGTCCCAGTCTAGCAGCCGCTGCTCGGCTGGCCACTTAGGTGGCGCAGCTGCTGCATGGCTGGCAGACAGCGCCGCACGTAGAGGACGCGTGTAACTGCACGGCAGCGCTTTGAATGATCGGCGAGTCACAACACTTTTCCCCCCTTTGAAATTGTTGCACTGGTCTTGATGGAGGTGTCCTGGAGATCACTAACGTCCATAGGCATTGTTTGACTCGCCGTAAAGTCTCGAGGAGGAGGCTTCCCGTACGGACGGAAGTGTCCCCGATGATAACGGGTCGAGATGAAAGGAGACGTAGGGGTCGAATCTGCTGGGGCCCCCTGCACCAATCTGCCCGTTGCGGCAAGTCCAGTTGATATGACAGGAGACACGGGCGATGTGTCGGCGTCCGTTGGAGGAGGAGGCGAGTAGATTTGCTCTGACAGAGGATGGTCATCCGGTTCCTGCACGGGCACGTCTCCTGGTGGCGTCCGTTCTTGTGCTGGCATCGCGATGACGGTGAGAGGGCTGCGTTGTGAGTATTGAGAGATGCCAAGATCCCGAGCGTCAGGTAGGGCCGCATTCGGAACAGGCATTGCTGGCACACGAGGCTGAAGCTGGTCCGAATGATGCATTGCAACACCCATGTCCGTCTGGATTTCATACAGGCATCGGGCACGGTGTCTTAAGATGCGGCCCGGGCTCCACTTTGGCCACCTGCCATATCCCCATACCCAGACGAGGTCGTCGGCGGTGAACCGGCCAAGGGAAGACACCCGCAGCCGTGAGGTGGGAGGCCGCAGAAGATGAAGTAGCGTGTGGGGCTGTCGGCCATGTAAGAGCTCAGCCGGGCTGTGGTCGCCCATGGGGGTGAAACAGTAAGACGCCAAAAACTGGAGAAGCGCATCATCAGCAGCAGAAGAAGTCAGAAGTTTCCTCATCTGAGCCTTAAATGTGCGGACCAGTCGTTCAGCCTCACCGTTGGATTGTGGATGGAACGGCGGGGCCGTGACATGCATAACGCCGTGACGAGCACAAAAATCCGCAAATTCGGAAGAGGCAAATTTCGGACCATTATCAGTAACAAGAGTAGAGGGGAGGCCTTCCAAAGAAAAAATGCGGGCGAGAACACTGGTGTTTGCCGCGGTGGTAGGCGACGTGCAACGGACAATGAAAGGAAAGTTAGAGTAGGCATCAATTACGAGGAGCCAATAAGTGCCTAAAAAGGGACCCGCAAAGTCAGCATGAATGCGCTCCCAGGCCTTCTCAGGCAAAGGCCACGGTGACAAAGATGACTTCGGGGCAGCGGCCTGTGACGCACAAGGGCCGCAGGCAGCGAACATGTGTGCTATTTCAGAGTCGATGCCAGGCCAGTACACATGACGGCGCGCCAGAGATTTTGTGCGAGACACACCCCAGTGCCCTTGGTGAAGGAGGCGCAAGACCGAAGCACGCAAAGATGCAGGTACCATGACACGCGGTGAAGCATTGTCAGTGGAGAGTAGGATAACACCATCCCTAGCCGTGAGGCGGTAGCGCAAAGTGTAGTAGTTCTGCAACGGATCAGGAGTCTTAGCGGACGGGCGATCTGGCCAACCCTTCTGAATACAGCGTAAAACCCGGGAGAGGGTAGAGTCAGAACTCGAAGCGGCCGCCAGCCTGTCCCCAGTGATGGGGAACCCGTCCACAACCCGCTGCTCGGCAACATCCAGGTGGAAACACAAAAGTTCGTCCCTATCGAATGCCTGATCAGGACCCATGGGAAGGCGAGACAGAGCATCAGCATTTGCATGTTGAGCCGTTGGCCGGAAATGAATCTCATAATTGAAACGAGACAAGTAAAGAGCCCAACGCTGGAGGCGGTGTGCAGCCTTGTCGGGAAGTGACGTTGATGGATGAAACAAGGAAACAAGTGGTTTGTGATCCGTAACAAGATGAAATTTTGAGCCATAGAGAAAACCATCAAACTTATGAAGAGCATAAATAATGGCCAAAGCTTCTTTTTCAATTTGAGAATACTTTTGTTGGGCATCCGTGAGCGTTTCGGAGGCATAAGCAATGGGTTGTTCCGAACCGTCAGAAAAACGCTGCGCAAGGACTGCACCAACCCCATATTGAGAGGCGTCTGTGGCAAGAACAAGATGTTGCCCAGGTCGATAAGTAGCCAGGCACGAGGCCTGTTTCAGCATAGTCTTCAATTTCTGGAAAGCCGCATCGCATGACGCGGACCAGTGAAAAGGCACGTTTTTATGCAACAGGCGATGCAACGGCTGAGCCACCGAAGCAGCAGACGGTAAAAACTTGTGATAGTATGCTATTTTCCCAAAGAAGGCCTGCAGTTCCTTAACAGATGTAGGGCGAGGAAGGGCATCGATCGCAGTGACAGTTTGCTGAAGTGGACGAATACCATCCCGAGAGAGTTGAAACCCCAAGTACGTGATAGATGCCTGAAAAAATTGTGATTTCTGAAGATTACACTTAATACTGGCAGTCTGTAAGACACGAAAAAGTGTGCGGAGATTTTGAAGATGTTCTTCAGTGGTGGAGCCAGTGACAACAATGTCGTCAATGTAATTGATACACCCAGGGACAGGGAGCAATAATTGTTCCAAGAAACGCTGAAAGAGGGCAGGGGCGCTAGCAACCCCGAATGACAAGCGTTGGTATTGATAAAGGCCGAAAGGCGTGTTAAGGACCAGAAACTGCCGGGAAGCAGTGTCGAGAGGAAGTTGATGATAAGCTTCTGACAGGTCAATTTTAGAAAAATACTGGCCTCCAGCAAGTTTAGTGAACAGTTCTTCAGGACGCGGCATAGGGTAAGTGTCGATGAGGCATTAAGCATTTACAGTGGCTTTGAAATCGCCACAGAGACGAATATCACCATTTGGCTTAGCAACGATAACGACAGGAGAGGACCACTCATTAGAAGTGACAGGAAGCAAGACCCCTGAAGTAGTGAGACAATCCAACTCCCGTTTCACCCGATCATGAAGGGCCACAGGAATGGGCCGAGCCCGAAAAAACTTAGGCTGAGCAGTGGGTTTGAGCGTGATATGAGCTTCAAAGTCATTTGCACGGCCTAACCCAGGAGAAAAGAGGGACGAAAATGTCGTCGACAAGGAATCCAGTTGAGCATAAGGAATAGCATCAGAGACAATATTGACAGATTCATCTATGGAGAACCCAAAAGCGCGAAAGGCATCGAAACCAAAAAGATTTTCTGCGTTGCTCTGGTCGACCACAAATATGGGAACAGTGCGAACGACGGATTTGTAAGATACCTCAGCAGTAAACTGTCCCAAGAGAGAAATCTTCTGTTTATTGTACGTCCGTAATTGCCGAGTGACAGGTGAGAGGAGTGGAGAACCCAACTGAAGATACGCCTGAGAATTAATTATAGTGGCAGCAGAACCGGTATCCACTTGCATGCGAACATCTCGACCAAGGATTTGGACAGTGAGGAATAACTTCCCTGAAAGGGAAGAAGTGCAATTGATAGACAACACAGAATCAGAATCAGCCTCATGTTCATGAACATCATGTATGCGGTCGGATTTGCAAACGGAAGACACGACCTTTCTTTTTGCAATTGTGACACACAGCCCAACGTTGGGGACAATCCTCGCTTGAATGTTTTGTAAAACACCGCGGACATGAAGGCAGTTGCCGGGGGTTTTGCTGCAGTTTCTTAGCGGGTTGTTTATGGCTAGGCCGAGGCTGCACGTGGGAGCGCACTGCCGCCACGTCGGCCGGCGGGAGCGCGGCACGCGTCGTCAACAGAACACAGAGGTTGTATTTCCCCGACATCACCCCACGCCTCTATTTGCGCCCCAGCGGTGCGAGAAATTTCAAAAGACTGCGCAATGCAGAGAACTTCATCTAGAGTCGGATTCGCCAACTGAAGGGCACGTTGCTGAACTTCTTTGTTGAGCACCGACCGGATAATAGCATCCCGTACCATGGAATCGGCATAGGATTCTTAGTGAACGTCAGTAACAAATTGACACTTTTGACTGAGGCCGTGAAGTTCAGCAGCCCAAGCGCGATAGGATTGATGTGGCTGTTTTTGACAACGATAAAAGGCAACACGAGAGGCTACCACATGCATTTGCTTTTGAAAATAGACAGACAGAAGTGAGCACATTTCAGCAAAGGACAAAGATGCAGGATCCTTCAAAGGAGCCAATTGCGACAACAACCGATACATTTGAGGTGAAATCCAGGAAAGGAACAGAGACTTACATGGTTGTTCGTCCGTGACATGAAATGCCAATAAGTGCTGTCGAAGACGTTTTTCATAATCAGACCAGTCTTCCACCGTCTCGTCATAAGGAGGAAAAGGAGGTACAGCCAACGATGAGAAACGCCCTGCATTTGACGCCGCGACGAAATCACGAATCGCCGCTGTTAGAAGCGTTTGCTGTTCAAGGAGATTTTGCAATAGTTGCTCGACAGTAGCCATGGAACCCTGTGGGTCAACGGTGAAAAGGAAAATTCCCACCCTCGTCGCCAATTGTTATAACGTCAAGTTTAACAAATATATTTCAGAACGACACAACACATATAAGTCACAGAGTAAGTTGACAAGCAAGACATGCGAACACGTTAGCATTCGAATGAGCACTGAGTCCCAGTCTAGCGGCCGCTGCTCGGCTGGCCGCTTAGGTGGCACAGCTGCTGCATGGCTGGCAGACAGTGCCGCACGTAGAGGACGCGCGTAATGGCGCGGCGGCGCTTTGAATGATTGGCGAGTCACAACAGTTTCAACATATATGGTAAATGAGGAGGTATTGAATAGAACTGGGGAGAAGAGGAGTTTGAGGCACAACTTGACTAGAAGAAGGGATCAGTTGGTAGGACATGTTCTGAGACATCAAGGGATCACCAATTTAGTAATGGAGGGCACCGTGGAGGGTAAAAATCGTAGAGGGAGACCAAGAGATGAATACACTAAGCAGGTTCAGAAGGATGTAGGCTGCAGTAGGTACTGGGAGATGAAGAAGCTTGCACAGGATAGAGTAGCATGGAGAGCTGCATCAAACCAGTCTCAGGACTGAAGACCACAACAACAACAACATGTGGTAAAGCAAGCTAGGAAAATAAAAGCAACCCAAGGAGTGCTTCCACAACTTCAGCAGGCTAAGGGTAAGCAATTGAGATCAGAAATAAAGGTGCTAGTATTGGAGTTTTATGAAAATAATGACTACAGCCGAATAATGCCTGGAAAAAAAGACTATGTAATGGTGAAAATGGGAAATGTACGTGTACAGATGCAAAAAAGATTGTTGCTATGCAACATATCAGAACTATACGTAGAATTCAAGGAAAAGTATCCCAATACCAAAGTAGGTTTATCATATTTTTTCAATCTTTGGCCAAAATGGGTTGTGCCTGTAAGTGCAAGGGGCACACACAATGTTTGTGTACGTGAGACCCATCAAAATGCTAAGCTGATGTTTGCTGCTATAAAGGATTCTGGTCTGGATTACAAAGGTGTAATGAAGCTGCTAGTGTCTGACATCAGTTCCTATCAGTGCATGATACACAGGTGTGAAAAGTGTCCTGGTAAGGCAAATCTTGCAGAACACATGAATAACAAACTGTATGGTGAACTCCTTATGGATGATGATGAACTTGTTTCTTATAACCAACGGACACTCGTGGGTTGCACAAGTCTTGAAACAAAGCAAAGTACAGTGGAAGCTTTTGTTGAAATGTGTTGTCAAAAAAACGGACAAACTGACCACACACAGCTTCACAGCAACAGCACAATCGGCTTATCTCCAGTTTTGTAAGGATAATTTGAAACAAGAAGAAATTATAGTAATTCTAGACTTTTCTGAAAATTATGCATTTATAGTTCAAGATGCCATCCAAGGATATCATTGGGACAACAGTCAAGCAACTCTCCAGCCATTTGCAATTTACTATAGAGGTGAATCAGGTGATATGTCTGTCACGAACCTGTGCGTTTTTAGTGACTGTTTAATTCATGATGCCATTGCAGTTCATGCCCACATTCACACTGTCATGGCATATGTGAAAAACAAGCTGCCTCACATACATTTTGCAAAATACTTCAGTGATGGGGCAGCTAGTCAGTACAAAAACTGTGAAAATCTCAAAAATTTATGCATGCATTACCATGATTTTCAGATTCACACATAATGGAAATTTTTTGCAACAAGTCATGGTAAAAATGTATGTGATGGTATTGGTGCTACCATTAAGCACATGGCATCACGAGCTAGTCTGCAGCACCCTACAGAAGGTCACATTCTAACACCTCTTCAATTATTTACCTGGGTTCAGAAAAATATCTCTGGCATACAATCATTCTATGTTTTGAAAGATGAGGTGAAATCAGTCAAATAGTTGCTAAAAAGCAGACTAGAACACGTTAAAACTGTTGCAGGCACAAGGAGCCATCATCACTTCTCTCCAGCGGACTCTGACAATGTGCAGATGAGCAGACTGTCCGGTTATAACTATAGGTTCATGCACAACATGTGTCTTCACAGTGTGTGTGACTCAGCATTCAGAAGCAAAAGCAGCAACATACAACCAGGTTGCTATGTTATTGCTGTTTATGATGACAAATGGTACTTAAGATGTGTTGCAGAGTGCTGTGAAGCAGAAGGTGATGTATTTGTGAACTTCGTGGAACCAGCAGGACCAGCAAGATAATTTCATTGGCCACGTTGGGCAGACAGGTGTTGGATTCCTTTTGAACATATTCTTATGACAGTTCCAGTTACTACCACAGTGTCAGGAAAACAGTACAATTTGCCACTCAATGTACAGAGTACAGTAGCTAAAGTGTGGGAGAACTTCTGTTCAAAGCACAATAGACTTGTTTTTAGCAGTTAAGGCACAGTAAAGATTAATGATAGGTTGTGTTAATCTGTCTATGTGTTGTTGCTTAGGGATTAAATAGTTGTGGGAGAGGACAAGAAGAGGCAGAACAGTGTACGACATGTTTTTACAAAATTGTGTTGTGGGACAATGACCACATCACCAAATACATCTGTCAACTTCCATTGTACACAAATGTCTTGCAATAACATGCTGAAATTTTGAGATATATATCATTATGGTCTACTTATGCAGTGTTTGAAATTTGGCTTGGATATCACTTGTCCCTTTTGTGCTAGCACACTAAGAACATCCATGTTTTCCAGGTAATTTTTCAAATTTTTGTATGTTCGTGTGCATGTAACTCAGTTTTTGTGACTGATATGGGCATGATGAGTTCTGTGTGTGTTTAGGCCACATTAAGCTTGCCACAAAAAAAATTATACCCTTTTTGAGTGAATTATATTTGGCATAGAGCACACCTACAATATGTACCTTTTAACGTGTTACATTTTTTTAATCACATTTTGGAATTTTTTATTTTCCCTCAGAAATATGTTCTTGGTGTTTTGATTCATGGAATGTGTTCTCTAAATGGATGTTACTGGGTTGTAAAAATTTCACTAGACTGTGCAGAATAGTTCAAAAGTTATTAAGACCTGATTTTGGGTCTGAAGATAGATTGCCAGATGCGGGTTGCAATTTCCGGGTCATGCCACATGGTAGAATTAGTGTACTGAATTTCAGTCAAATCTGAGATTATGAGCTGGAGCCCCTGGTTGAACTGACATGGAATGACCCTATAGCACTGCTGTTTTACAGTATGTTTGTTAACTTTTCTTTTTTTTATAATTGCCGTTCTTGGCATTAAAGGCCTTCAGCCGTGACTGTGGTTACTTGCTTTAAAATTCTAACTGGGATCACATTGGCTTGTTTTTAAAACATTATTTGCTGTGTCCGTATCAGCATCATCCACTTCAAGTAGGAAAAGCAACAGAAACAAGAAACCTTTGGTACAACAGGATTTTTGGTATCCGGCCATAATGAAAACTCCAAGTTAACAGTGTTAAACGAAAGGAGAAATACCATCGGTGCTCACTCCCCTGTTCTAAAGATTATGACTCTAAATGTGCAGTGCCTCAAGAACAAATATTGTGAACTTGAAATAGCAGTAACACCCAACCTGATGTATTGTGTATTACTGAACACTGGTGTAAGGACCATGAAATTAGTAGTATTCACATTAATCCATTTAAACTGGCAAATCATTATAGTAGGAAAATTGCAAAAGGTGGTGGAGTTGTTATTTACCTTAGACAAGAGTTAGAATTTAAAAAGAGATGTGAAGCAGAGAACTTAAGTATTGAAAAGTTTTTTGAAGCAGGTGCTGTCCGGCTATATGGCCTGATGAAGAAAGTCATAGTCATAACAGTGTATAGGTCACCATATGGAAACATAGAAGTATTTTTTGATAAATTAGAATTGTTGCTAAATACTTTTTACAAAAAAGAAACTGTGATTACTCTTTGTGGTGATTGCAATTTTAAAATTCTAGTTGAAATCGGGCAGGTAGTTTAGAAAATGTAAAACGGGAAATGGATAGGTTAAAGTTAGATATAGTGGGAATTAGTGAAGTTCGGTGGCAGGAGGAACAAGACTTTTGGTCAGGTGACTACAGGGTTATAAATACAAAATCAAATAGAGGTAATGCAGGAGTAGGTTTAATAATGAATAAAAAAATGGGAGTGCGGGTAAGCTACTACAAACAGCATAGTGAGCGCATTATTGTGGCTAAGATAGACACGAAGCCCATGCCTACTACAGTAGTACAAGTTTATATGCCAACTAGCTCTGCAGAGGATGAAGAAATTGATGAAATGTATGATGAGATAAAAGAAATTATTCAGATAGTGAAGGGAGACGAAAATTTAATAGTCACGGGTGACTGGAATTCGAGAGTAGGAAAAGGGAGAGAAGGAAACATAGTAGGTGAATATGGATTGGGGTTAAGAAATGAAAGAGGAAGCCGTCTGGTAGAATTTTGCACAGAGCATAACTTAATCATAGCTAACACTTGGTTCAAGAATCATAAAAGAAGGTTGTATATATGGAAGAATCCTGGAGATACTAGTAGGTATCAGATAGATTATATAATGGTAAGAGAGAGATCTAGGAACCAGGTTTTAAGTTGTAAAACATTTCCAGGGGCAGATGTGGACTCTGACCACAATCTATTGGTTATGAACTGTAGATTAAAATGGAAGAAACTGCAAAAAGGTGGGAATTTAAGGAGATGGGACCGGGATGAACTGAAAGAACCAGAGGTTGTACAGAGTTTCAGGGAGAGCATAAGGGAACAATTGACAGGAATGGGGGAAAGAAATACAGTAGAAGAAGAATGGGTAGCTCTGAGGGATGAAGTAGTGAAGGCAGCAGAGGATCAAGTAGGTAAAAAGACAAGGGCTAGTAGAAATCCTTGGGTAACAGAAGAAATATTGAATTTAATTGATGAAAGGAGAAAATACAAAAATGCAGTAAATGAAGCAGGCAAAAAGGAATACAAACGTCTCAAAAGTCAGATCGACAGGAAGTGCAGAATGGCTAAGCAGGGATGGCTAGAGGTCAAATGTAAGGATGTAGAGGCTTACCTCACTAGGGGCAAGATAGATACTGCCTACAGGAAAATTAAAGAGACCTTTGGAGAAAAGAGAGCCACTTGTATGAATATCAAGAGCTCAGATAGAAACCCAGTTTTAAGCAAAGAAGGGAAAGCAGAAAGGTGGAAGGAGTATATAGAGTGATGTACTTGAGGACAATATTATGGAAATGGAAGAGGATGTAGATGAAGATGAAATGGGAGATAAAATACTGCGTGAAGAGTTTGACAGGGCACTGAAAGACCTGAGTCGAAACAAGGCCCCGGGAGTAGACAACATTCCATTAGGAGTACTGACAGCCTTGGGAGAGCCAGTCCTGACAAAACTCTACCATCTGGTGATCAAGATGTATGAGACAGGCGAAATACCCTCAGACTTCAAGAAGAATATAATAATTCCAATCCCAAAGAAAGCAGGTGTTGACAGATGCGAAAATTACTGAACTATCAGTTTAATAAGTCACAGCTGCAAAATACTAACGCAAATTCTTTACAGATGAATGGAAAAACTGGTAGAAGCCGACCTCGGGGAAGATCAGTTTGGATTCCGTAGAAATGTTGGAAAACGTGAGGCAATACTGACCCTACGACTTATCTTAGAAGAAAGATTAAGGAAAGGCAAACCTATGTTTCTAGCATTTGTAGACTTAGAGAAAGCTTTTGACAATGTTGACTGGAATACTCTCTTTCAAATTCTGAAGGTGGCAGGGGTAAAGTACAGGGAGCAAAAGGCTATTTACAATTTGTACAGAAACCAGATGGCAGTTATAAGAGTCGAGGGGCATGAAAGGGAAGCAGTGGTTGGGAAAGGAGTGAGACAGGGTTGTAGCCTCTCCCCGATGTTATTCAATCTGTATATTGAGCAAGCAGTAAAGGAAACAAAAGAAAAGTTCGGAGTAGGCATTAAAATCCATGGAGAAGAAATAAAAACTTTGAGGTTCGCCGATGACATTGTAATTCTGTCAGAGACAGCACAGGACTCGGAAGAGCAGTTGAATGGAATGGACAGTGTCTTGAAAGGAGGATATATGATGAACATCAACAAAAGCAAAGCGAGGATAATGGAATGTAGTCGAATTATGTCGGGTGATGTTGAGGGAATTAGATTAGGAAATGAGGCGCTTAAAGTAGTAAAGGAGTTTTGCTATTTGGGGAACAAAATAACTGATGATGGTCGAAGTAGAGAGGATATAAAATGTAGACTGGCAATGGCAAGGAAAGCATTTCTGAAGAAGAGAAATTTGTTTACATCGAGTATAGATTTAAGTGTCAGGAAGTCATTTCTGAAAGTATTTGTATGGAGTGTAGCCATGTATGGAAGTGAAACATGGACGACAAATAGTTTGGACAAGAAGAGAATAGAAGCTTTCCAAATGTGGTGCTACAGAAGAATGCTGAAGATTAGATGGGTAGATCACATAACTAATGAGGAGGTATTGAATAGAATTGGGGAGAAGAGGAGTTTGAGGCACAACTTGACTAGAAGAAGGGATCAGTTGGTAGGACATGTTCTGAGACATCAAGGGATCACCAATTTAGTAATTGAGGGCAGCGTGGAGGGTAAAAATCGTAGAGGGAGACCAAGAGATGAATACACTAAGCAGATGCAGAAGGATGTAGGCTGCAGTAGGTACTGGGAGATGAAGAAGCTTGCACAGGATAGAGTAGCATGGACAGCTGCATCAAACCAGTCTCAGGACTGAAGACCACAACAACAACAACAACAAGTTGAAAGTCAACAAACAAGGCAATTTTTGGACATATTGAAGAGTTTCAACATGTCACCACCCATAAACAATTCAACTAGAATAACAAACACCTCCAATAGCCTCGTAGATAACATTTTCTCACATATGTCAGCAACTGACATAGAGGTAACAAACATAGATTTAGGATTGTCTGACCACAATGCTCTCACCATTGAAATCCCCTTAAAGTCAAAGGAAGATAAAGGTGTAAATAATATTTACAAAAGAAACTTCTCTGTGGACAGCTGTCATCAATTCATAAGTATCTTAGATGTTATGAAACGAACAAGTACAGATGAGGCATATAGTGTATTTGCATCGATTTATATGATGAACTTTGAGATGTGTTTTCCAAAGGAACTGACCAGAATCAAGTGTAGTGGACACACAAAGTCAAGTTCTTGGATGACTCTTGGCATTAAGAAATCATGTGAAAACATGAAAAAACTGAATTCAGAGTTGAGGGAGTGTGCAGATACTGATTTTATAGAATATGTAAAAAGGTATAGGAAAATATACCGCAGAGTAATTGCAAATGCAAAGTTACTAAGTAATGATATGGAAATAAAACAGTCCAGAAATAAAACTAAAATAGCATGGGAAACTGTGAAAAAAGAAACCGGGGTACCTATCAGAGACAAGGATATTACTCTAAAAGATGAGGAGAATAAAATGGTAGATAATATGCCATGCATAATTATATAAATAATTGCTTTTTAAATTAACCCCAGACATTAAGCAGGAATTTTGGGAAGCAGATTAAGATGGAAGCACCCAAGGCACCCAGCAGTATGACGGCAGTTCCAACAAACGAAAAGGAAGTTTTAAAAGTGATTAAAAGTCTCAAGTCCAAGATGTCAGCTGGAGTAGATGAGGTGCCAGTAATACTAGTAAAGAAAACAGCTAATCAAATAGCGAAACCACTGGTGCACATAGCAAACTGAGGGCGTGTTTCCACAGAAACTGAAAATTTCTAAAGTCGTTCCCCTGTTGAAAAAGGGTGATAAGCTTAAAATAGAAAACTACAGACCTGTCTCACTTCTCCCAACTTTCTCTAAGGTTTTAGAGATACTAAAGAAATATAGAGTCACACATTATCTTAATATCCACAATATGATAAACAGTAATCAGCATGGATTTCAAGCTGGGAGAAGTACCGAAACAGCTGTACTGGAATATACAAAAGAAATAATCAGTAAATTGGAAGAGGGGAAAAAGTGTAGTTGGGATAAATCTAGATTTGTCAAAAGCCTTTGACACTGTTGACCACAGCATACTTTTAGAAAAGCTTGAAGCTATAGGTATCAGAGGACCGGTAAAAAAGTGGTTTGAGTCTTATCTGGAAAAGAGGATGCAGGTGGTTGAAATTACAGCACCACATATTAATCAAAAAATTAAACTAAGATCAGATCCAAGGGAGGTGACAGTAGGAGTACCCCAAGGAAGTGTATTACTCCTTGCTGTTACTCATTTACATTAATGATATTCAGGTGTCAGAGAGAAAAGCTAGAATCATGTTATTTGCTGATGACACTAGTTTAATAGTTAGTGATATGAAGCAGTCATTGCACAGTACTACAGTACTGTGGACCGTGTCCTACAAGATATACAAAAATGGTTTAGTGCTAACAAGCGAACACTGAATGCAAAAAAACTAATTATGTGCAATATGGAAAAATAAGTGAACATGATGACCTAAATCCCACCATGGAGGGCAAACAAGTTGAAAGAGTACAGTGTGCAAAATTCCTGGGTATGCACATTCATGAGAAGATTAACTGGGAGGACTATGTGGTGAGCTTAGCACTAAAACTAAATTCAGCATGTTTTGTAATTAGAATAATTTCAAGATTTTGTAGTAATGACTGTACCAGATTAGTATATTTTGGCTATTTTCAGTCCATTGCAACCTATGGGACAGTATTCTAGGGAAAAACAAATTGTCGTCTAAATGAGATTTTCAAATTACAAAAATGCGCTATTCAGATAATGACCCAGAGCCCACCTCAAACACATTGGCCACTTTTTAAAGCAATGAAAATTTTAACAATTCCATCATTATACATTTTGAAATGTCTCTTGGTGCTCAAAAGAAATCAGAACAAAATGAAAGCCAATACAGACTACCATAATTATGATACACAGCAATGTAAAGATCTCCACATACAATCTGTAACAAGGACCCGAAGCCAGAAACATGTACGTAATCAAGGCATCAAACTTTTTAATGCACTACCAAAACATATCAAAGAGCTGGAAAATGAGGACAAATTTAAAACTGTTATAAAGAATCACATGCTTGACAAATGTTACTACAGTGTAAGTGAATTTCTATGCTCAGCTGTATTAGAACATAAAGAACCACATGCTTGACAAATGTTATTACAGCATAAGTGAATATCTCTGCGCAACTGTATAAGAATATATGTTTATAATAGAAGGAAACATTCCGTGTGGGAAAAAATATATCTAAAAACAAAGATGATGTGACTTACCAAACGAAAGCGCTGGCATGTCGATAGACACACAAACAAACACAAACATACACACAAAATTGTAGCTTTCGCAACCAACGGTTGCCTCATCAGGAAAGAGGGAAGGAGAGGGAAAGACGAAAGGATTTGGGTTTTAGGGGAGAGGGTAAGGAGTCATTCCAATCCCGGGAGCGGAAAGACTTACCTTAGGGGGAAAAAAGGACGGGTATACACTCGCACACACACACATATCCATCCACACATATACAGACGCAAGCAGACTTTGCTTGTGACTGTATATGTGTGGATGGATATGTGTGTGTGAGTGCGAGTGTATACCTGTCCTCTTTTCCCCCTAAGATAAGTCTTTCCGCTCCGGGATTGGAATGACTCCTTACCCTCTCCCTTAAAACCCAAATCCTTTCGTCTTTCCCTCTCCTTCCCTCATTCCTGGCGAGGCAACCGTTGGTTGCGAAAGCTAGAATTTTGTGTGTATGTTTGTGTGTCTATCGACATGCCAGCGCTTTCGTTTAGTAAGTCACATCAGCTTTGTTTTTAGAATATATGTTTAAGTTAATGTGACAAATGAAATTACATCAGATAATATGTCTGTCAAGCACATAAGAAATTATGTTATAAAAACACTTATTATTTGTATATTGTATTAAACATAAGATAGATTCATATGAATTCAGCACAGACAAAAATTTTGTAAAGATATTATATAGTTGTGAAAATGTACCCTGACAAATTCTATATCACAAATGTAATCATTGGGATGATAATAAATAAATAAATATAAATAAATAAATAAATGCTCATTTGGTAAATTGTAATGTACTGAAAGCACTATTAATTACACAGTTGTTTATTCCTTCATTAATAATGTGTAATATCTTTATTTATTGCTGAGTCTGGAATTACAGTTTTAAAATAAATGTGTGTAATTGCAAAAGGGAACCAACAGTAACCAATTACGGCCCCGTCTGCAATCGTAACTGAATCCTGCCTTCCTTGACTCCCAGGTTACAATTTGGAGCGGCTGTTCCACACCTTCCAATCCGCAGGCCTCCTCAAATGCAGTCTCAAAAAAATCTCTTTTTTTTCACAACTGTTGGTGAAATACCTAGGACATACCGTCTTTGCAATGGTATTAAGCCCGCGCAGAAGCTGGTCAAAGTCATCATCACATTTCCTTGCCTCAGGAATTTAAAGGAGCTCCAGTCCTTCTTGGGTAAGATTACATAAGGGCAGGTCATTTGCATGGTCGGAGGCATATGGACAGATGTTCAAGGCCTTGAAGCAGGCACTCTTATCAGCACCATCTCTTGCCACATTTCAATGGCAAACAGCTAGTGGAGGCAGCGGACGCCTCTGAATAGAGCCTAGGGGTCATCCTGGCACATAGAGACACTGACAGCTATGAACATTCAAACACATTTGCATCACGGAAACTCAATGCCACACAGAGGCCCTCACAATCATCTTCCTGCTGAAGAAATTCCTTGTATTCCTATACAGAACAAAGTTCCACCTCATTATGGAACATAAATCACTGGTCTCCCTCTTCTGCTCTGCAGAAAAGCTACTGGAGAGGACTACCCACAGACTCCAGTGCTGGGCACTCTTTCTCAGCAGGTACAATTACAAAATTCACTTCCACAATACTGCTCAACATGCCAATGTGGACTCTTTGTCCCATCTCCTGATGGGCCCTGAGCCATAGTTCAACCAAGACAAGGTCTTGTCCTTCCAGTTGGATGAAGAGGCTCATCAGGCACTGGACACTTTTCCCATACAGAGGCCTGTGTGGCTGCAGCCATGGCCAAAGACATCATCTTACAAAAGGTACAGAAGTACATACAATAAAGCTGGCTGGACCACATTCCCAGCTGGGACCCAGCCCATTGCGGCATTACTCCCACCTCTGCTACCAGCTGATTCTGGTGGACAGGGTTATCTTACTCATCACATATCAACGGTCTCCCTGGGTACTCCCTCCGGAACCTCTGTGCTCAACAATCTTATGGTTCTTACAACAAGATCGCTGGGATTTATTGCAAACTAAACTGCTTGTCCAGCACCATGTGTGCTGGCCTGGCATAAATCGGCAGGTCAAACATCTTGTTCACAACTGTCATCAGTGCAAACTACGGCAAGCAACTCCCCACTAAATGTTCTCATCCTGGCAGATGTCCTCACACCCTTGGGGGCAGGTTATGTCAATTTCATGGGTCCCTTCCTGGATATTACCTCTTGAGCATTTTCCAACTTACTGTATTGGTTAACAGTCTGCTCATGAGTGCAAAGGCTATGGTGACAGCTCTCTGCAGAATTTTCGTTATTGAACGATTTCCTCTGATGCTGGCGTCAAACAATAGACCACCAGGTTTCTGGTGGGTTATGGCACGAGAACAGCATTCACTACCTGCTGTCTCCACCTTTCCATTGTCAATCAAATGGTTAGCTTGAAAGACTCATGTAAACTTTCAAAACTCAAATGAGGAAATATGTGGCCGATGCTCCCACAGTTGAGTTAGTGATGTTTTTTTAATTCCAACAGATCCATGTCAATAGGGCAACAATCCAACATAAATCCTCCATTTTCACTAGCCCTACACCTTCCTTCGCCTCACATTCTGCGGGCAATCTGCAGCACTGTCCCCTCGCTTCCAGCTGTGCACCTGCAAATGGGCGTGGAGTTTCAGATGCCAGTACAAGTGGATTCTAGTGGTTGTCCAGCAGCAGTGATGACACCATATGTACACTCTGGCCAGAGGAAATGAATGGTGACACATCATCAGAATCAGTTCCACCTGCGGCAGGTGACCTGATACCTCCAGGCCCTCCCACAATCATGACAATACCACCTTTTGTTTCTCTTCCACCAAATCTTCTATTATTTCTCCTCCTGCTCCCAAGCTGTTCGTGCCCTCTGGTTCACAGCCCTGTTCATAAAACCTGGCCCTGCCCTCACTGCCCTCTGTTTTTAAGCTACCCGAGATGTACCAGATGACGGAAGGAGATCAGGCAGCAGTACCCACCCGGAAGACACCATCCTCACTGCTGCTGCACCCTTCCACACTGGGATCCGTTGAGGACATAGTATGGTCTCTGCTACCAGCACTGGAGTTGGAACGACTCCATCTGCAACACTGAATGAGGACCTTCTGGCCGTATGTTCCTGTCCAAGCTGATCAGGAACTAATGGTGCCAGAGGGGATGTCCCACATTTCTGAACACATTACCAGGTATGGAGTGCTGCCCGGGTGCTCGGCCAGGCAGGGGATACCTCATTGAGACTCAGCTCACCACTTCCCAATGGAAGAAGGGATGAGGTAACCTGCTGGGCTACCACTTAAGACATTGGGCATCAGCCAAAATCTTCGACATTGGCTGTCGTCACATGGTGGGCACATTCGACACGACTTCACTATAGTGAAGTGAGGTCACAAGAGAGAGACACTTGGGCTGAGCAACCACACAAAACGGCTATGCAGGTACCTCCCAGTGCCACCTGCCACATGCAGGCAATTGCCCACAGTGTGTTCTCACTCTTCATACCATTCACTATGTTATCTAAAACTGTACTATACCTGTTTTGCCATATGGAATACTAGAGCTACAATAAGATTATTATAGCTTAAGCACAAAAGGAGAAATGTGGCTTGAATCTTATCTAGATGTAGCACTGAATGTATCAGAATCAACCATTGAACAATTCAGATGTGGAACTTGTCTCTTCTGCTTGACTTACTATTACTAGTGGGTCCTACAACATTCCATGTTAACACTTTTTCTCCGTGATCTTTATAAACTACCTTCCATGGTGCAAGTCCCAAAATACTACTTTATTCTATAAGCAGATGACAGACACCTCCTTCCTTTCCAAGAAAATTTCCTCATACAAAAAGCATTAACACGAAATAAACAGTTGCTCAATGACCAGATAAAAATTGGAAACTAGACTTTATACAGAATAATTGATAAAATCCATCACCTCCTCCCACTCCCCCCTCCTGCCCCCCCCCCCCCCCCCCCACACACACACACCCCACTCACAGTTACATTTCACCACTCGCTCCTCACCTTCTCCTCTAACCCACACTCCATCACACTGCTATATACTTATGTCCACTCATGGTTTCTCCCATAGAATTACACACATACAAAATTCTAATTTACAAAAGAATATTTGTAGGTCAAAGACTAAGTAGTGGAAATGTTATGTTGGCAACACTACAAAACACAAACTTCAACACATACTTGAAGTACGAAAACAAACAGAATACAGTGGTGAGCATAAAAGTGTGTTGTAAGAAATGCATAGTGCTGCAGAGCATCTAAAAAGTGTCTAACACAGAAAAACAACGATGTGCTAGCAGATGGCATTTTCTGATGAAGTGAGAAAGCAGCCGAAAAATCACCGTAAGTAGAAACCAACATATTCTTAACAAACTGTTTTTTACCTAAAAAGTGAATCAAAATGTAAATAAACTTAATTACAGACAACTGATGATGGTTTACCTCAATAAAGCAAAACGCATCTGGTGAAAAAGTAACGCATTTTGTAGTTGCAACAACGGATCAAAAATACCCTCATGTAAGCCTTATATGTAATTATTATTATGATAATTGTATATGACTGAAAAAGTAATGCAAGGCCTGGCAAGGGATCAAGCTGTAGCTATTCCTTTTTCTTGCATATGTAAACATTGTAGGGCCTTCTAATTTTCCATACAATTACTCACAAGATGTATGGGAAATATTTGCAGAGTTTTGTATGACAGATGATAGAGACTGTAAATTCCTTGGACTGCAGTTGAATGGCACCTTCAGTGGGAAAATAATGTTAATTCGGTAACACAGAGAAATAAGCAGAGTACTGTTCTTGCTTAGCCAGCTGTACAAAATAGTTTATAATAAAATGCGGATGACAGTGTACTATGGGATAATTTTTCCATTTATAATTATGGGATAGAACTATGGGGTTGTGCTGCTGAGGTGCACTTGAACAAAACTGATGCTACACAAGAGAGCTCTTCAGATAATACCTGGTCTTGGGTACTGAGGCCAGTTGTGGTGCGCTTAGCCAAAAGAAATATGTCACTATACTCCTCATGTGTATACCTCAGACCACAAATTAGCCTAATAGCTCTCTTAAAATAAGCACAATTATTACAGACAAAGAACAAAATTAGAAATAACAGCTCAGTGTAGTACAAAAACTTGCCAATATCCATTACAGCACATACTGGGGATGGATTAAAAAAAAAAAAAAAAAAAAAATTTACTTATAATCAATTGGCTCTTAGCCGTGTACATAATGCGAGGTTTGCAAAAATCATAATTTGATGAATACATGCAAAAAGAAATGCATATAATTCAATAAATAAAACATCCTACTGATACACTCACATCATGGATCCATAAAGCCAAAAATAAGTATAACAAAAATAAATTACATAATATCACACAGTTACTTTTCTTCAAAACAACTACAACAATGTACGCCAAATATAGGTTACAGCTTTCAATGCAATCATTTACAAAAAACTGAAACAAAGTTCCCTCCTCAGTGAGATGATGTGTTTGATTTACAAACGATTCCATTATTTTGTAATACAACTGAATAACAGTTACATTTGCTTATTTGAAATGATTGAAACAATTACTTTATAAACGACTAACCAACAGTTCGTGGCGATCAGCTCGTCCATCTCTGTCTCGATCCACTAACTGCCGAAATTCTGATCGTCGTTGTTCTTCCACTACATTGCCCGCACTATCATCAGCAGCTGCAGCAGCAGCTAGCCCTAGCTGTTGTTGTGGAAGACTCGAGAATTCCTCCTCCGTCAGGAACTCGTCACCATCATGATCTGTAAGAAATGTATCATGAGATATATAGTCTTCTGTCTAAGAGACCTATCAAGGAAAGTCTCAGACTGACTTTTCTTAACAATGTCCTGAACAGTTATGCATCTATCATCATTGTCATCTTACTCATGGAGATTAGGGATCTTCAGTTACAACTCCACAAAGTTTATACCATCATTTCCGTGGTTGTCCCATAATACATCTTCTCCCTTTCAGATTGATGTTCAAAGTTTTCTTGGGTAATCTCCCATTCTATCAACATGTAACATGTTGTAACCAACTGTTTCTGTATTCAGTTGTACATAAGTCTGTAGTTAATGTATTCTCAAAGAGCGCCACTTACTGTAAATGCACGTATGTTTAAATTTGGCAACCTACTTTACACATTCACTCAGTTGCATTTATTTACATAAAAAGCCTATTTCAGAATTTTCTTTTGTGTGAGAGCGTGTGTACAATGTGTCGATTTGAAGTTCTAGATTTGCATATTTTACTGATCACATTGCTTCTGTGTAACCTTTCATTGATTGTATCAATAGCTGTTTGTATCAAGAAATTTCGAACATTCAAAAGTGTTGCAATAAACTTGTATTGTTAGCGTCAATGATAGGTTTAAACATAATTGTGCTTTTTTTTCTCATTCAAAACAATAATTCTCCAATTTTACTGTACAATTATGCCAGAAATAAGTTATTTTTGAGAATTTTCGTATGCTTACAAAACTACATTTTTGTAAGTTACTGGTACAAGTGTTTTGAATAAAATCAGCACTTCTGGTTCACAGTTCTGACAAAGAATACATCACTCCTGAATCTCACTGTATATCAACACAAATAAATGTGCAAGTGGAAGGTTCAGTGACAAGCTAGGCTGCAATATCCAAGACTTATGCCATAGGGCTGCAAAACTGTATGGTCCCCCTAAATGGATCAGCTGTGCACTGCACAGCAGAGGCTGCTTCGCAGGTGAGTGACAGTGTGTGGGGTGCACACAAAGTTTTTTCAGATCAGGTGACTCTCCATCCAATCCAGATAATGACAGCTGTAGGAAACCCAGAAGCATCAGTGTAAGATCAAAAGACACGTCTCCACATGTGAAAATATCAAAATCCTAATGGTTAACTGCAAAACCTTCGTGACAAACTGCCAGAGTTTGAAGCTCAGGTACAGAAAGTTGCCTGAGTCCTATAATAGGTAGCAGTCAGATTTTAGAGGAAAATTTAAGTGTATATTGAAAGGATAGGCAAATGGGAAATTGAGGTATTGTATTTGTCGCAGTAGACAAGAAACTCAGATCCACCGAGATAGAAATTGAAGCTGCACGTGAGATTGTTTGGGCAAGACCCAGTATCAGGGTTGAGCATAAAATGATAACTGGATCCTTCTATCGCCCCCAGACTTATCTTCTAATGTAACCGAACACTTGAGAAAAAGCCTCAGTTCATTTGTGCGTAAGTTCCCCAATCATACTATAATCATTGGTGGAGACTTTAATCATGTAACACTTAACAAAAATTACAATTTTGTTAGTGGTGGCCATGATAAGACATACTGTGAAACATGAAAATGCCTTCTCGGAAAACTACCTACAACAGATAGTTAGGAACACCACTCACGATGGAAATACAGGGTTTATCAAAAAAAATCATAACTATTATGTTATTTGAGATATGTGCATGAAGAACATACTGTTGGAAAGAGCAGACTCTCAAGTTTTACTTGGTACCAGTTAGGTAGCAGTAGTGTGTACTTCTTCAGCTCTAGTAAAAATGGTGTCAGGACAACAGAAAGCATTTTGTGTTCTATGTTTTGGAAAGTGCGGGTCAGTAATAACCGTTCAGTGCAACTTTCATACTAGGTGTGGTGTACATCCTCCTACAGCACACAGCATTAGATGATGGCATTAACAATTCCAAGAAACAGGTTGTTTGTGTAAAGGCAAATTGAAGGGCCGTCCCTGAACGTCTGACATAGACATCGAACACATCCGCCATAGTTTCACAAGGAGAACTAGGAGTCTACAGAAATGCATTCACCTTGCAGCTCAACAGCTCAACAAGCCCCGAATGTCCGTCTGTCATGCGCTGCGTCGATGTTTACACATGAAGCCATACAAAATTCAGCTTCTGCAAGCTCTTCATGAAGGTGACAAACAACAACATGTGGAGTTCTGTAATTTTGTGTTTGGTAAGATGTAGGATGACAGTTTTCTTCCAAGCTTAGTGTTTAGTGACGAGGCTATTATGCACCAAAGTTAGTGTCCAGTCCCTAGTGAATGAGACAGGAAATGAAACTGGGGGTGGCAGTGCAAAAGCTGAAATGGAAACCAAGGAGCACTGCCCCAATTTTATTCTCCTGCCACTGAAAAGATGAATGAAATAAGTATTAGCATCAGTGGTGTTGAGAAACGATTGAAATCATTAAAACTGAACAAAGCGCCAGGGCCCGATGGAATACCTGTAAGATTCAATGGAATACCTGTGAGATTCTATACCGAATTTGTGGCTGAGTAATCCCTTCTCCCTACTATAATTTAATAGGTCCCTTGAAGAAAAACCCATGCCCAATTCTTGGAAAAAAGCACAGGTCACACCTACCTACAAGAAGCGTAGCAGAAGTGACCCACAAAACTATCGTCCACTACCCTTTACATTGATTTGTTGTAGAATGTTAAAACGTATTCTGAGCTCAAACATAATGAGGTATCTTGAACAGAATGACCTTCTCAGTGCCAGCTAGAATGGATTCTGCAGGGAGGATGCAGAATGTTCCTTTAGATGGACAGTCATCGTCAGATGTAGAAGCAACTTTGGAAGTGCCCCAGGGAAGTGTGTTGGGACTCTTGCTGTTCATGTTATATATTAATAACCATGCAGACAACATTAACAGTAACCTCAGACTTTTTGCAGATGATGCAGTTATCTATAATGAAGTACAATCTGAAGGAAGCTGCACAAATATTCAGTCATATTTTGATAAGATTTCAAAGTGATGCAAATATTGGCAACTTGCTTTAAATGTTCAGAAATGCAAAACTGTGCACTTCACAAAATGAAAAAAAAAGTAGTATCCTATGATTATTATATTAATGAATCACTGTTAGAATCGGCCACCTCATACAAATACTCCCTGTAACACTTTGTAGGGATATGAAATGGAATGACCACATAGGCTCAGTTGTGAGTAAATCAGGTGGTAGACTTCGGTTTATTGGTAGAGTACTGGGGAAGTGCAATCAGTGTATGCAGGAGACTGCTTACAAATCACTCATATAACTGGTTCTAAAATATTGCTCAAGTGTGTGAGACTCACACCAAATATGACGGGATATTAAATGTGTACAGAGAAGGGCAGCATGAATAGTAACAGGTTTTTCTGATCTGTGCGAGATTGTCACAGAGATATTGGAGGGAACTAAATTGGAACACTCTTGAAGATAGACGTAAACTATCCCGAGAAAGCCTATTAATTAAATTTTAAGAACTGATTCTAGAAATATACTACAATCTCCCATGTATCACTTACACAGGGATTGTAAGGATAAGATTAGAACTTATTACTGCACACACAGCAGCATTCACAAAATCATTCTTGGTGCACTCATTGCGGGAATGGAACCAGAAGAAACCCTAATAACTGCCACAGTGGGACATACTCTCTGCCATGCACTTCATGCTGGTTTGCAGGATGCAGATGTAGATGTAGATGTTGTTGCTGTGTCAGTGGGTTAGACGAAGACTTTTTGACTGAAGAGTTCAATTCAGAAGCTACTGTTGTAGTTATTACCACTTTAATATAGGTATCGGCATTTTTGTACAGTTCATATAGGACTACTGCAAATGTAGTTTGAGAGAAACTGGACCTATTGCTACACCTGCTGAAACCATACTGACTAATTGTGATATTGTAGTAGGGGGAATGTGAATTAAGATCTTAAAGTGACAAGAGATAAGCATAGTCCCATAGTGAATTAAAAAATATATTGAGAGATTTAATTTAACAATGTGCCAATTACAAACACACCCAATATCTGATGTGTTTAAAGATTTTTTTTAATTATGAGAGAACTGTGTGATGAAACAGTATTTCCCTTTTCTGTCAACAGGCTGTAAGTTAGGACAAAATTGTTCACCTCAAAAATTCATCTTTTGGATAGACTAGTTTCAGCAGGGCTATGACACAAAAGATTATATTTTCATTATTAATTTGTGAGTCAAATTAATACCTGAAATTTTTTAAAATGATTTTTGAAACTATTTAATGACAGTAATTTAAAGTAAAAGACAAATGTTTCAAAAATATGCAAAATATTCAAAAAATATACAAAACTGATTCTTAGTCATCTACTCGTCATACCAATACGAAAAACTGATATATGTTGCTCTCAGACTGCAGCATCAGCATCCTTTCCAGCATTTGTGTTTGTTGCACAACACCTATCTGCTGAACAGCAATGTATCCTAATACAGATTTTATTGTTGCATACAAAAGACCGGATATATGAAGTTTTTATTTCAGTCATCAACCCTGAGAATGGTTTGACGGAGCTCGCAATTCACTTCACTTGCAGCTATCCTCTTAATTTCAGCACAACAGCTGCATGTTACATGATCACCAATTTACCTCTTATACTCTAATCTAGGTCTTCCCCTGTGATTATTTCCTCCCACCATCTATTCAATTAGAAATTTTAGTAATATAATCATGATGCCCTACACACAAAAACACATTATTTTCAAACCAATAAAGAACATTGTGCAACCTAAGACTCTTTTTTAATATTTATAACATTATACGATTGCCGTACCTCCATGTCAAAATGGACTGGAATAAATTTTACGTCTAGTTATTTCATTTGTTTCCTCCCCATTGCTAACATTTCTCACTCATGTGCTACATACATAGTTTTTAGGGAATCTTTTTCTGGTCAGAAGACTTACATTTTTTATGTTAACAGCTGTTTATTTTTATGCACAGCACCTTTGCTTTGTCGAGTGTTTTTCTTACTAGACAGCAAAATTTGTCATTTTATTCACAAGTCTTTTGTTCAAGTTTAATATCTTCCAACTAACATGTACACCAACCGCATTCACCATTACATCAGTTTCCTTCTTGTCTATCTGCATATTATATCCATCAGCTAGCATTTGCTCCAAATCATTAAGCAGCTGATTACTTTCAGCAATTATTGCTATGTTATCAGAGAACCATATCATATGGAGTTTTTGTCATTTACAACTTGGAGACAGTTCTTTATTTCCCTCATTTCAGCTTAAATGTAAAGATTTATAATTAGTGGTGACAATGAGCAACTCCGTCTTGTACTTTCCCTGATTTTAACATTTTGTGTTATTTCAAGTGCTGGTTATTCCAATCTGCTGTGCATAAACATAGTGTATTACACTTACATTGCTGCAATTGATTTCACAATTCTTAATTAGCTTATCTTAAAGTAGGAAAGAGTATAAAAATCCATTCACACACAAGCAAGCACACCTCATGCACACATGATCGCCAACTCCAGCATCTCGGGTCAGAATGCAACATCATGTGGGATCCAAGTACCAATCTTGAGTTGAGCGGGGAACGGAAAGGTATAATTGTGATTGGTGGGGAGAGAGACAAATGCTGTCTGGGGGAGTGTGCAGGGAGTAGCCTGCCAACAGGTGCAGGTGCAGCATCAGGAGGTTGTGGGGCAAGAACATTTGGGGGGGGGGGGGCAGGGGAGGGGGAGGGGGGAGCAGAGGAACAGGGAAAGATGGATGGATGTGTTTGCAGACGGCTGCAGATAAACAGGGGGGGTTGGGGGGGACATGAGAATGGGGAGGAGATGATAGGACAGAGTGGATGCAAACTGTTGGGTGGAGGGTGTGAGGAGAGTATGTCACGATAGGTTGAGGGCAGGATAATTAACAGCAGTGGAGAATGTGTTGTAAGGATAACCCCCATCTGTGCAGTTCAGAAAAACTGGTGATGGAGGGGAGGATCCAGATGGCTCGTGTAGTGAAGCAGCCATTGGTATCAAGTGTGTTATGTTCAGCTGCATGTTGTGCCACAGGATGGTGTATTTTGCTATTGGTCACAATTTGGCGTTGGCCATACATCCTGGTGGACAGCTGGTTGGTAGTCATACCAATATAAAAAGCTGTGCAATGATTGTAGCAGAGCTGGAAAATAACATGTCTGTTTTCACAGATGGCCTGACCCCTGATGGAGTAGGATGAACTTGTAATAGAAAGTGCTGGGTGGGTGGGTTGGGCAGGTTTCGTACCTGGGTCTTCCACGGGGATGTGATCCTTGTGGAAAGGGATTGAGGATGGCATAGGGACAGACTAGGATGTTGTGGAGGTTGAGTGAGTGATAGAATACCACTTTAGGTGGGGTGGGAAGTATCTCGGATAGGATGTACTTCATTTCAGGGCATGATGATAGGTAATCAAAGCCCTGGGTGAAGGATGTGGTTCAGTTGTTCCAGACTGGGATGGTACTGAGTGATGCAAGGGACAGTCCTTTATGGCTGGTTCTTGGTGATGGTGGGAGGACTGTGGGTGTGAGGGGAATGGCACAGGAGATATGTCTGCGGACTAGGTCTGGGGGATAGTGTCTGTCTGTGAAGGCCTTGGTGAGATCCTCAGCATACTGAGCAAGGGAGTTTTTGTCACTGCAGATGTGGCCAGGCTATACAGGAGGGATTTTTTGATGTGAAAGGGATGACATTTGTCAAAATACAGGTACTGTTGGTGGTTGGCATGTTTAACATAGACAGAGGTGCAGATGAAGCCATCAGAGAGGAGGAGATTGATATCTAGGAAGGTGGCACACTGGTTTGAGGAGGACCACATGAATGGATAGGAAAGAAGGTGTTCAAGGAACAAAGATAGGGTGTCTTGGCCCTGAGTCAAGATCATGAATATATAATCAATGAACCTGAACCAGACTAGGGGTTTGGTGTGTTTGGAGGTTAGGAAGTTCTTCTCTAGATGGCCCCTATAAAGGTTGGCACAGGAAGGTGCCATGCACATGCCCATGGCTGTACGGCGGATTTGTTTATATACCTTTCTTTCAAATGAGAAGCAGTTGTGGGTTAGGATAAAGTTAGTAAGCTGTGTGAGGAATGAGGTAGTGGGTCTGGAGTCTGAAGGACAATGGGAAAGGTAGCGTTCAGTAGTGGTAAGACCATGGGCATGTGGGATGTTGGTGTATGGGGACATGGCATCAACAATGAAGAGTAGGACTCCGGAAAGTAAAGAGGTGGGAATGGTGGAGAGTTGGTGAAGGAAGTGGTTGGTGTCATTGATGTGGGAGGCTAGATTACGGGCAATTGGTTGGAGGTGTTGGTCAATGAGGGCCGAAATTCTTTCAGTGGGGCACAAAACCAGCCACAATGGGGATTTTGGGGAGGACGGAAATGGATTCTTGGGAAATATTCTGGGAAGGGCCTAAGGCTTTAAGAGGGACTGGAGTTTGTGTTGGACTTCTAGTATTGGATCACTCTGGCAGAGGTTAAAGGTGGAGGAGTCAGATAATTAGTGGAGGCCTTCTGCCAGGTAGTCACTGCAATTCATAATGACAGCAGAGGAACCTTTGTTTGCAGGTAAGATGATCAGGTCAGGATTTGTTTTGAGGCTGTGTTTGGCTATTCTTTCTTCTAATGAAAGGCTGGTGCTCTGAGGAAGGGACCTAGGGAGGGATGGTGAGGCTAAGCTGGAGGTAATGAATTCTTGGAAGTGACTAGTGGGTGGTTAGGTGGGAGGGGGCACATCACAGTTGGATGGTGGTATGAAATAGAAGAGGCAGGGTCCAATGCTGAAATTAGAGAGATTTTATGATATTGCAGTGCATGTGTTATTCTGATTACGATGCACTGTGACGACTACAGCTGTTACGAAACACATCAAATGAGTTCACAGTTGCAAATAAGAACTTCCATCAGCTACAGAATGGAATGACAACAATGACAATTTGTGCCGGACCGGGACTCGCCTAAGGTGTCTGCTTGCGATAAGCAGGAAATCCGGCTTCGAGTCCTGGTCTGGCACAAATTTTCATTGTTATCATTCCATTCTACAGCTGATGGTAGTCCTTATTCACAACTGTGAATTCATTTGATGTGCAACTGTGAATTCACTTGATGCGTAGAGTTGTCTTGGTCAGAGGGATTGGCGGGAAAGAAGTGCTTGCATTCCATGGATCAGAAGAAGCAGAGTAGGTCTTTGACACATCCAGCATGGTTAAATTTCTGTGTAGGGCTAATGGTGAGACCTTCAGATAGGATTGAAACTTCTGTGGAACTAAGGGTTTTGATGGAAAGGTTAAGAACATTGTTACAGAAATGTTTTGCCTCTGGATTTGGTGGAGAGTTGGTAGGGAGTTTTGCGGGATGTGGCAAGTTGAAAAGATCAGCTAGGCAGGGTTTACCTGCTATGAGGGGTGGGCGAAGAAGAACACTGTGGGTGCAATAGGGGTTGGATAGTGGTGCCCCAAGGTGGCAGTAAGATGTCAGCAGGTTGGATAACTTATGGAGGTGCTGCCTGGAATGCTCCTCCAGGTGCCGGAGAGCAAGGGATTCATTTCAGAGATATGATGTATGGTGTAGAGATTGGAAAGTAGTAGTATCTAGCAGAAGGAGCAGAGGTGGTTCTGGGGTGCCTGTGACGTGGAAATGGGTTTTTGCAGTACCAGGTTTGTGAGGGCCATGGATGACAAAATTTGAAAAGGTGTAGGTCATTGTGAAAGGACAGGTGGGATCTTTACAGTCAGGCTGTTTGGGGGGGATTCCACAGTTTAGGCGGCATTTGAGAAACAGGATGTGGGACTGTGTTTTAGCCAGGGAAAGGGATACTTTTCTGAACTGACGCAGAAAGATGGAGCAAGGGCCCATTGTGGCAGGAATGGTTTAAAGGAATGGGAATGACACAGAAAGTGGTGAAGTAGGTGTTGATGGTCTTGACAGAGGCTATATAAGGGAAAAGATGAGCAAAAACTTCATAAAGACACACAGAAACACATACAGATACACAAAAATAAACACAGATATATAAATATATGCATAAATATAAAAATACGCAAAAATACATGAAACCAAGCACAAAATACGTTAAAAGTGTACAGAAACATGGGTAAAAAAGGAACAATGAGGTGTGTGTGTGTGTGTGTGTGTGTGTGTGTGTGTGTGTGTGTGTGTCATGATAAGTGTAGAGAGAGGGTGGGAGGATGGGTTATATCAAGGATCAAAAGTTCGTGTGGTATGGGCAGTTGTGGAAAACAAAACACTGAAGTATGTTGGGAAGAGGGATTAGGTGCGATCAGTAGGAACAAACATAGTTATAACTACCAGAAGAAAGAATCTGCAGCATTAAATGAGCCATCAGCAGACCACATGGTTATGAAATTTGTGTTGTGTGGAGACGATCGTTAATACCGTGTGGCTCCGAAGTGGATGCAGTTTGGAAGGTGGTCAATAAACCTAGGAAACACGAGACAGAACAGATACTGAGAAGACTAATGCTATAGAGAAAAGTAACAATGGAAAACATCACAGGGTTGTAGGATGGAAGAAAGCAGTTCAGCAAATATCAGACATTGGAAACTCTAGGTAGGAATATCAACAATGTAGGAAAAGACAAGATTGCTACTTACCATAAAGAAGACACATCAAGTTGCAGACAGGTCCAATTAAAAGACATTCACATACAGCGTTCGGCCACAGCCTTGATCAGTAAAACAGAGACACACACACACACACACGCACACACACACACACACACACACACACACACAAGCATGCACACCTCACACACACATGACTGCCTGCCAACTCCAGCATCTCAAGCCAGAATGCAACATCATGTGAGGTGCAAGCAGCAATCTGGAGGGGTTGGGAAAGGGGAAGGGATAGTAGTGTATGGGAGGGGAGAGTGACAAATGATCTGGGCTCAGGCCAAGACACCCTATCTTTGTTCCTTCAAAACCTCAACACTTTCTCCCCCATCCGCTTCACGTGATCCTCCTCAATCCAGCACGCCAACTGCCTGGATGTTGACTTTCTCCTTCCTGATGGATTCATCTACACCTCTGTCCACATTAAACCCACCAACCACCAACAGTACCTACATTTTGACAGCTGTCATCCCCTTCGCACCAAAAACTTCCTTCTATATAGCCTGGCCACCCAGGGACAGTGTATCTGGAGTGACAAAAACTCCCTTGCTCAGTATGCTGAGGATCTCACAAAGGCCTTCACAGACAGACACTGTCCCCCAGACCCAGTCTGCAAACAGATCTCCCCTGCCATTTCCCTCATGCTCCCAATCCTCCCACCATCACCAAGAACCAGCCACAAAGGACTGTCCCTTGCTTCACTCAGTACCACCAAGGTCTGGAACACCTGGACCACTTTTTTTGACAGGGCTTTGATTACCTATCATTATGCCCTGAAATGAGGGACATCCTAGCCAAGATACTTCCCACCCCTCCTCAAGTGGTGTTCTGTGATCCACCCAAGCTCCACAACATCCCAGTCCATCCCTATGCCAGTTCCAATCCCAACCCCTTTCCATAAGGATCATATTCTGTGTAAGACTCAGGTACAAAACCTGCACAATCGGCCCACTCAGCACTTCCTATTCCAGTCATGTTACAGGTTTATCCTACCCCATCCGGGTCAGGCCATCTGTGAAAGCAGCCATGTCATTTACCAGCTCTGCTGCAGTGATTGCACAGATTTTTATGCTGGTATGACTACTAACCAGCTGTCTACCAGAATGAACAGCCACCACCAAACTGTGGCCAACTGCGAAACAGACCACCCTGTGGCACAACATGCAGCTGAACATAACACACTTGATATCCATGGCTGCTTCACTACTGAAGCCATTTAGATCCTTCCCTCCACCACCAGCTTTTCTGAACTCTGCACACACTCTCTTCTCCTGTAATTATTCTGGCCTCAACCTATGGTAACATACTGTCCCCACACCCTCCATCCAACAGTTTTCACCCTCTGTGTCCTATCATCTCCTCCCCATTCTCATCTCCCACCCCCTTTATTTCTTGCCCTCTGCCAATGCTTCCGCCCATCTTTCCCCACTCCTGTCCTGTTTGTGTGTGTGTGTGTGTGTGTGTGTGTGTGTGTGTGTGTGTGTGTGTGTGTGACACTTGCTGATGAAGGCTGTGGCCAAAAGCTATACGTGAGTGTCTTTTAATTGTGTCTGTCCACAACTTGATGCAGCATAAGACAACATAGATGAAATATTCATCTTATTTCCTACAAAAGTATTCGTTACCTGTAACTGTCTTTCAGGACCCCCAACAAAGCATTGGATCATGTACCGTGTAAGCACACAATGGAATGGCTGAGGTGCCAGGAAATGTTTGATAACACCATACTCCACAACAGATGACCACACTGGTTCAAAATAAGGAGAAGTGTTGAACAATAAAGTTGGCTCTCACTTTCTTATTCATTCTCATAACAGGGGTCAAGTTTTAAAAAGCAATCAAAGAAAGGATACAGCACCTAAAGCCTCAGTCTTCTCCAATGATGTAAAGGTAACAGTAGTGGAGGCACAAGCTGAACTAGATCTCAGACATGAAGAATTAATGACACGACAGTAGATTTATTGTTGAGCGCAAATTCTCAAAAAGTCTATCTAAGAATTGGAGGTGAAGAGGTGGAGATTTTAGACAATGTACGTGCTTAGATGGTGTTGTCTCTTTGGATAACATCACACACTAACTTACTGACAACAGGACACAAAAAGTTTCCAAATTCTAAAATGTAGTACATACTGTATTTTGGGGGTGAACATTTTCATGTGATTCGAAGATCAGTCCACACAAAACCTACCTTGAACCTAAATAGGTATATCTACTGGAGGCAGAAACAATTACTGGACAAAATAAGTTTCATATAGCAGTGACAGAAAATTTCCTCTTCTTGCCTACAGAAGACAAAAATAAATAAAATAAGAATGAACAGATATAACAGCATCTGGGAGTGGAAAGAAGTCTGATAGAGCTCCTGGTAGTAAAGCAGTTACAGTGTTATGGCCACACTTGGAGAATTGGTCCCCACACGAAATCTTGAATACATTTCAGTCTAAATGTTCGTTGGAAGATCTCATGATGACCGGGGAAAGTAGAGCTTTAAGCACCTTATTATTCACCACAGGACTTCTGGAGTGTACAATGCTCTAACTGTTCCTTAGAAGAGTTAGAGGAAGAGTTCTTGATGGTTAAGAGAATCAGAGCTTAAAAGACCTCAGGACTAGAGATGGCAATTGGTATCAAATATATGAACGGCTAATGTAGCTGGACAAATGACTGAGGAGAATGAACTGGAGCAGAAAAATGATCATTATAATCTCAAACCTTTTAGATCTTATCAAGAAAAATTGGCAGGCTGTGTGTGTGTGTGTGTGTGTGTGTGTGTGTGTTAGTACATAAAAATCTAGTTAAAGAGCAAGTTAATGAGCAACAATGGTATTATTTTAGTTCTAATAAGAATTAAAATAACCTGTACTGTTTTCAAAATCTCATACTCTATTAAATGTGAGCATCATAATCTCCCTTCATTCTATTACTGACCTCAACATCGTAAAATTTGTTAATAGTATAAATTTTACAGTGTTATCAACACAAAATCAAACAGGGATACTGCAAAAGCAGGACTAACTATAAATAAGTAGAGAAGGAATTAGCGTATTTCATCAAAATATACGGTATTGGAGATAAAGTTAGCAAACTGCTTATAGATGTTGACTCTGAAATTATCAGTATATCAGAGTACCATTTAAATAATTTGACAATTCAGAGGCTTCCTTTACCAGGATACGGATTAGCTGGCTGTTTTTCAAGGAGTTCCTTGTGGAGTGGGGGAGTGGCCACGTACATAAAAAACAGTATTCCATTTGAATCCATAGCCATATCATGGCACTGCACTGAACAGGCATTTGAATGTTGTGCAGGGGCAGCTGAATTTAGTGAAACTAAACTTCTAATTTTTGTTGTTTATTGGTTTCCCAACTCTGACTTCAGAGCATTTCTGCTCAAGACAGAGTGGATTCTTGGTTCACTTTACAGGAAGTACCAAAAATTAGTTATGTGTGGTGACTTCAATGCTGATTTTGTATACGATTGTGCAAGAAAAAGGGATGTTGGTGGATCTCCTAAATTCATATGACCTGATGCAGACTGTGTTTTTTCCAGCTAAGGTGCAGGGGAACAGTAGCACAGCCATAGACAATATTTTTATTCATTCTTCATTACTAGATGGGCATTCTGTTAGTAAAAGGGTGAATGGCCTTTCGGACCATGATGCACAAATTTTAACACCAAAAGACTTTTGTACTCAAACAAATGTCACATATGAAACTTCCTGGCAGATTAAAACTGTGTGCCGGACTGAGACTCGAACTCGGGACCTTTGCCTTTCGCGGGCAAGTGCTCTACCAACTGAGCTACCCAAACATGACTCACGCCCCATCCCACAGCTTTACTTCTGCCAGTACCTCGCCTCCTACCTTCCAAACTTTACAGAAGCTCTCCTGCGAACCTTGCAGAAGGTATTTTCATGTTGCCCTCTCAATATATATATTCTTTACTGTCATTTCTTGTTAACAATATCAGCTTATTCCCAAGAATAAGGAGCTTTCATTCAGTAATACTTGGCAGAAATCCAACCGGCATTTGGATCGGACTTCCTTAACTCTCATGCTGAAAGGTGTGCAGTATACTGTTGTATCCATTTTCAGTAAACTACCACAAGAATTCAAAAATCTTTGGAGTAATCCACACACTTCCAAATCAAAACTGAAGAGTTTCCTCATGGGTCACTCTTTTATTCTGTTGACGAGTTCCTTGAAAAATTAAGCTGATTCTTAGTTATATTGTTGATTGCATTTACTTAAACTTATGGCCTGATGTTTTCTGGGTTCATAAACATTTTTATTTTTATCTGTTATTACTTTTATGTTGTAATTTCATGCACTGACACGTTCCATGACCTTGGATATTTGCTCCTCAATTTAATCCAATGGACATTGATGTGTTGTTGTTGTGGTCTTCAGTCCTGAGACTGGTTTGATGCAGCTCTCCATGTTACTCTATCCTGTGCTAGCTTCTTCATCTCCCAGTACCTACTGAAACCTACATCCTTCTGAATCTGCTTAGTGTATTCATCTTTTGGTCTCCCTCTACGATTTTTACCCTCCACGCTGCCCTCCAATACTAAATTGGTGATCCCCGGATGCCTCAGAACATGTCCTACCAACCGATCCCTTCTTCTAGTCAAGTTGTGCCGCAAACTCCTTTTCTCCCCAATTCTATTCTATACCTCCTCATTAGTTATGTGATCTACCCATCTAATCTTCAGCATTCTTCTGTAGCACCACATTTCGAAAGCTTCTATTCTCTTCTTGTCTAAACTATTTATTGTCCACATTTCACTTCCATACATGGCTACACTCCATACAAATACTTTCAGAAACGACTTCCTGACATTTAAATCTATACTCGATGTTAACAAATTTTTCTTCTTCAGAAACGCTTTCCTTGCCATTGCCAGTCTACATTTTATATCCTCTCTACTTTGACTATCATCAGTTATTTTGCTCCCCAAATAGCAAAACTCCTTTATTACTTTAAGTATCTCATTTCGTAATCTAATTCCCTCAGCATCACCCGATTTAGTTCGACTACATTCCATTATCCTCGTTTTGCTTTTGTTGATGTTCATCTTATACCCTCCTTTCAAGACACTGTCCATTCCGCTCAACTGCTCTTCCAAGTCCTTTGCTGTCTCTGACAGAATTACAATGTCATCGGCGAACCTCAAAGTTTTTATTTCTGCTCCATGGATTTTAATACCTACTCCAAATTTTTCTTTTGTTTCCTTCACTGCTTGCTCAATATACAGATTGAATAACATCGGGGAGAGGTTACAACCCTGTCTCACTCCCTTCCCAACCACTGCTTCCCTTTCATGCCCCCCAACTCTTATAACTGCCATCTGGTTTCTGTACAAATTGTAAACAGCCTTTAGCTCCCTGTATTTTACCCCTGCCACCTTCAGAATTTGAAAGAGAGTATTCCACTCAACATTGTCAAAAGCTTTTTCCATGTCTACAAATGCTAGAAATGTAGGGTTGCCTTTCCTTAACCTAGCTTCTAAGATATTGCCTCATGTGTTCTAATATTTCTATGGAATCCAACCTGATCTTCCCCGAGGTTGGCTTTTACTAGTTTTTCCATTCGTCTGTAAAGAATTCGCGTTAGTATTTTGCAGCTGTGACTTATTAAACTGATAGTTCGGTAATTTTCACATCTGTCAACACCTGCTTTCTTTGGGATTGGAATTATTACATTCTTCTTGAAATCTGAGGGTATTTCGCCTGTCTCATACATCTTGCTCACCAGATGGTAGAGTTTTGTCAGGACTGGCTCTCCCAAGGCTGTCAGTAGTTCTAATGGAATGTTGTCTACTCCGGGTGCCTTGTTTCGACTCAGGTCCTTCAGTGCTCTGTCAAACTCTTCACGCAGTATCGTATCTCCCATTTCATCTTCATCTACATCCTCTTCCATTCCCATAATATTGCCCTCAAGTACATCGCACTTGTATAGACCCTCTATATACTCCTTCCACCTTTCTGCTTTCCTGTCTTTGCTTAGAACTGGGTTTCCATCTGTCCTCTTGATATTCTTACAAGTGGTTCTCTTTTCTCCAAAGGTCTCTTTAATTTTCCTGTAGGCAGTATCTATCTTACCCCTAGTGAGATATGCCTCTACTTCCTTACATTTGTCGTCTAGCCATCTCTGCTTAGCCACTTTGCCCTTCCTGTCGATATCATTTTTGAGATGTTTGTATTCCTTTTTGCCTGCTTCATTTACTGCATTTTTATATTTTCTCCTTTCATCAATTAAATTCAATATTTCTTCTGTTACCCAAGGATTTCTACTAGCCCTTGTCTTTTTACCTACTTGATCCTCTGCTGCCTTCGCTACTTCAGTCCTCAGAGCTACCCATTCTTCTTCTACTGTATTTCTTTCCCCCATTCCTGTCAATTGTTCCCATATGCTCTCCCTGAAACTCTGTACAACCTCTGGTTTAGTCAGTTTATCCAGGTCCCATCTCCTTAAATTGCCACCTTTTTGCAGTTTCTTCAGTTTTAATCTACAGTTCATAACCAATAGATTGTGGTCAGAGTCGACATCTGCCCCTGGAAATGTCTTACAATTTAAAACCTGGTTCCTAAATCTCTGTCTTACCATTATATAATCTATGTGATACCTTTTAGTATCTCCAGGGTTCTTCCATGTATACAACCTTCTTTCATGATTCTTGAACCAAGTGTCAGCTATGATTAAATTATGCTCTTCACAAAATTCTACCAGGTGGCTTCCTCTTTAGTTTCTTAGCCCCAATCCATGTTCACCTACTATGTTTCCTTCTCTCCCTTTTCCTACTCTCGAATTCCAGTCACCCATGACTATTTAATTTTCATCTCCCTTCACTACCTGAATAATTTCTTTTATCTCATCATACATTTCATCAATTTCTTCGTTATCTGCAGAGCTAGTTGGCATATAAACTTGTACTATTGTAGTAGGCATGGGCTTTGTGTCTATGTATTTATAACCCTGTATTCACCTGACCAAAAGTCTTGTTCCTCCTGCCACCGAACTTCACTAATTCCCACTATATCTAACTCTAACCTATCCATTTCCCTTTATAAATGTTCTAACCTACCTGCCTGATTAAGGGATCTGACATTCCACACTCCGATCCGTAGAACGCCAGTTTTCTTTCTCCTGATAACGACGTCCTCTTGAGTAGTCCCCGCCCGGAGATCTGAATGGGGGACTATTTTACCTCCAGAATATTTTACCCAAGAGGACGCCATCAACATTTAATTATACAGTAAAGCTGCATGCCCTCAGGAAAAATTACGGCTGTAGTTTCCCCTTGCTTTCAGCCGTTCGCAGTACCAGAACAGCAAGGCCATTTTGGTTAGCGTTACAAGGCCAGATCAGTCAATCATCCACACTGTTGCCCCTGCAACTACTGAAAAGGCTGCTGCCCCTCTTCAGGAACCACACGTTTGTCTGGCCTCTCAACAGATACCCCTCCGTTGTGGTTGCGCCTACGGTACAGCTATCTGTATCGTTGAGGCACGCAAGCCTCCCCACCAACGGCAAGGTCCATGGTTCATGGGGGAAGACTTGACGTGTAAATAAATAATAAAATAAAAATAAGAAAATTGGATTGTGAGTGAATTACTACAAACAGTATAACAAACAATTGAAAATTCTGGCTGGAATAATGATAATATTATGAAAAAAATAGTTGCTACTCACCAAGTAGAGGAGATGCTGAGTTGTAGATAGGCACAACAAAAAGACTGTCAAAAGGTCAAACAGGTGTTCATGATTATTAGACAACATGCAAGAGGGTGCGTGTGTCGCGGTTGCCTGCCCACACACACACACACACACACACACACACACACACACACGACTACAGTCACATATGTGTGAGAGTGAGTGTGTGTTTGCGTCTGTTTTGCCTAAGTCTGATAAAGGCATGTTTGGCCAAAAGCTTTGTTTGGCAGTTTTTTTGTTGTGCCTGTCTGCAGCTCCTGCAGCTCAGCATCTCCACTATATGGTGAGTAGCAATTATCCTTTTCATAATATTATGAACAGTATATCGAAGCCAAGATAGACACAAAGGCAAAACCCACCACCATAGCACTCTTGCATATGCTTACTAGCTTCACAGATAATGCAGAGACTGAAAGAACCGATGAGGGGATAAAAGAATTTATTCAGAATATTAAGGGCAAAAGAAATGTGACAGGCAGCTGAAATTTGGTAGTGTGAAAAGAAAGAGTAGAAAAAATAGTACGAGGAAATGGATCAGGGGAAAGAAATGAAACAGGAAACTGCTTGGTAGAATTTTGCACAGACCACAATTTAATAATCACAAATACTTGGTTTAAGAATCATGAAACATAGTAACATACTTGGAAGGGAGCTAGAGATACAGGAAGATTTCAGATAATGTAGATGGTGATTTTGCTAAATGTGGGTAAACTGCACAAAACAATCTGTGGTAAGATAAGGAAACAAAAAGTCGTATGGATGTATGGCAAGGAAAGCGTTGTGTCTATGCCACAGGGTATTTATTTGTTCATCACACCTGTACAATACAATGCATTGCACAACACGTTACAATGAAACCACCCTTACACAAGATTTTCTAAGTTGCCCCCACAAGCCTCTAAGAACGCATGAACAGGACGCAGCAGTGACTCACACACCCATTTAAATGTGCAAACCTGGAAATGAATGGCATCACAGGTAGTGTGAATGCATTGTTCCAGTGTCTGCAAATGCAGGATGGTCTCTGCATACACACAGGTGCCATCACATGGAGAGATCTAAGGTATTGAAATCCTGCCACTGAGTGGGCCATCTGACTGGACCACCATGTCTGAACCATCAGCCAGGGTAGATGTTGTTGAGATTCCTCCACCTGGAAACGTGGAAGTGAGCTGGAGTAGCGTCATGTAACAGGCACATTACCCTTCCTACCACCAAAAAGCATGTCTTCACAAGGGAAGGCAGGATCACTCTCAGGAAGTGCAGCTATGCCTCACCCATGAGACATTGTGGAAGGAAGAGTGGTCTCATGGGATGGTCACCAATAACCTCCGCTCACAAATTGAGGCTGAACCGTCGCTGATGGTTTGCTGCCACCATACCAAGGGGATTCTCCGTAGCCAACAGGTGTTTTCGTGACTTGCGCAATAAGTGAGTGACAAAACCATCACTGCAAAGGCAATTCCATAGATAATAAGGCCTGCACATGGTATAAGTGATATGGATAGTGGCAGTTGTTGTAAAGAATGCTCCAGGAGATTGTCTGTCTTACCACATTCGTTGTGTACATAATTATCTCAAGAATGTACAGGAATGGTAGTGCTAATATCTGGAGTGGTTTAAAAAGGGGTTTGCCAGAAAACTGGGTGTGGCATTTTCAGTTGCCCTAATGATCCTCTTCTGTGATAAGAAACAGCTTTTGCTTATTGGTGATTTTACCCAAAAAATCATCCCGTATCACAGCACTGATTCTGCTTGGGCATAATACACATTTTTTAGTGTTTCTTTTGTTGTACACCTAACAAGTATTTTCAAGCCATATCATGTTGTGCTAAGCTTCCTGCTGATGTATTTGATGTGTGTGTCCCACTTCATGTTGTCCTGAATCCATAATCCTAGAAATTTTGTTGAGTTTACAGTTTCTAATTTCTTATTAAATAGATTTATGCTGGGGGTTAGTGGATGTTTAAATGGCTCTGAGCACTATGGGACTCGACTTCTGAGGTCATTAGTCCCCTAGAACTTAGAACTAGTTAAACCTAACTAACCTAAGGACATCACATACATCCATGCCCGAGGCAGGATTCGAACCTGCGACCGTAGCAGTCGTGCGGTTCCGGACTGAGCGCCTAGAACCGCTAGACCACCGCGGCCGGCTAATGGATGTTTACTCTGTGGGTGCACTGCAACAGTTTTCTCTGTGTTAACAGTAAGATTGTTTGTGGTGAATCATTTCATAATGAGTGTTGTGCAATTTTGTACTTCATATTATAGTTCTGCAGCATTTTTGCTTTTTATCAATAAATTTGTGTTATCTGCAAATTTTATATATTTTTGGAAATCACTCAATGATTCTAGGTCATTCATAAATATTAAGAACAACATTGGGCACAAGATAGAACCTTGGGACACACCATACTTAATTTCTTTTCTTTTTGATTTGTAGCATGCATAATGTTTTCTTTCTGATGCATGATTTCAATTATCTGCTCTCTGTTTTTCAGATATGATGTCACCCACTCATGTGCCAGGCCCCCAGTTCCCACATACTACAATTTTTGAAGAAGTAAGTTGTCGTCTATCACATCAAAAACTTTTGTGGGGTCCAGAAATACAGCTGATATGTATGTCCCATCTACAGTCAAGGCTGTGTTAATAAAGTCAAAAATGGCAGTTTCTGTTGATTTGAGTTTTCTGAGCCCATGTTGGGTATTTGATACAAAATTGTTTTTTTCTATAAATGAAGTCAGTCTTTTTGTAAAAAAAGGTTTTTCCAGTATTTTAGAAAAATTAGTCAGCAGAGATCTTGGCCTATAGTTATTTTCATTTTTCTTGTCTCCCCTCTTGAAAAGAGATGTTAACTTTGCCATTTTTAGTTTTTCTGGGAAAATACTACTACACAATGAAGAGCTGCAAAGATGAGTTAGGGGCACAGTCAACACTGTTGCACATTTTTTAAATATGTAATCAGGACATTGTCTATACCTGAAGAAAATTTTGGTTTTAATTCCTTTCTAATAGTCAGCATTTCCTTTTTATTTGTCGGATACATTTTTTTTTTTCATTTTAGTTAATGTTTTGCTCATCTCTGTTTCCAGAAACTGTTCTTTACTGTTTTTCCAACAATTTGTTTGTTATTTCTGTGAAATACACACTAAATATATCAGCTACTCTATGTGGGTCAGAAATTTTGTCACCATTTTCAAGCAGATTCATGTTACAGAGTTTTTTCCTGTGTTTTGCCAGTTTATCTCCTAACAATGGCCCACATTGCTTTCATTTTATTTGTAGCTTTTTCCATGTAGTTGTCATTTGTTAGCTTTATCAACCTTCTGATAACTTTATTTAGGCTCTGTTTGGATCTTTAAAAATATGCTTCAAATTCTGGAGTTGTTTTGGTTTGCTTGGCTACTGTATAGAAAAATCTTTCTCCCTTCAGTAAAACTTTTATGCCTGCAGTTATCCAAATACTTTTTGCATTTTTCTCCTGATTTTCTTTTTTCTGAGTGAGAAGCACAGTTCAAAATAATGCTGGAAGGTGCTTACGAATTTATCAAATTTTTCATTAGTATTGCTACAGCTGTATACTTCCTCCCACATCTTTAGTTAAGCAGTTAATAAATGCATTTATGTTGTGTACACTGAAATTCGTAGAAGTGGAAACTAACGTTTTGTTAGTATGTACAGCGTGATCTATTTCCACTGATATTATCTGTGCAATATGATCTCCAAAACCTGCCGTGGAACATTTTGTAAGAATACTGGTAAATATTTTGTATGTTGTTGTCGCTGAAGTGTATGTTACACATGTTGCTGTTTCTATTGTACATTTCAAGTTAAATGTTAAGAAGAGGTTCAATATGGTAGTTTGTTGTTTTGATTGTACAGAAAAATCAATATTAAAGTCACCACAAATAACCAGACCTCTGTTCTTTTTTGATAACATATAAGGAGGTACTCTAAATGTTGTAGTAAAGTGTTCATGTCACTATCGGGGGTCCTGTACAAACAAATTAAGGTCATATTTTCATTTAACAGTTCAACACCTGATATTTCCACATCTCTCGACTTCTTAAGTAATAGAACCAAGTACGTTATCCTCGATGGTGAGTGTTCATTGGCGGTGAGGGTATCATCTGGAGTGCCCCAGGGAAGTGTGGTAGGTCCACTGTTGTTTTCTATCTACATAAATGATCTTTTGGATAGGGTGGATAGCAATGTTTGCTGATGATGCTGTGGTGTACGGGAAGGTGTCGTCGTTGAGTGACTGTAGGAGGATACAAGATGACTTGGACAGGATTTGTGATTGGTGTAAAGAATGGCAGCTAACTCTAAATATAGATAAATGTAAATTAATGCAGATGAATAGAAAAAAGAATCCCGTAATGTTTGAATACTCCATTATTAGTGTAGTGCTTGACACAGTCACATCGATTAAATATTTGGGCGTAACACTGCAGAGCAATATGAAGTGGGACAAGCATGTAATGGCAGTTGTGGGGAAGGCGGATAGTTGTCTTCGGTTCATTGGTAGAATTTTGGGAAGATGTGGTTCATCTGTAAAGGAGACCGCTTATAAAACACTAATACGACCTATTCTTGAGTACTGCTCGAGCATTTGGGATCCCTATCAGGTCAGATTGAGGGAGGACATGGAAGCAATTCAGAGGCGGGCTGCTAGATTTGTTACTGGTAGGTTTGATCATCATGTGAGTGTTACGGAAATGCTTCAGGAACTCGGGTGGGAGTCTCTGGAGGAAAGGAGGCGTTCTTTTCGTGAATCGCTACTGAGGAAATTTAGAGAACCCACAATTGAGGCTGACTGCAGTACAATTTTACTGCCGCCAACTTATATTTCGTGGAAAGACCACAAAGATAAGATAAGAGAGATTAGGGCTTGTACAGAGGCATATAGGCAGTCATTTTTCCCTCGTTCTGTTTGGGAGTGGAACAGGGAGAGAAGATGCTAGTTGTGGTATGAGGTACCCTCCGCCACGCATCGTATGGTGGATTGTGAAGTATGGATGTAGATGTAGATGTAGCTCTCTTTCTCTGGGAATATCATCTGGGAACAGAATGTGCACAAATTTGATATCACTTCTAATGTGGATAAAACACCATAACCTCTCACTTTCCTGCCGAAATGACTGCCTAGTGTGAAGTCTGGAAGATACGCCATTTTCAGTGTCTTCTGCAGCCAGTGTTCTGTTATACACAGGTCTGAAACATCTTTAAGTTCATTCTCTAGCAGCATTTGAAATTCATCAATTTTATTTGTTAGCAATGCACATCTTGGTGAAACACTATAAGGTCAGCACTTGGGCTTGCTGCTGCTGTTCCATTTTAATGAGTCTTGGCTGGGTGTGGTGCTGAGTTGGCGTCCACTTTCTCCTGGTGTGCAGAAAAGTCCTCATACTTCACACAGGCTGTCTTTGATCTTCCACTGGGTCGCCAAGCAATGGGAGATGCTTCAGTACAGATGATAGCATCTCTTTCTTCTTTTCTGGAAGGGAATGTTTAATTTCGTAGTCATCGGACATTGTGCATTGTGACAATGTATGTTCCGAGTGTCACAAATCCAGCTTGAACCCCCCCCACCCCCCTCCAATTTCATGGTTCCAGAATAGCAGCAAATCAGCAACTGGATTTTCTTCAGTTTTCCTGACTTGTGGTTTTTCATTTTCTGTTCTTTTGATTGAAGTTAGAGGGTATTTTGGTGACGCTGTTTGTTTTTCTATTGGAGTTGATGTGCATTTTCTTAGAAGTTGTCTCAGCAGTGATGGAGTCATGAGGTTGCATTGAAGCTGAAGATGATATAGTTTTGTTACTTTAATCAATCATTTGAGGGGCTAGTGTAAACATGTTGTCAAGTGCTGGCAAGGGAGTAGGTCAGAAATTTGGATCTGTGCAATCAGCATTAATTGCTAAGCAAATTATTTTGCTGATATATGATTTACCCTTCCCACTGACATGTTGCCCATGATTAGAAAACAATTTCTTGTTCATATTTTCAGTGGGTACAAATTTTACATTTGGAAATGCAGCACATATTTTTTGAGTAGCCTATTTGTTTTAGCTATTTTTTATTCACATGAGTGATTGATTATGTCATACTTATGTGGACTTCCCTAGGAGTAAGATAGATACTGCCTACAGGAAAATTAAAGAGACCTTTGGAGAAAAGAAAACCACTTGTATGAATATTAAGAGCTCAGATGGAAACCCAGTTCTAAGCAAAGAAGGGAAAGCAGAAAGGTCTATACAAGGAGGATCTATACAAGGGCAAAGTACTTGAAGACAATATTATGGAAAGGGAGGAGGATGTAGATGAAGATGAAATGGGAGATATGATACTGCGTGAAGAGTTTGACAGAGCACTGAAAGACCTGAGTCGAAACAAGGCCCCCGGAGTAGACAACATTCCATTAGAGCTACTGACGGCCTTGGGAGAGCCAGTCCTGACAAAACTCTACCATCTGGTGAGCAAGATGTATGAGACAGGCGAAATACCCTCAGACTTCAAGAAAAATGTAATAATTCCAATCCCAAAGAAATCAGGTGTTGACAGATGTGAAAATTACCGAACTATCAGTTTAATAAGTCACAGCTGCAAAATACTAACGCGAATTCTTTACAGACGAATGGAAAAACTAGTAGAAGCCGAGCTAGGGGAAGATCAGTTTGGATTCCGTAGAAATATTGGAACACGTGAGGCAATACTGACCCTACGACTTATCTTAGAAGCTAGACTATAGAAAGGTTCAAATGGCTCTGAGCACTATGGGACTTAACATCTGAGGTCATCAGTCCCCTAGAACTTAGAACTACTTAAACCTAACTAACGTAAGGACATCACACACGTCCATGCCCGAGGCAGGATTTGAACCTGCGACCATAGCGGTCGCGCGGTTCCAGTCTGTAGCGCCTAGAACCGCTCGGCCACTTTGGCTGGCTTAAGGAAAGGCAAACCTACATTTCTAGCATTCGTAGACTTAGATAAAGCTTTTGTCAATGTTGAGTGGAATACTCTCTTTCAAATTCTGAAGGTGGCAGGGGTAAAATACAGGGAGCGAAAGGCTATTTACAATTTGTATAGGAACCAAATGGCAGTTATAAGAGTTGAGGGGCATGAAAGGGAAGCAGTGGTTGGGAAGGGAGTGTGACAGGGTTGTAGCCTCTCCCCGATGTTATTCAATCTGTATATTGAGCAAGCAGTGAAGGAAACAAAAGAAAAATTTGAAGTAGGTATTAAAATCCATGGAGCAGAAATAAAAACATTGAGGTTTGCCGATGACATTGTAAATCTGTCAGAGACAGCAAAGGACTTGGAAGAGCAGTTGAACGGAACGGATAGTGTCTTGAAAGGAGGATATAAGATGAACATCAACAAAAGCAAAACGAGGATAATGGAATGTAGTCGAATTAAGTCGGTTGATGCTGAGGGAATTAGATTAGGAAATGAGACACTTAAAGTAGTAAAGGAGTTTTGCTATTTAGGGAGCAAAATAACTGATGATGGTCGAAGTAGAGAGGATATAAAATGTAGACTGGCAATGGGAAGGAAAGCGTTTCTGAAGAAGAGAAATTTGTTAACATCAAGTATAGACTTAAATGTCAGGAAGTCGTTTCTGAAAGTATTTGTATGGAGTGTAGCCATGCATGGAAGTGAAACATGGACGATAAATAGTTTAGACAAGAAGAGAATAGAAGCTTTTGAAATGTGGTGCTACAGAAGAATGCTGAAGATTAGATGGGTAGATCACATAACTAATGAGGAGGTGTTGAATAGGATTGGGGAGAAGAGAAGTTTGTGGCACAACTTGACTAGAAGAAGGGATCGGTTGGTAGAACATGTTCTGAGGCATCAAGGGATCACCAATTTAGTATTGGAGGGCAGCGTAGAGGGTAAAAATCTTAGAGGGAGACCAAGAGATGAATACACCAAGCAGATTCAGAAGGATGTAGGTTGCAGTAGGTACTGGGAGATGAAGAAGCTTGCACAGGATAGAGTAGCATGGAGAGCTGCATCAAACCAGTCTCAGGACTGAAGACCACAACAACATGTGGACTTCCCATGACAATAATCTTAGAATTACCTGAACCTTTTAAGTATTCTATTAATCTGTGAATAGCCCCTTTTGCTTCACTTCTATAAACATCATTTGCACCTACTACTAGCACAATATATTTATCATTTTCTTCTGATAGGCCTGCACTGTTATTTATACCATTCTTGTTATTTCATGTAAAGTTGAAGAAAGTTTCACAAAACTTGTTGCAGTAACTAGATTCTCAGACCTTAATGTTTTTACTAATCCTCTTCCATGACTATCAGAGTAAACTGAGATGCTGCGATTTTTCAACAGGGATTTTCCATTGTGTATAACATACCAGGTTGCAGTGTTTACTGTTTTGTTTATCTGTACTGATTCGCAGTGCTGCTTTGGGACTAATTCTTTCTTTGAATTTATGTCTGTGTAGGCAGTACTAGGCCTGCAAAAACCATTTTTCATTGGTATGCTGTTAGTGACAGAATCAGGCATGTAGCCTGTAGAGGTTATCAGGCCTTGTTGCCCTTGTTCTTCTGACGATTTTGTAGCACTTTTCAAACTGTCTTCTAAAAATTTTACATCTTTGTTTGCTTCCTTTAGAAATAAACGCAATGTGTCAGCCAGTGAGTCACTCACACCTTTCTTGCAAATTTCAGCTGCCAATTTTTGACCACTACAATTTAGGGCACAAACACAGGGATTGTTTGGTACAGTAGGTAGAGAGACACATTCCACATCATTACGAAGTGTCGTATTCATGATCTATGGAACAAGTACTAATCTAATCTGATACCATACCTGATATATAGCACATGTTCTTTCTCATTTTACAACACTTTCACTACACAACTGACATTTTATCAATGCATAGTAGTCTATATTTCTGGAATATTTAATCCTCAGCGACTTGTATATCAGTATTCCTGAATTTCCCTAAACATTTTTGGTCTTCCTTCTTTCATCAATCAACTGAAGTATTTCTTCTGTTGCCGATAGTTTCTTTGCATTTACCTTGTTTGTATCTATGTTTATATTTCCAACTTCTGTGACTGTCCTTTCCAGAGATGTCTGTTCCTCTTCAACTGTACTGCCTACCAAGCTATTCCTTACTGCTGTATCTATAGTCATTCCTTACTGCTGTATCTATAGCCTTACAGAACTTCAAGTGTATCTCATCATTCTTTGGTACTTCTGTATCCCACTTCTTCGCATATTAATTCTTCCTGATTAATCTCTTAAACTTCAGCCTACTCTTCATCACTACTAAATTTTAATCTGAGCCTACATTGGCACCTGGGCACACCTTACAATCCAGTATCTGATTTCGGAATCTCTGCCTGACCATGATGTAATCTAACTATAATCTCCTCATATCACTCAACCTTTTCGAAGTATATCTCCTACTCCTGTGATTCTTGAACAGAGTATTCACTATTACTAGCTGAGTTTATTACAGAATTCAATTAGTCTTTCTCCTCTTCCATTCCTTGTCCCAAGCCCATATTCTCATGTAATATTTTCTTCTACTCCTTCCCCTACAACTGCATTCCAGTCACCCTTGACTATTAGAGCCGGCCGCGGTGGTCTAACGGTTCTAGGCGCTCGGTCCGGAACCACGAGACTGCTACGGTCACAGGTTCGAATCCTGCCTTGGGCATGGATGTGTGTGATGTCCTTAGGTTAGTTAGGTTTAAGTAGTTCTAAGTTCTAGGGGACTGATGACCACAGATGTTAAGTCCCATAGTGCTCAGAGCCATTTTTTTTTTTACTATTAGATTTTCATCTCCCTTTACATAGTGTATTACCCTTTCAATATCCTCATATACTTTCCCTATCTCTTCATCTTCAGCTTGTGACATCGGCATGTATACCTGAACTATTGTTGTCTGTGTTGGTTTGCTGTAGATTCTGATAGGGGCAGCCCTATCATTGAACTGTTCACATTAACACACTCTCTGCTTTTCCTTCCTATTCATAACAAATCCTACTCTCCTTATACCATTTTCTGTTGCTGTTGATATTTCCCTATGCTCATCTGATCAGAAATCCTTGTCTTCTTTCCATTTCACTTCATTGACCCCTACTATATTTAGATTGAGCCTTTGCCCTTTGTATTTCCATTTTCAGATTTTCTAGCTTTCCTACCATGTTCAAGCTTCTGACAGTCCACACCCCGACTTGGAGAAAGTTATCCTTTTGTTGTTTATTCAATCTTTTTCTCATGGTCACCTTCACTTTGATACTCCCCCTCCCAGAGATCCGAAAAGGGGACCATTCCGGAATCTTTTGCCAATGGAGAGATCATCATGACACTTTTTCAATACCAGGCTACGTGTCATGGGATATACATTATATGTCTTTAATGCACTGGTTTTCATTGCCTTTGCATCCTCATGCCATTGATCATTGCTGATTCTTCTGCCTTTAGGGACAGTTTCCCACCTCAGGGACAAGAGAGTGCTCCTAACCTCTATCTGCTCCTCCGCCCTCTTTGACAATGCTGTTGGCAGAATGAGGGTGACTCTTATCCCAGTAGTCTTCAGCAGCCCTTGCCGATTATTAATCAAAGTTTAAGTAGTGGCGGGATTTGAAGTGGGGACCAAAGACGTTTTGATTACTAATCAAAGACACTACCCATAGACCATGGGAGCTGGAAATCCTTTAGAGAACCTGCCACTGTAGATATGCCCTATGCCCTCCCTAGGTGGCCAGTCTGCATGGGAGGGATTTTTTGATGTGTAAGGGATGACCGCTGTCAAAATATTTGATTTCAATGGCTGTTTCACAACCCGGGTCATCAGGATATCAGGATACTCACCTCCATTACCAGCTTTCCTGAACTGAGAAGAGGGAGTTATCGTTACAACACATTTTCTGCTCCCTTAATTACGCTGGCCTCATCCTACGGTAAGCCCCTCCAATTCAAGTCCCCATGTCACCTTCAGCGTGTACCACACCCTGCCAGCTCCATCACCTGTGAAACACCTGACACTCCTCCCTCTCACATTCCTAAACAGCAAACCAGCTGCCTCCCCCCAATCCTTCTTCCTGCCATCCACCTCTCTCTGCCTCTACACACTCCACCCAACACAATCCCCACCCCAACCTAGCCCACTTTCTGAACTGCAGTATTAGTATTGTGTGTATGTGTTTGTGTGAGTGTGTGTGTAAGTGTGTGTGTGTGTCTGTCGACAGCTCAACACTTCTGCCTTTTGGTGAATGGCCTCTTTCACTACTAAGGTATTTACTTTAAACCAGAACTTTCCTATGTGCCGTGTTAGCACTGGTGTTGCTTGCGGCTCACGACCTCACCTCTGGCGGGCATCAGGTTCATGTCAACACCGACAGAGGATGCAGCTATTTGCTGGCAGGAGTCTCACAGATGCACACAAAGTGGTGCACAGAGCGTGCAATGAGGTGATGAGGGCAGTGAGACGATGGGCTTCGAGTTCAGCTACTGTGTTGCCTTGGATGAACTCAGACTGCTCATGTTTGCTGCAACTGGGATGGAACATGCATAGCGGATTGTGTGGCCAAGCTGTGATTATGTCCAAGGGGATAGGCAATGCTGCTGAGGATGCCAAGCATTTCTGATATTGGAGATTGGCATAGGTTGTGGTCTCATAGTAAATCACTTATAGTGCTTATCATGCTTCCAACGGAGTGGCCTTTTGGATTACTGTGGAACTGAGTACCTTTCAACACTGTCCCTGCAAATTAACTCGAGTTTGTTACAGGTGGCATTTTATTGCACTGTGTTGTTCTGCAAGCACTAAAGCATACGTGGATGAGAGTGTTATTATTGGTGGGAGGAGCAAGAACTAAGAGGAAATATTGACATTGTATGGAAGTATTTCACTCTGCAGCAACACACTGACAGAAGGGAAGACATGTTGCTTTATTTCATTAATAGTTGTAGTATACCATTTTTTATATATGTCTATTTGAAAGATTTCTACTGCTAATAACACTTTCTCTTTAAGAACTGATTTTAACACACCATAATTAAATGCTATTCTGTCTTTTATGTAATGCTGTTAATGGTATCACTGAACAGACATACAGAGTGCGTGATTCTAGCATAGGGGAGCTGTTCCTCAGTCACGTTTTGTACTGTTATTACATTTGATTATACAGAAGTCATCCCCCCATGAACCATGGACCTTGCCATTGGCGGGGAGGCTTGCTTGCCTCAACAATACAGATAGCCGTACCGTAGGTGCAACCACAACGGAGGGGTATCTGTTGAGAGGCCAGACAAATATGTGGTTCCTGAAGAGGGGCAGCAGTCTTTTCAGTAGTTGCAGGGGCAACAGTCTGGATGATTGACTGATCTGGCCTTGTAACGCTAACCAAAATGGCCTTGCTGTTCTGGTACTGCGAACGGCTGAAAGCAAGGGGAAACTACAGCCATAATTTTTCCCGAGGGCATGCAGCTTTACTGTATGATTAAATGATGATGGCGTCCTCTTGGGTATAATACTTCAGAGGTAAAATAGTCCCTCATTCTGATCTCCAGGCAGGGACTACTCAAGAGGACGTCATTATCAGGAGAAAGAAAACTGGAGTTCTACGGATCGGAGCATGGAATGTCAGATCCCTTAATCGGGCAGGTAGATTAGAATATTTAAAGGGGAAATGGATAAGTTAAAGTTAGATATAGTATGAATTAGAGAAGTTCGGTGGCAGGAGGAACAAGACTTTTGGTCAGGTGAATACAGGGTTATAAATACAAAATCAAATAGGGGTAATGCAGGAGTAGGTTTAATAATGAATAAAAAAATAGGGGTGCGGGTAAGCTACTACAAACAGCATAGTGAATGCATTATTGTGGCCAAGATAGACATAAAGCCCACACCTACTAAGGTAGTACAAGTTTATAAGCCAACTAGCTCTGCAGATGATGAAGAAATTGATGAAATGTATGATGAAATAAAAGAAATTATTCAGATAGTGAAGGGAGACGAAAATTTAATACTCATGGGTGACTGGAATTCGGCAGGAGGAAAAGGGAGAGAAGGAAACATAGTAGGTGAATATGGATTGGGGGTAAGAAATGAAAGAGGAAGCCGCCTGGTAGAATTTTGCACAGAGCACAACTTCATCATAGCTAACACTTAGTTCAAGAATCATAAAAGAAGGTTGAATATATGGAAGAAGCCAGGAGATACTGACAGGTTTCAGATAGATTATATAATAGTAAGACAGAGATTTAGGAACCAGGTTTTAAACTTTAAGACATTTCCAGGGGCAGATGTGGACTCTAACCACAATCTATTGGTTATGAACTGTAGATTAAAACTGAAGAAACTGCAAAAAGGTGGCAATTTAAGGAGATGGGACCTGGATAAACTGACTAAACCAGAGGTTGTACAGAGTTTCAGGGAGAGCATATGGGAACAATTGACAGGAATGGGGGAAAGAAATACAGTAGAAGAAGAATGGGTAGCTCTGAGGACTGAAGTAGCGAAGGCAGCAGAGGATCAAGTAGGTAAAAAGACAAGGGCTAGTAGAAATCCTTGGGTAACAGAAGAAATATTGAATTTAATTGATGAAAGGAGAAAATATAAAAATGCAGTAAATGAAGCAGGCAAAAAGGAATACAAACATCTCAAAAATGATATCGACAGGAAGGGCAAAGTGGCTAAGCAGAGATGGCTAGACGACAAATGTAAGGAAGTAGAGGCATATCTCACTAGGGGTAAGATAGATACTGCCTACAGGAAAATTAAAGAGACCTTTGGAGAAAAGAGAACCACTTGTAAGAATATCAAGAGGACAGATGGAAACCCAGTTCTAAGCAAAGACAGGAAAGCAGAAAGGTGGAAGGAGTATATAGAGGGTCTATACAAGTGCGATGTACTTGAGGGCAATATTATGGGAATGGAAGAGGATGTAGATGAAGATGAAATGGGAGATACGATACTGCGTGAAGAGTTTGACAGAGCACTGAAGGACCTGAGTCGAAACAAGGCACCCGGAGTAGACAACATTCCATTAGAACTACTGACAGCCTTGGGAGAGCCAGTCCTGACAAAACTCTACCATCTGGTGAGCAAGATGTATGAGACAGGCGAAATACCCTCAGATTTCAAGAAGAATGTAATAATTCCAATCCCAAAGAAAGCAGGTGTTGACAGATGTGAAAATTACCGAACTATCAGTTTAATAAGTCACAGCTGCAAAATACTAACGCGAATTCTTTACAGACAAATGGAAAAACTAGTAAAAGCCAACCTCGGGGAAGATCAGGTTGGATTCCATAGAAATATTAGAACACATGAGGCAATATCTTAGAAGCTAGGTTAAGGAAAGGCAACCCTACATTTCTAGCATTTGTAGACATGGAAAAAGCTTTTGACAATGTTGAGTGGAATACTCTCTTTCAAATTCTGAAGGTGGCAGGGGTAAAATACAGGGAGCTAAAGGCTGTTTACAATTTGTACAGAAACCAGATGGCAGTTATAAGAGTTGGGGGGCATGAAAGGGAAGCAGTGGTTGGGAAGGGAGTGAGACAGGGTTGTAACATCTCCCCGATGTTATTCAATCTGTATATTGAGCAAGCAGTGAAGGAAACAAAAGAAAAATTTGGAGTAGGTATTAAAATCCATGGAGCAGAAATCAAAACTTTGAGGTTCGCCGATGACATTGTAATTCTGTCAGAGACAGCAAAGGACTTGGAAGAGCAGTTGAACGGAATGGACAGTGTCTTGAAAGGAGGGTATAAGATGAACATCAACAAAAGCAAAACGAGGATAATGGAATGTAGTCGAACTAAATCGGGTGATGCTGAGGGAATTAGATTACGAAATGAGATACTTAAAGTAGTAAAGGAGTTTTGCTATTTGGGGAGTAAAATAAGTGATGATGGTCGAAGTAGAGAGGATATAAAATGTAGACTGGCAATGGGAAGGAAAGCGTTTCTGAAGAAGAGAAATTTGTTATCATCGAGTACAGATTTAAGTGTCAGGATGTCGTTTCTGAAAGTATTTGTGTGGAGTGTTGCCATGTATGGAAGTGATACATGGACTATAAATAGTTTAGACAAGAAGAGAACAGAAGCTTTCGAAATGTGGTGCTACAGAAGAGTCGTGTGAAGTTAGCACCCCTTTTTCGAGAAATATACATTTTTTTCAGAGTTCTTGATAGATATGGAATAGTTCTAGAGTTCTTTGTACAAAATTTCAATAGTTCTGCAGAATTTAGCGAAGAAAACAACAATATTCGAAAAAATTTTCGTATCGAAAACGTTCTTTGGCAATTTCCGCAAAATGTAAATAAGTACAAGAGTTCTGAGCACAGTTCTGAACAGAGCTCCAAGAGTTCTTTCGAAAATCCAAGTAACGTTTTTTTGTGCAGCTACTAGTTTACGAGATAATTGCATTTTAATGAGAAAATCTTTTCACTTACTGTGAAGTTGGCACCCTTTTTTTCAGAAAGATATATTTTTTTCAGAGTTCTTGATAGATATGGCATAGTTCTAGAGTTCTTTGTTCAAAATTTCAATAGTTCTGCAGAATTTAGCGACGAAAACAACAATACTCGAAAAAAATTTCGTATCGAAAACGTTCTTTGGCAATTTCCGCAAAATGTAAATAAGTACAAGAGTTCAGAACACAGTTCTGAACAGAGCTCCAAGAGTTCTTTCGAAAATCCAAGTAAAATTTTTTTGTGCAGCTAATAGTTTACGAGATAATTGCATTTTAATGAGAAAATCTTTTCACTTACTGTGAAGTTGGCACCCTTTTTTTCACAAATGTATACTTTTTTCAGATTTCTTGATAGATATGCCATAGTTCTAGAGGTCTTTGTACAAAATTTCAATAGTTCTGCAAAATTTAGCGACGAAAACAGTATTCGAAAAAATTTTCGTATCGAAGACATTCTTCGTCAATTTTCGCAAATTGTAAATAAGTACAACAGTTCTGAGCACAGTTCTGAACAGAACTCCAAGAGTTCTATCGAAAACCCTATTAACATTTTTTTGTGCAGCTAATAGTTTACGAGATAATTGCAATTTAAGGAGAAAATCTTTTCACTTACTGTGAAGTTGGCACCCTTTTTTTCAGAAATGTATACTTTTTTCAGATTTCTTGATAGATATGCCATAGTTCTAGAGTTCTTTGTACAAAATTTCAATAGTTCTGCAGAATTTAGGGAAGAAAACAACAATACTCGAAAAAATTTTTCTATCGAAATCATTTTTTGTCAATTTTCGCAAAAATTAAACTGGTACAACAGTTCTGAGGACAGTTCTGAACAGAACCCCAAGAGCTCTATCGAAAATCCTAATAACATTTTTCTATGGCGATAATAGTTTGTGATAAATTGATTTAATGTGGGACACACTTTCTCTACAGAAAATATAAATATATTCGTACAACAGTTCTGATGACAGTTCTGGACACCACGTGAAGAGTTCTATCGAAATTCCTAGTAGAATTTTTTAGTGCAGGTAATAGTTTAAGAGGTAATCGCAACTTAATTAAGAACCCCATAAGAGCTCCTACTGTGAAGCTGGCACCCTTTTTTTCAGAAATATATATATTTTTTTCAGAGTTCTTGATAGATAAGTCATAGTTATAGAGTTCTCGGTACAAAATTTCAATAGTTATGCAGAATTTAGCGAAGAAAACAACATTGTATAACAAAGCTGATTCAGGAACCCTTTCCTTTTGATACAATTCTTCCTGTTGCCACAATAAATCACTTGTGCATAGATTCCAACTGTACTGATCATTACAAAAATACAACCATTGACCAGCGGCGCACATTTCTTGCAGCGTTGTACAAAGCATTCGGCTTATCCGCTGTGAAAGTACTACACTTAACGCTATTTTAAAATTTACGGTGGATGGCTTCCGTTTATCTACAATGTCAGCATCTATCGAATTATCTTCATGCAAACGTGATGCCTGGATCACTCACTTCCCCTTTTAGGTACGGAGGAAACTAGAGTTCAGTCTTGTGGAAGTCAAAAAAGGAAATGTGGGCAGCCCTTCTTTTACTGATAGCAAACTCTAGAGAAATCTCCACACTTGTATTTCTTCATCATGCCAACAAAAGAAAAACTCTCCCTTCATAGCTCTATTATCATTCCAGTACTAGTAAACCAGTTGTCCGCTTTCACATTTCGACCTGACTGATATATAGGTTTACACAGTCACAGAACAACATCAAATTGTTTATTGCTCAGTTGGTAAATCCTTCTGGTTGCAACACAGCGTATATTTCCAAATTGTACAGGTAAAATACTTAAGAATCCACACTTAAGAATCCCTACTCGTTTGTTTTGATTGATACATATTGGCGAAAACTGTACCTTCCACAGAATCCTTCCAGCTTCTTGCCTACTGTAACATTTTCTCCAAGGGTGTAAGATTTGTGGTAGTTGCGTACAAACACAGTAAATATTTCCCGAATAGCTGTTAGCTTGTCTAATTGTCTCCTTTCATCACGAATAGCGCAACTGTAAAATCTAAGGCTCTCCAGAATAAATTTGAAACGTTTTATGTTCGTTTGCGAGGTGAAATTTTTCAATGCCATCACCATCAGTTCCACACAGATCTTCCAGGCTTTATCTGTTACTTTTGTTAACAACAATTAAAAACAAGAGACTGATGAAGGCTTTCAATTCAATATCATCTATTGATTTTACCCCTCTCTCACGCTGAAATGAGGCTTTGATGCTCTCAAAATTCTGATTGGAATACAAAACTACAGTAGACAAATATCGTTATCTATGAGGTAATTACAGCATCACAAATGCTGCTTTGGCTGCACCTATTGGTACAGGTAAATTTCGAATAATATTATGCTCTTCGAACAATATGCTTCGAATTTCTTCAACATTATCTAGTACTTCCCACTTAAAATAATAAAATTCCTATAAAATAACGCAACCAGGCGCAGTGTATTAATCTGATATTTGACATTCAGACACCGGACACTGACTATTAAACAGTTCAAACAGAATTTAAGTGCAGTTTACATTCTGGATTAGCTTTGTACTACTTACTACGTTGATAAACAAATAAACTAATCGCTGAAATGAAATACGAAAGGGCACAGTGGATAAAAACGAGCAATCGGCTCATATCTCATCAAGAGAGCATTAGCGTCGATACTGAATCATACATACAACAATTAAAGGCACACATGAAGTGTGTATTTTTAGAATCAGGAAGAACCAGATGAATTTTATCACGTAAAACAGTAATTGTTTTGAACTCTCATGACATCCAGGACCCACTAACAGCTAAAAATATGCCCAGGACCCTCATGGATGAAAGTTATATTGCAACATCACCAGCCGCTAGGATACATAAAAACATGTGCTGTGTGTAACGAATAAATTTGAAATTGATGTCGTTAATATTGTTGCAAACATTTGTTCTAGTTAGAAAGGAAGTGTGGAAGTTTGATGAGTTACACTACATCGAGAGTTAAGTCTTTACAATGTATAGAAATGTAAGTATATTTACTGAATATATCGTACAAACGAACTAAGTAGTATGTTTAAATCCTAATTCAATACATGACTGATAGAGGTGTTATAATGTTGAGGGGATACAGTATTAAAGTTAATAAGAAGTTCGAAATTTGTAAATAAGAACCTCGTTTATTTGGTCCTCAATAATCCGGATTTCCGGTTTATCCGGATTCATATTTTGTGTCCCTTGGTATTTTTCTCTTTTTTTTCCTATAACACGAAGATGTGTAGTCGGTGAGGTACATAGGCTGCTTATCACCAGGCCGGTAGTTTAGTCTAGTACTGAGTGATAAGGATCTCGGAGTGTGTGAATGACATTGTTTCTCAAGTATTGTACATTAATATAACGGTGTATTGATGCCCATCAAGTAAGTTGCATAGTAACCACGCCAACAGCACTCCACCACAGCTCATTGTACCTCTGGTGCGATTCTCGACAGGTGTGACACCATCTGGTTAGTGGCGCGTGTGAATGTATCTGCTCTCTCAGCCATCTGTTTGTTTTGCACTGACGAGCCTTCTCTCCTTGAATCATCTAAGCGTGCACATCCCACGCTTCCACCTACAGTTACTACAGTCAGTCTTAAGAAGGTGTACTGGCATTTGTATAGTGCTGAACATTTAGACTTTTTGTATTTAGTAGAATATACATCCGGTTTTCGATTTTCGGTTTTCCAAAATAAAAGTGAGAATTTACGATCGTACTCATAGCTGAACTTCCAGCAGTACTTCATCTCCTGCGTTCCCAATTTCGTAGAAGTTGTCCTACGAAAATTGCAGAAGAAGCGCTCCTGGACGAAAGGATATTGTGACGATATTCTTTGGTCACAGCCTGGGGTTAGAGACCCGGTCCGGCACACAGTTTTTATCTGCCAGTAAGTTTCACATCGGCGCACACCCACTGCAGAGAGAGCACACAATCTATTTCATAATCTACTGGCACCATAAAAATGTTATGAGGGTTTTTAAAAGAACTCTTTCGGTGCTATCCAGAACTGGCAGCAAAAGGGTTGTGCCAATTTATTATAATGTAGACCAAGTGGGTCTCTCGAAAATGCTATTATCTCATTAACTGTTATCCCCACAAAAAATGTTATTACAGTTGTCGGTAGAACTCTTAGGGTCGTATTAAGAAATGCCGTCAGATCTTTTGTACGAATTTATTACTTTTACATGACAAAAGTGAGTCCCACATTAATTATCTCATATAATGTCATCGTCACAAATAATGTTATTATAGTTTTTGGTAGAACTCTGTGGGTGATATTCAGAACTGTCATCAGAACTATTCTACGAATTTTGCTATATTAGATAAAGTGAGTATCAGATTAAAACAATTATTGTATAAACTATTATCGCCACAAAAATGTTCTTATCATTTTCAATGCAACTCTTCCGGTGCTATCCAGAACTGCCAACAGAACTGTTATACAAATTTATTTTTTCCAAACTTACAAATAATTTTTTACCATACCAAAATTTTGCCGTGTTATTGTTTTCTTCCCAAAATTCTGTAGAACTATCCGTGTTTTGAGCAGGGAAATCTAGAACTATTGCATATATATCAAGAACTGTGAAAAAAATTTATATTTATCGTAAAAGGGGTTCAAACTTCACGGGAAATGCTCATAAGCATTCCTTAATAATGGCAGTTACTATGTAAACAATTACCTGCACAGAATATGTTACTAGTTTTTTCGATAGAACTCTTACAATGCTATCCAGAGCTGGCATCAGAGCATACGAACAGACATAATTTTTTTTTTTTGAGTAAGAGTGCCCCACAATTAATCAATTACCATACAAACTATTACAACCACAAAAAATGTTATTATGATTATAGATAGAAGTCTTGACGTGTTAACCAGAACTGTTCATCAAAACTGTTGAACGAATTTACTTTTTCTGTGGAGAAAGTGGGTCTAACATCAAAGCAGTTACCGTATAAACTATCATCGCCACAAAAAGATGTTATTAGGATTTTCGATAGAGCTCTTGGTGCTCTGTTCAGAACTGTTGTACGAATTTACTTTTTGCGAAAATTGACAAAGAATGTATTCGATACGAAAAATTTTTCGAGTATTGTTGTTTTTTTCGCTAAATTATGCAGGACTATTCAAATTTTGTACAAATAACTCTAGAACTATGACATTTCTATCAAGAACTCTGAAAATATATATATATTTCTGAAGAAAAGGATTCCAACTTCACAGTAAGTGAAGAGGTTCCCTAATTAAATTGCAATTATATCGTAACGTGTTAGCTGCACAAAAAATTGTAATTAGGATATTCTATAGAACTATTGGGGTTCTGTTCAGAGCTGCCCTCAGAACTGTTGTCCGAATTTACTTTTTGCGAAAATTAATAACGAATGTTTGCTATACGAAATTTTTTTCGAGTATTGTTGTTTTCTTCGTTAAATTCTGCAGAACTATTGAAATTTTGTACAAAGAACTCTAGAACTATGGCATATCTATCAAGAAATCTGAAAAAAGTATACATTTCTGAAAAAAAGGGTGCCAGCTTCACAGTAGGAGCTCTTATGGAATTCTTAATTAAGTTGCAATTACCTCTTAAACTATTTCCTGCACAAAAAAATTTCACTAGGATTTTCGATAGAACTCTTCACGTGGTGTCCAGAACTGTCATCAGAACTGTTGTACGAATATATTTATATTTTCCGTAAAGAAAGTGTATCCAATATTAAATCAATTTATCTCAAACCATTATCGCCATAGAAAAATGTTGTTGGGATTTTCGATAGAGCTCTTGGGGTTCTGTTCAGAACTGTCCTCAGAACTGTTGTACAAGTTTAATTTTTACGAAAATTGACAAAAAATGTTTTCGATACGAAAATTTTTCCCAATTTTGTTGTTTTCTTCGCTAAATTCGGCAGAACTATTGAAATTTTGTACAAAGAACTCTAGAACTATGCCATATCTATAAAGAACTCTGAAAAAAATATATATTTCTAAAAAAAAGGGTGCCAACTTCACAGTAAGTGAAAAGATTTTCTCATTAAAATGCAATTATCTCGTAAACTATTAGCTGCACAAAAAATTTTACTTGGCTTTTTGATAGAACTCTTGGAGTTCTGTTCAGAACTGTGCTCAGAACTGTTGTACTTATTTACAATTTGCGAAAATTAACGAAGAATGTTTTCGATACGAACATTTTTTCGAATATTGTTTTCGTCGCTAAATTCTGTAGAACTATTGAAATTTTGTACAAAGAACTCTAGAACTATGGCATATCTATCAAGAAATCTGAAAAAAGTATACATTTGTGAAAAAAGGGTGCCAACTTCACAGTAAGTGAAAAGATTTTCTCCTTAAATTGCAATTATCTCGTAAACTATTAGCTGCACAAAAAAATGTTACTTGGGTTTTCGATAGAACTCTTGGAGTTCTGTTCAGAACTGTGCTCAGAACTGTTGTACTTATTTACAATTTGCGAAAATTGACAAAGAATATTTTCGATACGAAATTTTTTTCGAGTATTGTTGTTTTCGTCGCTAAATTCTGCAGAACTATTGAAATTTTGTACAAAGAACTCTAGAACTATGGCATATCTATCAAGAAATCTGAAAAAAGTATACATTTGTGAAAAAAAGGGTGCCAGCTTCACAGTAGGAGCTCTTATGGAATTCTTAATTAAGTTGCAATTACCTATTAAACTATTACCTGCACAAAAAAATTTCACTAGGATTTTCGATAGAACTCTTCACGTGGTGTCCAGAACTGTCATCAGAACTGTTGTACGAATATATTTATATTTTCCGTAATGAAAGTGTGTCCCATATTAAATCAATTTATCTCAAACCATTATCGCCATAGAAAAATGTTGTTGGGATTTTCGATAGAGCACTTGGGGTTCTGTTCTGAACTGTCCTCAGAACTGTTGTACAAGTTTAATTTTTACGAAAATTGACAAAAAATGTTTTCGATACGAAATTTTTTTCGAATTTTGTTGTTTTCTTCGCTAAATTCTGCAGAACTATTGAAATTTTGTACAAAGAACTCTAGAACTATGCCATATCTATCAAGAACTCTGAAAAAAATATATCTTTCTGAAAAAAAGGGTGCCAACTTCACAGTAAGTGAAAAGATTTTCTCATTAAAATGCAATTGTCTCGTAAACTATTAACTGCACAAAAAAATGTTACTGGGATTTTCGAAAGAACTCTTGGAGCTCTATTCAGAACTGTGCTCAGAACTCTTGTACTTATTTACATTTTGCGGAAATTGCCAAAGAACGTTTTTGATACGAAAATTTTTTCGAATATTGTTGTTTTCTTCGCTAGATTCTGCAGAACTATTGAAATTTTGTACAAAGAACTCTAGAACTATGCCATATCTATCAAGAACTCTGAAAAAAATGTATATTTCTCGAAAAAGGGGTGCTAACTTCACACGACTCTACAGAAGAGTGCTGAAGATTAGATGGGTAGATCACATAACTAATGAGGAGGTATTGAATAGAATTGGAGAGAAGAGGAGTTTGTGGCACAACTTGACTAGAAGAAGGGATCGGTTGGTAGGACATGTTCTGAGGCATCCGGGGATCACCAATTTAGTATTGGAGGGCAGCGTGGAGGGTAAAAATCGTAGAGGGAGACCAAGAGATGAATACACTAAGCAGATTCAGAAGGATGTAGGTTGCAGTAGGTACTGGGAGATGAAGAAGCTTGCACAGGATAGAGTAGCATGGAGAGCTGCATCAAACCAGTCTCAGGACTGAAGACCACAACAACAACAGGAAGTCACCAAATCATTTCTGGGAGGACTTTGTGTAAATTTTCTTATTGCCATCTGGTGATCGTTCATGAAGTACCAGTTTATACTTAATAGTTGGGATATTTTCTTATTTATAATTTGTCTGAGGAGCCTGAGAGCTGCAAGTCTGTTGTTTAATAGAGATGTGTTTACTGTTTTTCTAAAATTATGGTAACTTTTGTTAATGAATGATATAAAACACTATTGTGTGTTGAAATTTAAAAATTTTGGAGTATTCTAAAAGTAAAGGTCCCCAATGTTCGATCAATCATTCCGCCCCTTGACTTCTAACTTCCTGTTACACCTACTAAATCTAACACACATTATATATGCAAAAACATCATGCAAAACAAAACACTGTCATTAGCTACTAAACAAACACAATAAACTGATCCTCACCACACACTGTATCAATACAATTATCGATGGAACTATCAGCAATTTCTCTGGCGAATAATAGGTAGCTAACTTTACCAATTATATTTCTGACAGATTGAATTCATACAGGTGCATGAAAATAAAGAGAAAACAACTGAGCTTCAGTGGAATTATTGTGTCTGTTATCTAGAGACACCAACAATCAATTGACAAGTTCCACTGGATGCAGAAGGTGAGTGATGGAAACACTCACTAACAAATAAGATCAACGAAGGTGAAAATGACCTCCTTACACTATAACTGGCCCGAGTTGATTAGCCCTATTCACCTTTATACCAAACAATCTCAGCTGCCAGAGCAGTAGTTGTACAAGTACCAGCCAGCACAATAATATATGATACAGGTAGAGCACTGGCAGGCTTTAGTCTTAATCACATCTGATATTTTGTAGAAACCAAAGCCAGATACATATAGTACTGTAGTTTCTGTATATGAACAAGAATATTTTAACCTTGTTGATATACAGAAGGGAAGCCATTTGGGGCGACTTACTGCCTCTATGTCGAAATCAGTGAATACGTGGCAATTTTAAGGCCTTTTCTTAATTGAAATTCATTGTATAAATTTATATTTTTCATAACACTTGTTTTATATTTGCAGATACTGTGATCTATTTCTATGTACTACTTGATATTCCCTTTTTTCTCTGTTTTCTACAAGGACCTACTTCAGTTGCATAATAAACTGTTTTCATCACAAATAAGAACTCTTATATTGACTCTAAAATCATAAAAGACATAAACCAATAATAAATACAACAAAACATTCTCACCAAATTTGTCAAGTAGCTCCTCAACCAAAGACATGACAGTGGCACGGCTGGATTCAGGATGGCGGAATGCAAGAAATTCACCCAGAGTTAGACGTTCAGGGTCAGATCGAGCAGCCTCAGACCATGCTGCTCTGTCTCTCATGATGGTCTCTAAATGAAATAGAGAATGTAAGAAAATTTACACCATAAGGAACAACAAGCAAAATATATGCAATAATGCAAATCAAATTGAATTATTTGGTCAACAGCTACAGAATCGATGAAGAAAACATGTGAAACACTGTAAGCAAATCAACATTTTTAATCCACTTATAAAATGCTATACTGTCCCTATACTGCTGATGCAAGACGATTTTATGAGTAACAGCAGTCATCAATAATTTCAGTTGAGGGTTTCCCATTTAAAATTATAATTAACATGGTTATGTTCTGTCTGCACTCCAAATCCCTCTGCCTTTTTTTTTTTTCAAAAACAAGGGCCGCCTTTTGAGTTTAAGCAAACAGTCTTTAGATGACACTGCTCAGTTGTGACATTACAAATGTTTTAAAATTTGTCATTTATTATTTTTAAAACAGTGGTGGCTCAAAATCTGACCCAAATTGTTTGTTTACAATGCACTTTTAAAGAAACAGTGTTGTGAAAAAATAGAAATTTTCCATGAAGGTTTTTGCCGGCTGACTTTTTATGATTTTCATAAACATAAACTTGACAACAATGCCTCTGAATCCCGTCTCTCAAATTCTGATAATCAGTCACCTTAAAAAAATCATTTACAATTGGTTTGCAGAATTTCTTCATTGTTGTGCTTCTGCCAGTTATGAATTTCTCCAAGGTTGACTTAAAACTGGTTGTCAATCCAAAACACATCAATGATGTGTGCAATAAATCTGAAGAGACTATGTGTTGTAACTCGTACATTACAGCACCTTCACTGCCACTACTGTGGCGCATATCATGCAGTTTGAGTAGCATGCCATTCAGGTACTCCAGGCCTCCACTAGATATTGGTGATTGTGGTCCGGTGCCTCTATTGCCTGCAGCTGAGAGCCAGTGGCCCCTGGTGGACAAATGCCTTTTATAATGCTGTGCAGTGGCTCCTGTCAGCAGTCAGTACTTGTCACCTCTCTGCACTCATTAAAAAAACTGTACCAGTCACCAAACAGTCTGTAAGTGTCCGTAGTCTGTACCTGCTCTGTACGCTATGACTCTGTGAGCTAATAGTGTTATGCTGTCACTCCACGACCTAATAAACTGTGGATTTATTGTAACCACATCTTTCATTGTGCTTGGAGTCACTACACAAGTGGCAACAAATAGAATCTTCACTTGCTCCACTCTGGAACTTTTGTGTGCTCGATCACAGAACTTTGTGTGCTTCTCCAGCAATGGCAACTTCATACGGCTGCTTTAGACCACTACATTGACTGTTCAGGCTCCACCATGTTTTGGTGTACCACTGTAGTGTTCCATAGTCTGAAGGCTTTGCTGCAGATTAGCAAGTCACATGGCCCCATCTCCACTTCGTCTCATTTTGTGTTTGACAAGCTTCTAGCTATAATGTGCCAACACTTCATCAACTTTTGGGTAACAAATACAGACACTGGTAACACTTTGTTTTTGTCATGGGCTCATTGTCAGGAATGGCCCACCTCTCTTCATTGTTATGTAAGTTGGGTTCCTTTTCAGGAATAGCCTCCTTTTCATTGTTCGATTGACTGGTCTCCTTTTCAGGAACGTCCTCCCTCTTCTTGTTGTCATGTTTGTTGATCTCCTGTTGTGTCAATTAGCCCCCTTTTCTGGACCAGCTTTGCTCTCCCTTGCTGTCATGGTAGTGTATTGTTTTCTTCCTGTCGTTTATGCACCTGTGCACTACCAATCACGTAGCCTTTTCCCTGTGCTGCGATCTGCCAGCTCCATGTTCATGGATGAAATTCTTCTCCTTGCACCCAATGATGACGTTCTTCAGTGCACTCCTTGTTGTGTGGATCCACTGTTTCCACTTTCTCCAATCAAAGGATGGGGGTTGGGTGTGGGGAGGGGATGGACTTTGCTGTTCCTGGAACTCATCACCACATGGTAGCAAGCCTGCTGTGTCAAGAGGAAGCTGCTGCAGTCCCAATCAGGAAACCTGGCCACAATAGACAACTCCATCAGCAACAACAAAATGGGCACCCTGCAGCACTTCATCTTGCACCTCTTGCATCATGCAATATGAGAGTTGCATGTGGACACCAGAGCAGCTGTTTGGGTCCTCAACTTGCAACCGTACACACGTCTCGGCTCCATGTCATTGGCTCCCATCAAACGCAGCTTGGTAAGCTATAACACACAGATATTTCCTGTCCTTGGTCATGGCTTGCCACTATCTACATTCGACACTGCACACAATTTTTCTTCCTTGGCTGGCACCCATGCTACCATGGGACAGAATCTTTATGACCTCTGCTAAACCTTCTTAGGCACTTTTGGTTGTTGGTTGTTTGATGCCCTCTAAGTTTCCTTGTGTTGTATTTTGTCCATCTGTTGCAGTAGACACAACTTTCGCAGCACTGTCATGTGTGTCAGTGAAAGGCCTCCCTTGTACAGTGGTTCTTTAGGTCATCTCCTTTTATCATTTTTGCTTCCGCAATGGCATCCACCATGATTGCAGTTCGCTATGCTTGCCCAAAGCCTAGGCTGTGCCTGTCCACTGCCCAGGCTGTGTGTGACCACCTCTCCGCCTGTGACCCGAACCCACGCAGAAGAGATGATCTGGTCTCTCGATGGATCCAGTTCTGAAGCAAGTGCTTCCCACACTGACCCAGGCACCTCCTGCACTGACATGGGCACCTGCTGCCTCCTGCTAATGGTGTTCAAGATTGTGATCTTAGGAAAAGGTCATAAAAATTTCATCCACTTGCTGTTCATAGTCATCTTGGAATCCTAGACTGGGTTGTTCTCAGCTGGTAATGGTGAAAATATAGTAAAAAAATCCTCTTTATTGGAGGGGGGTGTTCCCCAAGGAATCTCACATGAACTAAAAGTGCCTCCATAAGTCCCATCAAGCCCACTATAGACCACATCAAGTTCAAAAAGAACCAACCAATTTGCTCCATTTGCCTAAGCAAGAGAAAGTTTGTAATATTCACATTTTGCCCCTGTACTGTAGAATAGTGACACTAAGATGGATATACAATTGGTCTCCAGCTCAAGGGTGATACAATACACTTGACCCTAACTTTTTATCGCCAACAGAACCTCAGTATGCATGGCATTTTGGAACATATTGGTAAGCATGGTGTCGCATGCATATCGATACAGACCAGTACCTTGGCTCTATACTGCTCCAATCACCACAGCAGAGAGTGTGTGTATGTATACAGTATACCAACAGTACTACTGAAGGGTTAACTCACACACTAAATACGTAAAAGTATGTAAGAACACTGCTTGGATGCAGACAAGATTATTTTACCTCATGTGTCCTTGATCAGCCTTGTTTTTTAAAGAGCTCATTCAGTTCTGTCTGCCATATATGAACAACTACAGACGTTGCAGGCAATCCATGTCATTACTCCATTTTCTCTATTCAATGGGCTTTAGCCATTGTGATCATCAAAATACCAAGTTGGTCTATTCACAAATGTGGCAATTTCAAACCAACTATTAATGCATGATGCAACAATGAATTTTAATCCCTTCCACGACCAGAAGAATTGTTGGCCAAATTAGTAAGAGACTAGTATTTCTCTAAAATAGGTTTCCTGACAAAAAAAGTGAAGCACCCAGAAGACATGGTCCAATGTCAAAGTAACTCCATAATGTACGTATCATCAGTGGATGTACAAATGATTAGAGCAGCAGAGCTGAGTGACAGTAGAATGGTCATCAGAGTGTATTAGTGTTGTTTGTGTTTAGCGATGTTATCATGTCTGGTAGGGTACCGTATTTACTCGAATCTCAGCCGCACTTTTTCCCGGTTTTTGTAATCTGAAAGACCGCCTGCGACTTAGAATCGAGTGCAAAGAAAGCAGAAGTTCTGAAAGATGTTGGTAGGTAACGTCACAACTAACTTCCGCCGTTGAATATATGTAGTGCTACACAGGCGTGCTTTGCAGGCACAAAGATAAATACTGGCGCTAAAACCTCTGCATCAGTATATAAATTTAAAAAAAGGTAGAGGACAAGCTCATTAAGATTTCACGTAGCGGCACCTATTGCTTCGTGGAATTTTGTGAAGTGCTTGTTGGTGTTAGTGAACCATAATGAAGCACTTTCATTATAGTGCCAAATTCAAGAGGGGAGTTATTTCTTTTGCGGAACAAAGTTCTAATCGTGCTGCAGTTCTGCGATACAGGATTGATGAGAGCAACATCAGGCGATGGTGACTGTAGAGAGACAAATTATTCGAATGTTCCAATAACAGGAAAGCATTTAGTGGGCCAAAGTGTGGCCAATATCATGCACTAGAAGTGATTGTAAATGAGTTTGTTAGGGAACAGCATCAGAAATTCCTGCTTGCGAATGCTGAAATTTTAAAAATTAAGGCACATGAAATTGCTAGGGAGCAAAAAATTGAAAAATTTAAGGCTAGTCGCAGCTGGACTAATCTGTTTATGAAGCACTGGTGTTTTTCACTTCGGAGGCGAACTTCAGTTGCACAGAAGCTGCCGAAAAATTATGAAGATAAGCTTGTGGAATTTCAATGCTTCATAATTAGGTGGCGCACAGAAAAGCAATGCCTCCTTGGTCAGATAGGAAATGCTGACAAAAATCCCATATATTTTTACATGCTGTCAAATATGGTTGACGCCAAAGGAAAGAAAGACATAAATGTTCTTACATCAGGGGTGAAAAACAGCGGATGTCCATCATGCTTTCTTGCACAGCAGATGGACATAAATTACCCCCCATTCATAGTTTTCAAGCGAAAGACTTGACCAAAATCAGAAGTGCTTCCATAAACTTAATTGTACGAGCAAATGAAACTGGGTGATTTTCGGAGTACATGGTGCTGGAATGAAGTAGGCATGTGTGGAATCATCGTTCTGGTGCAATGCTTGGTTTACACAGTCTGTTGGTATTAGATGTGTACGCAGGCCATACAACACCTGCAGTAAAACGAAAATTAGAGGAAACTAAAACAGACTTGGCAGTAATTCCAGGTGGGATGACATCAATTCTACAACCACTTGACGTCTGTTTGAATAAACCATTTAAGGACAAGCTTATCACATGTACACAGACTGGCTTTCGAAAAGTGACAGACAGCTGACACCAACAGGGCTTGTAAAATCCGCATGTTTGTCACAAGTGTACCAATGGATTTACAATGCATCGAAGTGTCCCAAATCAGACTGTGCAACAAGCATTTAAAAAATGTACGAGAGCCAATGCACTAGATGGTATGGAGGATGATGCTCTGTATGAAGAAATGAGTGACAAAGAATCGAGTGATAGTGATTCAGAATCATGACTGATATTTCAAACATTTCATATAAGATGTATCAGAAACCCAATAAAATTTTGTTTTAAATTTCAGCGTTTAATTTCTAAGTTATTTTCATCCTTATTTTATGTGGTGCTACTCTGCATTGCACAGGATAGAAAAGCATGGAGAGCTGCATCAAACAAGTCTACAGACTGAAGACAACAACAACAACCAACAACAACAACAACAACAACAACAACAACACACTCTGCATTTGAAGTCATCACTAAAAATCTGCTACGAAAATCAGACTGGCAAGACTGTTTGCGATGTATGTCAATATGGCCATTCTACGTTCTGAATTTTTTCCTACCTGTGACAAGAGAAGGTTGCTAACAGGAACTTTTGTGAATCGTGAATCACATGCAGTATTCTGTTCACCATAAGAATAATACAACTATAAACATTATGCCATGTATTCTTTCGTATTTGCTGCTATCTCATTTACATCCCGTCTGCCTAATAAACTACGAAACTAGAGTGAGACAACAGCAAACGCGGAAGAATATACATATAATGTCATGTTTATATTCGTATTCTTATGCTGAATAGTGATACAGTCAGAAATGAAGCACGGCAACTGACTAGACTTTTAAATCTAAGATGACTCTGATTTCTGTGCAGAATGTAATGTACTAAGGAGGCATTTGCAAAGATTTTCAAACTGAGAAAGTTTTTGCTAAACTCTCGTTCAGAACATCTTCTATCATACGCAGTCTATTATTTGGTTCTCGTTGATCATTATCAAAGATAGCAGCAGTGTAAGTAACAACAAATAGCAGTCTCTTGCCATTGTTTCGCTAATGAGACAATTCCTCTCTTTTTTTTACTGTAAGCGGTGGTAGCGCGCACAAAAGAAAGCCATGCCGCGAGCAGCAACAGGTTGTAAACACTCATAATCAGAATGCGACAAACGATGCATGACACAGTACAATAATGCATTTTCAGCTTAGAGTGACGTAAAAACCTATAACAAAGAGAACGGCACGTATTAGATCAGAGCAAAATAAGCAATCGATTCAAACCAGATGAAGCAGGTGAAAAAAGAAGGGTAACCGTCTAAATAAGGATGGAGTGCCTGACGCATAGCAATGGCTACCTGGTAAAGCTTAATTGCTAAGCTTACGACTCGAACCAAACTACTATAGCTGTATCTTCATCCATTCAACCTAAATTGTGTCTCATGTTACAATGGATTAACTTTGTTTCAATTTGGAGGTGCGGTCTAAAACTTTTCTCTCCACTCAAATTTCGAGTCTCAAATTTCGGGTGCGGCTTAGATTCGGGAAAATTATTTTTCCTCGATTTTGAGTCTCATTTTTCAGGTGCGGCTTAGATTCGAGTAAATACAGTATATAACAGGCATGTACAGTGTCAGATGTTGAACAATCACAGTGACAGATACAGAGATACCACATACACATGTGAGACAGCATTATCGGCACCTGATGGAGTTTGAAACGGGCATCATTGTGGGTCTCCGCCTGGCTGACAGGATGAGTCATGCAATATCCAGATTTGTGGGGCATTCAGATGTAACACTTGCCAGATGTTGGGCTACACGGAATGTGAGGACAGACATAATCATCAAGGTTCTAAATGACCATAGGACTGTTATATTGTGAACCAAGCAAGCTGTAACCCCTACACATCTGTGCCTTAAATCCAGGAACAAGTAATAGACATCCTGCAATGTTCTGTGTCATCCCTCACCATTAGTTGGAGAGTAGCAGCAGCCAGACTAGGGAATTATCGCCACTTGCAGACACAAATGGATGTGTCTGGAGTGGCACCATGACTGGGAAGCACGGACTGTTGATGAACGGCGTTGTATTGTCTTAAGTGATGAAACGCAATTCTACACTATCACAGACAACCAATGTCGGCGACTTAGAATGGTTTTGAGAGGTACTGTGGTGTTTGTTACTCCTGGCATCATGGTGTTAGGAGCAATCAAGTATGACTTCAGGCCGCAGCTGGTAGTGACTGAGGGAACTCTTGTGGCACAATGGTATGTCATTAACATCCTGCATCCTCATGTGCTACTTCTGATGCAATAGCATTATGGCACTGTTTTTCAAAAGGACAATGGTCATCCATACCAGCCACATGTCTCTACAAACTGCCTGCATGATGCTGAGCTACACCCATGGCCAGCAAGATTCCCAGATCTGTTCCTGATAGAACATGTGTGGTACCTACTCACACATCTACTCCGTCCCAGTGCCAGTATCCAGGAATCAAGGGCCAGTTAGAGCAGTTGTTTGCTGGCTTGCCTCAGGAGTGGACACAATGGCTTTATTACACCCTCCCCAGCTGAGTTAGTGCACACATCCAGGCCAGACCGGCTGCAATGTCATACTGACAAGAGGGCTCATACTGGCAAATTCTTTGTAAATTTGACTCGATTTTGTAATCACTGAAATTTGTTACTTTCAAAGCCGCTGACTCCACCTCTCTGGTGGTTCCATCCACACTTCTGGCTATGTCAAATCCACAAGCCCACTAACACATCAACAGCTTTCATCCCTTCCACAACAAAAAATCACTCCAATACAGTATGAACTTTTGGGGTCAACATGTCTGTAGTAACATGGATTCCCTTACCAGTATGTAGAAGGTCTCACTAACATATTCAGAGGTGGGCACTATCGCCCAAACCTTGTATGCAGATAGATTTCCCATACCACATCAACTTCACAAACATCCCTCTTATCACCCAGTATCATGCCAGACTGGAAAGTTGAACCACTTCCTTCACCAGGACTTCGACTATTTATCATCCTGCCCAGAAATGCAGAATATCCTATCCACAATCCTTGCCACCTCTCCTAAAGTGCCATTCCACTACCCAGTCAACCTATGCAACATTCTAGTCCATGCTTAGGGAACAGCCATGTACACAACCTGTCCAATCCACCCACCCAGCACATCCTACACCAGTCCAATCAAACGAATGTCCTTGTGAAAGCAGTCATGATGTATACAATCTCCACTGAATTTCTGCACAGCATTTTAAGTGGGTAAGGCCACCAGTCAACTTTCCACATGAATAAAAGGCCACCTTAAACTGTGGCCAAGAACAGAGCTGACCACCCACAGGCAGAATATGCTGCTGAGTGTAGCATGCTTGGTTTCAATTTCTGCTTCACAACTTGCACCATCTGGTTCCTTGTCCCCATCATCAGCTTCTCCAAATTACATTGACAAGTGTTGTCCTTGCAACATGGTTTGTTCCCATAATCCTCCTGGCATAAATTTCCACTACCTCCCTGAACCACACCCACATCCAGCTTGCCCCAGGATCCAAACTTTACTAATCATCTAACCACACCTTCGTCCCTGAAATCTCCTCCCCTTCCTCTCTTCTGTAAATTAATCCCAGTCCAATCCTACACATGGTGACATGTCATCATCATCATCATCATCATCATCGTCATCGTAATTGTACAATGCAAAAATTTACCAGTGCAGTGCCATGTTGCCATACCCCTGCTACTTCTCCCTCCAACATTCCTAACCTGTGCATCAGCTGCCTCCCTCCCAACCATCATAGCCATCAGCAATCCTTCCCTAACTGTCTCCCGTGCACTGTCTCCTTCTCCCCTCACTCACTCCACCCAACACAACCTTTCACACCACTAAAGCTGCAGAAATCCAATCCTAGCACAGTGTAAACAGCTGAGACAATGACGTAGCCATATAGATGTGTGTGTGTGTGTGTGTGTGTGTGTGTGTGTGTGTGTGTGTCCACAGTAGCTCGAAAAAGGATTCATCCAACGGCTGGAAAAGTTTTCAGCCTTGTTAATGAGACCATCGATGACTCTACTATTCAGTAGTTGCTCCTTTACTGATGTTTCATATTCAAGGTGTCCTGCAGCCTTCATGAAGTTGATAAATGATGATATTCATATATGTAAACACAAACAAGGCTACTTGTTTTTTATATTTTTATTTTTCTGGACCAGTATCGAGCTACCCGCTCATTGTCAGTATTTGTGTATTTTACTTTTATGCCCCCACAGAATTTTTTCAGGTATTTATGGAGACATTCTATTAATTTTATCTGGTTTCCAGCACATCTTTGTAATGGTATACATGAGGCTAAGCATGCTGCATAATATATACAGCTGTATAATAGATACAGCACAGTTAGCTTCATTTATACCATTACGAAGATGTGCTGGAAACCAGGTAAAATTAATACAATATCTCTATAAACATTTGCAAAAATTGCATGGGGGTGCAAAAATAAAATACAAGAATGCTGATGATGAATGGATAGTTCAATACTGCTCCAGAAAAATAAAAATATAAAAAACAAGTAGCCTTGTCCTTGTCTATATATACAAATAATGTCATTTGTCAGTTACCTTTAATCCTAAATTATTTAATTCTACCAGAACTTTTCATTATCATATGACACATATCCTTAAGCATTAAGGTTAAAATGTGGTGAATGAATCCACTGGCCTCTACATCTTAAATAGAAATAGTAGTAGTAGTAGTAGTAGTAGTCGTAGTCGTAGTCGTAGTAGTTTATTAATCCAGTGACAATGTACATTGCATGGATTTCATCAAAGAACATAGTATAACAAAATAAGATAAGGATGTACAGTTTCTTACATAATACAATGGATCATTGTACACATCACAATATTTTTGGGCAATACAACTTTGATTACTGTAATAATATAAAAGTATGAGAAGGATCTTTTACATGAAATACATTACAAGTAAATAATTGATTTGACAGTTTTGTTCAGAAAAATTAACATTGAGGCTGTGGCAAGCATTTGATTTATAGTACTACTAACACATAGTAAATGAATGTAGTTACTTGCTACAAGATTACTGCAGATATTCATTTATATTATAATAGCAAGTGGTCATTAAGAATTTAAATATTGCTTCTTGAATGTAGACAATGTTTTTATTTCTTTTAGCTGAGTTGGAAGTTTGTTGTACAAAATAGTACCCTGAATGTTGGTTTGTTTTTGTGTTGAAGCCTTGTTTACTCTTTTTATGTGGATGTCATTGCACATTCTTTTATTGTATGAGTGAAGATCTGAGTTGATTTTATAATTATCAATGTTCATTTTTACATTAACAACGCTTTTTATATAGAGGCATGGTAAGGGTAGAATATTTAGATGTTGAAATAACTGTTTGGAAGGTGTCAGCCTTTTACTGTTTGAAATTATTCTAACAGCTCGTTTTGTAAGGTGAAGATGGTTTTCATGTTTGCCTTATTATGACCCAAAAGGGTTAGGCCATAGGTTATAGCAGAATGGATGTAAGCAAAGTAGACAGTTCTGCTACACTCTCTATGACACACATTCCTAATTATGTGTAACGCAAAGCAAGCAGAGCTCAACTTGTTAGTGAGGTAGAGAATGTGGGCTTTCCAGTCTAGATTTTCATCAATCTGCACACCTAAGAATTTTGTGGCAGCTACCCTTTCAATTTGTTTATTTTGAATTTTGAGGTTCACATCATGGAGCGACTTTGTTTTCCTGTATTGTATATAATTAGTTTTTGAAATATTTAAGGTTAGCCTGTTCTGTTCAAACCAGTTTTGTATGTATTCCAAAACTCTGATTGCAGATGTTAGCAATACCCTATTTATGTCTGTTACAACAATATTTGTGTCATCAGCAAACAAAGTTATGTGCATACCACTGATTGGATCTTGATATCATTAATATATGTAAGAAATAAGAGAGGTCCTAGAACGCTGTCCTGAGGTACTCCGATTGGTACAGTCTGCATGTCGGATCTGTACACAATGCTTTGGTTTTTGTTGTTTGCTCAGGTAATTTCTACTACCTGTTTTCTATTGTGGAGATATGACTGAAATCATTTTAATGCAACTCCTCATATACCTATAGCTTCTACTTTGTCTAGCAAGATATCATGATCAACAGTATCGAATGCCTTCAATAAGTCCAAGTTTATTCCTACTGAATTGTTATTACTGTCAAGTCCTATTACAATGTTTTCAATGAATTGGGTAATTGCTGTTTCTGTACTCGTGCCTTTGCGAAAACCATTTTACAGACAAGAGATTGAATTTTTGGAGGTAATTTGTAATTATATTTTTCATGAGGGTCTCTATTATTTTTGAAAATACAGATAGAAAAGCTATTGGTCTATAGTTTCCCACTTCATATATATTACTCTTTTTCTATAATGGTTTTATTTTTGAAATTTTTAATCTTTGTGGGAATGCCCCTTCTGTTAATGAAATGTTTGTGATATGTGAGAGTGGATCTGCTATGACATTAGCACATTTAATTATGACTGAACCTGGTACCTCATCAATTCCAGAGGACATTTTATTCTTCATTGTTTTTGTTATCTTAAGAACTTCTAATTTATTTGTGGGACATAGCAATATTGAATTACCACTTTGCTCTCTTTGAATTGTGGTACCACTATTACTAGCAAAATTTTTACTCAGATTGACTGGAGTGCTAATGAAATAGTCATTTATGTAATTTGCTAGAGTACCATTTCTGAGTAACACACCATGATCATCTTTTAATACACTATCATCTTGCTTTTTAACACTTTTGTTTGTTTCCTTTTTTACTATATTCCATATTGCTTTTTTGTGCATTGTCTTGGCTGTTTTAATTACTTTCTTACATTTTTTTTAATATGTCTTAACATATTCTGCAAAGTGTACATCATGGTTGTCTTTTCTCAGTTGATTGAGAAGTTTTAGCTTTTGACTGGATACTCTGACAGCAGGTATTAGCCACTGGCTGCTGTTTCTTGGCATGACATTAATTCTTGTCAGTTTTTTGGAAAACACATCTCAAATATGGACATGAAAGTTTTATAAAATGCATTGAATGATTCATCATTTGATGATTTTCAGTAAACATCTTCCCAGGTTTCTTTTGCTAATGACTGGATTAAAATATTAACCTTTTCTGGGTAGAAGTGCCTTTTATATTCCCACTTGTATTTAACAACCTCTGGTACAGAAGAATTTATGCATATTACTAGTGTGTTGTGGTCTGAAGGACCTAAGTTTACATTTTGTGCCTCAGTAACATCATTTTCTATATTTGTAAAGGTATTATCTAGTAGGGACAAAGATGACTCTGTTATTCTAGTGGGGTCTGTGAAGAGCAGTTTTATGTGAGAGCTGTTTAGGATACTCAAAAGCTGTCTTTTTTCTTAATTTTCAATTAAAAAGTTGATGTTCAGATCCCCACATAGTAATAAGTTCACTTCATTGTTATACAAAATGATTAGTACTGCTTCCAAATTTTTAAAAAATATGTTTTTGTCACCGAGTGGTGACCTGTATGTTGATATGACAATTAGATTTTTACGCTTCTCCTCAGATTTTAGCTCTATGGCACATGATTCAAAATGTTTCTCGATATTTAGATGGTATGTTTCAGATCTAACTTTATACTGTAGCCCATCCCTAGTGTATATGTATACTCCACCATTTTTACAAACACTGTGGCAATAATGAGATGCTAATTCAAAATTGCTTATATTTATAAGACTTAATTCACTGACCCTGCACCAATGTTCTGATAGACAAATACAAGAGATATCTACAAAGTTGTTTATGGCGACTTCTAATTCTAACACTTTATTCTTGAGACACTAAATGTTTTGACTCATTATCTTGAAAGTTTTGCAAGTATTTGTTATTTTGTCAATACCTGGTGAAGTGCTGCTTTGTTGCTGATTTTTGACACTTATCTGCAATTTTTCAAGCTGATTTGTCACATTATGATCATTTATCTCTCATTTAAAAGAAATAATTTGATTGTTGCAGTTTGTTATCCACAGCATTTAAACAGACATTTGGGTTTCATTTTACACTGTGTGGGAATTAATAGTTAATTACTGTTGTTTTTACAGTATGTAAGCAGCCATTGTTCATTAAAGCAGCCAACAGTTTTCAAAATATGAAGTATGCACTATAAGACAAAAAGGTTTAATTATATTACTTTTATGTATATTACCAGAAAGAAGAATTATTTTCATAGAGAGAGAGAGAGAGAGAGAGAGAGAGAGAGAGAGAGATGAGAAAGAAAGAGGCAAGTGCTCTTTCATAACAACAGATATCAGCGCTGATGATAAACGTTTAATCTATCATGCACACACAATTGTTAACAGCAACTTCACTGAATTATTTCACACTCCAAAACATCTTTCTTTTGCAATTTCACTTACAGATCATGATGCTTGAGAGGACACCAGATAGCTACACTATTTCATCTCAGTTATCACTCACAGCTTTTTATGTATGAAGATTGAGTCTTAATTATGACTACTCTCTTTCAGATCTTAAAAATTTAATTCCAACTTTATATCTTTCAGACATGACAACAGTCTCAATCAAAAAATGGCAAGTAATCAAAATAATTATTTTTATCACACCTTTTATGGAGCGTGCCAAGTTGCGGTGCTTCTCATCATGCTTCTCTGCATACTGATGACTGAGTCCATGTTGCTTAAGGAAATACCAATGATATTCATCCCAGCTAACCAATCCTGTGAAGAATAGGATTTTTATCACACTGGAAAATGAAACATGTAAGACTATGGCCAATAGTCTTTTTACTTGAGGAAACAAATGTTCTTTACTGAAAAACACTTTCAAAAAGAACTTTAATAAATGATTTAAGACTTATATGTAATGTATTCCCATTTTCACGACAGACATTTGATTTATTCTCTTTGCAATTGAATATTACAAGATAAAAGTAGGAATAATCAAGAATTCACATCTGCTTTTACTTAAGTAATAAATAACACAGTGCAAATACTTTAGGATCAAAGTGCATTCCTCAGATACAATTTCTGAGAGCTCAGATACAATTTCTGAGAGATGACATATTGTCTATATCTTGTGCAGAGTGATTGAATTATACTAGTGTTCTACCAATGAACCAAAATCTGCCATTTGCTTTACTTATGAGTAAGCCTAAGAGATTATTCCATCTCATATCCCTACAAATTGTTACAACCATATACTTCTATGAGCCGAATAACCCCAACTGTGATTCACTGATACTGTAGCTTCAGTATATTACATTTCAGTGTTTTGTAACATTTATAATTTCACATTTGTAAACATTTAAAGCAAGCTGCTAACCTTTGGAGAACTTTGAAATACTATCAGTACTTCTTTAGAGTTAAGTGCATCATCTGCAAAAGTTTGAGGTTATTATTAATATTGTCTGCCAGATCATTAACACACAACATGAACAGCAAGGGTCCCAAACACACTTCCCTGGAACATGCCTGAAGTTACTCCAACATCTGTCAATGACTCTCCACCCTAGATAACACGCTGCAACCCCTACCAAGAGATACACCATCCAGTTACAACTTTTGTTTTGATACCTCACATGATCATACGTTCATACCAGTGGTGTGGTACTTTGTCAAATGCTTTTTGGAAGCGAAGAAATACTCCACCTACCTGACTGCCTTCATCCGTGGCTTTCAGGGTGTCATGTGAGAAAAACTGAGTTGGGTTTGATATGACTGACGTTTTCAGAATCTATGTTGGTTGGCATGGAGGAGGCCATTCTGTTCAAGATACCCTATTACATTTGAGCTCAGTCCACACAAAATCTCCCTGATTTTCAAATGCAATAAAAAAATAAATAAAAAATGGGATGTACATATTTCTGGTTTGTGACATAATGCAAAACAACTCAAAAAGTTTACTGTAGATTTTTTTCCCAAACGATTCCTTTTGCTTTGTTTCAGGTGCTAAATTATTACTGATAATGACTATGACTATACCTCAAGAGAGACACCAAGGTGTGGAGTTGTAAGTGGAAATGAAATTACACATTGCTGTCCTAAGAAATTTTCGATTTGAATTTAAAAGGAAGCCACCAGACATTAAAACGATTATGGTTTCATTTGATAAGTTCCTAGATGTACATGTACAAAGAACCCTAAAACTTCAACAGAAAGCCATTAGATGCATAGCTAAACTAATGCCTCGGGAATCCTGCAAAAACAAATTCAAGGAATTTAAATATTAACTGTACCAAGTTTGTACAAACAGGGTGGCGCACGGTAAGTCACCTGATTTGTTTCATGAATAACACATTTGTTGTTGACAAGATTTGTAATTTACTGATGGAGAAGTAAAGAACACAACTTGGAAATACAAACTAATGAATCACATGTTCAATGTGACTGCCATTTTGGTATACAACTTCTTCAAGTCACACACATGCATTTGTGATGACTCTCCAACACAAATATTCTGGAATGGTGCGGCATAACTCCACAATGATGGCCCTAAGTTGCACTGCATTTTCGGGTTTTCTGTGGTATACCTTCTCTTTAAGGAACCCCCAAAGGAAGAAGTCACAAGGGTTAATGTCAGGGCTGTGGGGCGGCCACATTCCTCCTCCTGCATAACGTTCTGGAAATCTGTTTGACAATACCCTAAGGCCAAGTCTTTCGTTTAGGAAATCAAGCACAACACTGGCAGTATGGGGGCATGCTCCATCCTGCATGCTCCATCCTGCATGAACCAATGTGTCTGCAATGAGACATGAGGCTATGAGTTGAGGAAAGAACTGATTTCACAGCATGTGTAAATAGCATTCATCGGTTACTGTAGCACTGAAGAAGAATGGACCGATGATTCCATGGCTTGACATTGCGACCCACACGCACACTTTCTCCCCATGGGTGTCTTTCATGTGGATTATTTGCAGATGTTCATGCCCAGAATTGAACATTCTGTTTGTTCACAACACCGTTCACTTAAAAATAAGCTTCGTCAGAAAACCATGTGTTGTGTAGCACTGCCTCTTGGTCTTGCTCAATTGCCCACCTTGCAAACTGTAGTCTCCACTCCTTATCTCTCGCAGTAAGCTTATGCGCCATAGTCCTCTTGTATGGATACAAGCGAATGCCGGATTGAATAATTCTTTGTACAGATCAGCGTGAAATTCCCAACTTGGCACTGGCTCTTGTTGATTTACTCGGACCACGAGTCAAAGCCACTTGAACTGCTTCAATGTTTTGTGGCAAACGTATGGTTTGTGCATGTGGCCGCTGACACTCTAGAATGGATCCAGTACCTTCAAATTTTTGATGTAATCTGCTTATTGTCTGTGGGCTGGGAGCCCACTGTATGCCAAAATGAGCACGAAACCATCTCTGTATCAAAGTAATGCTGTTCGTCGCCACGAACAGTAACACAATCTTCATCTTTTGTGCAACAGTCAACCGCTCTTTGTCCAATATCACGGTAAACTCACAACGGAAGCGATGAACTCGCAACGACGTCTGGCGTAATTTCCATGAACTGCACGAAGAGGATCAAAATTCAAGCAGGTGACCTATGGTGCGCCACCGGTATATGAGACAATACTTCTTCTAATGGTAAATTTTACAGCACCTCTACATGGAGACTTTGATGACCACAACACAAGAAGCATAGAAAATTACCAAATCTGCAGCAAAAGATTGAAAATGACAGGAAGGGATCCTATAATTGCAGGAAGCTTATTTTATAACAGACTACCATGCAGCATCAAGAGCATAAAGGATCTGTGCACCTTCAAAAGAAAACTCAAAGAAAACCTCATCTCTGACTGTTGGCAAATCCTTAGGATAAATGTAAGTTGGAATGTCAAATTTTCATGAAAGAAGGGAAAGGAAAACAAAGTGTAGTGTTGAAAATACAGAAGAAAACATACAAACTAAGATGTAGTGTTTCAATAATCTATAAATGTCCTAATATTTCTATGAAGTGAGTTTAACATAAATGAACTAAAAAATTAGTCTTCAGTTCTTCTAAATGTATTACACTGGTCAACACTCATTTTCTTGCCAAGGATATTTGAGTGGCTTTAGGATGGGTTAGTGGTGCTGAGGACGAATATAGCAACCATTTATGCAGTTTGGCTCTAGTTTTTGAGATCATGCATGATTTATTCAAAAAATTAGAAAAAATTGCTAATACTGAACTCGAGCGCTACAAACTACAATGAAAAAAGAAAATAATCTTTATACATAGCTTCTATGACAACCTGATAGGCATTTGTCCACGTTTAAAACATAATTGAAAAGTTTCTCTATAAGTATGTCATTTTATGACGAACCGCTTCCTGCACGCTTTCCTTTTATAGGTCTCTTCAGAACAGTCACGTTGCAGATTCCAGCAATAATCTGCCATCATATGCCTGTCCCATCTTCCTTTATATCTTTCCTCTATTCCTTTCATATCTTGATGGAACCACTCTCCTTGTTTCTCACTGAAATCACCTAGATTACGAGGAAATCGATCCAAGTGGCTGTGAAGGAAGTGCAATTTTATGCTCATGTTAGCTCCTAAGTTTTGAAAGTTAGTGAGCATGTTTTTGACCAGTTCCTCGTAATTGGGAGCTTTATGATTGCCCAAAAAACATTTTACAACAGCGACAAAACTGTTCCAGGCCGATGCTTCAGTGACAGTCATGACACTTGTAAAATTGGTATCGTTGATGAGCCTGCGAATTTGAGGACCATCAAATATTCCTGCCTTAAGTTTTTCACTACTGAGTCCAGGGAACGTATTGCAGACGTATGTGAAGCAATTACCATTTCTGTCTAAAGCTTTGGTGAATTGCTTCATTAGTCCTAACTTAATATGTAATGGTGGAAGAACAATCTTGTCCCTACTAACCAGAGGTTCATTAATGATGTTTGCTTCACCAACAGCCATATGTTCCCTTGGAGGCCATGTTTTCTGCTTCCAATGTTCGTGCTTTGCCCTACTATCCCACATGCAGATAAAACATGGGTGCTTTGTGTATCCACTTTGTTGTCCAAGCAAGAAGCTCACCATTTTCAAATCAACACAAATCAACCACTGAATTTTCTGCAGAACCATCTTGATGTTAGCATATGCTTCACAAAGTTTTGTTGAGTGGGCAATTGGAATAGATGCGTAATGATTGCCATTGTGTAGGAGAACACATTTTAAACTTCTAGTGGAACTGTCTATGAAGAGACGCCAGTCCTCTGGTCTATATTCCAGCAGCCCCAATTCAAGTAAAAGTCCAGGTATATTGCTGCAATACACTATAACCTCTTCTTGGTTGAAGTATGGAAGAAGGTTTTCTTCTCTCGTCCGGTAAGCTGTTATTTTAACACTTGGATGAAGACAGTTCTTTTCCTTAAGCCTGGATGCTAAGAGTTCTGATGCTTGCTTTGAAAGATTGAGTTCTCGTATAAAGTCACTGAGCTCCTTCTGGTCGAACTGCTGGGGTTGTGTCTCACGTCCTTCGTATTCCGAACCACTACTTGTACATTCCTCGCCTTGCACATCGTCATCTGATGATGTTAGCGTGGGTAATGTTGTGAAGGTTGGTACAGGAACATCGTTGCTGTGCACCACCGGTCTTCTTGCTGACTCCAAATCGGGATATTCCCACTTTCGTTTTTTGAACCTATTAAAACCTTTCACATTAACAATGCAAAAATAGCAATCATCTGTATGGTTCTTCTGCTCTCGCCATACCATAGGCACTCCGAAGTTTAAGCTTTTCCTTTTTCGTTTTGTCCACTGCCGTAAGCACTCCACACAGCATTTACAAACTTTATGGGGTGCCCACGCCTTGTCTTGATCTCCAAGTTTAATTCCGAAATATGCCAGATACGCTTCCTCCACAAAAGGAGTGATATTCTTCCTGTTCTTTTGAAGAACGTATTCACCACAAATGTGGCAGAACTCATCTGGATGGTTCACGCAAAGACGGCGTGAAGAACTCATGTTTTCCTAAAATAAAATTGCACAAATACTACATATTATGCAGAACTTTCTTGTATTTGCATGTCAATCACATCCAACAAACATCATTAATTGTTTTGTGTGAAATGAATACTCACCTCTTATTTGCTACGTCATGATGAAAAGGTTCTATCTCCTTGAAGCTGCACTGCACATGTGTGTGACTTTCGACCATCGCCATTTTTCTTGTTTACACTGAACGCTACCTATCGGCTGTTGCGGGGATTACCTCGGCCAACAAATGAATGTCGAGTATCGCCGAATTCAAATCTGCACAACCCTCAATATCTTCAACACACGCACCGCACAACATGTATTGCGAATACATAGAAAGAAGGATCCTTTATTGTATGATTATATGATAGCGGAACAAACACTGGTAGCAGTTACTTCTGTAAAATATCTGGAAGTATGCGTGCGGAACGATTTGAAGTGGAATAATCATATAAAATTAATTGTTGGTAAGGCGGGTACCAGGTTGAGATTCATTGGGAGAGTGCTTAGAAAATGTAGTCCATCAACAAAGGAGGTGGCTTACAAAACACTCGTTCGACCTATACTTGAGTATTGCTCATCAGTGTGGGATCCGTACCAGATCGGTCTGACGGAGGAGATAGAGAAGATCCAAAGAAGAGCGGCGCGTTTCGTCACAGGGTTATTTGGTAACCGTGATAGCGTTACAGAGATGTTTAATAAACTCAAGTGGCAGACTCTGCAAGAGAGGCGCTCTGCATCGTGGTGTAGCTTGCTCGCCAGGTTTCGAGAGGGTGCGTTTCTGGATGAGGTATCGAATATATTGCTTCCCCCTACTTATACCTCCCGAGGAGATCACGAATGTAAAATTAGAGAGATTAGAGCGCGCACGGAGGCTTTCAGACAGTCGTTCTTCCCGCGAACCATACGCGACTGGAACAGGAAAGGGAGGTAATGACAGTGGCACGTAAAGTGCCCTCCGCCACACACCGTTGGGTGGCTTGCGGAGTATCAATGTAGATGTAGATGTAGATGTAGACTGAACACATGCTGACAGTGTGATGTTTGCATGATGTAATCCTCAACCACACAGATGCACTCCCTGAGCACAATTGTTTAATAAAGATAGTACAATATCACTAATTAAAAAACAGGTAGCAAATACATTACACCATATGTGGACCCCGCAGTCGATATTGTCCACATGAAACTTTCATTTCCACAAATAACCTATATCTCAAAAACCAGAGCCAATTTGGAAAAAGTACAAATATACTCGGAATGAGTATCATAACAATATCCCATTTTAGTTCAAACTTCCCTGGCAACGAAAAAAAAAAATTATTTTGTAGAGCTGTGTTATTTATTATTATTAGCAGTATGACAAAAATAGTTAGATTGTAGCTTTCCCTATGTGTGCTAGACTGTTGCATAAATCATTGCAAGCTATCATATATAACTGAGTAAAAATATTATCAGTAAACATTACTACAGAATTATTTCATCCATCAAATGACAAATTTCCTACCCCCATGAACCATGGACCTTGCCGTTGGTGGGGAGGCTTGCGTGCCTCAGCGATACAGATGGCTGTACCGTAGGTGCAACCACAACGGAGGGGTATCTGTTGAGAGGCCAGACAAACGTGTGGTTCCTGAAGAGGGGCAGCAGCCTTTTCAGTAGTTGCAGGGGCAACAGTCTGGATGATTGACTGATCTGGCCTTGTAACATTAACCAAAACGGCTTTGCTGAGCTGGTACTGCGAACGGCTGAAAGCAAGGGGAAACTACAGCAGTAATTTTTCCCGAGGACATGCAACTTTACTGTATGATTAAATGATGATGGCGTCCTCTTGGGTAAAATATTACGGAGGTAAAGTAGTCCCCCACTCGGATCTCCGGGCGGGGACTACTCAAGAGGACGTCGTTATCAGGAGAAAGAAAACTGGCGTTCTACGGATCGGAGCGTGGAATGCCCGATCCCTTAATTGGGCAGGTAGGTTAGAAAATTTAAAAAGGGAAATGGATAGGTTAAAGTTAGATATAGTGGGAATTAGTGAAGTTCGGTGGCATGAGGAACAAGACTTTTGGTCAGGTGATTACAGGGTTATAAATACAAAATCAAATAGGGGTAATGCAGGAATAGGGTTTAATAATGAATAAAAAAATAGGAGTGCGGGTAAGCAACTACAAACAGCATAGTGAACGCATTATTGTGGCCAAGATAGACACAAAGCCCATACCTACTACAGTAGTACAAGTTTATATGCCAACTAGCTCTGCAGATGATGAAGAAATTGATGAAATGTATGATGAGATAAAAGAAATTATTCAGGTAGTGAAGGGAGACGAAAATTTAATAGTCATGGGTGACTGGAATTCGTCAGTAGGAAAAGGGAGAGAAGGAAACATAGTAGGTGAATATGGATTGGGGGGAAGAAATGAAAGAGGAAGCTGCCTTGTAGAATTTTGCACAGAGCATAACTTAATCATAGCTAACACTTGGTTCAAGAATCATAAAAGAAGGTTGTATACCTGGAAGAATCCTGGAGATACTAAAAGCTATCAGATAGATTATATAATGGTAAGACAGAGATTTAGGAACCAGGTTTTAAATTGTAAGACATTTCCAGGTGCAGATGTGGATTCTGACCACAATCTATTGGTTATGAACTGCAGATTGAAACTGAAGAAACTGCAAAAAGGTGGGAATTTAAAAAGATGGGACCTGGATAAACTGAAAGAACCAGAGGTTGTAGAGAGTTTCAGGGAGAGCATAAGGGAACAATTGACAGGAATGGGGGAAAGAAATACAGTAGAAGAAGAATGGGTAGCTCTGAGGGATGAAGTAGTGAAGGCAGCAGACGATCAAGTAGGTAAAAAGACGAGGGCTAATAGAAATCCTTGGGTAACAGAAGAAATATTGAATTTAATTGATGAAAGGAGAAAATATAAAAATGCAGTAAATGAAGCAGGCAAAAAGGAATACAAACGTCTCAAAAATGATATCGACAGGAAGTGCAAAATGGCTAAGCAGGCATGGCTAGAGGACAAATGTAAGGATGTAGAAGCTTATCTCACTAGGGGTAAGATAGATACTGCCTACAGGAAAATTAAAGAGACCTTTGGAGAGAAGAGAACCACTTGTATGAATATCAAGAGCTCAGATGGCAACCCAGTTCTAAGCAAAGAAGGGAAAGCAGAAAGGTGGAAGGAGTATATAGAGGGTCTATACAAGGGCGATGTACTTGAGGACAATATTATGGAAATGGAAGAGGATGTAGATGAAGACGAAATGGGAGATAAGATATTGCGTGAAGAATTTGACAGAGCACTGAAAGACCTGAGTCGAAACAAGGCCCCGGGAATAGACAACATTCCATTAGAACTACTGATGGCCTTGGGAGAGCCAGTCATGACAAAACTCTACCATCTGGTGAGCAATATGTATGAGACAGGCGAAATACCCTCAGACTTCAAGAAGAATATAATATTTCCAATCCCAAAGAAAGCAGGTGTTGACAGATGTGAAAATTACCGAACTATCAGTTTAATAAGTCACAGCTGCAAAATACTAATGTGAATTCTTTACAGACGAATGGAAAAACTGGTAGAAGTGGACCTCGGGGAAGATCAGTTAGGATTCCGTAGAAATGTTGGAACACGTGAGGCAGTACTAACCTTACGACTTATCTTAGAAGAAAGATTAAGAAAAGGCAAACCTACGTTTCTAGCATTTGTAGACTTAGAGAAAGCTTTTGACAATGTTAACTGGAATACTCTCTTTCAAATACTGAAGGTGGCAGGGGTAAAATACAGGGAGGGAAAGGCTATTTACAATTTGTACAGAAACCAGATGGCAGTTATAAGAGTCGAGGGGCATGAAAGGGAAGCAGTGGTTGGGAAAGGAGTGAGACAGGGTTGTAGCCTGTCCCCGATGTTATTCAATCTGTATATTGAGCAAGCAGTAAAGGAAACAAAAGAAAAATTCGGAGTAGGTATTAAAATTCATGGAGAAGAAATAAAAACTTTGAGGTTTGCCGATGACATTATAATTCTGTCAGAGACAGCAAAGGACTTGGAAGAACAGTTGAATGGAATGGACAGTGTCTTGAAAGGAGGATATAAGATGAACATCAACAAAAGCAAAACAAGGATAATGGAATGTAGTCAAATTAAATCGGGTGATGCTGAGGGAATTAGATTAGGAAATGAAACACTTAAAATAGTAAAGGAACTTTGCTATTTAGGGAGTAAAATAACTGATGATGGTCGAAGTAGAGAGGATATAAAATGTAGACTGGCAATGGCAAGGAAATCGTTTCTGAAGAAGAAAAATTTGTTAACATCGAGTATAGATTTAAGTGTCAGGAAGTCGTTTCTGAAAATATTTGTATGGAGTGTAGCCATGTATGGAAGTGAAACATGGACGATAACTAGTTTGGACAAGAAGAGAATAGAAGCTTTCGAAATGTGGTGCTACAGAAGAATGCTGAAGATAAGGTGGGTAGATCACGTAACTAATGAGGAGGTATTGAATAGGATTGGGGAGAAGAGAAGTTTGTGGCACAACTTGACTAGAAGAAGGGATCGGCTGGTAGGACATGTTTTGAGGCATCAAGGGATCACAAATTTAGCATTGGAGGGCAGCGTGGAGGGTAAAAATCGTAGAGGGAGACCAAGAGATGAATACACTAAGCAGATTCAGAAGGATGTAGGTTGCAGTAGGTACTGGGAGATGAAGAAGCTTGCGCAGGATAGAGTAGCATGGAGAGCTGCATCAAACCAGTCTCAGGACTGAAGACCACAACAACAACATGACAAATTTCCATGAAATTTGTTTATTTCTGTATAAATTTGCAACATAATATGTCTAAAATCATTGTAAAACTACAATGGACAAAAAATAAACTATAACTACAACTATTGTCGCCATCACCATCACCACCACCAGCACCATTATTATTCTTACAGGAATTAGGCCCTTTGGCCTGTTCTGGCCTCAGTCAGTATTTCTCACTGGCTGACCTAAAACTGAAAACTCATCAACTGGTTCTATAACATCAGTGTTAATGTGTACTACTTTCATTTCATTGTGTCGGTTATACATTATTTTAGCCTTATTAGAATTGACTAGCAGGTGTAATTGCAAATTTGCTCTATGATGTTCTTCCATTAATTGTTGGAGTTCATCTACACTAGCAGCTAGTATGCCTTTTCAAACTGAGAACTGAATCACTGGTCATTACACGTACAATAAGAATTGTTTACTTTCACAGGAACTGAAACACAAAATACAGAAAACAACACTATATGAAGAACTTTGACTACTTCAACATGGGGAATACAAGCATGATACTACACAAAATGACCACTGCAGACATTCATTCCTCCTAGGCAACTGGCTGTTGCTCTTTGACAGTTTTACAGAATAAATTCAAAAATGCAGGGTATCCACTATTACACTGATCCTCATAAAAGGCTCCGCATCCAGAAGGACAGGGCAAATTGTGGTTATTGTTGGCAGACAGGAAGATGATACGATACATATGAAATACACTTGCAATCCCGGAGGACTAACATGTATTATGGTCCACAGCCACAAAACATACATGTTACTAAGGTGCTGGACACCCATGGCTGTGAGTATAAGCATCCATACATTCAGATTCGGCATGAAGCGGTATAAGTCTCAGATGAAGTCCTGTGATATTACATCCTATTCTGCTTGCAACTGAGCGTGCAGGTACTGTAAATTGGTTGGTGGAAGTGGATTCCTAATGACGCATTCCACGGTATCCCACACATTATCGATCAGGAAGAGGGGCCAATGCCGTTAGCTGCGACAGAGTATCAATAGCGGCGGAGTATCAATAGCAGCACGGTATGTTTGGAAGGTGGAAGCGGCATGAGGACAAGCATTGTCCTGTTCAAAGAAGGCACGGGCATGCAGAGCCACCAGCTGCCTCTTCCACACATATGCAGCAGTCACGGAGCCCATTAGGAACATTAATGGTGAAAGAGCACCATAGGGTACTGCTCCCCACACCATCACACCAGGCTGGTGGGATGTGTGGTGAGAGCCCACAAACCGATCTTCACGGTGCTCTCTACTGTGCCTCGAGAGTCGGATCCAGTGGTCATTGCCTCCAAGGCAGAAGTGGGACACGTCACTAAATATGGCCCATTGCCAGTCTGCAGGACCCCATGTCCATTGATGCTGACACAAGGCGAACTCGGCACGACACTGCGTGGGTTTGAGTGGTAGACGACATAATAGTCAGTGTGTGGCAACGTCTGCATCATACAACCCCCTGGCAATGGTATTAACATTTATAGTATGTTGCAGAGAAGGCAGGACAGCCCACTGAATGACTCCTACCATTGTGTTTGGATCTGTTCATGCATGGCATGCAATCCATCGGTCCTCACTCCTCGTGGGGCATACTGGACGAAAAAGATCCTTCATGTTATGCATGCATGCCTTCTTGTATCCAATGTTGCCAACGGGCAACTGGTTGTCTATACAACTGATGTGGCAGCACAATATGATGATAGGACCATCCAGCCTCCTGCAGCCACATGATGTGGCCCCTTTTGAACTTGTCTAGCTGGATATACTGCTAACAAACATGTGCCCTGGGCATAGTGCATTTGCAGATGATGCTCTAGTGACACTACCCACTGTTTTACTGGCCAGCATGGCAAAGTGATCACTGGCATGCCCACACAGTTGGTGATGGATTGGTCTGGTCCTTCTGGTGCTGCTCTTTTTATAATGGTCAGCATAATAGGAGCAGCCTGTTAAATAAGACACATGAAATAATAAATACATATCAAGTTATAAGGAAGATTAGGCTTTAAAATTATTCAGAAATTAAGTCATAATCTGTGTGACCTGTGCTCTGAGGCTTACATGCAAAAATAAATAACTTCTGTAATGAGAAAAGTCATACTAGAATAAAATGGAAAATTTACATCAAACCATAAATAGGAAGTAAATGGTAGTTAAGTTATCAACCACTGGTAAGACTGATAAAAAAGAGAGAGTACAAAAACAGCCTCAGTACATAAATAGCTTCTCAGTAGAATGCCAGTTCTAACAAACTACTGTGGCCTGACAGAAGCACACACTGTGTAAATAATTTCAAGATTGAACAGTAACTGGACATCCTTACCATCCCTGGGTTTTACATCTATGGCAGTGAAAAGTATCTCATTTTCTAGTAAAGCCTGGTCGATATGCTCCCGGATGCGAATATCAATCCAGTCAGACAGCTCCAAAAGCGTTAGGCGTTCATCGTGGTCACGGTCTGCTCTGTACCAAAAGGGAAATTGTGACAAGAGCATGATCAGGAACATATTTAAAACTGTTATACTTATATAAGCCTATATGAATCCTTCATTTAGTTGTAGCTCAATATATTACAGCATGATTATTTGTACCTCAATTTCAAAAATGATATGCTCTATACAAGTTAATAAATAAGCAGTTATGGTTACAACACACTTATACAGATGCATATTTTAAGTAACACCCGCCCAGAAAGCCATGTGTGTTAGAGCACCACTTCCAGAATAGGGAGGTGTGCCAGCCCCAGATCGAATCTGTCCAGAGGATTAATGGAGAGGGTCAGTGTGCCACCAGCCTGCATGTGGGCTTTAGGCAGTTTCACACATATACCGGGTGAATCTTGGGGTGGTGCCCAAGTCCCACCTCAATTACATGATCCACAAACATTTAGAAAACTTTCAGTCACTTTCACATGACTAACACGATATGCACACAGTTAGGGTACACATATGGGGGGGGGGGGGGGGGGGGTGTACTAGGGTGGCAGCAGTAAGGGCATCCAACCACCACTTAAATTAACTGTGACAAATCCATTAATAACTATGTTGACCCTGTGCTGATGCAGGGCAAAGGCACAACAAAAAGATGAAGATATCTTAACTAGTGGTGAGAAAACAACGATGCAATATTAAACTCCCTGGCCAAATAATCATCAATATCATCCCTTTAACTCTTTAAAATGGAAAACATCAATGTACAAACTACTTTCTTTCCACAAAGTAGATATTTATCTCAGTTAATATCCCACAGAAACTCATATCAATGTTTACATGTGGCATTTAAGAAAGTGTCCGCTAAATTGAAGAGTTTTATTAAATTATTTTCCTGTTAGCCCATATCTGGCTGTATAAACTGTTCTGCACCACTGATTCACTGCATAAAAACCTGTTAGGTGCAAGATTGTCTTGTGCTGATCATTTAATTTACTCTAAAATTTTTAACTGCAACCATAAAAAATGTAGTAAGGAAACACAAATTGCATTTACCAAATAAAAGAAAGCATCTGATCATTTAGACAGAAAAAGAGCTTACTGAAATTTTAGCAGAGAACCAGACATCTAATTACAATTACATAGAGAAAATATGGTTTCAGTAAAATTAAGAACATAAATTTCTGTATGGAAATCAATAAATTTTGGAGTACAACAAGTTCATCCCTTGCCATCGCACATTTTTAACAACTGTATAAATGTAATTCTAAAACAACAGAGATGAACAGTTCTTGATAGCATTTAACTTCATGGTAATGTAGGGTGACCATCTGTCCTGAACTTCAAGGGACGGTCCCGCATTTTGATACATTTTAAATTGTCCTGAGCAAGACTGGGCTTGTCCTGCACCACATGTTTTAGACTATTTTTCATTATTTTTCACACATATATTCAGATTTCAGATAATCGATCATCTTACGTTCCTCATCTCAGCTTTTTGACTGTTGGTTCAGTTGTTGTATTTGTAAGCTACTTTACAAACATTAATTTAATCTGCTGTAATCTGTGGTTGTAAGTGATAATGGAAGTTTCAGAAAGTAAATAAGATTCACAAGAAGATAGTGGAAAACAAATAGGACTAAATCGGGAAGCATCTTGATAACTAAAAAGTGTTTGTGTGTATATAATTCAAAGTGGAAAATGAATGCACCATTCTTGGCATCAAGTGCAATTAAGCAGTTCAAAGACCTTTTTTTAGGGCGCAAAAACAACTGAGGTCATAAGTATCCACATCATAAGCTTAGAACACTAACACAAGAAAAGTTAAAAGTGACAACACATTAAGCCCAATCAATGGAAGCAAAGAGAGCTAAAAACAAGGACTTCTTCCACAAAATATGCAGTACAGACAGCAGGGGTTCCGAAACAAAGATGAAATGTCCTTTGCCATATTGCTATGACACGTTAAAAAGTAGATCACTGTTGACACCCCGTGTGTCATTTGCTACAACAGCCAATAACTCTGACGGCAAACATACATTAGAATGTAAGTGGTTTAAAAAGGGCATTCAGTCAGGAAATGGATAACTACCAAAGGTTGATGACAATGAGCCCAAAGTGGTGGGAGTCACCACTTAACAAATGGCGATGGCTAAAAAGACAGCACCCAACATGCAACTTAGATAAAATGATCTCCTTAGAGGGCCAAGAGGAGGTTGGCTAAGCCATTGGTAAAGTTTAATTCCTCAAAGCTTGTTCCCATGAAGAGAAGACCAGTGATGATGCCAAAATAACACCACCTGCTGACAGACGGCAACATGGAGATCATCCGCAGGAATGGAAGAGCTAATGGACCGAGGTAGAGGGACTGCAGCCTCGGCAGCAGTGTCAGCAGCCTCATTTCCCATCCGACCGACTTGACGAGGAACCTATATGGACATCACAGTGGCTCCCTCAACAGCCAGCATGTGGAGCTTTCTTGGAGCCGTTGCAGTAAAGGATGGACTGTGTACAGTACACAGAGACTCTGAAGAGCACTGAGAGAATTACGGTACATGACACAATTAAAAAGCCTGTGTCCCCGGATGTACTGGGTGGCTCGTTCTCCTGGATAAAGGTGTCCAACAAGGCCAAACCCACACTTACCTTGAAAACTCTGTCTTTTAAAAATTCCTGATGTAAATGGGGAAAGTGGCCTCAGAAGCCCCACGTGTAGAGAGTACACAGGATATCAGTCCTCCAGCAAATGTCATAGGCTTTCTCTAAATCAAAAAACTCAGCTGCAGTGTGATATTTCTGCAGAAAACTGTTCATGACAAGGGTTGACAAAGTGGTGAGATGGGCCACTCAGAATGATGTGCTCAAAATCCACACTGTACAGTGGTCAGCAGATTGCAAGGCTTGAGCCATCATAATAGCGACTCATGAATCATATGTTCTGCCCCCTTGCAAGCACAGCTGGCGAGAGAAATGGGGAGGAAGCTACAAGTAAGGTGTTCGTCCTAACAAGCTTCGGGTTTCACAGTGGCTTCACGCCAGAATCTGGGAAACTTACTATCTGCCCAAATGCAATTGTACATATGAAGGAGAAAGTGCTTTCCCACAACAGGAAGGTGCTGCAACATCTGAATCTGAACGCTGTCTGGCCCTGGGGTGAAAGACGGGGATGAAGTGAGAGCATGATCTAGCTCCCTCACAGTAAAGGCAGCACTGTATCATTCATGATGCTGAAAGAAAAAGGGTATCACCCGAGCCTCCTCCACATGTTTCCAAGGAAGGAAGCTGGGGTGATAGTGGGTGGAGCTCGAAACCTCCACAAAATAGTGCCCTAAGGTGTTGGAGATACCAATAGGGTCCTCTATGACACCATCTTCTATGGTCAGGTCAGAAATTGAGGAATGGACCTTGGTCCCAATTAGCTGATGCAATCAATAACTTACCAGCTTCTTAGAATCTCTCAGAACTACAACTGTTCCTTGGCAAAGTAAATTATTATGCGAAGTTTATTCCCAATATGACCCAGATTTCCCACTCACTTAATCAAATGAGTGGTCAGAAGCATACCAGATGGCCTCCTTGTAACTTAAAAAGTGCCTTAGGTCAGCCCCCTGTTTAGCAACCAGCTAATGTTTTAATGCTTGCCACTGATGCTTCAGATTGTAGTCTTGGTGCTGTGCTGTCCCACAAATACATCAACAACACAGAACAGCACACTGCATTTCCACCCAAAACACTAAACGCAGCACAGAGGAATTACTCACATACTGAGAAGGAGGTACTGGCTATTGTACATGGTACCTCTTTGGTACTAAGTTCCATCCAATCACCAACCACAAGCCCGTCACTTCCCTTCCTGATAGGAGGGTACTGCAGCTGTAACAGTGGGCATTTTCCCTAATATCTGTACCTGCAATATCCATTAAATAATCGGCCCACCATGTAGCATTCAAACACTGCCGCACTTTCCCACTTGCCATGCAGTCCAGATGCAGAGTTTGGTAAACACGAAGCATCGTGTTTTGCCTTAGATGCAAATCAGCAACACCTCCTTGACAAATTCCTGATTACAGCACATGAAGCAGCTGAAATGGGCCATGATCCGCTACCCCCAATGGGTTATCTGCTGTATGGTGGGTTTGGCCAGAACACCTGTCTAAGGGAACCAACTCAGAATGGCACACCTATTTTTCCTTATAGCTCAGGCTAACATCACCAATGGCATCATTTTGTCAGCTACAGATGATTCTGTATGTCAGGTGGTAGTTCCTTCCACACTCCACCCCCTTATACTGAAGCTCCTCCACACTTCTCATTGTGGAAAGTGCAGAATGAAGGCAATAGCGTGACATCATATTTACTGACTTGGTGTTGATCGCACCATAGAACACACTGTCTGGAACTGCCAGGATTGTGCCCACAATCAATCAGCCTCAGCCCTTGACCGCACCCAGACCACCACTGGCAAAGGGTGCTTGTTGATTTCACTGGACCATTCTGTGGTGTAATGTTGTTGCTAGTTGTTGTAGCCCTCTCTAGTTTTCCATATGTGTCACAGCTGGCTACCACAGCAGCTACTATCCATGCCATAGAGCAGACAACCCAGTGAGGGTAGCGGATCATAGCCCATTTCAGCTGCTACTTCATGTGCTGTAATCAGGAATTTGCAATAGAGGGGGCACTTTCCACTCTGGTTTCCAACAATAGCCCTCAATTCACAGCATCACCATTATTTTTGTAAAAGCAGTGATATTTACTTCATGACCACAGTCCCTTTCCATCCTGCATCCAATTTGGAATTTGGGCAGATAGTGAGGGCCTTCAAGATACAGATGCGCAAGATAATTATGACAGACAACTCCAAGGAAACAATCACCAGTTTCTTTCCCATCTACTGGTCCACCACCATAATGGACATAGTCCAACTGAAATTTTAAATGGGCACAGACCCACATACTTTTTGACTTGCTGCACCCAGCCCCACAGGTTCACCACAAGTGCACACAGAAAGTACCACCGGGTGAGCTCCAATTTCTAAGTTCGCACTTTTCGCTGCGGTTCCATGTGGACGCAAGGCACCATCCTCAGCACTAAAGGGCAGCAGTGTCTGAGGTTGAGTCCAGCCAGGAGTATTTAGTCAGACACTGAAATCAGCTTCAACTGCAGTAAGACTTACTGTTGTCACCCCCCTTCGCCTCAACCACTGGTTGGACACAACCTACTCAAGCACGTCAGCGACAAGTCTGCCTGCTACCACTACAACCATGTGATAGGAGCTGATGGAAGTGGAACCATTTCCACCCCCTGGCCACTTTTGGCTTCCACAAACACCAGCAATCCCCTCACCACGCAATCAAAGGAGGTGAAGCATTTTCAGATTCGGGTGCCTATAGAGGCTACATTGATGATATCCAACCTCCTACATGGCCAGAACCCACTCCTTTTCAGGAAGCATCCAGTTGCCCCACAGAAACAATAGATCTGTCAGCAATCCCATTGCCTGTGCTAGCATCTGACCTGGCTGATCGGATCAATGGCCTTCTGTTGAAGCCTTTGATGGGACTTCAACATCTCTCTCGTCCCTTCCTCAATGAAGTTGGCACAGGCTGGGCCACTACTGGCCCTACATGCCAGTTGAAGGGAGGAGGGGTTTAGCATCCAACAGTGATTAGGAAATTCTGCCTAGCCCAAGTATCAACACAGAGAACAGGTCAGAGGTACTCGGGTTACTTACTCAAACTGCAACTTGCTCCTGCGCAAGGTGCCGCCATGGCAAGTATGACATTTGTAACCATTCACTGATGTGAGGCGGCCCATAAACACTGCGGATCTGCACTTGCAGTCAGTCTCTTGCTAGTATTTGAAATCTTCAGGTATATACCATTGAACAGTAAAGTTTTGACCTTGACTGTTTTACAATTATGATTTGGATTGCTCCTGAGACTGTTGTATACATTTAAGACAACTTTGCTACACTCTGGACTTGCTTTTGGCTAGCTGTTCATTTCGTGAACTTTGCTGTCATCAACCTCAGGAACCACAGTTTGTTCCACTGATCTCTGCATTATCAACAGTGTGAATGATCACAAATGTGTTCTACCTGTGGAGAGTAGGATAGAAAACTTTTGGTTAGCTATGACATTATCCACTGGTTTGGTGTACTATCAACTGCATACAACCTCTGAGAATATTGTGTTTCACACTGTCAAATGCCTTAGACAGGCCGCAGAAAATACCAACAGCTGCCATTTTGTTTTCTGCTGCTTGTAAAATTTAGTAAGTGAATGTGTAAATGGCATTCTTAGTTGGACATCTCTTGTGAAATCCAAACTGTGGTTTTATTGTGGGATATTGTTCTAGTCCTTCTAAAAAATGATTCAGTAGTGAAATTGTTTGGCAATTATTGACATTTCTCTTCTCACCTTTCTTGTACAAGAATTTAACAGTGGTGATTTCAATCTCTCTGAAAAAACGTCCAGAGTTAACGATTACATATATCAGAAAACACAGCATTTATTCTATGAGAACAACTCTTTCATATTCTGTTGGAAACATTATCAAATCCAGATGAGATTTTATTTTTGAGAGAATACACAATTTTCTTAATTTCAGAAGAAGAAGTGGGTGAGTCGTCCATATGACTGAACTTTATGTGAGTTGCTTTTTCAGCATACTACTTTGATTTTTCCCCTGAGCTGTTCATCCCTATATTTTCTACACACTACATTTAAGAAATGATTATTAAACTTGCCTGCTGCCCGTGATTGGTCATTTATAGCCCTTCCATTTAAATCAATAGCCATGTCTTTCTGTTCTGTGGCCTCTCATTTCACTACATTCCATACAGACTTAAGCTTGTTTTTGAAATTATTGATTTCTGACATGATGTGTACATTTCTCAGTTTTTTAATAATTTTTTTTAGTAATTTTGAGTATTTTTGTAGTGTGCGACAGCTAAATGATTTTGCTGCATGATTTTTAGATGTTGTTGCCAACAGACACATTTCCTTTTTCTCTTATCACAAGATAATTTAAATCCTCTTGTGATCCAAGGTTTTTACATCGCTGTTTTATGTCCTTTCTGATCAGCTTATGCAGAAAGCTTTTTTCAAATAACAATATGAATTTATTGTGGAATAGATCAAATTTTATGTCAGCATAGGTTCCTTTTAAATTTCATCCTAAATCATCTTCTTGTTGGAGCCAGAGGTACAAATTTGCTATATTAAGAGTGAGGCTTTAGACAGACAATCTTGAAAGAAAGAAATTAGAATGGAACACGACCATCATCAAAATATTAGGGGACTGAAAAACAAAACAGATGACTTATTGTATGTCTAAATGATGTGGAAAAGTCTGATGTGATAAGATGTTATACGTCTACTTGAACACCAAGTAACCAAAGGGTTGAAGAAGTTAAATATCAGGGATTATAGTCTTTTTTTGGATACAGTTAACATCAAAAGAGGAGAAGCTGCAACATGTGTTTGGGTGTTTTAATCTAATTTCAGCAGTCAAGTTTTCCAACTCATTTGCAGCAAGCTAGTAAGCCCCTGATTGATAACATATTATAAACAGTTGTTGTTGTTGTTGTTGTTGTGGTCTTCAGTCCTGAGACTGGTTTGATGCAGCTCTCTATGCTACCCTACCCTCTGGCTGAAACAGTTAATGTGTACCCAAGGGTAATGGATTATCTGATCATGAAGCACAATTAATGGAAATAAACAATATACGAGGGTAAGTCAATTATTATCCTTAAAAGTAATTGTAAAATATTATTCTAATCAAATAGGAAACTTACAAGAAAATCATTTTTCGACAGTCTCATTGCATTTCAATGTGCTTGGTCCATCGTTGTACAAGCTTCCTGATGCCCTCATAAAGGAAGGTTCTCAGTTGAGCTGTGAGCCAGGAATGCACCGCTTCTTTCACTGCTTCATCTGAGGCCCTTAATGCCTATATGGAGGATGATCCAATACTTCAAATTTGAGTTTCTGGAGTGTTTCGGCAGTGTGGGCAGCAGTATGCAGACGGGCATTGTCGTACAACAACACAACTTTCGACAGCAATCCTCAGCGTTTGCTTCGACTGCAGGCTTTAGCCTGTAATGTAAACTGTTTAGTGTTGTGCCACTTTCCCCATAATGTTCCAGTACTGGACCTTGTGCATCCCAAAAGTCCGTAAGCATCAGTTTTTCTGCGGATAGTTGGGTCTTGAACTTTTTCTTGCACAGCAAATTTGGTTGTTTCCAATCCATACTCCACCGTTTACTCTCCAGCTCATAATGATGGATACATTCTTTCTCACCAGTAATGATTCTGTCTAAGAAGTTGTCCCCTACGTTACCATACTGATTCAAATGTTTTTTGCAGATGTCCAAGCGCGTTTATTTATGCAACTGTGTGAGTTGTTTTGGGACCCATCTTGCACAAACTTTATGAAACCCAAGTCTGCTGTGCATGATTTTGTAGGCAGAACCGTGACTAATTTGCTGATGATGTGCCACATCGTCAATGGTTAATCGTCTGTCTAAGAGAATCACTTCACACGAACACTCAATGGTTTCTTTATTTGTGGCGGTAAATGGTCGTCCGGCTCCTTCATCGTGCGTAACACTTGTGTGACCATTTCGGAATTTTTCAATCCATTCGTAAACACTCCTTGTGGCAAAACACTGTTCCCGTACTGTACCAAAAGTCTTAGATGAATTCCAGCCCCTGTTACACCTTCTGACTACAAAAAACGGATCATTGAATGTTGCTCTTCTTTGGTGCAAATAAACAGCAGAGCAGCCATGATTAACTGTACAGCAGCGACAATGAAACTAACCTAGCAGCTTGAAAATTGCAAAGATATAACAACAAATAAACAAAGCATGTGTCATCAACGTAAAACGACAGTACTACCAAAATAAACAAAAATATAACTAAATTGTGGATAATAATTGACTTACCCTTGTAGCGTCTTATAGCCCTGGGGCAGGTTCATAAACAGCAATGAGGCTAATTAATGAGAATGCGATACAAGGTTTTAAGGGTAAGAGAGAAGAGGCAATGTGGCATGAGGTATATATATGGAAAGAGATGCTAATATCTAATTCAATTTATTCCACAATAAATTTGTGTCAATATTTGAAACTAGATTTGCTAAAAAGTTATCCAAAAATTCCATTAAAAATCTACGGATAACTACGGGAATCATGTAAGAGGAAGACTGAAATTTAAGTAACATAAGAAGAGGTAAATATCTGACACTGCTTGCATATTACAAAAATTACTGCAATATTTTAATGAAAGTAAAATGTCCGGAAGTATGTAGGTTCTGACAGGAATTAATAAGATTAAGACTGTGCGAGAAATTGTCAAATGAAAGACAGAACAGCCAGTCAATGTACAAGATACCAGAACAATTAAATTAAATGACAATGTTATGACTCATAATTCACAAGTTATGAGTACTTTTAACAATCATTTTCTAAATGTAGCAGTGAAAATAGGATTAAATGGTTCAGTTGAAGAACCATGAGAATATATTTCAAAATAATGAGAATACATTACAAAGTCATCCCAAAAAACGTCATGCAGCTATAAGTACCACCAAAGCCCTTCATTGAAATTAATAAAATTCTATGGTATATGGCACTGATGGAATTTCAAACAGATTTCTGAAAAGTTATACTAACTTACTAAGGAATGTCATTAAGAGGTATATGTAATGTACCACTGGCACTTGGATCTTTTCCAGACAGATTAAAATAAGCGATTATTAAAGCTCTTTATTAGAAAGGTGCCACAAGAAAGACAAACAATTATTGCCCAATGTCTTTACTGACATCTTTTTCCAAAACACTCGAAAAAGTATTGCACTCAAGAGTAGCTTCATGTTTAAGTAGAAATAATATCAATGTTTGGATTCCAGAAGAGTTGCTAAACTGAGTATGCTAATATTATAAGCCTTAAATACTAACATATTGCAAGCTGGTACTTCGTGTGCTCTTTCTGAGGCATCTAGTTGCATAGATCATTTTACACGCTTAGATAAACTTAATTTTATAAAATCGATGGCTTCACACTTAAATGGTTTCAATCATATTTAACAATCAGAATGCAAAAAGTTGTGCTGAATAATTAAAACAATGTTGAAGGGGTACAAAATTTTAGTGACTGGGAAGAATCACAAAGAAGGTCCCCACAGAGTTCAATTTGAGTTCACTTCCATTCCTCATATACACAACGACTTTCCACTTAACATTCAACAAGCAGATTTGGTACTTTTTGCAGATGATGCTAGTGTTGTAGTAAGTCCTATTAAAGAAAAAGCAACAAAATTGATTGTAAAAGATGTTTCTCAAAGAGTTATAAAGTACTGCCAGAAATGAAGCTGTGAGGACAGGTTACAAGTCGTGCTTGGGTAGCTCAGTTGGTAGAGCACTTGCCTGAGAAAGGCAAAGGTTCTGAGTTCGAGTCTCGGTCTGGCACACAGTTTTAATCTGCCAGGAAGTTTCATATCTGTGCACACTCCGCTGCAGAGCGAAAATCTCATTCTACAATTATAAAATTTTTCTCTGAAAATGGATTTTTCCTAAAATTTTGAGAAAATGCACTACGTTCAATTCTGTAAGAAAAAAAAATAGTAATTTCAACAACTGATGTGGCATATCCACAGGAGTCAGCAAACAGGGTAGAATGCTCCAGAGTTTTAAATATACATACTGATGAAAACCTGACATGGAAGAAGCATATTACTTAGTTTCTCAAGCAATTAAATTCACCTGCTTTTGCTATTTGTGTAACTGCTAGTCTTGGAAACAAACAAATCAGTCTCCTGACATATCTTGCACATTTCCACTCAATAATGTCTTATGCCGTAATTTTCTGGGGTAACTCATCACTTACAAAGAAAGTGTTGATTGCACAAAAGTGAACAGGAAGAATAATAAGTGGTGTTCACCCATGGTCATCACTTAGGTACCTTTTCAAGGAGTCAGGCATTTTCACTGCACCATTACAATACATACACGGTGATTCACGAAGATATGTAAATATTTTAATATGTTATTCTACAAGTAGAACAAAACAAAAAAGTTCATATAAACATAGATCCGCAAATGATTGGTTACGAAGTTACGGCTAATAAAAGATTCTGCCTGAAATTTAGCAACATCGCTAATACAAAGCCATCGCAAAACTGTACGAGGTTAAAGCAAAGCATAATTTCCGTTTATTTTGTTATTATTTCTCCGTCGACTCTAATAAAACATGTCCCAGGCAATGTATCTGCAGTAGTTTTCCAGAACATCCAGAGAAGCAAAGAACACTACACAAGTAAATTTGTTTACGTTCCTTTAAGAATGTAGAAATGTTTATGTCATTGTTGACAATTGTTAGTGAATTGTTTCAGTCATTTTCTAACCTTGAAACGAGTAAGTTTTTTGTATTGTTCAGTGAAAGAACATAATAACAACATTGTATTTAAGTGAAACCACATAATAACTGTCGCAGCTTGTAGATTAGAAATAGGGATGCCTTTCAAATTTACGAGAGAGGAATACGCCAATATGGTGTTTATTTATGACAAATGTGATGGTAATGCTACTGCTGCAGTTAACAAATATCACTGAGCTTTGTTTTTTTATGGTTTAAAATGAATTCATGTGTGCTATGGTATTAATAAAAGCAGATCATTTTACACATCCATACAGTTTCACTTAACATTATCTCCATCATTTTTTCCAAAATTAAATTCTCTGCAACCTCTGTTGAAACCTTTGTGCAATTGTCTGGAATTTAAAAAACAAATTGGGCCAAATTAAAATTTTTATGAAATTACATCTTTGCTTCTCTGGATGTTCAGGAAAACTACTGCATGTACACTTCTAGGACATGTTTTATTATATTCATCAGATCAGTAACAACAAAATAAATGGAAATCGTGCTTTACTTCAACCTCGTACAGTTTTGCGATGGCTTCATATTAACAAAGTTACTAAATTTCAGGCAAAATCTTTTATTAGCTGTAACTCCGTAACTAAACATTTGTGGACCTATGTTTGTATGAACTTATTTCTTTAGTTTTACTTATAGAATAACATATTAAAATATTTGCATATCTTCGTGAATCACCCTGTATATTCAATAATAAAATTTGTCACAAATAATCCAACACAATTTAAGAAGATTAGTGAAGGCCATATCTACAACACTAGATAAAAAAATGACCTTTATTACCCATTATTAAAGCTGTCAGTAGCTCAGAAAGGAGTTCAAAAAGCAGCATCAAAATTTTTTCATCACTTGCCCAATAACATGAAAGGTCTGACAGGTTGCAAAGGAAGTTTTAAATCTAACCCAAAATCATTTCTCCTGGACAACACCTTCTATTTCAACGATGAATTTTAATATAAAAACTGGTAACCTGTAAAAAAGGAAAGGAGCTAGTTTTCAAGTGTAGTTGCATGTGCAGAACTAAAATATAATGAGTTCATTAATGTTAATGCTAGTTATGTATATGTATCCTGTAATCTGACTTGTTCCATACCATTTTTATAAAAGAATTGTTTAAATGATCTATGGAACATCTAACTAACTCTCTTGAATCGATTACTGACAAAATTATTTAACTGGATAGATAAAAAATCAACTCCAAAGTGGCAGCAGAACACACACATAAAAGAATGTTGTAATTGGCAAGCTTTCGGAGACATTGGCTCCTTCTTCGGGCAGAAGGGTTGAAGGGGAAGGAAGAAGGGTGAAGGAAAAGGACTGGAGAGGTATAGGAAAAGGGGCAGATTTCGGAAAAGTCACCCAGAACAGCAGGTCACGGGAGACAAACTGTACAGAATGAGGAGTAAAGTTCTTGAAATTGTGTTCTGTGCAAATTTATGTAACAACTCCTCCTTTTCCTATATTAGTTCTACATGAATAAGAGGCTAGAGCTTAATCTTTTATTTTTTAACTTCTAAATCCTGTGGTAATATAATGCTTGGATAGGCAGAGGGTGTCTATTTTCCAAACAGACAAGCAGTTCTTCTACCTTATTACTAAGTCCTCTAAGAAGAAACTGTTAGGTGAAGGGTGTGAGGATAATGGTTTACTACAGACTGAGGCCAGGACGATGTGTTGCAAGGATAAGCCCCATCTGCATAGTTCAGAGAAGCTGGTGGTAGAGAGAAGGATCCAGATGGCCTAGGTTGTGAAGCAGCCACTGAAATCGAGCATGTTGTCCTCAGCTGCATGCTGTGCCACCAGGTGACCAACTTCATTCTTGGCAATGGTTTGGCAATGGCCATTCATCCTGATGGACAGCTGGTTGGTAGTCATACCAACACAAAAAGTTGTGCAGTGTTCATAGCAGAACTGGTATTTGGCATGGCTGCTTTCACAGGTGGCCCAGCCTCTGATGGTGTAGGATAAGCCTGTGATAGGACTGGAGCAGGAAATGCTGAGAGGGTGGATTGGGCAGGTCTTGCAGCCTGGTCTCCGGCAAGGGGTTAGGAATGGAAGTGGCATAGGGATGAACTAGGATGATATGTACGTTGGGTGGGTGTCAACACCATTTTAGGAGGGGTGAAAAGGATCTAGGGTGGGATGTCCCTCATTTCACGTTATGATGAGAGATAATCAAAGCCCTGACAAAGAATACGGTTCAGTTCCTCCAGTCCAGGGTGATACTGGGTGATGACAGGGCATTGCTTTGTAGTTGATTCTTGGGGATGGTGGAAGGATTGGGATGTGTGAGGATATGGCCTGGAGATCTGTCTGTGGACAATGTTCAGAGGCTAGTGCTATCTGGGAAGGCCTTTATGATACCTTCAGCTTACTGGGAAAGGAAGTTCTTGTCACTGCAGATACGTTGTCCATGGGTGGCCTGCCTGTGTGGGAGGGATTTTTTAGTGTGGAAAGGGTGACAGCTGTTGAAATGCAGGTTATATTGTTGGTAAGTGGGTTTAATGAGAATGGAGGTGTGGTTGGATCTAGGAAGGTCACACATTGAATTCAGAAGGAGCAGGTAAAGTTAATGGGAGAGGAGGTATTGGGGTTATGAAGGAAGGACAATAGGTTGTCTTGCCCCTGAGTTCGGATCATGAAGATATCATCACTAAAACTGAACAAGACTAGAGGTTGGGAGTTTTGGGAGGCTACGAAAGTTTCCTCTAGATGGCACATAGACAGGTTGGCATAAGATGATGCCATGCGAGTGCCCATGAATGTGCCATGGATTTGTTTGTATACCTTCCCTTCAAGGAAAAGTAGTTGGGGTTAAAATGTAATTAGCAAAGTGTATAAGGATGTTATCCCCCTCCCCAATTTACATCCCATCACCTTCAGCGTCTGCTACTACCCACAGGCTCCGACAACTGCGCATCACGTGGCTAACCCATGCACTCGGCACCCCCTTCCTTCCGTACTCCTAGGCAGCAAAACTGGCTGCTTCTGGCTGAGTCACTACCCACCGAACTCCAACCGCTGTCACTGCCTCTCACCTCTCCCTCCCTCTACCCACCCTACCTGACATAACCTCCACCACAACCTAATCCACCTGCTGACATGCAGCAGTATGCATCCAGCTGGAGGCATTAGGGGCCTCTGTGTGTGTGTGTATGTGTGTGTGTGTGTGTGTGTGTGTGTGTCTTTGTCTACTCTACCTCGAAAAAGGATTACTTAGAAAGCTAACAAGTTTTCTTTTTTTTGTGAGTGCCTGTTGGTGAGTCAATGTTTCAACTTTTTGGTGACTGGTCTCCTTTAATCCAAAATACTTACATTCTATCATTCCATAATTTAAGTTCCACATACCTTAAATTTTTGATTTTGAAATGTACAAAGGACGTTCAAAAAGTTTTGCACAGTCATCTCTAATTTTTTTATTTTTTGCAGGAGGAGAATGAAATTTTTTGTGAACACACTTGGAACATTTAGCTATACATTGAGCCTACTCAATGTAGCCTCCATCGGCTTTGACACATCTGGCCCAACATTCTTTCCATGATGTAAATGCACTTTGGTAAAATTCTGGAGATTGACTTTTATACCATTGCTTGACACAGGAAATAAGGTCTTTCTCGTTATCAAATGTTTTATTGTGCAGGTGGGTCTTCAGATGACCCAAAGAGGTAAAACTCAGACAGAGCCAAGTCCAGACTGTAGGGAGGATGAGGAATAATTTTCCAACCCATTTTCCTGATTTTCTCCTGTGTCATAAGGGCTGTACGAGGTTTGACATTGTCAGTGGTGTAGTCTGATGAGCTGACCCTGAAGCTGTGGTCTGTGGGTCTTGATGGCACATCGCAGCTTGTCCAATGACAAACAGTAATGGTCCCGGTTAATTGTGGAGGCACGTTCCAAAAAGACAATGAAAATGACGCCACACTGATTCCACAAGAAAGAGGCCATCACCTTGCGGTCTGCTGTTCGTGATAGTCTTGGTTTCTTCTTCTGAGGGGAACCCAGATAACGCCACTCCATGGATTAGTTTTGCTCTCAGGTTCGGACAAAAACAACCATGTTTCATCCTGGGTAATGACGCCATCAAAATACTGTTTCCATTCTTCAGTAAAAGTCTTCATGAGACCCTCACACACATTCTTCCTCATCATTTTCATTTGTCTTGTCAATAATCTAGGCACCCAACATGCACAGATTTTTCTGTATCCTAGTGACCGTACCAGTGATACCACACTACGCGATGACAAACGAGTCATTCAGCAAGCTGTCGTGTCGTCACACATCTGTCATTTTGGATGATTCGGTCAATGGTCTCCTTATTCACATCACTCACTGCCGTCGATGGTCTACCGCATTGTGGATTGTCCAGTAGAGAGAAATCACCTACTTTAAACCTCTGCAACCACTGCTGGATACTGCTGCGATCTACTGTGTCCTCCCCATAAACAGGGAGTAACTTCCTGTTAATCGATGTGGCAGAGTGATAACCGGTCTTGAAGAGGAACTCCATCACCAACCTTTGTCGCAACCTGACATCTACTTCACAGTCCATTGTGGCTCACCTGTAAATAAAAGAAAATACTTTTATACACCAACTTATAGCTAAATGTTTGAAGTATGTTCACAAAAAATTTCATTCTCCTCCTGCAAAAAAATTAGAGACAACTGTGCAAAACTTTTTGAACATCCTTTGTAAAATATGAGTTTTCGCAATGTTCAGTTTCAATCTACTTAACTGGAACCAGTTTTCTGGGTTACTGAGTGTGCTCACAACATAGCTTTGAATTTTTCTTCCATCATTAGTTTCAGTTAAAGCAAAGTATCACCAGCAAACAGAACTGGTGGGGAATTTATACTTATGGGTGACACATTTACAGCAAACAGGAACAGGACTGGGCATAAAATGGAGCTTGAGGTACACCTTGTGATACTGTACCCCATTTAGAATAACAATTCACTGCATTTGAAGCAACAGTTATCCTTTGTTTTCTGTTCTGCAGGTATGATAAAAGCCACCGAAGAGCATTGCCCTTAATCACATATTTACCTTACTTGTATATGAGAAAGGCATAGTTTACAGAGTCACAGGCTGCTGTAAGATGGCAGAAGGAACCTGCAAAATACTAACGCTATTACAGTTTGGATTTCAAAAGGGCCACTCTACTGAGACAGTTATATATTGGTGATATAATATCACCATTTGGGATCTATTGTGATTTATCAAAGGCATTTGATCATAATATTCTATCAGAGGAGCACTTGCCACACTGAGATAGTGACACTCTGCAGCGAGCGACAGGGACAGTTGAATTTGCCATTCTTGGAACTGAGAGCTGGCTGGAACCCAAAGTAGAAAGCTCCAAAATATTTAGTGAAACATAGAACATATATCAAAAAGACAGGTTAGATGCCATACAAGGGGGTGTGTTCATTGCAGTTGACGAAAACATTGTGTCTATTGAGATCAAAACTGAATCTAACTTTGAAGCTACCTGGACGCAATTAACATGCGTAGATGAACTGAAGTTAATTACCAGATTCCATTGTGATAGTTTTAGAAACATTCCAAAATGTTTATTCTTTGCATCTAGTTCCATTATGCAGATGTAAAGGAATTACAGGCAGAGTTTAAACAGTTTGTGAATTGCACTCTGGAAAAGTAAGTGCTGAGCAAGTGGATTAAGGATGGAAAGGTCACACTGTGGCTTAATAATAGAATTCAGACAATGCTGAGGAGGCAGTGACTGTTGAACTCTCAGTACAAAACAGAATGCAACAATGATGACAAGCAAAAGTTAGTAGAAATTCACGTGTCTGTAAAAAGATCAAGCTTCCACCGGCATATCTTAGCAAAAATCTCGCCAAGAACCCAAGAGAATTCTGGTCCTACATAAAACCACTACCCAGGTCAAAGGTTTCTAACCGGTTTGTTGACCAGTCTTGTGTTGCAATAGAAGATGGCAGAAAAAAGCCGAAGCTTGGCCCCTTACTTATCTTGCACTTATCATGAATCTCTTGCCCAGTGTGAAGTCCTCAGCGACTGGAAGAAGTGCAGGTGGCTGCCATATGTAAGAAGGGTAAAAGAAAGGACTCGTAAAATTACAGACCAGTATTCACAGAATCAGTTTGCTGCAGAATTCTTGAACATATTCTGAGTTCGAATATACTACAATTTCTTGAAACAGAAAGCTTCTGCTCGCAGTCAGCATGGATTTAGAAAGTATCGTTTGTGCAAAGCTCAGCTTTCCTTATCCTCATACAAAATACTGCGAACCATGGACAAAAAGCAACAGGCAGAACCCATATTACTATATTTCCAGAAAGCATTTGACACAGTCCCCCAGTGCAGAATGTTATCGAAGGTCCTAGTATATGGATTAGTTTCCCAGATATAAGAGTGGCGTGATGACTTCTTACGTAAAAGAATCCAGTATGCTGTCAATTATGAGTGTTGCTCAGAGACAAAGGTATTGTCTGGAGAATCCCAGGGAAGACTGATAGGACCAATCTTATTCTCTATATACATAAATGATCTAATGTAATGGACAGGGTGAACAGCAAACTGAGACTCTTTGCTGATGATGCTGTGGTGTATAGGAAAGTGTCATGGATGAGGGATTGTAGGAGGATACAAGATAACTTGGACAAAATTTCTAGTTGGTGTGATAAATGACAGCTTGCTCTAAATGTGGAAAAGTGTAAATTAATGAAGATTAGGAAAACAATCCCACAGTGTTCAGATACAGCATTGGTAGTATGCTGCTTGGCATAGTTACTTCAATTAAATATGCAGGTGTAACATAGCAGAGCAATTTGAAGTGGAACAAGCACATAAGGACATTAGTACAGAAGGCAAATAGTTGACTTCGGTTTATTAGTATAGTTTTAGGAAACAGTAGCTCATCTATAAAGGAGACCACATATAGAATACTAGTGCAACCCACACTCAAGTACTGCTCAAGTGTTTGGGATTCCCTTCAAGTTCAATTAAAGGAAGCCATCGAAGTTACCAGTAGGTTTGATCAACATGCAAGTATTATGGAGATGCTTTGTCAACTCAAATGGAAATCCCTGGAGAGAAGGCAACATTCTTTTCATGAAACACTATTGAGAGAATTTAGAGAACCGCCAACAGATATTTCATGTAGGGACTACAAAGACAAGACAGAAATTAAGGCTTATATGGAGACATGGACAGTCATTTTTCCCTCACTCTATCTGCAAGTGAAACAAGAAGGGAAATGACTAGTAGTGGTTCAAGGTACCCTCTGCCATGCATCATACAATGACTTGCAGTGTCTGTACATAGATGTAGATGGAGGTTATATACAATTACTACTCCCAAGGATAGTCATTAAAAAAATATCCAGAACATTATCCTTTCAGAAAAGTGTAATACAGTATGGTTGCTTATCCATAGATCAGGCAGTCAATCGACCACTTAAGCAAACTCTAACTCATATATGAAGTCTTCACGGGTTGTCAGCTGAGTAGTGTCGTCGTCTCATAGCAATGTTTCGATGGAATGCGTCTCCATCATCTTCAGGCGAAGTGTCAGAATATCATCGGTCGCGAGCTGATATATCTGCTGTACCGCTCTCTTCTTCCTGTTGGCCAATCACACGCCTGCAGAATTGCCCAATGCACCTGGAGTGGCCGGTGGTGGTGGTGGTGGTGGTGGTGGCGGGTGAGGTGGGGGGTGGGGGAGCACCACAACCTAATCAACCGCAACAGTGGCTACTTTCTCAGCACAGCCCGGGAGCCTGCAATCAGGAAAATCAGAGAAGACCGTTCCGTTCCACCAAGGGGCACGGACGGAGCAGACAGAGACGGATGCCGGGACACGAACCCCGCACACGCGTCCCCCTCCCCCCCTCCTCCCACCCCACTACCACCACCACCACCACCACCAACGACCGCGGGCCGGCAGCGGGAAGTGGAGAGTGGTCCAGCAGATATATCAGCTCCCAACCAACGATATTCTGACACTTCGCCTGAAGATGATGGAGATGCATTCCATCGAAACGTTGCTACGAGACGACGACGCTACTCGGCTGACAACCCGTGAAGACTTCATATATGAAATTCGCTAAGAAAGCCTGCACTCACATAAAACTCTAACTCAGGTGCAAGTGCCACCCTTCCACCCCCACCCCCCACTACAGTTTTGTCCCCCCCTCACTCCACTCCCGCTCGAGCTCCCCAGCACAATGTTGAGTTGCCACCAGTGGTTACTGTTTGTGCTCTGTCGATCACTTGTATCAACTTTGTAGTGTAAAGTAAACATACGAGGTAAAATGCGTAGATGAAAATGTTTTGATTTTCCCATGAGAGACAAATACAAGATTAATAAAAGGTTACAGGAAGGTGATTCTGCAACCAAGTTATTTAATGAGCAGAAGGTTGGTAAATTGACAATTACAGATACAAAAAAACAAAAGATGAGCATCACAAATTTTATATCTAAGATAGATTCTACTGATGCATTGACAAGTCGTAAAACTATGAAATTCACCATGAACACAGATGTAGGTGATGCTGTTTATATGTGGTTTACACAAGAAAGATCACAAGGAGAACCTATCGCTGGTCCATTCCAATGTGAAAAGGCAATTCAGTTCAATGAAAATCTTGGAGGGCTATCAAATTTTAAAGCAAGCAAGAGCTTGTTAAAATGCTGCATTTGTGAACTTCAAATACAAGAGGAAAAACTATCTGCTGATTCTTCAGCAGCTGATTGTTTCAAGATCAAACTAAGGTGTATATTGAGGGAAGAAGATTATGTTCTCAAAAATGTTTACAATGCTGACAAAACTGGACTCAATTGGAAAGCTTTGCCATGAAAAACCCTTCCCTAATTCATGAATTAGCAGCACCTGGTTATAAAACAAACAGAGACCGTATTACTGCTTTAGCCCATGCCAATGGTACTGGTAGACACTGACTCCTATTGTCGTCATTGGTAAAAGTAAGAAGCCACATTGTTTCAAACCTGTTAATATATCTGTGATGCCTACTGTTTACACCTCACAGAAGAAAGCCTGTATGATTAACTCGACAAACATGGTGCGGATACTAAAAACACAGAAAAAAAAATCATACAAAATATGTGCACTGCAAATCACATAGAACCATTTCGACCATTATTTAGAAAACTTAAAATATTAACTCTGCCATCCTTATACATATATGAGATTATTGTATTTTTGTACACCAGACATGAATTATTTGAGGGAAACCATTTTGTCCATTCACATGATACCAGAAACAAAGAAAATTTTATGCTCCCCACCCACTGCCTCGGACTGTATGCCCAGGGACCTCAATACATGGGAATGAAAATTTGTAATAAATTAAAAAGGAACAAGTTGATGCAGATGAATTTATGTTCACTTAAAAGAAAGAACGCTGAAGTGTTATTACTCAGTGGATGATTTCATGCGGGACAAACTGGAAATTTGAGCTGGGTACAATCTGTTATCCTTATTATAGTGCTATAAGATAAGATAAGATAAGATACTTTATTGTCACATAACATGTTTTTATACACTCATTCGATTGAGAACATTGGTGACTTGTCAGTCTTTAACCTAAGTTGTTACAGTATTTTATATACGACAGGAAATACGTAATACATACATTGCTTATTATAATAAAAATACAACATCAAATTTTAAATCTTTTCATAGCTCATCGAATCATTACCATAGCCTTCACACACCTATATAAAGTATGGATGTACTGAACGGAATACAAACCGCCATTCAAACTATAATTCTATATGTAAACATGAATATACAGTGAACGTGTATACTTTGTATCTATATGGCTTCGAAAGTATACCGTTTGTACTTGTATCCTTACTCCCTATTCCTATTTATAAATTCTTCTAAACTATAACATTTGCTTTTTATTCATTTAGAAGTTCTTCTACACTATAATAACATTTCTTTTTGGTTTGTGCCAATGGTCTCCAATGTGGATTCCCCAAATATTGACCTTATCTTATTTCTGATCTTCAGAGCCATGTAATATGGAGTATTTTTATATACTGTAAGTCAGTGACGAGGTAGCATGTATTTCAATTTATGACTAGTTTCATAGGTATGTGTGAATGTATTTCCTTCAAACAGATGCGAGTTTTTCTGTTCAAAGAGAAGTATTTCATATATGATGATGGAAGGGTGTCACCTGAATATTCTATTTGTGATATACATTCAGTAGTTTGTTTGGTCCTGAAGTGTACGATTTGGGTTTTTTCAAGATTTAATTTGATAGCATTATCTTTTATCCATTGTTCAAGTTCTTGTAGAGTTTGTTTCGTGGTCCTTACTAATTCATTAGTGTTTTTGCAGCAGACTACAGCAGTTGAGTCATCTGCATAAAGTGTTGTATCTGTATTTACTTTGCTAGGCATGTCATTTGTGTAATATAAGAACAGAAGTGGTCCTAATATCGAGCCCTGGGGCATGCCTGCTTGAATTTCTTTCCAGCTAGAGCAAGTTTTCTCTCCCATTTGATGTAGCACCACCCTTTGGTATCTGTTTTTGAGATAAGATGAAAACCATCTTATAGATTTTCCATGGACGCCATAGGTACCCAATTTTTGGAGCAGTAGCTTATGGTTTACTGTGTCAAATGCCTTTGAGAGGTTACAAAAAATACCAGATACACTATGTTTGTTGTCAATGCATTTGCTTACTTTAGAGATTAGTTCATTTGCAGCTTGTAAAGTGTTTCGTCCCTTCCTAAACCCATATTGGTTATTAAGAGTAATTGATTACATACTATTCGTTCAACTATTTTAGAGAAAACTGCAAGTATAGACACTGGGTGGAAACTTACTAAATCATCTTCTTTTCCCTTTTTGTAGATTGGACAGACTTCAGCATATTTCACTCTGTCTGGAAAGCAGCCCTCAACAAACGATTGGTTTATTATTTTACAGAGTTGAGGTGCAATGCTGTCACTTCCTGCCTTTATGATATTTGTTGGAATTTCATCCCAGCTCACAGATTTAAGATTTTTTTAGGATTGTATGATGTTAGCTACTCCATGACATGATACTGCAGTAAATTTAAACTCTCTTGATTCCTGCAGTATTGCATCAGGTCTTATTTGTGGAAGCAAGAAGTTATGAGTTTTGTTTGTGCTTATGAAGTACTTATTAAATTCTTCACAGATGTGCCGAGTGTTAGTAACAGTATTACCACCAATTTCTAGTTTGCAATTAAAATGTTTTGTTTCTTCAGTACCTGTTTCTTTCTTGACAACCTGGCATACTGCTTTTGATTTATTTGAGGCATTAGCTATATATTTACTGTTTGCCATTTGTTTTGCTTGTTTAACTACCCGATCAAATATTTTTTTTGTATTTGATTTTGTATCTAATAAATTCAGCATCATGGTTGGTTTTCGCTTCCTTATGCATTTCCCTCTTTCTAATACTAGATATCCTGATACCTTCCGTAATCCATGTCTTACTTTTATTGTATTTATCACATGTTGATAAGAGGGGTAAGCATTCATTGAAAATGTTCTTGAATTCAGATATGAAAGTGTTGTAATTATTGTTTACTGAACACTGGTTTCTGAAGGTCCAGTAGGTTTCCTTTAATTTCAAGATAAATGTGTTTATATTTGGCTGGCTGAAATTTCTGACCAATTTTACTGAGGGGCCTTTATGTTTTGTCTATGTATGGCAATGACATAAAATGTGCTGAGTGATCAGATATTCCTAATTCTAATACATGTTTTTCTGTATTCCCATAATTTTTGCTGCTCACTATATTATCAATGCTTGTGGCAGAAGTGGCTGTTACCCTGGTGTACTCAGTAAAATTTAGTGTTAAGCCGTTTGTAGCCAACAAATCCTTCAGGGTGGTAACAAATCTGTTTTCGTCTCTTATATCTATATTAAAATCAGAACAAATTACAATCTTTTTATATGGTTCCCTACCTGCAACCTACTTAGCAGAGTTTCAAATTTCTCTAGAAATGCCCTAGTAGCCCAATGTTCTGGGACATGATATATGCTTATGATCAGTAAACCGTATTCAGACAGCTCAATGCAAAAGGTTTCAAATACCTGTTCCTCATTTAAACAATCGAAAGTCATTTTGGCTTCAAAGTTTTGTGTCTGTTCCATTAATATACAGAAAAGAATTGATACATAGGTAGGTTATTGTCAGGAAGAGAAGAGGAGGGAGAAATAATTGGAGCTGCATGGGGTAGCGTAAAAGAAAAGAACTTGAAAAAAGAGTGGAATAAAACTTTGGGTATGGTGGAAAGTTCTCAAAGTTTAACTGAAACTGACGAACAGAATGATATATCTGTAAAGCTTAATATACTGAAAGAATTCAATTGTCATGAAGAAGATGTGCAAAAATGGATGAGTGTTGACAGTACATATCCAGAGTACCAAGTCACGCAGGATATCGAAATTGTAAACCTCATCACTGATAAAGCTGACGCCGCCAGCATCTCATCAACTAATGGTCTACAAAATGAAAATGAAAATATACCAGATGCTTCTGAGGCACTTACACTTTTACATACTATAGATACTGCCTTGCAATGCAATGGTTTAAAGCTCAAAACGAATGCGACCAGCATCAGATATCTGTCATGAAAAAAAATGCATGACAGCTGATTGTCAGTGGTTGGCTTGCTTAGACAGATCAAAATTAAGGATATCATTAAGCATTAATTCTGTATGTATGTAATGTACATTCAAAACTCATGTGTATTACATATCTTTTCTTTCTAGGCTGTATTTCATACATTTTTATTGCACTCGCCTTTGCAATAATAAAAGAGATTCTGTTATTGTATTTGCAGTTTTTATTGGTGAACTGATGAAAAAAGTATAGTTTCATTAACCAGATCAGTTTCCTCAACACCCGTGTCCCTCAATTAGCTCTACTGTACTTCTATAAACAAAATACCAGAAGAGAGTGTTCCAGAGAGAGTATTCAAGACCAAAGTAATGGCACCTCTAAAAACACCTTGCTTCTATTTCATCCAGTTGCTGAATATGCACGAACAATAATTGCTCTCTAAATGCAGGTTCAGTAATTGATAAATAAATTAATTCAGTCGTTAATTTATAATTATTCATTCACACACACACACACAAAATCAGTTTCCATAAATCCCTTCATGAAGAAGAGGCTTCACGAATGCAGAACGAGACAAATTAGATATTGGTTGGCAGAAACAACTTCTTTAGCGTACCCTTGTAAACATTATTCACAAGAAATTATGTCTATTACAGTGTGTTTGGGAATTAGTTGTTGCACCAACCAAGTAATATATGAAACCAATCCAAATAATACAAATATGGCTTTATTCATAAACCTCTGAACAATAACAGAAATAAGCCTCTCATGACTTGCACCGCTCCGCACATATATAGGCGCCAGTTGCCAGTAGACAGCATGGCAGAGACCATGCTGTGTGCACACTACCTACAGCCTGCACTGATACAGTTGGCAGTCGATTTAAGCACACATCATGCGCAGCGACATTACACTTGGTGCCCTCACACTTGTACGCACTAATAGCAAGATACAGGACACCTCTCCCTCATGTGAAGAGGGCGGCCAGGTGTCGAAGGAGATGCCAATGGCCCAATGAGAGACACATCTATCAGATCAGGATTGGTGGTGGCCGTGCCGACAAGCAGGTGGGGGAGGGGGGGGGGGGGGGGGGAAGGGCGGGGAGGCTGCCATGCCGACCCGAAGGGGGTGGATCATGGGGGTGAACCCCATGGCGAAGGCAATGGTGAACAGCCCTGCAGAGATGGCCCGACCGTAACAGCAGGTTATGACAACAGACGGATCGGGGCCCAGCACTGGGAAGATGGAACCCTAGGGCACCACATGTGGACGAGGCAGCCAATGGGACAGGGGCACCTCCAGCGCATGTGATGACGGGTCGAGTTGAGAGGGCAGTGGGGAGGCAGAGGCCATGGGACCGCACCCATGAACAGGTGCCCTCCGGTGGTGAGCAGGGGCACAGCTGACCAAAGTGGCACATGACCAGCCCGTCAGCCATATTGCCATCAGAAAGATGGCATCCCCAGTAGCGGATAATAGTGGCTGGTATCCATTTGGGCCAGCAACCAAACTCTTATGCCCACTCTGATGATCTCAGCATGAAGTGGCCAGATGAACCAGACCACACAGCAGATGCAGTGCAGGCAACAGAAAGTGGAGGAGCATACATGGCTGCCGGCCGTGAAGCAATTCGGCCAGGCTCTGCTCCTCCGTAGGCGTGAAGCAATAGGTGCTCAGAAAACGGAGAAGGGTGTCATCCAGTGAAGAACCCACGACAATCTTTTTCATTTGGGACTCGGACGTGCACACTACACGTTCACCCTCGCCATTTGATTGAGGGTGGAATGGTGGAGCTGTAACATGATGAGTACCGTGATGATGGGAACAAAACAATTGAAAAGTGTGATAAATGAACTAGGGCCCATTATCAGAAGCTAAGGTACAAGACAAACCCTAAATAGAAAAAAACCCTCAAAAGCATATGAATTGTGACTCAGCTGGTGTCGACGCACACCAGAAATTGTAAGGAAACTGGTAAAATGCATCCATAGCTAAGAGCCAATAGGAATTCAAGAAGATACCCACAAAGTCTACATGAATGCATTTCCATGGCTGGCGTGGAGCAGCCCAGGGGGACAGAAGCCCTGGGAACTACCTGTTGGGCACGAAGCTCATAAGCCGTGACGAAGCACCAATTTCGTCATCAGTCCCTGCCCAAAAGACATGTCTCCTAGCTAACAGTTTAGTGTGCAAAACTCTCCAATGAACGTGGTGGGGAAGGCTTACAACCTCACGCCCTAATGTGGCGGGAATGACTACTCTGGGAGAGAGGTCTTCCATGGACAACAGCAAAATACCATCAAACACAGAGAGGCAATACCATAAGGAAAAATAGTTGTGCAGGGGGTGTGAATCCTGACCCGGCAGGTTACCTAGGCAGCCCTGTCGAACAAGCCGAACCACCTGGTGGAGAACAGGGTCGGTGGCAAAGGCAGCAGCTATGCGTGAACTCGTAATAGGGGAACCCTCGATGGCAGCCTGCTTCTCAGTATTAAGATGGAAGCAAAGTAATTCTTTATAATCAAAGTTGGAATCAGGACCAACAGGAAAGCAGGACAAGGCGTCCGCATTGACACGTTTAAAAGTAGGTCGAAAATGGATTTCATAATTGATGAGAGACAAGAATAGCACCCTGCATTGTAGGCAGTGTGCTGCCTTGTTATGCAAGGAAGCATACAGGTTAAACAGGAAACTGAAGTTTATGGTCAGTAATAAGGTGAAAATTGAAACCATACATATAACATGGAATTTCTGGAAAGCACAGACTATGGCAAGAGCCTTTTTTTCCACCAGAGAATAATGCTGCTGGGTCAGAGTGAGAGATTTTGAGGCAAAAGCAATAGCTCATTCAGAGCCACCAGCATATCAGTGTGCTAGGGCAGTACGGAAGCTGTACTGTGAGGTGTCAGCCGCCAACACTATTTGCTGGTCTGGAGAGAACATATCTAAATAGGGGACTGAGAGTAGCTTGGACGTCAACCTTTGAAAAGCATGTTTGCAATCCAGGCTCCAGCAAAAAGATACATTCTTGCATAACAAGGCATCCAACAGGAATTTATGGTAGTAGGCTATCTTTCGTTGAAAGGCCTGAAGCTCCTTCACAGATGAAGGGCAAGGCATAGATGTAACAGCAGAGATATGGTCTGGCACAGGACAAACCCCATCCCACAAGAACTCAAACCCCTTTTTTTGGTCAAGATGGCACCAGGTGAAACCTCCTCATGTAATGACGTCTCAGTTACTATAAAATATGATAGTGATGTGTGTAAAATTTGTGTAAAATAGGTTAAGCAAGGTATCCTGTGTATTGAGTGGAAGTTGTGGTACCACAATAAATGTGTTAAAGTGAATCTGAAGTACATAAAAGATGATCGTGACTGGACATGCCATCAGAGCTTTATGAGTGCCACAAAAAACGAAATACTGAACACACTAAAATCAAAAGAAACAATAATAAGGGTTCTTACAGATGATTTAGTGGCTATAACCATGAAATACCATTAACTCAAGAAGAAATATCAAGAACTGGAAATAAAATACCATGGATTGGAGCAAAATCATCGCCTAGCACAAGATGTTGCTGTAAACGGTCTTTCTATGCAGAAAATGTGGCGTGTGCCAACTAAAGCATGTAAACAAACAGTAAGTACAGCTCCGGTGATACCACTATCAAATAAATACTTGGTTCCAGATGAAGACTGTAATAAAACAGCAAAATCAGTGACAAAACGTCCAATAAAAGCACAGTCAAGAAAATTTCTACAACCAATAAAACAGGGAACTACAAAAAATGAGTCTTTTTGCTTGGTGACAGTGACGCCAAGAGAATCGCTGAGAAAATGAATGAATACAGTTCATCATTTACGGCCACAGGAACAACTAAGCCAAGTGCGGATTTGACCGAGATAATGAAAAACAGTAATTCACTAAATGAGTTAGCTAAGAATGACACAGTCATAATCACGGATGGAAGCAACTATGTATACTGAAACGAGAGTAAATTTTCCACACAGTGTCTAGAAACAATGCTACTGAACCTCAAAGTGCCGAATATTGTAGTGACAAGCATGCCTCACAGACACAATCTGCAGGACAACTCAATAGTAAATTTGGAGCTTACAAAAATAAACAGACAATTTCGTAAAATGTGCAAGTGTTATCAAAACGTAACATTCTTTGAGCTTCCCAACTCAAGAGATCTGTTAACGAAACATAGTCAACACTATAACAGTGCTGGGAAGTCATGCATCGGCAAAATGCTGACAAAACCAATAAAGAAAGACGGCCATGCTGTAAGAAATACAATTGCTATACAGCCAGCTTCGATCAAGAAAATATGAAAATACCATAACAGCTCCATAACAAGAAAGTCAGTCGCAGCCACAGCATCAGCGCAGCCAGGATCATCACTTGAACACGAAGAGGCAGCGCCAGAATCATCTTCAGCAAAAACAGCAAGAAAATGTGAGGATCCAATGGAAGAAATAGTGGTCATTTCATAAATCGGCAGGGTAACTGTAACACCTCATCGCCAAAAGGATTTTTTAGACCAAGGCAGTAGAAATGTAAAGTCTACAAGGTAAGCAGTGCTCAGTACTTCTCAGTCTTCCACCAAAATATGCAATGCATAAGAAACAAAGTGTAACAATTAGAAGTGGAACTGCAGTCTATTGACAACTCACTTGTTTGCTTAACAGAACATTGGTGTAATGGTTCAGAATTAACAAATGTAGCAATAAATTCATACAGTCTAGCCTGTCATTACAGTAGAAACACTATGAAATGTGGTGGATCATGCATATTCGTGAAGGAGGGGATTATGTATAAAATTAGAAATGACGTTATGGCATTAAGTGAGGATAAACACATAGAAATATGAGCTTTAGAGATAAAAAACCTAGATGTATTCCAAAGGCTAAATGTATTTTGCATTTATTGTGCTCCCAGTGGTGACATGGACACATTCACTACAACGTTAACCCAAGCATTAGATAGGGTCTCCAGTCCCAAAGGCAAAATCATCATTTGTGAGATCTAAAGATTAACATGTTGAACCCAGATACGTCATGCAACAGTGTTCTGAACATTACGTACACCTATGGTATATCACCATTAATTAACACTGCCACTAGGATAACCAGACATTCAGCATCGAGTATTGACCATATGTTAATGGACACAGAGAAATATAGGTGTGACATTGTCATAAATGACCTTGGCATCTCAGATCATTCCAGTCAGTTATTAAAATGAGGCATAAAATTAGATAATAACACTAAAATACACAAGTACAGTAGGGTTTTCTCTAAGCCAGAAAGAGCTCTATTTGCCTCACTAATTAACAGTCAAACATGGGAGGAAGTGTACAGAGAAACTATTATAAATGGGAAGTTTTCAAAGTTTATGTCAATATTTGAATTCAGATTTGAAGAAGTGTTTCCTAAAGTTCTAAGAATCACTAAATCATGCAGCAATAACAGCTGGGTAACCAAGAAGTATGCAATGTTGTGAGTAACCTAAAACGTAAAAATTCAGCAGGCTCAGATGAAGTACCTGTGTGCTTACTGAAGGACTGCACAGACAGCATCAAAGACCCTTTAGTGCACATCATCAATGAATCCTTCTCCACAGGTTGCTTCCCAGACATACTAAAGTATGCAAAAATCCTACCTATATATATGAATGGTGACCCAGAAATCATAGAAAATTAGAGACCAATCTCATTACGGTCATCATTTTCAAAAGTCATAGAGACCATAATGTAAAACAGGCTCATGGGGCACTTAACAAAGTTCAACCTTCTGAGTAAAGAGCAATTTGGTTTTCAGGCTGGCAAAACCACAAATTCAGCTGTAGCTCATTTCTCAAATGTCATACTCGAAGCACTAGACAAAGGAGACTACATAACAGGGATCTTCCTTGATTTGACCAAAGCGTTTGACACAGTAGATCACACAATTTTGCTAAACAAACTAAATGCACTAGGAGTAAGACGAGTAACAAACATGTGATTTCATTCATATCGGCAAAACAGGGTGCAACAGGTGGTGACCACTCAAACTAACTCCAATCATATCTTTTCATACCTTTTAAACCCAGAATAGATCAATATAGGAGTCCCCCAAGGGAGTGTGCTGGGCCCAATCTTCTTTTTAATATACATCAACGATTTTCCAGAGAGTGTCAAACATGGTGAATCAGTACTGTTTGATGATTACAGTAACATCTTAATCAAAGCTGAGTTACCAAGTGTACGCAATGGAAAAGCTGAGGAAACACTTAAGCATGTATGCCAGTGGATAGAGGCTAATAAATTAACCCTAACTGCAACAGTATTAGTTTCTACTTAAGCAGAAAACCGAACAGTATCAAGCTAAAAATTAATGACGAGCACATATAATGTGTTCCATCAACAAAATTTTTAGGCACGCATGTCGACTCTCAACTAAATTGGACCGAGCACACTGTGGTACTTGGAAAGCGAATAGCTTCAGCATGCTATGCACTTAGGATAATAAATTCAGTTTGTAGTAGCTCGAGTACTAGAACTGCTTATTTTGCGTATGTCCACTCTATAATTAGTTATGGCATATCCTTCTGGGGATCAACAGAGCAGAACAGACAAACAATATTTAAGTTGTAAAAAAGGGCCATACAAATCATAACGAAAAGTAGCAATAGATCCCATTGCACAGTTATTCAAATCTTTGGGTATATTGACAGCTCTGTGTGAATACATTTTGCAGACAGTAATATACATAAAAAAAACACAATGACTAGTTCCTGATAAACAGTTCCATACATGCACATGCAACCAGACATAGTCAACACTTACATCTCTATAGGAAAAACAAATCAAAAACTCAAAATAGCATGTTATGTAATGGAATTAAATTGTACAACAATCTTCCACAAGGGGTCAAAGACAAAAGCAAAATAGATAACTTCAGGAAATCACTAAAAAAATATCTCTTGGAAAAGTGTTTTTATACTGTCAAGGACTACTTAGAATGATGTAAATATATAGTTATATGTAAAAATTATCAACTGTATTATTAAGTGGTTTAACAATGTATCTTTAAGTTACAATATTCATGAATTCCGATTGTGATAATTATAAATTTGTGTACCTATTGTATATAATTATGTTGGCAATATCCATACAATCCTGATTGTCTATGGATGGATAAATATGACCCCAAATACACAACAGAAGGTTGAAAAAACTGAGATCTCATGTGGTTACACCATAAACCTGTGGACAGTAAGACAGAAAACAATGTGCACAAATTTTTCAAGTGATCGGTCATGGAAGTGACCACGACAACAATACCATCCAGATGATTAATTCTAAAAATCATTGAAAAATAGCAGGGGCATTAGCCACACTAAAATGAAGGCGCAAATATTGATAGAGACCAAAAGGAGTTCTCAAAACCAGAACTCGCCAAGACTCTTCATCCATAGGAACCTGCAATTATGCTTCAGACAAATCAGTTTTAGAAAAGTACTGGCACCCAATATTTTCACCAACAGTTCTTCCAGGTGTGTGTTGGCAGTAGGACGTAAGTTGCCGCAGAGGCAACGTTTTCCTGATGGCTTCTGAATTACAACCAGCAGAGACAACCATTCACAGGTTGCACCACTCATAGAGATTGAAGTCTGTCCAATTCTGCTTTCACTTGATCTTTCAAGGCAACAGGAACAGGACACACGTGACAAAAAATGAAGCCGAGCCATGGATTTCAATGAAATATGAGCAGAAAAATTCATAGCACACCCTATATCTTCGGAAAACAAGTTCAAAAACTCTTCACACAGTGTTTCAAATTGGGAATACAGTACATGATCAGACACAAGGTGAACTGTGTTGGTGACAGAAAATACACTCCTGGAAATGGAAAAAAGAACACATTGACACCGGTGTGTCAGACCCACCATACTTGCTCCGGACACAGCGAGAGGGCTGTACAAGCAATGATCACACGCACGGCACAGCGGACACACCAGGAACCGCGGTGTTGGCCGTCGAATGGCGCTAGCTGCGCAGCATTTGTGCACCGCCGCCGTCAGTGTCAGCCAGTTTGCCGTGGCATACGGAGCTCCATCGCAGTCTTTAACACTGGTAGCATGCCGCGACAGCGTGGATGTGAACCGTATGTGCAGTTGACGGACTTTGAGCGAGGGCGTATAGTGGGCAAGCAGGAGGCCGGGTGGACGTACCGCCGAATTGCTCAACACGTGGGGCGTGAGGTCTCCACAGTACATCGATGTTGTCGCCAGTGGTCGGCGGAAGGTGCACGTGCCCGTCGACCTGGGACCGGACCGCAGCGACGCACGGATGCACGCCAAGACCGTAGGATCCTACGCAGTGCCGTAGGGGACCGCACCGCCACTTCCCAGCAAATTAGGGACACTGTTGCTCCTGGGGTATCGGCGAGGACCATTCGCAACAGTCTCCATGAAGCTGGGCTATGGTGCCGCACACCGTTAGGCCGTCTTCCGCTCACGCCCCAACATCGTGCAGCCCGCCTCCAGTGGTGTCGCGACAGGCGTGAATGGAGGGACGAATGGAGACGTGTCGTCTTCAGCGATGAGAGTCGCTTCTGCCTTGGTGCCAATGATGGTCGTATGCGTGTTTGGCGCCGTGCAGGTGAGCGCCACAATCAGGACTGCATACGACCGAGGCACACAGGGCCAACACCCGGCATCATGGTGTGGGGAGCGATCTCCTACACTGGCCGTACACCACTGGTGATCGTCGAGGGGACACTGAATAGTGCACGGTACATCCAAACCGTCATCGAACCCATCGTTCTACCATTCCTAGACCGGCAAGGGAACTTGCTGTTCCAACAGGACAATGCACGTCCGCATGTATCCCGTGCCACCCAACGTGCTCTAGAAGGTGTAAGTCAACTACCCTGGCCAGCAAGATCTCCGGATCTGTCCCCCATTTAGCATGTTTGGGACTGGATGAAGCGTCGTCTCACGCGGTCTGCACGTCCAGCACGAACGCTGGTCCAACTGAGGCGCCAGGTGGAAATGGCATGGCAAGCCGTTCCACAGGACTACATCCAGCATCTCTACGATCGTCTCCATGGGAGAATAGCAGCCTGCATTGCTGCGAAAGGTGGATATACACTGTACTAGTGCCGACATTGTGCATGCTCTGTTGCCTGTGTCTATGTGCCTGTGGTTCTGTCAGTGTGATCATGTGATGTATCTGACCCCAGGAATGTGTCAATAAAGTTTCCCATTCCTGGGACAATAAATTCACGGTGTTCTTATTTCAATTTCCAGGAGTGTACAAATGCCTGAAATGCTTCCATCCCAAACAAGTTCTCAACACCTGCATCAGCAACCACCAAAAATGTAATGATATGAACCACTGATTTGTAAGAGGTAAATGCCGTAAATTGTCCGAACAGTGAAATGCTCTGATTGTTATAACTGCCCAGCTACCATGTGACCAGTGTCGACAGTGGTGAGCCTAAACCCACACAGGTTTGAGAATTCAGTAACATCACTGCAGCACCTGTGTCAATCTGCAACCGTATCCTGAGTAACCTTCGGTGGACGATACACGATCGCGATGTGGCCTTTCTTCTGGCAAGCATTCCAAGTAGCCCAGTGCTTAAGGCATGCCAAACGTTCATACCGGACAAAACAGAAAGGACAATACAGAAACAGAGAATGCTGATGCTGGTGCTGGGGCAGTCGCGGCTGCTAGGCACCGGCCTAGGTCTGCTCGGCGCCGGGTCCGCACGTTTACTGCCACCACTGCCACTTCCTCGTGCAACTATCTGTCGCACTAGTGGGGACATCTTGTGACACTACTACCACATTGTTCCAGGCTTCAATTTGGTCATACACTGTCCAAGAAACTTCAAAAGATTGTACTATATGTAAAACTTCTGCCAGTGGGGAGCTTTCACAAAGTAAAGCTGTCTAGCATGCTTCCTCATCCGGAACTAAACCGATAACTGCATCATGCGCCATAGAGTCTGCATAAGAGTCATTACGGGCATCAGTAATGAATGGACACTTATGGCTAAAGCCGGCAGGTAGTTCAGCTACCCAGGCCCTGTTCAATTGGTTTGGTTTCTTGCAGCTTCGGCAGAATTCAACTCATGCTGCTATGACAGGCTTTCATTTGCTGTGGTAGTTGGACAATAAATTGCATATGTGATCAAAAGTAAGAGTTGCCATTTCTTGTAAATGGGCAAGCTGACACATAATTGATGCGCCTTAAGTGTAATCCATGAGAGGAATAAGGCTTTCCACAAATTTGAGACTGTCACACCAAAAGCCAAAAACTGCTGTCTGAGTCTTTTTTCATAAGTTTCCCAACCCTCGGCTGAATCATCATATGGAGGAAAAGTTGGTAGAGAGACTGGTGAAATGACACCCTGTCTGTCAATGGAAGCCAACAAAGTGGTCACTACCAAAGTAAGCTGTTCAATCAGAGCCAACAGCATGGCGTCCATAATGGCTATACTTTATGAAACCACACTTGAAGACTGCACACACAGAAACCATTCCAAACTCTTCGCCAATTGTGTAGTAACCCATTAACGCATGAAATTGGCCTGAGTAACACAAATATGGCTTTATTCTTAATCTCTGGACAGTAACGGAAATAAGCCTCTTGTGACTCCACACATAATAAGACAAAAGGATCATACAGAAGGTGCAACATAAGCGACACACAGAACAACTGATGTGAGCGCTACAAATTAAAAGAACATAGTGAGAGTGAGTCAGTGCTGGTCTGTGCGTATATAGGCATGAGTCGCCAGTAGACCATGCCAAGTGACCATGCTGTGTGCATGCTTCCTAGGGTGGCCTCTAGTGGCTGGCCTGTGCTGATACAGTTGGCGGTCAATTTAATTACAAACGCGCGGCGATACTACATTCGGTGCACTCACACTCATAAGCACTAGTAGCAGGATACAGTACTTGTATATTATTTTATTGCTGCATTTATTAGCAGAAATACAACTACTTTAAAAAAGTTAACTGCTCTTCATTTTATATACTTAGCTGATGTTTTTATCTTATATTTTCTTATAACAAAGCATATATCTGATACTAATAGCTATCTGTAAACTTGTAAAGTTAAAGCCTTTCAAATGTGAAGAGCAGTGTTAGCCAAAATTTAAATCCTGAATCCAAGTACTATGAGGAATTACAGAAGGAATCACTAATAAGGAGTCTTTTATTTTAGTTCTACATATTTTGGGATTTCCAATATCCTGCTGGCAACATGTTATAGACTTTCATCCCAGACTTATAAACTCTGCACCCCATATAAGGATACATAACATGTATGAAAATTGCTTTCACTTCTGATACTGTGACCGTGAATTTCACAGTTTATTCTAAATTAGCTCTCGTTATTAACCACAAATACAATTAAGGAGTAAATATACCAGCACATAAAAGTAAGAACCCCGAGGTCCTTGAAAAGACTTGTGCAAGATATTTAATTATCAGCTTTATAAAATTTTCTTACTTGCACTTCTGTAGAATAAATCTTTTTCTGCCCTCAGCTCCACTGCCCCAGAAGATTATTGTGCTGGCATACGCCTTCACCAGCACACCGGCCAGCAATTGGAATCATTGTATAGCAAGTGCTGAACTTGGCATGCCTGTGATAAGAGAACACCAAGACACACCCCCAGACTACACGCCAATGACGCCCCATGGGCAGCGTGCATACAGGCCACTGCCACCAACGACCAAGCTGTCTCAATTTCTCGATTTTAGTACCTTAGTACAACATGTCGGGACACAGTTCACACTGCACCTCAATACGTCGCACTTTGCTCTAGTCTTCCACAGTAGTCATCACCTCGCACCTTAGCTAACTGTGAGGGAACGTTAGTCATTGTACGAGGGTAAGTCAATTATTACCGGCAATTTAGTCATATGTTTGTTTATTTTGGTAGTTCTGTCGCTTTACATTGATGTTGTTATATCTTTGCAATTTTCAAGCTGCTAGGTTAGTTTCGTTATCGCTGTCGTGCTGTTAATCACGGCTGCTCAGCTGTCTATTTGCACCAGCGGAGAGCAATGTTCAGTGATCCGTTTTTTGTGGTCGGAAGGCGTATCAGGGGCTGAAATTCATCAAAGACTTTTGGTACAGTACAGGAACAGTGTTTTGCCACAATGGAGTGTCTACGAATGGATTGAAAAACTCTGAAATGGTTGCGCACAATGAAGGATCCGGACGACCGTTTACCACCACAAATGAAGAAACCATTAGTGTTCACGTGAAATGATTCTCTTAGATAGACGATTACCTATTGACGACATGGCACAGCGTCTGCAAATTAGTCACGGTTCTGCCTATTAAATCATCCACAACAGACTTGGGTTTCATAAAGTTTGTGCAAGGTGGGTCCCAAAACAACTCATACAGTTGCATAAACAAACACACTTGGACATCTGCAAACAATATTTGGATCGCTATGGTAATGAAGGGGACAACTTCTTAGACAGGATCATTACTGTTGACAAAACATGGATCTGTCATTATGATCTGGAGAGTAAATGGCAGAGTATGGAATGGAAACATCCAAACTAACTGTGCATGAAAAAGTTGAAGACCCAACTATCGCACGAAAACTGATGGTTATGGTTTTTTGGAACACACAAGGTCCAGTACTGGAACATTATGTGGAAAGGGGCATAACAATAAACAGTGTACACTACAGTGAGATGCTTACTGCCAGGCTAAAGCCTGCAATTCGAAGCAAACGCCGAGGATTGTTGTCAAAAGGTGTTGTGTTGTTGCCCGTCCACATACTGCTGCCCACACTGCTAAAATGCTCCAGAAACTCAAATTTGAAGTACTGGATCATCCTCCATATAGTCCCGATCTTGTCCCTTCTGACTATCACTTGTTTGGTCCACTGAAACAGGCATTAAGAGCCTTTGATTTGCCTCGGATGATGCAGTGAAAGAAGCGGTGCATTCCTGGCTCGCAGTTCAACCGAGAACCTTTCTTTATGAGGCCATCAGGAAGTTTGTACAACGATGGGCCAAGTGTGTTGAAATGCAAGGAGGCTATGTCAAAAAATGTTCTTGTAAATATCAGGGTGTATACATGGGCAAGGAAAAAAATTCCCAGATTATTCCCGGATATCCCATTTACAAAATATAATTTTTCCTGGGCGAAAATACACTTTTTCCATGCTAAGTGACAGTAGCTGTTCCGTACATTTTTCCCTTGGAACTGTAAAACTTATTAATCCTTTGAATGGTTAACGTTTTATACACTGGCATACAATTTCCCGGAAAAAAACAGAGCAGAGAAGTTTTGTGTGCAGCAACATATTTTCGTATTACAAAAGTATAAATTCAAATTGCAGCAACCACAGTACGTTAGTTTCTGGAGTGTTGAAATCGAGATTGTGATGTGCTTTTGTAAGCCAATCATATCTCATGCCATATGATCTCACCAGCCGATGACAGCAGATACTCATAGCATAGGACATGTGTTATAGTCAGCCTATAGCAAGATCACTGTTACATAGCATGAACACACAAAAAGGGAAAGTTAATGGTTTACATTAATATATATATAGTATAGCTACAAGGAAAGCTAAGCTTTCACATACAATATTGGTCTCGAAGGTTAATAAGCAATAGAGAAGCTAAGCTTCCACGTGTAATATTGACATTTTTTTGGTGTGTGTTATACTTAAACGATGGTCAAGCGCTCTGTGATTTAAGAAATTCATACCACTTTCTTACACGTAACATAATTCATCTTGTATAAAAGGAAATTTACTTTGAAAGAAACGTTTTTCGAACCACCATTCACAATATTATCCTGAGACTGTTAGAAATAGGTTCAATTTAGCAGTTGCCAGAGAGCGCCAGAAAACAGGCTTTATTGCGCGTGCATTGATGCAGGGATCCTGAATATTCGTATGTATAAAGCACTAAGAGAGCTTACATTATGCCATAAAAGAAGCAGGACATCAGAGGATACTCCTAAAGCATCAGAATTTTGTAAACAATACTAAAATGCATAATTCGGCTTGAAGCGCACATTTGTTTTTTCCAGATTCACAATGAAGTAGGTCCCATCTGATATTAAGCTTTTCAGTGTGGTTTTTGGGATGTAAATTTTCTTGGAGTATCAGTACTGTACTGTGGAGTACCAGTACTGTACTGTCTCATGTTTGGTTCATTATGGCATAATGCCATACCTGGTAGAAGATGAGAATGTGCACCTGAAATTCAGCAAACAGTTGGAACTAGCCAATACTGTGGAATGAAACACTTTGTTTCAAATAAATTGATTGCCTCAGCGGAAAAGATTGATAAAACCAAATTTCTTTAGCAAACTGGAAAAAATAACTTTATTGTTCTGCAAGGCGATTAGTGCTTGATCACTAATAACTTGGAAATAAAATAAAATCAGAAAACTGAAACTAATAATATATTTTTGCTTTCCGTAATTAAGTGAATGTATTTTAATTCACTTGATTGCTCCCAGCCACAGAAATCCATTTTGTTTTGTTTTCATTTGACGCGGGAGTTGTAAATGGAGAGGAAACAATGAAATCACTTAACACAAACAAGGGTCACGTGGAGACTAACCCCCTCCCCATTACAACTCAGACAACTCTGTGCATGCGTGAATCTGGCAGCTAGGGCGTGCGAGAAAAATTTTTGTCGTTAGCATCTGGCTGCTTGCTGCTACTGCCGATTCAGCTAACAGCCACACTTCAAGTAGCCAGAAGCGGGAGAAGGTACTGCTCATACGCGATTTAACTGCGCATGTGCATGACCGCACTGGCAACTGGTCAAACGAACCTGATGGAAACAGTTGTGACATCACACTCATAGAAAGCAGTTCATTGTTACGAAGTATTACATAGTCTTCGTCCAAAGACCTTTGACGTACTTTTGCTTTTTGCAGATGCTTGTGCGTGCATGGTGTTTTGTTATTGTAAATGGCGCAACTTAAGTTTTTTTTCGTCTCATTTATGTTTTACTGCTGCAGTATCATTCTCCATTAGGAAGATGCAGTAACATTCTTTGCTAGAGAATCAGTTCTCACCAGTCAAAATTACAAAAATTTAACTGAAAGCTAAAACAATGAAAAATTCCCAGAATTCCAAAAAATTCCTGGGTTTTTCCTGGTTTTCTCCCAGATGAGAAAATTCCCGGTTTTTACCTGGATTTCCCAGTTGTCCCGTGTTGTATACACCCTGAAGTTTCATGTTTGATTACAATAAAATTTTATAACTACTTTGCGGATAATAATTGACTTACTCCCGTATATAGTTGTGATATGGACAGAGACAAGATTCAAGAATTAGTACGTGTTACTTGATTGCTGTTAACCACAGAACTTCAGATTGGACATCAGTGAAGTTAAGTACTCAATTGGTTCCTGTAATAAAGTGTATTTTAACTACGTGTGCATTTTGTGTTGTAGTGATAGGAAACAGGCCACTCACCTATCATACCACCCTCTCCGCATCCAGCCAGGAACCACAAAACACTGCAAGTGGGCACAATCACAACAATTATATCATACATAGGACATTACTGAGTGAGAATATGTAAAATATGCTAGCAATCCCATCTAAAAATCAATACAATGAGTTAGTATTACCTCAATTTTTTATGTGTCTGGAAGTCTAAAAATTTCACGCAGTTTCATTTGGTGTGTTTTTAAGATTTAGAGTAAAGCTGTTTCTGTGAACTAGTTGTAGGCCTGTAACATTATTCTCCTGACTGTGTTTGCTAGGAATGTGTTTCGGCCATTTATCAGTATACTTGTATCATCTGCACATATTACATTTTCTTAAGAGTTCTCCAATGTCTTTCATAAATCATTAATATAGGTCAAGACCAGTACCAAATCTTGAGGTACTATGTATTTAAAGTTTCATCATTTCAAATTTAGTTTTATCCCTGTTATCATTTGTTAATGTGACTCTCCATTTTTTTGTTTTTGAGATATGACTCAACACCAATGGGATGTATTTAACACCAAAATATTGTAATTTTCCTGTAGAAATTGTTACGGTTTTATAAAATAGTAATAGGGTGATTTTACTCGTTTAGTTCTACCAGGAATGAGTTTGTGAAAAAACACATTGCTTTCTATGTAGAGAATCGTTTACGGAAGTCTAATTGAGCAGTTGTTTGAAATGTTAGTGTCAGAAAATTTGTTCAGTTTTATGTCATAAGCTAGCTCCTCCACAAATTTTTAAAAAGTGGGAAAAAGAACAAAATTAGATTGTAAGAATGTGTACACATTTCCCTTTTTGCTTGTACTTGTTACATCATATATATACAAAATCTACTCGCCAAGTAGTGGCAGAACACACACACATAAAAGACTGTTGTGATTGGCAAGCATTCGGAGCCAGTGGCTCCCTCTTCAGGCAGAAGGGTTGAAGGGGAAGGAAGAAGGGTGAAGGAGAAGGACTGGAGAGGTATAGGAAAAGGGGTAGATTTTGGGAAACTCACCCAGAACCGCAGGCAAGGGAGACTTACCGTACAGGATGAGAAGGAAAGACTCATATCAATAACTAGTTGTTTTCGTAGTTATATCATATATATACGTATATATTTGGCAACAATATATGACAGACTAGAAAAGATCGAAAAAGAGCATACAAAAACCAACTGGGGCATTGTTGGCTTAAGCAAAGTACGCCAAAAAGGGGAAGACTGTCTCCGTTTGCACTCTGGCAATTTGTTCTACTTTTGTGGCAACCCGGAAGGAAAACTCAATGGAGTTGGGTTCTTAATTAACAAGAATATCGCTGATAGAGTATCTGTCTTACAAGGAACTTCCAGCAGGACAGCTCGAATGGTCTTCAAGGTGTCGAATAGGTATAAAATACAGATTGTTCAGGTGTATGCTCCCACTTCAAGCCACCCTGATGAAGAAATTGAATCTTTTTAAGAAAGCCTGGATAGCACCCCTGTAAAAAGGGTAGCAACTGTCACTTCCAGATGGTTATTGGCAGTTTTACTGCAGAAGTTGGCATCAAGAAACAAAGTGACACAGTAGTGGGCAACTATGAGACTGATGACTGAAACAATAGAGATGAGAAATTAGTCCAATTTGCTGAGCACCAATATATCCATCATGAATCTTTAAGAAGCACCCTGACCAAAAATGGGCTTGGAGGAGCCCACATTTCAGTGTCAAAAATGAGATAGACTTTATTCTGTCAAACATTTCGCAGATTGTAAACGACGTATCGGTGCCAGATCAGTTCAACACTGACAGTGATCACATTCTGGTGAGAGCGAGGGTCAAACTCAATGTAAGAGATGAAAGGAATAAACTTATGAAAGGGAAGAGAAGTGTAATCAACCCACAAACCTGGAAGAACATTCGTCAAAATTCCAAGAAGTCCTCCAAAGCAAGTTCCATGTAACTAAAGTTAGAGATTTGATGGAAGTGATTGTTTAAAGTGCACAAGTAGTTGGTGGCATATGCCAAAAGAATAAACAATCAAAGAAATTCAGTGCAAAAACTGAAAACCTTTTACAACAGAGGAGAGAAATTAAAATCCAAACCAATAGTGACATGGTAGCGTATTCCGAACTATGTAAGGCAGTGGGAAGAGAAATGAAAACTGACTAACAGAAATTCAGTGAAGACACCTTACGAGCAAACTTAGAGAATAAGACAAGCTGAAAGTCAGCCAAACGCAAACTCACAATCGGTAAAAAGCAGATTATCACACTTGATGGAAATGACAGTCGAATCACTGAAAAGGAGGAGGTTTTGAAGTTCATCAGAGACTTTTATAGCAATTTGTATAGCAAACTACAGGAAAATTTGAGTGTATATAAATTTAATGATGTGCCTAGTGTTCCACATATACTCCCACCGGAAGTCAAGTGTGCTCTAGATGGCGTGAAGAAGGGAAGTGATGATGAGCTCAGTGTTGACATCCTGAAACTGGCAGAAGTAACAATAAATCACTTGGCAAAAGTATCTACTTCTTGCCTGCACTATGCTTCAATCCTACTATCATGGAACAAGGCAATCGAATTAGTTCCACCCTCGACTCAGCCCAACCTATAGAACAAGCAGAATTCTGAAGCAATTTTAGCACTATTGACCACAATCTGACCATTAGTGAAGTGATAAGCAGAGCAAATGAATATCAACTGCCTCTCTGCATTGCCTTTGTTGATTTTGAAAAGGTGTTTGACTCCGTTAGCCATATAGCTGTCCTCCAAGCATTGAGTGAGCAAGGAGGGGGAGCAGTGTATGTTGAAGTGCTCAGCAATATCTACGAGACCAGAATGAGATTTTCACTCTGCAGCGGAGTGTGCGCTGATATGAAACTTCCTGGCAGATTAAAACTGTGTGCCCGACCGAGACTCGAACTCGGGACCTTTGCCTTTCGCGGGCAAGTGCTCTACGAGACTTCTTCAGCTTATGTTAATATCTGTCAATCAACTCAAGAATTCCGAATCATGAGGAGTGTCTCCCCAAAACTGTTCTCGGCTGTACTGGGAATGGCTATATCAAAGCTGAGCTGGGTAGGTAAGGGAATTAGAAATAATGGAAGAAGGCTTATCAACTTGAGATTTGCTGATGTTATTGCCTTACTGGCCAACGACTTCACAGACCTCCAAAACTTAGTTACAGATCTTGCATCAGAATGTCAGTTGGTTGACTTGAATGTGAACCTTTCCAAAACAAAAGCAATGTCCAACAAATGGGTCCCAGCTGGAGATGTGAAAGTCAAGGACAGTCCATTAGAAGAGGTCAGATTATAAATATGAAGGGAGATGAAGGACAGAAAGCTATCAGCACATCAAGCTTGGCTGGCAAGCATTTGAGAGGAATTCAACAGTATTCAAATAAAAAATGGCAGTAAATCTGAAGAAAACAGTATTTGATCACTGCATTCTTCCTGTGCTGACGTATGGTTGCAAGACATGGACACTGAACTCATTTACAAGAGAGAAACTTACGACAGCACAGAGAGCCATGGAAAGATCAATGCTGGCCTATACAAGAAAGGATAGGAAAAGGGCAGATGACATCCAGTCTGTGGTGAAGGTTAAGGACTTCTTAGAGACAGTAGGCTCCTCGGAGTGGCAGCAGGCTGGCCACATCGCGAGAAGAAAAGACAGCAGATGGACGAAGCTAGTATGGGAATGGAGTCTGAGAGAGCATCAGAGGCCTAGAGGAAGACCACCAGACAGATGGGACAAAGATATCAAGAAGATTGCTGGTAGCACCTGGCAGAGAACTGCCCAAGACTGTCCCACTTGGAGAGGACTGCTGAAAGCCTACCTGAATCCACAACTCGAAGAGGCCATATCATTTAATGATTTAATTGACTGATGATGATGATGGTAATATGGCAATTACAATTTGTGCTGCTTGACTGAGCTGAATTAATAATTCTTGATATACAATATAACACAAAATCGAATCAAGGAAGGTTGCTTCTGGTAAACTCCTGTACTGCGGCAAGTGAAGTAGTGAAAAATTAATTAATACCAGCAGTGGTTAAGAATCATCTGTTAATGCTTAACTCTAAAATTTCTCCACAGCTGACACAGGCTGTGTCAAGTTATATACAGAATTCGCAGGTAAAGAAGCTGCACTACTAAGCATAATTTACCTCAGATTGTTTGTACAGTGATTTTTATTGTATGCCATCTTCATGTTGCAATTTTCAGGGCCAGCAATGCATGAGGAAGTGTTACCTGGTAAAAGTTGTAGTGCTATCGCCACATGTCTGTACAAAATATCATGTGGTCCTAAGATTGGCAACTAGCTCTTAATGCACAGAAACAGTATATTTGACAAAATTATAGGATTTATTAACCTGTAACTACTTGAATAATGAGTTACATCTGAAGTCAGTTGGTCTGAGTCTCATTTGATTGTTGAAAGCAGTGATGATATGCTACCACAGTACACAAGATCGTATGAAAATCAGAACATATATAGACAATACAATGAGATCAGAGGCTGCTACTCAGGTAGCTGACTGTGTGTAAGACACGTGGGTTCTTTTTTTTTAGATTAGGTGACTCTCCATCCAATCCACGTAACGATAGCTGCAGGAAACCCAGGAGTATCAGTGTAAGATCAAAAGAAGTGCCTCCCACAGATGAGAATATTAAAATCATAATGGTTAACAGCTGAGGCATTTGCAACAGAGTGCCAGAGTTTGAAGTGCTCCTCAAAAGCTGTGAAGCTCACATAATACTAGGTACAGTAAGCTGGCTGAAACCTGAAATTGATAGCAGTGAGATTTTTGGGGAAAATTTATGTGTATTGAAAGGATAGGCAAATGGGAAATGTAGGTGGTGTATTTGTCATAGTACACAAGAAACCCAAAGCCACCAAGACACAAATTGAAGCTGCGTGTGAGTCTGTTTGGGCAAGACTGGTATAAGGGGTGGGCATAAAACGATAACTGGATCCTTCTTTTGCCCACCAGACCCAGCCTCTGATGTAACCAAAAACTTTAGAGAAAACCTCAGTTCACTTGTATATAAGTTCCCCAGTCATAATGCAATCATTAGTGAAGACTTTAATCATCCAACAATTAATAGGGGAAATTACAGTTTTGTTAGTTGTGGGCATGATAAGACATCATGCGAAACATTACTACATGCCTTCTTTGAAAACTACCTAGAGAACAGATGGATAGCAACCTCATTCATGTTGAAAATACACAAACTGGAATTTTGCAACGTTGCTTTTATTTTGCCACAAAACAGTATAAATATGTGATAGTAAGGTAGAAACAATGTAAATAATAAAGAACGTAAACAACGGCAACATGTATAATGGTAGACAAAAACCTTCTTCATTTTTCCCATCTTAACAGATTTGCACAGACACATTCCGACAACTGGTTAATGTGCTCAGCATGGAGTGTGACCGCCTCTGACAGCAATACAGGCCTTACAATGATGGGGCGTGCTGTTAATGATGTTATAAATCCCATGTTGAGATAACAATGCCCATTCATCTTGCAAAGCTGCTCACAAGTCTTGTAGAGTGGTTGGTGGCTGCTGACATGGTGCAACCCATCTTCCTAGTGCACCCAAACATACTCTATGGAATTCAAATCAGGAGAGCAAGCAGGCCACGCCATATGTGCAATATTTTCTGTTTCCAACAAAACATCAAGCACCTGTGCTCTATGAGGTCAAGCATTATCATCTATCTGTATGAAGTGTGGGTCCACAGCACCTCGTAACAACTGCACATGAGGCCCCAAGGTCTCATCAAGATACCTGACAGCAGTTAAACCCTGCCGAGACACCTGTACAATTTCATGGAGAGGTGCTCAAGTGGTCAACATAATCCCTGCTCACGCCATTAGGGATATTCTTCGAGATCGGTCTCTGTCCACAATGTTTGGGTCCCAAAATTGTGTTCCACATTCCCTCCAGACGCAAATCCATCAAGAATCACTCTCCAGAGCAAATCAGGACTCATCTGTGAAAAGAACATTCGCCCTCTGTTCGACTGTCCAGGTGGCATGTTGACAAGTCCACTCTAGACGCTACTTCCTGTGAACAAGCATTAAAAAGGTACACATACAGCAGGTCTCGGACAATAAAGACCACTCTGCCAAAGCCTTCTATACATGATTTTCCTCAATACAATATGTCCAGTGGATGCTGCAAGGTCAAATGCCACCTGCCAAGCATCCAAATAACAGTCCTCCCTTTCTGATGTCACACATGATCAGCCCTGCCCTGGTCTTCAAGATAAGGTTTCATTCTCTATAAATTGTCACCACATCTGAGAAACAACAGAACATTTCACATTAAGCCGTGGGACCACATCAGTTTGAGATTGCCCTGCTTCCATTCTTCCTATGGCCCTCCATCACAGAGAGTCCAGTAGGCATCTTCTCTGTGCCATACTGCACCATCTGTGACTGTGCATACAGCTATCCTGGATGTGGAACTACCTGGAAACACTACCCCATTTGATAGGTGCCCCGACATCACTGTTGGCATGGTTGCCCATTGACCGGAACACTATCTCCCATGCAGAACACAATCGTACAGATATCTGTTGACAGTCTGTACAATTATACTATGAATTGGACAAAGGATGAGGAAATAGCGGTTTGTTGCTTTACTTTTGGACACCAGTGTATGTAGGGTATAATGGCAACAGATGGATCTGACTTCTTTGAGGATGCCCAGATTGAAACTGGTATCAGTAACCATGACACAGTTGTGGGAAGAGTGATTACCTAAGTACAAAGGACAACTAAAACAAGAAGAAAGATATATAGGGAGAACATTAATAAAACCGACAAACTGCAGGGATGGATTCCTGAGTGGGAATAGAGGAAAAAAAGGTCCTATGAACATGTGCCCAGAAATGGATGGTGCAATTCCAACAAATTGTCCTGGAACATAGTACAGGGATGCATTGCATCCCCGTCACAATATATGTTCAAAGTGGCCTTCATGGGATGCAATGCATGCATTCACACTTCACATTATGGATTTCTGCACTCTTTCACACATTGCCCCTCTCTCCGAATAGTGTCACAGACATTGTGAACATGCTGTTGAAATGTCTGCACACCAGGAACTTGTTCAGCATACACAACACTTTCCAGATGCCCCCAGAGATAAAAACCCACAGAGCTTAGTTCTGGTGATATAGCAGGCCATGCTACAAGCACCTCTGCATCCTATCCAGTGTCTGGGTGGTGCTGTTGAGGTGTCAGTGCACTGTAATGCGGAAGTCGGGTGGTGCTCCGTCAATCAGAAACAACATAACTTGACATACTGCCAAAGGCACATTATCAAGCAGCCCCGGCAGAGTATTCCACAGGAAGTCCAGGTACATTCCTCCTCTGAGGCATTGTGGAGTAATAACCAGTCCAAGTATGTGGTCACCAAGAATCCCTGTCCACACACTGATGCGGAACTGATGCTGGTGAGAAAACTCAACCATTCCCCGAGGATTGCCTAGCCCATAGCCCACAGATAATGATTATGCAGTTTGATGATGCCAGTTTTGGTGAAGGTTGCTTTGTCAGTAAAGAGCACTCGTGACAGAAATCCCATGATTGTGAAGGTCTGGTGCAATAATCATTGGCAAAGTCCTTCCCACAGAGAAAAATCCACTGCTCATAATCCTTGCACTCATTGCAGATGACAGGGATAGTAGTGGTTGTCATGCAGGATACACATGGCTTACACCATGTTGGTAGGCCACTTGCCTGGAGCTTGTATTAGGGTTCGTCTCAATATCCTGTACAATCTGGTCCTCTAAATCTGGTGCCACACAGTCTGCCACCTCTCTGCAAGTTCATCTGTCTGAAAGGGTCCATGATGACACAAACACCCAAAAGTGCTTGAAATGTTGTGTGAAGTGACTGGTGTCTGTGAAGATATTTGTTTTTCTACAGCCATGCTGCCTCTCAACCACTGCCATCTGCTTGGCTTACACAAACACAGTCACGGCTTGTTCTAACATGAATACTGGACCATTCTTCTGCTGAAAGTACACTGCCTCAATCTCACAGATTGCAACACAGAAGCAAAACAAACCACATGGTCAGAAGAACTTTAATTCATCAGAGCCATCTACTGTGACAACAATCAATTTCCTCCGTTTCCAGTCAGGAATCTGTCCCCGCAGTTTGTCAGTTTTATTAATGTTCACCATGCATATGTTCAGTAAACTAGATAAAATATCAGTAGTGTCATATCTCAATGAAGAACTTCAAACTTTCAGCACAGAGCAGGAGGATATAGAGGAACTATGGCTCAAGCACAAAAGAATAATTGGCCATACACTGGACAGACAGGCACCCAGTAGAACACCTCCATAACGGGATGGATCTTCCGTGGTTTATAGTCATGGTAAAGAAACTTCTAAAGAACCAGAGATTACTGCATAATAGGTGTAAAAAAATGGCTTTAGACTGAGAGATGCTGAATGAAACATATTTGGACGACAAGAGAGGAATGCATGAAGCCTTCAATGACTACCATAGCAGAATACTGTCAAATGATATTTCACAAACCTCAAAAAGAAATTCTGGTTGTATGTAAAGAGTATTAGTCACACCAAAGTTAGTGTCCAGGAACGGAAACTGAGCATAGAAAAGCAAATTCTGATATGCTTGACTCCATTTTCAAATGTTAATTTATGAAGAAAAGGCCAGGAGAATTGGCCCAATTTAATCCTCAAACCACTGAAAAGATGAGTGAATTAGTTTTAGTGTCAGCAGTGTCGAGAAACAGCTGATATCTTTAAAGATGAACATCGCTCCAGGCCCTGATGGAAATCCTATCATATTCTATACTGAATTTGTGGCCGAGTTAGCCTCTCTTCTAACTATAATCTATCATAGATCCCTCAAACAAAATGTCATGCCCAGTTCTTGGAAAAAGCACAGGTCACACCCGTCTACAAGAAGGTTAGTAGAAGTGATCCATAATACTATACCATCCAATATCCTCGATATCAATTTTTTGTAGAATACTCTCCATCCAAGATATCATGCTGTGTTCTCCCTACCAAAAAGTCCTCAATCCATTCCCAAATTTCACTTTATACCCCATATGACCATACCTTTGACAATAAGCATAGGTGTGGTACTGTGTCAAATGCTTTTTGGAAATTAAGAAATGTGAGTTGGGTTTCACAGTATTGATGTTTTCGGAATCCATGCTGGTTGGCATGCAGGATACCTAAAACGGTATCTCAAAGAGAATGACCTCCTGCATGCCAACCAGCATGGATTCCGAAAACATCAATACTGTGAAACCCAACTCACATTTCTTAATTTCCAAAAAGCATTTGACACAGTACCACACCTATGCTTATTGTCAAAGGTATGGTCATATGGGGGTATAAAGCGAAATTTGGGAATGGATTGAGGACTTTTTGGTACGGAGAACACAGCATGATATCTTGGATGGAGAGCCATCATCAGATGTGGAAGTAACTTTGCGTGTGCCCCAGGGAAGTGTGTATGGACCATTGCTGTGTATAGACCATTGCTATCATCAGATGTAGAAGTAACTTTGCATGTGCCCAAGGGAAGTGTATGGGCCATTGCTGTATATTAATGACCTTGCAGACAATATTAATGAAGTACCGCCTGAACGACACTGCATGAATATTGTCAAATCTGAATACATAAATATTGTCAGAGCTTGATACATATTAATTAATATTAACGAAGTACCGCCTGAATGACACTGCATGAATATTGTCAGATCTTGGGACATAAATATTTTCAGACCTTGATAAGATTTCAAAGTGGGGCCAAGATTAACAACTTGCCTTAAATGTTTAGAAATTTAAAATTTTGCACTTCACAAAACGAAAAAATGTAGGTTCCCATGACCATAATATTAATGAGTCACTGTTGGAATCGGCCAACTCTTACAAATATATGAGTGTAGCACTTTATAAGGATATGAAATGGAATGATTACATAGGCTCAGTCATGGGTAAAGCAGGTGGGAGACTTCGGTTTATTGGTAGAATATTAGGAAAGTGCAAGTACATGGAGAAGGGCAGCACGAATGGTCACAGGTTTGTTTGGAGAGAGTTGGGAGAGTATCACAGAGATACTAAAGAAACTTAACTGGTAGATTCTAAAGACAGACATAAACTACCTCGGTTCTTGAAACTTTGTTAGTAGATTTTCATCTACTAACAAAGTTTTGAGAGCCAGCTTTAAATGATGACTGTAGGAATATACTATAACCCCCTAAGTATTACTCACAGAGGGACCATGAGGATATGATTAGAATAATTATAGCTCTCACAGAGGCATTCAAACAATCAATCTTCACATGAATGGAATGGAAAGAAATCCTAATAATTAGTGGAATGGGATGTACCCTCTGCCAAGCATTTCATGGTGGGTTGCAGAGTATAGATATAGATGTAGATATGGGAAGACAATGAGCAGAAATTGGAAGTTTAAAGCATCAATCAAGAAGCTGAAAAATAGGAAATTTTCATATTAGGCACAGTGAGGTTACCTATTTCACTGAGGTTACCTGTTTTACAACATTTTTCCACAACAGTACGTTCAATACCCTAAATCTGCCAACTGAATGTCAGAATGCGCATTTTGTGCATTCTTCTAATCTGAATCAACTTCTGGAGAATTAGAAGAAATAAATGGAAATGCGCATTTTGTGCATTCTTCTAATCTGAATCAACTTCTGGAGAATTAGAACAAATAAATGGAATCATTGCTGCATTCCAACATCATTGTGTATGCAGCAGACTACCATATGAAGACAGTTTACATCCTACACCGATTCAGAGTGGATATACATCAGTTGCTATTCATTCAGGGGTGCATCAGAGTAACATCAGCAATGACTAACAACTATGGTCTCCCAGTGATTTTTTCAGCTACAGTTCTACACCTGGTGGTGGGATTTCCTGCCAAATTGCAGCAGTATGTGGCTGGAAGACCAAGTAGGTTTTCAGAGGGTGCCATTCCACTAGCTTCCCCAAACATATTCTAACATTTCTCAGACGACAAGAGACAATGTGGTATTGTGTTGCGAGGCACACTCGTTTCTCAATTCAGTTAACTTGCAAAGTTGTGTGCAGCCGATCCGCTTCTCTGGGCAATCAGCTATGTCGATCTTCCACAAGCTTCTTCTCTGAAGACTATAGCTGGTTAAGGGAATTTATTAAAATACTTCTCTATCCTTGAAACAATTTTGGTACTTGTATAACACATTTCAGTTCAATCACTTTATATTTTCAACTTTCACAGATAATAACTTCTGCAAGCTAACTTATTCCTTACACATTAGACTCATTTACACATATTCAAATAGCATACATGTGTCTTGTTTTGTTCATAGCCAAGACATGAAATAATTCAAAAGTCTCTAGTCTCAAGAGAGTCCAATACATGAATGTGCACAGCACTCTTTATTCAACTGTTCAATAGTCTTTTTTACAATCACCACAGATGCTAACAAATCAAAGAATATGACATAATTATTCGTTGAGTTCTCCTCCCATCTTCTGTGGCACTGGCAGCAAACACTTGTCATCGTCAGTGACTTGCCCCTCTTACAGTCTTCTAATAACAAACTTCTGACCTGCACACAGAAACAGGTGGATCGGTAAAAGTGTTCTCACTCTCCTGCACTCGTATCTAAAATATCAGGTGTTCGAGACGGTTGAAGGCCGAGTGTTTCTAGCATTTACACCGAAATTCTTGAGGCACTACATATCCCACCCCTTAGCTCAAACACGCAATATTTTATGCATATTCATTACGTACAATAATATTACACAAGATGATAATTCTTTATCTTTTAACAGTACCTCTCTTTTTTACCAATAAGGGTGCAAAATGTGAAGCTTTCAATCCATGTTGCGAGTTAGCTCTTTTAAATCTCCAAAAAAAATCTTTATTTTCTATTCCTCTTCCAATCATAAATTCCACATAACTCATGAATGCTCTACTGCTTTGATCTTACTTCCTGTACTATTTTTCCTAAGCATGTACTTATTCATTACTTATTGTAATCTGGTGGAACTCTGGGTAGAATAAAGTGTTCCCTTCTTCTGACACTTGTAAATCTAAAACGTAAAAATGCTAGTGCTGCATAGAATTCAAACTTACCAGACTTATCCCTTTAAACGTGTGACTTCTGTCATGATACTGCCCTTTTTCCCTTTAGGAACAGTACCTATATCTTACCTGGGTTGATCCTAGGAGTACCCTTTCTCCTTTCATTTTAGTAGGTATGCCCCTTTCTTTTTCCTATCCTCCTATTCCCCAAATCCCTTGGCAATTCTGACATCACTTCAGGTTTCTAATTTGTAATTCTCCTGTTTGTGTTTAAGTGTATCTTTGTGTGTATGTAGATGTGTGTTTGTGTATCCTGTTTGTGTTTAAGTGTATCTTTGTGTGTATGTAGAAGTGTGTTTGTGTATCCTCATTCTTCGGCCTACATATTTGAAATAAGCTGGAGGTTATTGGAACCCACGGAAAATAAGGACTTCAGTGATAGAAGCATATACACATGGAAAGAGGGAAAGACAGACCTGTACTCAACTGAGGAGTAAGAAAGGAAAAAGTAGAACTGGTTGCTAAGATCGAAGAAGAGAAAGAAAATAGCCCCAAAGGAAAACCCTTCCCACCTCCCTTCCCCAGGATCTCTACTTCGCCGGTACTTGAGTGAGAAGCTGGAGACGGTATGATGTTGAACGTCTCCTACAGAACGGACATTCTCGCCTTCACTTTCGAAGCCCCCGAAGAAAAATCTTAGCATGAAATTACAATGAAATGAATACCCCTAGCTGCATACGGACATTGATATAAGTCAAAGCAGACAGTTGAAAATGTGTGCCCCAACCGGGACTCGAACTTGGGATCTCCTGCATACATGGCAGACGCTCTATCCATCTGAGCCGCCGAGGACACAGAGGATAGTGCGACTGCAGGGACTTATCTCTGGCAATCCTCTGTGTCCTCAGAAGTATAGAGTGTCTGCCATGTAAGCAGGAGATCCAATGTTCAAGTCCCGGTCAGGGCACACATTTTCAACTGCCCCCGTTTACTTATATCAATGCCTGTATGCAGCTAGGGGTAGTCATTTCATTGTAATTTCGTTCTAATGAGCTGCATGGTCACCGGTGGTTCTTTCGGACTTGTCCAAAAGAACAGACGCCATCTTCATATATATAAAAATCTTAGCAACTCCACCAGTGGAATGGCAAATGGTGAAGAATCAGTTACACTTGTCTGCGAGGGTTGTCTGAAAGGTGGGGTGTGTGATTAGTGTTAGTCATGCTTGTACTTACACTACCCACCCCTTCCAAAAGTGATACAAGCCTTCCCATTTACATTACATCTCACAAAAGGTATAAAATATTCTATAAAAATAGAAAATTATACACTAAGATAACATAGTTGTTTAGTCATTCACTTTACACTATATTTCATACACACATAAAGTACTCCATTCAGTTTATGACGTCTAGGTATCACTTTGTTTGAATAGTACCATTATGTTATACTTTTCACTCAAATAATATTTTATTCATTTCATTTCATGTCTAGAAATCACTGTTCATCTGTGAGTCTCTTAAATACATCTCAATACTGTAGTCATATCCGGTTTCCTCATTACTAACATTATAAGATAGTTTAAGAATTCAAGAATAGATTACAGAACAGTTTAAGAATTGAAGGAAATTTGGTGCAGGAAAACTAAGTTGGAAGAAACACCAAAAACAACTAGGGATCCGACGGTCGTCACTCCGACCATTAACACAGAATGTTAACATCCCTGGCAGACAGATGTGACTCCATCCGGATCCCATGGATCTAATATTAACTTCATTTGAGCAATTCCATAATAGTACTTCTCATTAAATTTTGTGTGAAAGTCTCCCCTCAACAAAACAATCACCACTTTACTAGGTAACACAACATAAGGTAAAATTATTTTATGTTCTAATCTGTCCTGAAAAAGTCTGAATTCTTTCCACGAGTCATCTATAACCTTGTTAGAATTACTAGGTTTGGAAAAAGCAACAGTTGCAACGTTTCCAGAGATTACACTCTCGGTAATTTCTCGATCTATAATTAGCTCAAAAGATTCCGCCAGACTACTTAAGTTTATAATGTCAAAGTTTACTATTTTTTCTTTGAAATTTTGTTCTACATTATTTACTCGAGAACTGACAGCTTGTGTAGTAATGGTTTATATACTAACACCTGGAATTTTCAATTGAATAATCGATATTAATTCCTTAGATTGGTCCGTGCTCTTTTCCAAAGAATTCGTTTCCTATCTTACAGAATTAAATTTAATATTACATACATTTTCACAAGATTTTAATTTTTCACTAAATTCAGATTCTACATTATTATTATTATAATATTTGACATCGCATTCAATCTCCAAAGTAACTATGCCTTCGCATTGATTACTAGTGAGTTCACTCTTTAAATCTAACTTCAGATTTTATATCTTATTATTTAAAAGAGTCAAATTCAGTCTTTAATAAAACTATATTTTCCGCATTACTGTTCAAGGTTTCACTTTGATTACTTAAAATTTTGCTCTGAGCATCTAATTTTTCACTTAGAGTTGATGAATCAGTCTTCTGGTCATACAACTTAGCATTTTGGTCATCTAATCTAGAACATACTGAGCCTATCTCCTGTCTTAAAGCAACAATTTGAGCTTTTACAGCTGCTGAATCTGCCCACTGGACTTTAATTGAATTCACTAATTCCGACAAGTCTGGCATTTCCCTATTCACCTTAACAGCCATGGTTGGTTCTGGAGTTTATTGCTGTTCTTGATCCATAATTTTATTGATCTTAGACTTAGTAATCATCTAAAAGAAAATTCACCACTGAGTGCAATAACTACACTAACAGTTTATCATTCAATTGTCCCCTCAACTTTACCAGAAAATTATTGTTTTTCACTCACCCGGCATCATAATTGGCGAGCGGACGCGAAGTCAGCACCAGTGAGCAGCAGCTGGTGCAGTCGGCGTCGGTGGCTGGTTACTGCGTCGGCGTCGGTGCGATGTACGTGTGTGAAGACTGCTTACTCTCCACACCTGATCTTAGTTGAAAAGTTGAGGTCTTCTCTGCAGTTTTCTCCGCTATTACTTCCTCACAAATTTTACAGCATTGCACTTGCAACTTTCTTCCATTTGTTTATTGTACTCAACACGATTTCTGGAAACAGTTCTCATACATTGTTAGGCTTGCTTGCTATGGCAATGCCCAATATCTTCTTTCCATTTCTGTCTTTGAATTCCTGTTTTATTCGGGTCCTGTCACTTAGGTCGCCACATTCTAACATTTTCGGACAACAAGAAAATAATATCTTCTTATTTCTGTAATCTATTGATCACATTCATGAACTTTAGTGTCAACATACTCGTTGATTTACGATGTACTACAACTGCTATGCAGAACAAAATTCTCTTCTTAGGCATATAAATACCTTTGTCGTCTCACTGGTATCTCAAGCTTTAGAAGTAATTAAGTACATTGAGACATAAGAGTTGATTTAAAAACCATATGAAAATATAAACATGCATCTTGACTTCTCAGAGTCCAAGACATGAAGAAGTTTAAAAGTCTCTAGTCTCAAGCAAGTCCAATACATGAATGTGCACAGCACTCAATATTCGAATGTTCATTAGTCTTTTTCACAATCACCACGGACACTAACACATCAAAGAAAATGACATAATTATTCATTGAGTTCTCCTCCCATCTCCTGTGGCGCTGGTGGCAAACACTTGTCATTGTCAGTGACTCGCCCCTCTTACAGTCCTCCAACAACAAACTTCTGACCTGCACATAGAAACTGGTGGATCGATAGACATGTTCTCACTCTCCTGCACTCGTACCTAAATTATCGGGTGTTCGAGATGGTTGAAGGCCGAGTGTTTCTAGAATTTACACCGAAATTCTTGAGACACTACAATATTTACAGCACATGTAGGGAATACTTGTAGCCAACATTCACGACTTCATTGCATACTTCAGCCACTTTTTGCAGACACTGTGACAGTCTTCAGCTTTGCACTGTCTTCACAGGTTGCTGGCTTCAGCTCCTGTGCATTTTTATCACTTCTGACTGAGCATGGTCTGTATGTGTGGGAGGAGTTTATGAAAGGTTTCACCTAAGAGGACTACCCTATGAGCTTTGTCTCATGTGCCGAGCTTGTGAGCTCTTTCTCGTGTGGCGAAAGCACAGCTGTTCTGACAGTACAAGGTTTTCAATGGCTCACACTGGAGTAAGTGATTGCAGAGCCTTACAGCACATTATGCAAAAACCTATCCATCATATGGCTTCTGCAGTGACCAAGTTCAAGCCAACTGCTCATCTGACTACAAATGTGACAAGTTACAGAATGTTAAGTCCTGCAGTCTGCATCAGCTGGCAACAATGGGCTGTTGCAGTTGCTAGATAATGGTTCTCTTTTGTTCAAGCTATCCAGTGCCGCATGTACTAGAGATCAAACAATAAACTGCCTACAGAGTAAATCCAAAGTCAAGTCCAAAACAACCAAATACCTGGCAGAGGGTAACTGAGGAGGCAGGCATGGAAATGAGCTCAACAAAATGAGAGGTAATGAAAATCAGCAGGGGAAAATAAAAAGACATTAAGGATGTAAGTTGTAATGGAAAAATTGTTGAAGAAGTAGATGCTTTCAAATATCTAGGAAGTAAGCTAATCACAAAATGAAACATCAAGGAAGAAATTTCGGAGGGGATAGAAAAATGCTCAAAATTTTATTATTGTACATCAGACACAATTCCCTAATTGGAAAATCCTGCCAAAGCAAAAGATCATGATACACAAATCATATTATCTACCAATTTTGACCGATGGATCAGAATGTTGGACTTGGGCAAAGAAGGAACTGAGTAGAATACAAGTGATAAAGATACCGTTTCTCTGAGGGATCGTGGGTAAGATGAGAAGGGGCAGGATAAAAAATGAAATAATACAAAACACACTTCTGATCAACCCTCTAACAGAACTTATGGAGAAAAATAGGCTAAAATGGTTCGGCCAAGTTAAAGGAATGGGAAAATAAAGGCTACCAAGAAAAGTTCTGGAATAGACAGAATCTGGAAAAAGATCAATCGGCAGACTTTAAACAAGTTGGAGACACCAGAATGAAATGGATCAGAGAGAACTACAATGGAAGGAAATGCTTAACAGCAGAAAAGAGAAGACTGAAATAGTCTTTGTGAACAACTTAGAAAAGCAGAAATGTTTCAGGAAGAAGAAGAAGAAGAAGAAGAAGATGATGATGATGATGATGATGATAAAGGTAAATATATGGGAATAATAATGTGATGGGTTGAGGGGATATACAGTGAAACAAGTACACAGGCTCAGTTGTAAGTGAAGCGTATGGCATGAGTCAATTTACTTAGGCCTATAGGATACCACAAAACTAACTGAAATTCACCCACACATGAAAATGGTTACAAAATACTTTAGATTCATACACTTGGATTACAGATCAAGTGTGTTGCCCTCTAACAGCACACATTAAACAGTACAAAGACAGGCAGTGAAAATCACGACGTACTCTTTGGACTCAATAGCAAGTGTAACAGAATGATAAAAAAATCTCAACTGATAGACACCCAAGCCACTCTTCCCTCACAAAACCCTACTTAGAAATACAGTAAATAAGTCTCAGTGGGCAAATTGTGAATACTTTTCAGCCATCTATGTATTACTCCCTGAGAGCAAATGAAGATGAAATCTTTACAGCTGCGCATATACAAAAATTTGTTCTTTTCATGCTTCATTCCTGCATGGAACGAGAAGATACTGTAATATATTGTACAGAAAGTGAACTGCAGAAAACAGATGTAAATCTAAAGTCGGCACTGATATCATGATCTTTCATGCACTTATGTGAAACTGGCATAGCTATTTTCAAGGACATCTACATACAGATGCTCTTACAACAGAACAAAAGGTACAGCTTACTGACAAAATAAGACTAAAGAACTCAGCAATTAAATTAATAAATAATGTTGTTCTAACATTCATATGCAGATTACTTCATTTAGATGTTGCTCAATTCTTAGATAAGTGTCACAAAAACATCACATTTGCTTCAAGTTACAACCTCAAAAAGGGATGAAATCTTTTCACAAAATCTACTTGAAAAGAACACAGTAAAGTATTCGTAAATGAATATTACATGATTCATAATCTGCATCACAAATACATGTGATACCCTGATAAGTAATATCCTACATTTAGTTTTGTTTGTCTCTCTCATTTTAGTCACACATACTACTGCATTCAACTATCTCTTACAACAATCAAACTCACTACATGATTCTTGTTGCATAGAAATCTACAAAGTAGCTTTCTACTTCAAATATCACATTGTTTTCTATTAGAATATTACACGTGGAACAACAGTATATTTGAGAACAAACCTGTTGAAGACATTTTTTAGTATCTCCTGCGACTGCCGGGGATCATCATTCAAGCTATTATCATCCAGGAGAAGTGGTGGATTGCTGCTACCATGGTCATGTAGTGATTCCAGACTCCGGTATCCTAGCACCACTGCTTCGTCATATACTCTCAGTGATGATGATCTAGGGGGAAACAAGAAATTAAAAGGTCTAGATCAAGTGCAAATTAAAGCTCACACAGTCAATGGAGAAATGGATTATAATAATAAAAATTATACAAAACTGTTAAGTGGCTAAGCATAACATTGTGTTCTATGCGAGCGACAGTTCTTAAATCCATTATGTCCTCACAAAGTTTAGGAACCAATTTAACCAGAGTGACCACTTGCAACTAGTGACACATGTGGTAACATACATATTTAAGAAAATCATATTTTCATCTGTCTGGGAAATTACACTAACTTATGGATACACTACACATATAACATACCACAGGACCACCCAGAACCCAGCAAACAAGATTTCCACAATATTTGAATACTGGAGTGGAGAAAAAAGGGAATGTCCTCTTGATCTTTTTATCTGTCATGAAATAATATCATGTTAAGGTAATCAATTCATGTGTACAATTGTATATTGCAAATTTCACCTGAAACTTGAAAAATTTGTGTGAATCAAGAAAACTGGGAGTATTTTGATTTTATATACATGCACATGATGTAAACTTTCAACCATTAAATGTTTTAGTCATATGTGACTTGCATAATCCTTTTGTTTATTGAAAAACAATTTTTTTTTGTAAATATTGAATGTGTATCTGATGCACACTACAAAAAGGATCAAGTTTTGAGACATTTGATTTCCCTTATTATACTTGTGGATCACGGAAAGATAATTTCAACACATTTTTCACACATTGCTTCTTCAGTGTACTGTTCTCTTTTTGTTTATGAACAATTTGAACAAATTTTATCGGCCACATTTAAAAATAAACTAGCAAAAATATCTGCTGGACATCTATTTTTTATTAATAATGTCTCATTCACTTTAACAGAGAAAATGTCATCTCCTGGGGCTGTTAACTTTATTTACTAATTTTATTTTGTTAACTTAGCTGAAAATTTCAGATCTGTTGAGGCGTGAATCAGCGATCTTGCCACAGTGGTAAGTTTTGCAGGTAACTGTACTAAAGAGCCACCTCATCAGTGTGATATCTGCAGAGGGGCCAGACTAACATACAATTCCTGAAGAGGAGCAGCAGTCATTTCTACAGTTACAGCAGCAGAAGTATAGGAGACTGACTGATCTGGCCTTGTTAACATTAGTACTCTGTGTGGCTGAAAGCAAGGGAAACGACAGCTGACATGCTTCTCAAGGACATACATAAATACTCTGTGTTTTAATGGTGGTGGTATCCTATTGGCTAAAATACTTCAGAGGTAAAATGGTTCTCAATTTTGGTCTCCAAGCATGGACTGCTTAGTACATAGTTCTCATCAGAAAAATCAGATCTTGTGTTCTACATAACAGTGCATAGAATATTAGTTCCTTTATCAGAAAGGTACTTTGGAGAAACTGGCATGTGAATTAGATAGTTTGAAGATAGATACAGTGGGAATTAACAACATGGGTCAATGGGAAGAACATGGTTTCAGGTCAGGTGAGTACAAGGTTATCAACATAAAATCAAATAGGGGTAATGCAGAAGTAAGTCTAACGATGAATAAGACAATACGAATATGGATGAGCTACTGTAAACAGCATAATGGACGCATTATCCTATGGAAGACAGACAGGAAGTCAACACCCACCACAGGTATATATGCTAACTACCTCACCAGATGATAAACTCATTGAAAACAGTGTACGATGAGAGAAAATAAATTATTCAGCATGTTAAGGGAAAAAATTTAACTGTGATGGAAATTGGAACTTGGAAAAATAGTAAGAGAACATGAACTGGGAAAAAAGAAAGGGAAGACACCTGGTAAAATTTTGTACAGAGAACAACTTTATCATTGTTTGCTTAACCTTTAGTTTGAGAATTGTGAAATATGGTTGTATATGAAGATCTCAGAAGGTTTTACATAGCAAGACAAAAATTTAGCAATCAGATTTTAAACAACAAAACATTTCTGGGAGCAGATGTGGGCTCGGACTATAATTTATTAGTTATGAAATGCAGATTAAAACTGAAGAAATTGTAGAAATGTAGGAAATTAAGGACATAAAACCTGGACAGGTTGATAAACCAGAGGTGGTTGAGAGCATCAAAAGGAGTATTAGGCAATGATGATTACAAAAGGCAAAATAAATACAATGCTAGATGAAAGGGGAGTTTTGAGAAATGAAACAGTGAAAGTATCAGAGGATATTGCAAATTTAACCCTTCAAGGAAAAAAATGACGATGTGGACAGCGCTACACTGCAGTGGTTTAATGAGATGCGTGCACAGAATGTACCAATTAATGGTGCGTTGATATGGCAAAAAGCCTTAGATTTCACTAAGTTGCTCGATGATTCTAATTTTAAGGCAAGTAACAGATGGTTGCAAAGATTTACGGGCAGGAGAAGAAAAATCAGCACCTACAGGTGATGCAGAATTTTGGAGGAAAAACACCATGTGTTAACTGTTAGAAAAATAGTCCTGAAAACTTGTACAACGCAGATGAGATGGGATTGTTTTATCAACTGATGCCAGAGAAGACGATGGCCTTTAGAGGAGAAAAGTGAAAAGGAGGGAAACAGTATAAAGTACGCCTAACTGTTCTTCTCTGCAGCAACGCATCAGGGACACTTAAATTAACTAGTGATCGGACAATCAGCAAACCCACAGTGCTTCAAAAATGTAAGAAGCTTACCAGGTAAGAGGATGCATACATTTTACTTTAACTTCCTTTAATTTATAAGTTAATTCAGTACAGTATAGCTACAGCTGTAATGTTTTGCTATAGTCATATTGTAAATGTGATTTCTTTTATTGCAGTCAAATACAAGGCAAATCGGAAAGCATGGATTATGTCAATTTTTGCTTGATAAAGAGATGTCAATGAAGAATACGAAAATTTCATTGTCAGTCGATAATTGCAATGCGCATAACAACATGCTAGCATTGAAGAACGTTGAACCATGCAACTTCCTCCCAAACTGTACTTTGATTTTTCAGCCACCAGATATGGGGATAACTTAGAACTTTAAGACAAAATACCGTTCACAATTAGTTCAACACGTGATCACAAACATTGAAAGAAAGGTGAGCGATCAATTCAGTTTCAATGTGAAGCAGGCTTGTGACATGATGGCTAGTTCCTGGAACAGTGTACAGCCAAACATGATTGTGAACTGCCGGAAAAATGCAAGAATTTCCGAAAGTGAAGATGTTAGTGAGAATGTTGTGGTGGATGAAATAATGCAGGATAATATTAAAAGTGATCTGGAGATTTATTCAGTAGTTACTGGTGAAACCATAGATGCTTCAGTAGTTGCATACTCATCAGCGGACAATGAGGCATTGGTGTTTGAAGCATACACCGACGGATCTGTCATTGAGGAGTTAAAGGGTAATTCACCTACTGAAGATTCTGAAGATGACAGTGATGTGATAAGTGTGAATCCCCCACCTCTGATGGAGCTAATAGGTCAGTTGGAAACCATTTAGCAAGTAACATCTTCAATCCCCAGTGTTTAAGTGCAGCAATTGATTGTGTTCGAACAGATAAAGACAATGTTCACAAGAGAATCTTTAAGAAAAAAGAAACAAAGGAAAACAAGTGAATTTTTCTGTACACATAAGTAAGATATTCTACAGGTACATTATTAATAAATGAAGTGAACAAAATGTGTTTCATTATTTGTCTTATAATGTTATTTTTCATCTGAAAATTACTACAGTAATGTACTTCTCAGCTCCGGGTCCTTGCTCCAAGTCATGATAACAAAACCTCATTATAACAATAAACCTGGTACAAAAATTTAATTTTCACTGTCCCATGAAATTTGTTATATTGAGATTTGACTGTACTACCAAAACATTAGTTTAATGAGTGTTGATGACAAAATACTAACACAGATTATTATAGAAGAATGGAGCAACTGGTAGAAGCACAGCTGGGAGATGATCAGTTTAGTTTCCAAAACTGTGTAGGAAGATGCAAAGTAATACTGATATTATGGGTTACCTTAGGAAATAAGCTAAAATAGACAAAACCACATTTACAGCATATTGCTTAGAAAAGTTTTGGAAAATGCTGGCTGGAATACACAGTCTCAAATATTGAAATAAATAATGATAAAATACTGGGAGTGACAGGTTAGTTACAATCTGTGCAGAAACCAGACTACACATAGACATGTCAGGCATGGGGTCTAGTGTAGCAGGGGATACAACCCGTCGGCTTTGGACAATGACGTCACAAGTCGCCAGAGAGCAGTTTACCATTTTCGCTTTTGCTGTTATGTTTCAGTTTCGTTTTTTTACTGATTGCTTAATAAAGTGGATCTGTTTATTCTATCTCGTGAGATTTTTTTTTAAAAAGCCAAAAAACACTTATCAGCCACTGAAGGGAGCTACAACACTAAGAAGAATCGCTTCTCGATTGGCCACTTGTGACGTCTTTGTCCAAAGCCGACGGGTTGTATCCCCTGCTGCACTAGTCCCCAGGCATGTACGGGAAGCCAGAGATGAGAAGGGAATGAGCAGGGCTGTAATCTATCTTCCATGTTATTCAGTCTGTACACACAGAAAGCAATAAAGGAAATCAAGGTGAAATTTGGAAAAGGAAAGTTACTACAGAAGAAATAAAAACTTTACAGTTTGCTGACAGCAAAGACAACAAAGGGCTTGGTTGATTATTTTAACTGAATGCACAGTGTCTTGAAAAGGGGTTAAAAGATGAACATCAACAAAAGAAAAGAAAGTTAGTGAAGTGTAGTTGAACTAAATCTTGTAATACTGAGGGATTTACATTTGGAAGAGACACTAAAAGTAGTCTATGAGTTCTGATATTTGGGCAGCAAAATAACCAATAATGACCACAGTAAAGTGGATCTAAAATGCAAACTGACAATTGCTAAATGCATTTCTGAAAAATAGAAATTTGTTAACGTAAGATATCAATTTAAGTGTTGGAAAATCTATGACTGAATCTATGACATCATTCCATCTCATATCCACACAAGCTGTTACACTCAGACATTTTTATGAGTTGGATAACACATCATATAATAAACTTTTTGCATATCTAAAATGTTTAAAAAGAGCTGCTTTGAAGTGGCACTGAAGGAGTTTCTTAACCAACATGTGTATTTATAATTTCAAATGATGCTTGGGGCCTACCAGAGGAATAGCTTATTTGTACTGGAAGTAATGAATTATATTGTATCATATGTTTGCAGTCTAAAACAAATCCTGCACTTGTCTCTGGAGAATTAATATAGAGACTAAGCAGTGTGCCAAATAATTAAGTTGTTCCTAAGCTAAGCTAAAATATTATTGTTAATTCTTTACAAATCGAAGGGCAGGGCTAAACGTATCCAATACCCAGCTCTTTGCTGACTTGCTCATTGTTCTAATTGGTGAATACAACTCCTGTTATGATGTAACATCTTCTTATTGATCGCCAATTCCTCCTACACCACTGATGACTTTATTAGCAATACTGACTGACTTACTCTGTCGCATTACATTAATGATAAGTAAGTACAATTTCCATGCAGTGATGTGATTTGTGTAAGCATAGTTTTTGTTTTGTTTCTGACAGACTTCTCCTGGAATAGCATTATACGTTTCAGTATACATACATTTAAATGTTCATGGTAAGGTTCTTAAGTAAAGAAGTGAAAAATGTGTCACTTTTTACATTTCAACTGTTTCACAGAAGATCTGTGATACGAAGATAAGTTTATCAGCTAAATTGTAAAAATGTATTATAAATTCTTGCTTCCCTGACATGCACCATGTCATCAGCAATTTCCTTGCTATAGCACCATAGAATGAACAGTGTTTCTAACCTAATTAGGCATTCTATTTAATTCCTCAGTGGATAAATGTTACAGTCACATCAACTGCCACCCATTACTGTTCTCACGGCAGAGATTTTCTTGGGAGTCTATTATACCATGGAGTTGTCATACAATTATCATCCAATTTTTAACTCAGAAATGGGCTATATTTAATTCCTTGTATGGGAAGGATCAGGATGCTTCAATTCTATGCATGAGTAACAAGCTAAATATGTTTTGCTGGATGAGTGTATATTTATCTCATTACTGATGTGCATATAATGGATCTTAAGGATAACATTAAATAGTAAACTCAAAACTAAAGAAACATTAGAAAAACACACTAAAATCACTGTTGGTTTTCCACTGTTATAGCGCCTGTAATGCTCTACCAGTTACTAACCTCAAAGAAATTGGAGCAGCGAAAGCTAAGACTACCAGACCTGTATATAACACACATGGAACAAGAACTGCAAATCTTTTACACTGGCAACAACTGCTTTTAAGTTGGTGATTTTCTCTGTTCATGCTGATCAAGGCAAGGGGTGCCTGTAACGCAAATGTCTCTCGATAAATTGACTTTGTCCTGCAGTTCTAACCTCTTATTCAAAAGTGTTTTTCTAATAGTATGATGTGACCGATAATGATTTTCAAATGTCCCCGCCTTTATTTTTGTAATCACTTGCGACGAAACGAAAGGCATGAGGTCGCTGGGCTCTTTACCCTTTTCTGCATTTTTTCACTTTACGAAATTGACATTTTCACAATTTACGCACTGCACGTTAACTAACACGGTAGGCATTGTGTCTTGCTTTAGTACTAAGCATCTCCGAAGCGTCATTGTTCTCGTATTGTGTCGAGGCGAAAATCAAACGCATACGAATGTTACCAAAGCGCACGTTTTCACGAATTCTACAGCCTTACGCTGCTGTTTTAAGCTTCGAAAGTGCTGGAATGCCACAGAGGATACGCATAATTCTGACAGAACAACGTTAATTGTTGACAGCTGATTTTATGTAGTAACCATGAATCTTGCATCCTTCAATGTTGGAGCTGCAGGTGTTGGGTTATTGTCAATAGAATTCAACACAGCGCCACACAGTTCTCGCTGCAAGAGCCAATCATAATGTCAACGCGAGAGCGGGAAATACAAACTGTATGCGCAGTATTCGCGCATGGACTAAGTATTTGCGCATAAGGTTACAGTTACGTTTGTAAACGTAATAATAAATAAATGTGTAGCTATTGCCAACGGATCGGAGACTCGTAAAGCCGATCGCATTGCAATTTCATTATGCATTTCCGAATACATCTATGGATGAATATACTACACACGACATTCAATGACAGAGATGCAAACAATTTATAAATTGTGCTTGTGAATTCTCGTTTATCCAGTGCCATTACAAGCAGTGATCAAGAGTTCAATGAGTAAACGCATTAAAGGACACAAAAATTTGAAACTTTCAAACGACATATTTTTAAATAGTTAGCACGGCATTACATTGCAGAAGCAAAAAACATTCAGATAGAAAAAAAAACTGACATTGACGCAAATCAAGTACATACAAAATAATATGTAATGAAAAACATAAATTGCTACAAAATAATATTGATTGACTTCCTCAATATTTATAGTACAGAACCAAATAAGCGATGATTTGGTCGAGAAAAACTGTACCCAAGCTGGAGAAAACTAATTTGTGCAATCACTGACCATAATTAAATAGTTTTGATGCTTAACTGTAAAAAATATTAATTGTGACAAATTAAAATCTGAAATTCAATGTGGCACAATGTATTATATTTCTAAATGTGACTAAAGGTCAGCTTCTAAAACAACAAACGTCTCTGTAGCAGTACCTTAGGTGAATTCCTTCTTAAAACATAATGGACATTCATATCAAACATTCCTCTTGGCCCAACATAATTATAACTTAAATTAAGTAGAGAGCCATGGAAGCGTACTGTAATGTTGTAATTATAGATCTCCATAATATTTTTGTTACAACAGCAATTTCGTGTGGGCATGAGGTTCAGTACATGCTATGACTCAACTAGCTTTAGTCTAGATGTCGCCAAGGATTTCCCTGTTGTGGAGACTAGGGACAGAAGTGTGAAGACAACACAAGGAGTCCACAAATATCCTGACAAGACAGAGAAAAAAGGTATAAGTTAAGGCTGGTTGTAATCAGTGGGTTAAAAAGATGAAAAAAGTCCTTCCTGCTAGACAGTAGTTGTGGGATGGGAACATCTAAGCTAGTACAGAACTCTCTGGGTAGGAAGCATCACACAACTAGCATTTTTAAGCCAAATGCTAGACTCAGTGACTGGGGAGATATTTTGGTAAATATAGTCATTTAGTCATTACTGGGGGTGCCAGGATGACCTTAGGCATATCACTTGCAATGCTCCTCACACTAATTAAAGATTATGTCAGTTCTTGATAGAGCTAACAAGCCCTAGAGGAAATGTGTTGTTAGTGTAAATGCAGTGCTTCAGGAGCCCGTCAGCATACTGGAGTGATGCCATATGGGTGTGGTTCATGTGCTGCCTCTAATACATTTGCACCAAACATGGAATGTTTCACATCTGAACTTCTCCAGTACAAAATTATTTCCATAATTAATTTTCAGAAGCTTTCATTGTACCCAGAGCATTGTCACATCCAATCCCAGTGATTTTCAAAATTTCACGAGGTCTTTTTTATAGTGAATGATTATGAAAGACAGAGCTCTCACACAACTACAGACACAGTTGCAACAAACAGAGGAGAAACAAATAATTACCAGCTCAGATGGCACAAAGAACCATTGCAAATTTGGATTTTCTCATGAAAACATAAGAAGTGAGTTGTGAGGTAGACTGGAATGAGGGTTTTTTTGGGTGGGATGGATTGAGGGAGAAAAGGTGCAGGGAAGAGAGAGATGAAGAGGGCTGGTTGTTGGTTCAGAGGGAGGCAGCAGCTGTCCAGAACGGGAATGCAGGAGGAAGAGGCTGCAGGTGTATACGATAGACATACAACACACAGGCTTGGAGCCAATGACTTCATGCAGCGCAATGACGTAGAAGAATGGATTGAGCTGAGTGCAGGACAGAGGGAGGCAGACTGTTGGATAGAGAGTGTGAGTGAATGGGTTAGTGGAGATTGAGGTTAGGAGGATTAGAGGAGCAAGAGATATATTGCAAGGACAACTGCCATGCATGTATTTCAGAAAAGCTGGTGCTTGGGGAAGGATCCAGGTGGCACAGATTATGAAGCAGCCATTGAACTCAAGCGTGTTGTGCTTAGCAGTGTGTTCTGCCACTGGCTGATCAACTTTGCTCTTTGCCACATTTTTGCAATCACCAAACCTCTGATGGGACAGAGTAAGCTTGTGACAGGACTGGAGTCAGATGTGCTGATTGGGTAAATTGGGCAGGTCTTGCACCTGGGTCTTCCACAGGGATATGACCGCTTTGCTGGGGTTGGGAGTGGGAGTGGTATGGGGATGGACCAGGATGTTGTACAGGTTGGGAGAGGTATGAAGATCATAGGTAGGGTGTCCCTCATTTCCAGTCACGATGATCTATGCTCAGAGTCCTGGCAAAGGACATGGTTCAGTTGCTCCAGTCAGGGATGATGATGAAGGAGGTGCTCCTTTGCAGCTGGTTCTTGTGGGTAGTCGGAAGATTAGGAGGGTGTGAGGATATACTGTGAGAAGTCTGCTTGTGGGATTTGTTATGGGGATACCGCCAGCCTCTGTGAGGCTTTGTGAGACCTTCAGCGTACAGGGTAAGGGAATTCTCATCAATGCCATACACATATAGCCAGACGATATAAGAGTAATTTTTTTGTGTGGAAGGAATGACAGCTGTCAAATGCAGATACTGTTGATGGCTAGTGGGTTTCATATCGCCGCAAAAGAAACTGAGTAGCACAGTTGCTGTGATGTAGTGGTTATGATACTAGACTGTTGAATGAGGGATTGTGAGTTCAAAACTCACCTGACCTATAAAATTTTAATTTACATTTTTGGTTCTAGTACATTCTAGAAGTATCCACAAATGTTAAGAATCATTGTACTGGTATTTTCTGTAACTGTATGTATACTGCATGTGTTCAGGCCAGAGGCAGTTCGCTCCATGCTCTTGTATGTGCAAGTTCTCAATAAGCCTTCATTAAGTGAAGTTAGTGTTCGTCATTCATCTAATTACACCTTCTTCTATGTGACACTATTCTGGTGGGAACGCTGGGTATTGGAACTTGTGATACCGCACATTATCGATGACACAGTGGCTCCCATCAGGCCGTGACAGAGCCGCCATTTACGTGGCGAGAAACCCAATTTCGAGCCGTAAACAACAGATCGCAATCTATTGGAGATAGAAGAAGAAGAGGACATTATGATGACAGCAACTGTGTGCCACCACATGAGACATCCTTCCAGGTTCTCTGGTGACAATGGCCAAGATCCAAACAAGTGGCTGAAGGTATATGAGCATATAGCCAAATTTAACAAATGGGATGGCACCGTGTGTTTGGCTAACGTATTTTTCTACTTGGAGGGCACTGCCAAGCAGTGGTATGAGAACAATGAGGAGAAGTTCACAAGCTGGGAAGTATTCCACGTGGAACGGTGCAAGTATTTCGACGACACACAACGACAAAAGTGCAAGACTGAAGATAAATTAAAGTGCAGGGCACAGCATCCAGGAGAAACTGCAGCGTCCTACTTTCAAGATGTCTTGGGGCTGTCTAAAATAGTGGATCCTAGAATGAAGGAGGAGATAAGGTTGCACATCTCATGAAGGGTGCTCCTGAGGACATGTACTCCTGAAGGAGGCTTTGACAGCAGACAACTTCATACAACGGTGCCAGTATATCGAGACAATGCATCAGAGAAGAATTACATGCAAGAAGTTTGAGTGGCTCCCAAATGTTGTATTGATGTCTGTGATGGAGGAAGGAACTGATTTCAAAAGTGTTCTTCGTCAGATAGTGAGAGAGGAAGTTCAGAAGGCACTTGGCTTCCAAGGCGAGCAAAAAACCAAGATGCTTCAAGAGGTCATAAGGGAGGAAGTGGAACAGACATTGAACCCAATCTCATGTCCTTCATTTCCCTTTAAAATGGTGAAAAAGTCGAGACCCAGGTGAAGCTACATTCTTACAATGCCGCACAAGGAACCTGTTTGGGCACCAAGGAAGACTGACATCTGGAGGACCCAGGATAACCAACCAGTATGTTTCCACTGCAGATTACCAGGACATGTGGTGCAGTATTGTCGAGAAAGGTGGCAGATATTTGATGACGCCCACACCAGAAGACAGCAGACTGATCTTAGCTGACGCCAACTCCGGGACGACGAAGATGAACAAGAAGATGTGGGTGCAGGATGACATAGGTCACCATTGCCGCAAGCTAGCCGCTGGAGAGGATGCTCCCAAACATGCTGATCAAGGTCTCCATAGCCGTTTAGAAGCTCCAGCCGATCACCTAGCCACCACAACCTGGAAAATTAAAGGGTGAGACTTTCCTTGGAGGTGAGGCCACTGAAGATAAAAATCCTCTGCCATCAATCACTACAAAAATGATAGGAAACTACATCAATATCCTCATGGATGGTTGCCAGCCCAAACTCTTGTGGACTCTGGAGCATCATTTTGGCGAAGTACCATCACTAGTTGCAAAAAAACATATTTGTCGACAGCAAAACATCTCTGCTGAAGCTGGCTAATGGGAAATATGTAAAACCAACAGGAAGATGTGTCATTCGTGTGGGTATAAGTGGCCATACACAGCCCTTAGAATTCATTGTCTTACAAGAGTGTAGTCATGACGTCATTCTCGGATGGGACTTTTTGAAAGCTTCTCAGGCAATTATAGATTGTGGTCGCTCAAAGATTATGCTAGACAAGATGAGATACTGTGGACAGGAAGACGTGCATCCAAGTGTGTGGAGACTATGTGTGCTGGATGAAGTGATCATTTCTGCAGTCAGCACTAGAAAGGTAACTGTCATGTGTCATGCCATACATCAACCCATGGATCTTGTAGTTGAATGTAAGAGAAGCATACCACTGAAGAATAACTTGGTCATCCCAGCCTCTGTTGTCTCGGTTAAGAACGGATTTGGTGAATTGCGGATAGTTAACTGTCGCCGAGAACGGCAGATCATTCCAAGATGCATGTGCATAGCAAATGCTGAGCCATTAATTGCTGAGAAGCTGAGCATCATAGAAACCTCCCATGACGAGTCTGTGGGCAAAATTGGCACTACCACTATGAGATAAGATCTTCTAGCTCAACTATCACCAGATCTCACTAAGGAACAACAGAAGAAGCTACTTGCCATTCTTCAAGAGTTCTCTGAATGTTTCAATCTACAGGTGAAGAGCAAATTAGACAAATCAATGTTGAAGCACCAGATTAGTACTGGAGATCATCAACCAATAAGCCAGACAGCATACCATGTGTCAGCAATGGAATGTTGAATAATTCATGACGAGATAGGGAAAATGATGAAGAATGACATCATTCGACCTTTGCAGAGTCCATGGTCATCACCAGTGGTTCTCGTCAAGAAGAAGGATGGCAGTTGGCGCTTTTGTGTTGATTTTAGCAAGCTTAATAAGATAACTAAAAAGGATGTTTACCCCCTTCCGCAAACTGACAATACACTAGATTGTCTGAAGGGGGCTAAGTTTTTCTCAACCATGGACATGTACTCGGGATACTGGCAAATTGAAGTAGATGAAGCTGATTGTGAGAAAACTGCATTCATCACCCCTGAGGGCCTGTATAAATTTAAAGTAATGCCGTTCGGTTTGTGTAATGTACCAGCAACTTTTGAACGGATGATGGATAATCTTTTAAGTCACCTGAAGTGGACAATGTATCTTTGTTATTTAGATGACATTATAGTGTTCTCAGAGACATTTGATGAACACGTAAAAAGACTGAGACCCATTCTTGAGTGTCTCCAACACGGCGGACTGAAACTTAATCCAAGAAAGTGTCTCTTTGGAGCAAAAGGAATCAAAATACTTCGACACCTTGTGTCAAATGTAGGTGTGCGGCCAGACCCAGAAAAGGTGATATCTGTAACGGAATTTCCTTTTCCTAAAAGTATTAGAGATGTGAGAAGCTTCTTTGGATTATGTTCTTATTACTGTTGTTTTATCAAAGACCTTTGTATCAAAGCCAGACCATTCCAAGAGTTGTTAAACGCCAATGCTAAATTTATCTGGGGCGGTGCTCAACAAGATTCTTTCGATGTGCTGTGAAAAGCTCTGACGACTGACCCTGTACTTGGCCTGTATGATGAGAGAGCACCTACAGAACTACACACATATGCCAATGGGTATGGGATTGTGCTGTTCTGGTGCAAATTTAGGATGGAAAAGAGAAGGTTATATAGCCCATGCTTCTAGGAAACTTACAAAAGCCGAGAGAAACTACTCAACTACAGAAACAGAATGTCTTGCTGTGGTCTGGGCCATGTGCAAATTTCGATAGTATCTCTGTGGAAGGCCATTCATAGTTGTTACAGGCCATCATTCACTTTGTTGGTTGACACCAGGATGCCAACTGTCTCTCAAGAAACACTGTGCAAGACCATCAAGACCTTGATGAAGATAGTGACTGTCGTGCTGCGTGCCAGGATCTCTCTGCTGTGCAGAAGAAGGACACCAAGATATCTCAAATTATTCTTGCCTTAAATCGGTCACAGGATGTGAAAGGACAATTTAAAGTAGTTAATGGATTACTTTGCAAGAAAAAATTTGCTCCGTTTGGAAAGAGGTGGCTACCAGTGACTCCTAAACACACGCACTTAGATGTTCTACAGAAATTCCATGACACACCTGAGGCCGGACATTTAGGATTTATTAAGACATATGATAGGATCCTCAAGATATTTTTCTGGCCAGGTTTATTTAGGAGTGCCCGTCACTATGTGTCACACTGTCGAGAGTGCCAGAGGAGAAAGGCAGTTCCTCAGAAACTACCTGGCTGACTCGTACCAATTCCACCAGCCGTAATGCCTTTCCAGCAAGTTGGGATCGACCACCTCCAACTATTTCTAACATCTGCTAGTGGCAATAAATGGATTCTTGTTTGCACTGATTATCTGACATGCTATGTCATTACAAAAGCTGTGAAAACAGCTGAAGCATTTGAGGTGGCCAAATTCATCGTGGAAGACATTGTATTAAAACACGGTGCCCCATGGTTGTTAATTACAGCTTGAGGGGAAGTTTTTCAGTTGAATCTTGTGGCAGAGATAAACCATTGGTGCAACATTACTCATCACATGACGACTGCCTACCACCCGCAAACTAACAGGCTTACTGAATGCCTTAATAAGACCTTGGCTGATATGCTATCAGTGTTCATCAATTTTGAGCAGAGCAACTGGGATGAGGTGCTACATTTTGTGATGTTTGCCTACAACACCGCCAAACAAGACACCACAGGATTTACACCATTTTTCCTGGTGCATGGGCGTGAGGCAACTACAACGATGGACACTGTGTTTCCATTACATCCTGATGACGTGGACGATGACTACATTGGCCAGGTGTTAACCAGAGTTGAGGAAGCTTGGCAGTTAGCTCGGATCCACATGCTACAGGCTCAAGAAAACGGTGCCAAAGGTATGACACGAGCCACTGTCCTGTTTTCTACCAGCCTGTTGACCTTGTCTGGATCTTCACTCCTGTTCGGAAGATTGATCACTCTGAGAAGCTCCTCAGGCGCTACTTTGGACCTTACAAGGTTGTAAAACAGTTGTCTGATGTTACTGATAAAGTTGAAGCTTTCGACCCCGACATAATGTGACGAAAGATCAGAGGTACGGTCCATGTCCTTCAAATGAAGCCCTATAAGGATCCTGCAACCCTGGGTAAATTCGAAGTTCCAGTGACAGGCAACAATCGGAAAGGTGATGAAGAGTGTAGCAGCACAGGAAGTTCTAAGAAAATCACCACCAGGGGGAACATCAGTCATCGGGAGCGGAAGTATGCAGGACCGATGACTCGTTCCCAGACTAGGAGGATGTAACAGTGAAACGCTGTTCTCTTAAGGAGGGAGCAATGTCGCAGAAGTAGCTGAGTAGCACAGTCACTGTGGTGTAGTTGTTATGATACTAGACTGTTGCGTGGAGGGTCATGAGTTCAAAACTCACCTGAACGGTAAAATTTTAATCTCTATATTCGGTTTGAGTACATTCTAGAGGTATCCTCAAATGTCAAGAATCATTGTACTGGAATGTTCTGTACCTGTATATATACCACATGGTTCTGGCTGGAGGCAGTTCGCTTCGTGCTCTTGTATGAGCAAATACTTGCAGGCACAGTAGCTCAGTGTGTTCGGTCAGAGAGCTGGTTGGCCTCTGTAATAAAAAAACTGAGTGGAAGGATCAACCACCGAACTTGAACAGGATGTCTTGCAACGTCCGCAATGACCAAACACAACGATTTAAAAAAAAATGCTGAATAAACCTTCATTAAGTGAAGCTGGTGTTCATCATTCATCTAATTATACCTTCTTCTACGTGACAATATGAAGAGAAGTGGAAGTCAACGTCCAGAAAGGTGGCACACTGGGCTGTGGGCAACCAGATGATGATAATGGGAGAGAAGGTGTTAATGCTGTGGATGAACGAGGACAGGGTATCTTAACGTCGGCTGCAGATCATGAAGATATTATCAGTGAACCGAAACCATACAAAACGTTTGGGTTTTGGAAGATTAGGGAGGTTTCTTCTAGATGACCCATAAACAGATTGGTTTAGGATAGTGTCATGTGGGTGCCTGTTGACTGTACTGCAAATTTGTTTAGTTAGTTACACGTCCCATAGATCATTTGAATGATATATTTTATCAAAATGGTGTGGAACAAGTCACTTTATAGGATGTATATATGAGCAGTGTTAACATTAATGAACATATTATTTTTAGTACTTCTCATATAAAAATTCATTAATATAATAAAAGGAGCTGTCCAAGAGAAACAATTTTATGTTAGATTTAAAACTTGTTTTGCTACCTATCAGATGTTTTATGTTGTTGGACAAATGATTAAAAATGTATTTGCTGCATATTGAACTACTTTCTGAGCTACTGACAGTTTTAATAATGGTTAATAAAGGATATTTTCTTGTCTATTTTTGTAGGTATGGAATCACTACTCTTCTCAAACTGTGATGGTTCATTTATATCAAATTTCATTAGTGAATATACATATTGTGATGGTGCAGTAAAAAGCCTAACTCTTTGAATACATACCTACATCATGGCTGCAGGTAAACACCACATATTATTCTTACTCCTCACTTTTGTGCATTCAGTACTTTCTTTGTATATGATGAGTAACTCCAGGTAATTATTCTGTAAGACATTACTTAGTGAAAGTATGCAAAACATGTCAGGAGATTGATTTATTTGTTTCCAAGACTAGGACTTATACACAGAGCAAAGGTAGCTGAACTTAATTGTTTGAGAAGCTCAATAATATGTTTCTCCGTGTTCAACTTTTGTCAACACGAACATCAAAAAATTCGAGCCTTCTAACCTGGTTACTGACTCCTGTTCATGTGCTACATCAATTGTTGGTATGACTATTTGTTGTTCAGAACTGAATATATATGTTTCCTCAGAATTTAAATAACCACTTAATAATTCTTTGAAAATATCATTAACAATCTTTTTTCTCCTTTCTCTCTAATGTCAATTATTATAACACTGCTATCCCACAGAAAAATGATGTTGACCGATTTGAAAATTACCAAACTATCAATTTAATAAGTCACAGTTCCAAAATACTACCACAAATTCCTTACAGGCAAATAGAAAAACTGGTAGAAGCCAGCCTCATGGAAGATCAGTTTGGATTCCGTAGAAATGTTAGAACATGTGAGGCAATACTGACCCTATGACTTATCTTAGAAGATAGGTTAATAAAATGCAAACCTGCATTTCTAGCATTTATAGACATACAGAAAGCTTTTGACAATGTTGACTAGAATACTCTCTTTCAAATTCTGAAGGAGGCAGGGGTAAAACACAGGGAGCAAAAGGCTGTTTACAGTTTGGATAGGAACCAGATGGCAGTTATAAGAGTCGAGGGGCATGAAAGGGAAGCAATGGTTGAGAAGAGAGTGAGACAGTGTTGTAGCCTATCCCCAATGTTATTCAATCTGTACATTGAGCAAGCAATAAAGAAAACAAAAGAAAAATGTGGATTAGGAATTAAAATCCATGGAGAAGAAATAAAATCTCTGAGATTTGCCAATAACATTGTAATTCTGTCAGAGACAGCAAAGCAGCTGGAAGAGCAGCTGAATGGAATGGACAGTGTCTTGAACAGAGGATATAAGATGAACAATAAACAGTTTAGACAAGAAGAGAATAGAATCTTTCAAAATGTGGTGCTACAGAAGAATGCTGAAGATTAGATGGGTAGATCATGTAACTAATGAGGAGATACTGAATAGAATTGGGGAGAAGGTGAATTTGTGGCACAACTTGACTAGAAGAAGGGGTCAGTTTGTAGGACACCTTCTGAGGCATCGAGGGATCACCAATTTAGTACTGGAGGAAAGCGTGGAAGGTAAAAATCCTAGAGGGAGACCAAGAGATGAATACAGTCAGCAGATTCATAAGGATGTAGGTTGCAGTAGTTATTCAGAGATGAAAAGGCTTGCACAGGATAGAGTAGCATGGAGAGCTGCATCAAACCAGTCTCTGGACTGAAGATCACTACAACATCATCATCTGTAGGAAGTACCTGCTCTGCTTTATGAGTGTTAAGAGGAAGATCTTTCACATATATAAGGAACAGGAGTGGACTGAAAATTGTACCCCATGGGAGTCCATTTGTGATTTCTTCCTAGTCACTAAAATTTTCTCTTTTTCTGTCAATGTTTGAATTATTCAGTACATATTTTTGCGTTCTGTTTGTTAAGTATGATTCAAACCACTTATTTGTAAAGCCATCAAGTCCATAAAACTTAAGTTTTATGAAAAACATGATCTATGCAGTTAGATAGCTTGGAAAGACCACAAAAAATTCAATATAATGATATTTGTTGCTTAAGATTTGTAACATTTGATGATAAATGTGTAACTAGCATTCTCAGTTGAGCAACTGTTCTGGAATTCATCAGTGTTATGCTAAGTAAATTGTTTCTAGTTAAACATGAAACTACTCTTGAGCATATTACTTTTTCAAATATCTGGAAAAAGGTAGCTGGGAGGAAACTGGATAATAATTATTTAAATCTTTCTTGTCATCTTTCTTATAAAGAAGTTTCACAGTTGTGTATTTTAATCTGTCTGTGCCAGTGATACATTACATAGAAGACCATTACTTACTAAGTTACAACAAATTTTCAGAATTCTGTTTGCAATTCCATCAGAACACTATGAGATATTGTTTTTTTTAAATTTTTATAATTCCAGTAATATCAGGGAAGGATGTTGGCATTCCCTCAAAGGATAAGTAGATATTTGTGAGGGTGTAATTGATTAAGTGTATAACAAATAAAATGATAATTGGAACCCCTCTATTGCCCATCAAACTCATCTCCTCAGGTAACCAATAACTTCAGAGAAAACCTCAGTTCACTTGCACATAAGTTCCCAAGTCATGCTGTAATCATAGGTGGAGACTTTAATTATCCAGCAATTAATTGGGAAAATTACCATTTTGTTAGTAGTGGGCATGATAAGACATCCTGTGAAACTTTACTAAATGCGTTCTCTGAAAACTACCTGTAACACATAGATAGGAACACCACTCATGATGGAAATATATTGGATCTAATGGCAACAAGTAGACCTGACCTCTTTGAGGATGTCCACATCAAAACTGGTATCAGTGACCATGACGCCGTCGTGGCAACAACGATTACCAAGGTACAAAAGACAACTAAAACAAGCAGAAAGCAATATATGTTAATTACATTAGATAAAAAATCAGTAATGTCTTATCTCAATGAGGAACTTGAAACTTTCGGCACAGGTCAAGAGCACGTAGAGGAACTCTGGCTCAAGCCAGAATAGGTATGTCCCCAATGGAATAGTTCATAATGTAAGGGAACCTCAATGGTGTACAGTCACTATAAAGAAACTTCTAAAGAAACAGGGTTTACTGCATAACAGATGTAAAATGAAGTTTAGGGCTACAGATAGAGAGATGCTGAATGAGACACATTTGGCTGTCTAGAGAGCGATGCATGATGCCTTCAATGACTACCATAGCAGAATACTGTCAAATGACATTTCACAAAATGCAAAGAAACTCTGGTCATTTGTAAAGCTATTAGTCAGAAAAAGTTAGTATCCAGTCCCTAACAAAAGAGACAGGAACTGAAACTAAGGGTAGCAAAGCAAAATCTGAAATGCTTAACTCCATTTTCAAATGTTCCTTTACAAAGGAAAACCCAGAAGAATTGCTCCAATTTAATCCTCAAACCACTGAAAAAATGAGTGAAATAAGTATTAGTGTCAGTGGTGTTCAGAAACATCTGAAATCTTTAAAGTTGAACAACACTCCAGCTTTGATGGAATCCCTGTGAGATTCTATATTGAATTTGCAGCTGATTTAGCCCCTCTTCTAACTTCAATCTGTTGTAGATCCCTCAAACAAAGGCCATGCCCAGTTCTTGGAAAAAACTCAGGTCACACCTGTCTACAAGAAGGTTAATAGAAGCGATCCACAAAACCACTGTCCAATATCCTTGACATCGATTTGTTGTAGAATATTAGAATATATTCTGAGCTCAAACATAATGAGGTATCTTGAACAGAATGACCTCCTCAAAGCCAACCAACATGGTTTCTGAATACATCAGTCATGTAAAACCCAAATCACTTTTTTGTCACATGACATACTGAAAGCTTTGGATCAAGGCACCCACGTAAATTCAGTGCTTCTTGATTTCTGAAAAGCAATTGATGCAGTACTGCACCTATGCTTATTGTCAAAAGTATGATCATATGGGGTATCAAGTGAAGTTTGTGACTGGATTGAGGACTTTTTGGTAGGGAGGACACACCGTGTTATCTTGGATGGAGAGTCATCATCAGATGCAGAAGTAACCTCGGGTGTGTCCCAGGGAACTGTGTTGGGACCCATGCTGTTCATGTTGTATGTTAATGACCTTGCAGACATTATTAATAGTAGAATCAGGCTTTTTGCAGCTGATGCAGTTATCTATAATGAAGTACTGCCTGAACGACAGTGCATAAATATTCAGTCAGATCTTGATAAGATTTCAACATGTTGCAGAGATTGGCAGCTTGCTCTGAATATTCAGAAATGTAAAATTGTGCACTTCAAAAAACGAAAAAAACATAGTATCCTGTGACTATAACATAGTGAGTCACTGTTGTAGTTGGCCAACTCATACAAATACCTGGGAGTAACACTTTGTAGGGATATGAAATGGAATGATCACATAAGTGCAGTTGCGGGTAAAGCAGGTGGTACACTTCAGCTCATTGGTAGAATACTGGGGAAGTGAAATCAGTCTATTAAAGAGATTGCTTATAAATCGCTCATGTGACCCATCCAAGAATATTGCTCAAGTGTGTGGGACCCATACCAGATAGAACTAACAGGTGATAGTGACATATACAGTGAAGGTCAGCATGAATGATCACAGGTTTGCTTAATCTGTGGCACAGTGTCACAGAGATACTGAACAAACTGCAATGGCAGGCTCTTGAAGACAGATGTAAACTATCCTGAGAAAGTCTATTAACAAAGTTTCAAGAAGCAACTTTAAATGATTGCTCTAGGGATATATTAAAACCACCTACGTATTGCTCACACAGGGATCATGAGGATAAGATTAGAATAATTACTCCACACACAGAGGCATTCAAACCATCATTCTGCCTGTGCTCCAGGCGTAAATGGAACAGGAAAAAACACCAATAACTGGTACAGTGAGATGTACCCTCTGCCATGCACCTCATGGTGGTTTGCAGAGTGTAGCTATAGATGTAGATGTAGGTAGCGGATATAGTCAGAGGGACGTTTTCAGAGAAGTGCTAATCAATAGCAGCGAAGGCATGGGCATGTGGGATGTTGGGTCTAGGGTGCAGCAGGTGGTGATCGAGTGGTGATGGTCATGAGTTGGTGAAAGGAGTGGTTTGTATCTTTCACATGAGATGATAGACTACAAGTAACGGTTGCAGCTGTTAGGCAACAAGACTGATGATTCTTCCAGTAGAACCACAGTAACCAAGTACAACCAGGTACAGTGGAGCATTCAGAATTGTTGGGTTTATGGATTTTGGGAAGACTGTGGAGGGTTAGTGTACCTGGGGGGGAGGGGGAAGGGTGGTCCATTAGGGGGAGGAGGTAGATGGATTCTGCAATGAACCATAGGATTTGGATAGATGTTGAAGTTTATGTTGGATATTTCTGGTACTGGGTCACTATAGCAGAGCTTTTAGGTGGAGGATTCAAACAGCTGGCACAATCCTGTCAGGTAGTCACTGTGATTCATCATGATATTGCAGGGAAGGATAATACATCAGGACTTGTCTTGGGATTATAAATCACTATTCTTTCTTCTGTTGAGAGGTTTCTGTTTTTGGGAAGGGACCTGTGGAAGAATGGTGACACCAAGTTGGAGGCAAGGTGTTCAAGGTAATTAGATACTGGAACAGGAGGGGAAAATTGCTGCCCTTCAGGCTGAGTTAGACAAGGCCAGGGGAGATCTTGACAGGTTAAGGAGGGAGAAGGGTAAAGAGAGGTGGGAAGTGGCAACAGGCAACAGGAGGAACAGGCCTAGAACTTTGTCTGACAGCTTTATGGTGAATGTGGAAAATAGATTTGACCTGTTGCTTCAGTTAGAAGCTGGTGAGCCTCAAGCAGTTACAGGTGTAGACAGGGCACAACAAACTTTCAGCAGCAAATTGAAAAGTAAGAATGTAGGGAAATCAGTAAAGAGAAAGAAAGTGTTGTTGTTAGGTAGTTCCCATGGAAGAGGTGTTGGCCAACTCTTGCAGGATGAACTAGGATCAGAATACCAGGTCACCAATTTTTTTAAACCTAGTGCTGGTCTGGAGCAGGTGACAGAGGATTTAGGATCACTTTGCAAAGATTTCACTAAGGAAGACACCGTGGTTATAGTGGGTGGGGCAGGTAACAGTATTGACAGAGATCCTGGGTACAGCGTAGAGTGTGACCTGGCAAAGATTGCATCAGCATCGAGGCATACCAGTGTTGAGTTTGTATCTGTTCTTGGGCGCCATGACCGACCTCATTTGAACTCTTCTGTCAAGAGAGTTAATTTGGAGCTGGAACGGCTGCTCATGTCGGGTGCGGGGTCACACATTGGTGTGGTTCATGTTGATTCTATCAGTAGGTGGGATTATACTAGGCATGGCCTTCACCTCAACAGGAAGGGGAAGGGTAAATTGGCTGGGGAAATAGCAAGAAAGTTAAAGGGGGGAGGCACTGTCATGAGTGGTAAAATACCAGTGGTTATAGGATTCAGAAAAGACCCTTTTTTAGGGTAGGGAGGACAGAAAGAAAACAAATTTTAAGAGAGGTTAGAACTGAGACAAACCTTCAGTTTGAGAAAGAAATCAAAAAACATAATTCCAGCTTATTACATCAACATAAACAGCCATTGGTTAAGAATTTTCAACTGTCAGCAGATATTTTAACTCCACCCAATTTTAAGTCAGTCAATGTGAAATGTCAGCTATCTTTATTGCATCAAAATATTCGAGGACTGAGAAATAAAATTAATGAATTAACTATCTGCATAGATGAATTAGAGTCTTCAAACCCAGCTGATATAATCTGCCTCTCTGAACATCATATGACCACTGGTATAGAACTTTTAAGTGTTACAGGGTTTAGGTTAGCATCTCATTTTTGTAGATCAGAAATGGAGAAAGGAGGAGTTGCCACATTCATCAGGAACTGTCATAAATTTAAGAACATAGACATTCATAAATTTTGCCTAGAACAGCATATGGAAGCATGTGCAACAGAATTAGATTTTCACAAAAAATCTTTCATAATATTAAGTGTATATCGAGCACCTGCAGGTAACTTTAATCTGTTTGTAAACCACCTTGAAGCTGTACTGGCCCATTTAACAACCAAAAACAAAGAAATAGTGGTTGCTGGTGATTTCAATGTAGATTTCCTTAAAGACTCTCCCAATAAGAACCTATTTGAGTTAGTAACACTATCATTCAACTTAATTCCCACAGTAAAGTTCCCCACTAGGATAACCACTTGCTCACAAACAGCCATTGATAATATCTTTATAGAAAAGTCAAATGAACAAAATTATATTACAAAACCAATAGTCAATGGCCTCTCAGACCATGACATGCAGTTCCTTCTGTTAAATGTTAATACTGAACAGGATATAAAATCTGTTAAATCTGAGCTCAAGAGGGTAATCAGTAAGCCAAAAATTGATTATTTTAGGACACTCCTCAGAGACATTCACTGGACTGATGTTTACAGTGCTCATGGCATGAATGAAAAATATAACATTTTTGCTAATAAAGTGCTTACCTTATTTGAACACTGCTTTCCCCCAAAACTTACCAAGGTTAGAGCAAAGTCTACAAAGAAGCCATGGATTACTCGAGGAATAGGGGTATCTTGTAAAACAAAAAGAAAACTGTATCTGTCAATCCGAAACATTTCCAATGTTGATGCTATAGCACATTATAAGAAATACTGCAAAATATTAAAGACTGTAATACGGATGTCAAAGCAAATATATTTCAAGGAAAAGATAGTCATATCAGATAACAAAATAAAGACAATATGGGATATAGTGAAGGAGGAGACCGGTAGAACCAGACATGAAGAGGAACAAATAGCATTAAGAGTAAAAGATGCATTGGTGACAGATGTGTATAGTGTTGCAGAACTTTTTAACAAACATTTTATAACTGTTACTGAAAAGATGGGGTTGTCAGGTTCGGTAGATGCTGCTATGGATTACCTTAGACCAGACATTTCAAGTAACTTCCATAATATGAATTTGACCCTCACTACCCCAACAGAAATAACGTCCATCATAAAATCTTTAAAATCAAAAACATCTAGTGGGTATGATGAAATATCAACAAAGTTAATTAAAGAATGTGATTCTGAGCTAAGTAACATATTAAGCTATCTGTGTAACCAGTCGTTTATCAGTGGAATATTTCCCGAATGGCTGAAATATGCTGAAGTTAAGCCACTGTTTAAGAAGGGAGATAAAGAAATAGCATCAAATTTCCGTCCAATTTCACTGTTGCCAGCATTCTCAAAAATTTTCGAAAAAGTAATGTACAGTCGTCTTTATAACCATCTTATCTCAAATAACATACTGTCAAAGTCACAGTTTGGATTTCTAAAAGGTTCTGATATTGAGAAGGCTATCTACACTTACAGTGAAAATGTACTTAATTCATTAGACAAAAAGTTGCAGGCAACTGGTATATTTTGTGATCTGTCAAAGGCATTTGACTGTGTAAATCACAATATCCTTTTAAGTAAACTAGAATATTATAGTGTAACAGGAAATGCTGCAAAATGGTTCAAATCTTATATCTCTGGCAGGAAACAAAGGGTGTTATTAGGAAAGAGACATGTATCAAGCTATCAGGCATCATCCAACTGGGAACTAATTACATGTGGGGTCCCACAAGGTTCCATTTTGGGGCCCTTACTTTTTCTTGTGTATATCAATGACCTTTCATCAGTAACATTACCAGATGCCAAGTTTGTTTTGTTTGCTGATGATACAAACATTGCAATAAATAGCAAATCAAGTGTAGTCTTAGAAAGATCAGCCAATAAAATATTTGTGGACATTAATCACTGGTTCCTAGCCAATTCTTTGTCACTAAACTTTGAAAAAACACACTACATGCAGTTCAGAACTTGTAAGGGGTGTCCCAAGAGTATATGTCTAACGTATGATGACAAGAAGATAGAAGAAGTGGACGGTGTTAAATTCTTGGGATTACAGCTTGATAATAAATTCAACTGGGAGGAGCACACCACAGAACTGCTGAAGCGTCTTAACAAATCTCTGTTTGCAATGCGAATTTTGTCAGACATAGGGGATATAAAAATGAAAAAGCTGGCATACTATGCTTACTTTCATTCCATAATGTCATATGGGATTATTTTCTGGGGTAATTCATCAAGCCAAGCTAAAGTTTTCCGGGCACAAAAACGTGCAGTAAGAATTATATGTGGTGTGAACTCAAGAACATCCTGCAGAAGCCTTTTTAGGGAACTAGGGATACTAACTACAGCTTCCCAATATATTTATTCCTTAATGAAATTTGTCATTAAAAATATATCACTTTTTCAAACCAACAGCTCAATTCATGGAATCAATACTAGAAATAAGAATAATCTTCACAAGGATTTAAAGTCACTTAGTCTTGTACAAAAAGGTGTGCATTATTCAGGAACACACATTTTCAATAACTTGCCAGCAGCCATAAAAAGCTTAACAACCAATGAAATTCAGTTTAAGAGAAGCCTAAAGGATTTATTGGTGGCCAACTCCTTCTACTCCATTGATGAATTTCTTAGGAAAACCAACTGATTTGTATATAAGTACAACATAACTTCTGCACAATTTCAGTGCAGTAATGTGTTCACTGAAAATTTGTGTGTGTGTGTGTGTGTGTGTGTGTGTGTGTGTGTGTGTGCTTGGGTGTGTGTAAGTATAATCTAACTTCTGCACCATTTCAGTGCAGTAATGTGTTCATTGTAAATAAGTATTACAGTAGTTGTATTACATGTTTCTTACCTTATAAATAAATAAAAAACTTTTTTATTTTAAATTCAGTGCAATAGTATTTATAAAATGACTCTTAGTGTTCATTAAAAAATGACGATCATTCCACTTGGGACCTGTGGAATGGTACATTAGCTTATTTGTTTTAGTTGTAAATATTTGTCATGTATTGTTGTTTTTCTGACATGTTCCACATCCTGGAGGACCTCCTCACTACGGATCAATTGGAATGAAAGTAAATCTAATCTAATCTAAAAAAAAGGGGGTAGTTAGGTGGGAGAGGGGGAGCCAAGAGTCAGTCTTTGGATTAGGCTGCCTTTGGGTGTATAAGGAATGAGGTACTGGGTTTGGAGTCGAAGAGACATTGGGAGAGACTGGTAACAAAGAAGTGTTTACACTTTAGGGATGAGGTGAAGAAGAGTGGGTCTTTATGAGACCCTCATGATTGAAGTTGAGTATAGGCTGAAGGTGAGGCATTTGGATAGGACTGAAACTGACGTAGGTTTGAAAACTTGCAGGACAGGGTGACAACAGTTTTTTGAGGTTGTGTAGCTTATGAGTTTCATGGAATCTTAGGAGGGAGTTTTCGAGGTAGTGGCAAATGGAAAAGGGTCTGGATGCTATGAGGGGTTGGTGGCGGGGTTTGTTGGGGTTAGGGTGGGTGTTGATGGTGATGGTGCTCTAGGAAGGATTATTATGTCAATACATTTGATAATTTTTGGAGGTGGTGTCTGGAGTGCTCTTCCACATATTGTATGGAAAGGATTTTGATTTGGAAAATGTTCAGTAAATAGTTAAGAATGCTCAGTACCAAATTGTGGAGGAAACAGATAGTTCCGGAACACCTATGCCATGGTTTTTTATTTCTGTAGTACTAGGTTCACAAAGCCAACCAACCACAATCCTTCCCCTCTTCCATCTAACCATTCCCAGTTACCTTCCAGGAATTCCTTACCTCCAACTCGGCCTCATCATTCTTTCCAAGGACCCTTACCAAGAACACAAACCTCTCAACAGAAGAATGAGCAGCCATTCACATTCACAAGCCAGACACTGATTTAATCATCCTCCCTGCAGGACAAGGCTCCATTACAGTCATTATGAGTCACAGTTACTTGCTGACAAAAGAATTCTGCTACCAATCTGTCTCATCCACCTATTACAAGCTCTGCCATAGTGACTCCTTACCAGAAATCCAATGCAACCTCTAATTCCTACTCAAATCCTTAGGCTCACCCCAAAATCTTTACCACAGACCCGTCTCCTTCCTCACTGCAACAATCCCCTGCATATCAACCTCCTACATGCTTCCCAAAACCGATAAGCCCAACTATCCTGAATGCCCCATTGTAGCAAGTTACTGTGCTCCCACAGAAATAATCTCCACACTTGTTCACCAACAGCTCCAACCAATTGCTCTTGGGCTACCTCCTCATACTAAAGAAAAACACCACTTCCTTCACTGTATTTGACCATCATCCCCATTACCACATGGATTCTCACTTGTAACTTTTGATACCAAAATTCCCAATACCAATGGCCTCAGTGCTCTGAAATGTTATTTCTCCCAATGTATCTCTGACTCCAAACCCAGTACCTCATTCCTTATTCATCTAACCAATTACGAGTACATCCTCACACCTTACTATTTCTCCTTTGAAGGGAAGACGTGAGGGTGGTTTGAAAAGTTCTCGGAACAGAATAGAAAATTCTTGTAGATTAATGCACTTGGTCCAACGATGTTCCAGTGCCTTGATCCCATCTCAAAAATGAGTTTCCTCCACGCTTGCAAAGTAGTTGTCAACTCCCGCTATCAATTCTTCATTTGAAGTGAATCTTTGCCCACCAACAAAAATTTTCAGTTTTGGGAAGAGATGGAAGTCTGATGGAGCCATATCAGGTGAATTAGGCAGGTGTGGCAACAATCCATACCTTAGTTCGTGTAATTTTGCCATGGTGATGGCACATGTTTTTGGTCCAGCGTCAAGAGTAGCGGCACCCATCTTGCAGATAATTTTTTCATTTCTAATTCTTCAGATAAAATGTGATAATCCCATTCAGATGACATCTGGAAAATGTGAGCAATTTAATGCACTTTCAATCGGTGATACTCCACAACCATTTTGAGCACTTTCGCAATGATTTCTGCAGTAGTGACAAATCTTGGTTGACCACTGCGCAGATCATCATCTAAGCTCTCTTGACCAAATTTAAATTCATTTGTCCACTTGGCAACAGTTGAATATGAAGGGGCAGAGTCCCCCAGTGTATTCTGAAAATATGCATGAGTGTCCTTTGCTTTCATACCTTTCTTTACGAAGTACTTAATCACTAAATATTAAATGAAACAACAAGTTTACTGTTATCAGTCACCATTCTTTGACTGGTAACAGTAAACTTGTTGTTTCATTTAATGTCAGTAACAGTCACGGTAAAGCCTAATCTAAAAATGTTCACATTTAAAGTTATACTTAATCACTGCTCGAATCTCGATTTTTTCCATCTTCTCAAATCACTATGCGGGAACAACAACAGAGGACATCACCACCACAGCTCTCTCCAAGAGCACTGATGTGGCATGTGTTTATAGGCAACAGTCCAATGAATATGAAGTGAACAGCTTGTTGTGCTAGCGCTGACCTCTCGTGGTGATTCTGAGAACTTTTCAAACCACCCTCATATATAAACAAATCTGTGACATGGTCACGAGCACCCACATGGTACACTCCTATGGCAATCTACACTCTAGGGGGGGGAGGGGGGGGAGGGGAAAGGGCACACTAGGAAGGAATTACCTAAATACAATGGAAATCAGTAGTGATGTACAAGTACAGACAGCTAATGATTTCATTTAAAAAAAAATGGATTTTTTATTCAGGAGTAAGAGCTTCACAGACTGGGCAACTCAATAATGTGTCAGTCCACCTCTGGTCCTTATGCAAGCAGTTATTCGGCTTGACATTGACTGATAGAGTTGTTGGATGTCCTCCTGAGGGATATCGTGCTAGATTCTGTCCAGTTGACCGTGTGACAAAGTAAGCTGGAATATTTTTAATTCCCCTCTTGTTTTACCATCTGCCTCTTTGTATTTTTCACTATCTAATAAATAAATGAAGCAAGCTGGGATAATTTTAATTCCCCTCTTGTTTAGTCATCTGCACCCTTAAAATTCATTTTTTTCATTTTTGAACTAATTGCTATTAACATACACGAGTGACGATAATCTGCATTTTCATAAAAGAGAAAGATTGGCCCTCAATTTTAATGACTATAACACCAGATCTAATTTTGTGCTTAGTTTTATGTAGTTTATTGATTTTATAATTTATTTTGACTATTACTAGTTAGTATATTTCACTATAGGGCAAAATCAGTAATTGTTTCGTAGCTTAAATTCTATTGCTGACATATAAACAGATGTAAATTCTGCACTATGTATAAATATTTGGAGGAACAACTAATAGTAATTTTAAAGGATCTATTTGGATCTATTCGAAAACATGTTAGCAAAACCAGCCCTGAATTAATTCCAAAGTAAATAACAGCTTTGTCAAAAGTATTGTTTGTGTAATGACATTTGTTAATTTCACAATTTAAACAAATAATTCAGCTTAACTCTTGCAGCCGAAGAAACTGTTAAAAAGAACCAATTTTTCGATGTATTCAGTTAGTCAAAAGAGTTGAGTTTTAATTGTAATTTCTGTAAATTAACTTTGAACAATGTGTACTTTCAGTACCTATTATTGTGATGATATATAAGGGCCCAAATTTTGGTCATGAGACAGTCAGTCCATGGCCGAGTTTCAGACAAGGAACCTGTGTTGGTTAGAACGACAACAATGATTGACTTAATAGTGAAATAAGTGTTACACCAATAGGTCGTTGTAAAAACAATGACAGTGTCTGTTCCATACATACCTCATTATTCTTCAAGAACTGTGAACTTCGTAGTTAGGTCTTAGTGCTTGTAGATGTACAATAGTAAACTATTGTAGCAGTTTGTGGAGGTTTGCCTGAAAACTATTAATGAGGCTTATGGAAAGTTTAAACAATTGTGCACTGACCATATATGTGTAGTATTGGGGGAGGGGGGGGGGGGGCAGGGTTGTGAACATAATGTAAGAGACAGCGAAATGCAAATGTGCATTTGTCTGCTACATCATTTGCAGTAGCCAGTGTCCCAATTACAAACCCCATTTTTCAGCCATTGTAGCAACGCAGTACATCGACACCGAGGACAATCTACGAAGAGACAAAGTAGGTGATCAGCTACAACTCGTTAGGGCATCAAAATCCTGAGCTGTCTGGAGGGCCCTGCATATTATGCTCCAAACATTCTCAATTGAGGAGAGTGTCTAGCAACGCTGCCTGCCAAGTAAAGGTTTGGCAAACTTGAAGACAAGCAGTAGAGACTCATGCCACGTATGGGCGGGCATTATCTTCCTAAAATGAAAGCCAAGGAGGGCATGCCATTAAGGGCAACAAAACAAGGCACAGAATATCATCAACTTACTGCTGTGGCATAAATATGCAACAGATGACAACCAAAGAGGCACCCCAGATCATCCATCACTCCTGGTTGTCGGGCCAATGGTGGGTGACAGTCCTGTTGGTATTCCACGACTGTCCAGAGCGTCTCCAGATACATTCTTGCTGGGCATCAGGGCTCAGTTCAAAGTGAGACTCATCACTGAAGACTATTCTACTCCAGTCAGTGCTATTCCAGGCTGAATGTGCCTGATATTACTGTAAATGGGCTCGTTGGCGTACAGAGCCAAAAGGTAGTTGGCGCAAGGGGTGCTGTGAGCTCAGCCCTCTATCTTTGAGCTGCTCATTAATGGTCGTTTTGGTCACCAAAGCACCAGTTGCATGGCAGGTCAATGATGATGATGGATCTGGGGCTCTGAGTGCCTTGCTGACAACTGTTCGGTCTTCATGTTCTGTCTTCTCTGTAGATCAACTGCTTCCCTCTTGATGCTATGATTTCCAATTGTACACTCATTCCCGCCAACATTGTCCAGTAGTGGCATCACTCCTATTCAAATGATAAGTGATTTACTGATCACTCCAACTGGTTTTGTTAAGCCCAATTACACTACCTCTCTCAAATGCTGATATCAGTACATATTGTTCACACACCAGTCTGTGAGGCATAGTTAATGTCCTGTTGAGTACACCAAATGAAATTTGAAGATTTTATGCCCTGGTATCAACATGTCCTTGTTTACCATCCTTGACAGCTGTGCAGTAAAACTGTGCTGCAGCATTAGAAAAGCCATCAAAGTATACTATTCCTCATTTGCTGTCGATACCAGTATAACCTACCCCCATGAACCATGGACCTTGCCATTGATTGGGAGGCTTGCGTGCCTCAGCGATACAGATGGCCGTACTGTAAATGCAACCACAACGGAGGGGTATCTGTTGAGAGGCCAGACAAACATGTGGTTCCTGAAGAGGGGCAGCAGCCTTTTCAGTAGTTGCAGGGGCAACAGTCTGGATGATTGACTGATCTGGCCTTGCAACACTAACCAAAACGGCCTTGCCATGCTGGTACTGCAAACGGCTGAAAGCAAGGGGAAACTACAGGTAAAATAGTCCCCCATTCGGATTTCCGGGTGGGGACTACTCAGGAGGACGTCGTTATCAGGAGAAAGAAAACTGGCATTCTACGGATCGGAGCGTGGAATGTCAGATCCCTTAATCGGGCAGGTAGGTTAGAAAATTTAAAAAGGGAAAGGGATAGGTTAAAGTTAGATATAGTGGGAATTAGTGAAGTTCGGCGGCAGGAGGAACAAGACTTTTGGTCAGGTGAATACAGGGTTATAAATACAAAATCAAAAAGGGGTAATGCAGGAGTAGGTTTAATAATGAATAAAAAAATAGAAGTGCGGGTAAGCTACTGCCAACAGCATAGTGAACGCATTATTGTGGCCAAGATAGACACGAAGCCCATGCCTACCACAGTAGTACAAGTTTATATGCCAACTAGCTTTGCAGATGATGAAGAAATTGATGAAATGTCTGCTGAGATAAAAGAAATTACTCAGGTAGTGAAGGGAGACGAAAATTTAATAGTCATGGGTGAGTGGAATTCGAGAGTAGGAAAAGGGAGAGAAGGAAACATAGTGGGTGAATATGGATTGGGGGAGAGAAATGAAAGAGGAAGCCGTCTGGTAGAATTTTGCACAGAGCATAACTTAATCATAGCTAACACTTGGTTCAAGAATCATAAAAGAAGGTTGTATACATGGAAGAATCCTGGAGATACTAGAAGGTATCAGATAGATTATATAATGGTAAGACAGAGATTTAGGAACCAGGTTTTAAATTGTAAGACATTTCCGGGGGCAGATGCGGACTCTGACCACAATCTATTGGTTATGAACTATAGATTAAAACTGAAGAAACTGCAAAAAGGTGGGAATTTAAGGAAATGCGACCTGGATAAACTGACTAAACCAGAGGTTGTACAGAGTTTCAGGGAGAGCATAAGGGAACAATTGACAGGAATGGGGTAAAGAAATACAGTAGAAGAAGAATGGGTAGCTCTGAGGGATGAAGTAGTGAAGGCAGCAGAGGATCAAGTAGGTAAAAAGATGAGGGCTAGTAGAAATCCTTGGGTAACAGAAGACCTATTGAATTTAATTCATGAAAGGAGAAAATATAAAAACGCAGTAAATGAAGCAGGCAAAAGGGAAGACAAATGTCACAAAAATGAGATCGACAGGAAGTGCAAAATGGCTAAGCAGGGATGGCTAGAGGACAAAGTAAGGATGTAGAGGCTTATCTCACTAGGGGTAAGATAGATACTGCCTACAGGAAAATTAAAGAGACCCTTGGAGTAAAGAGAGCCACTTGTTTGAATATCAAGAGCTCAGATGGAAACCCAGTTCTAAGCAAAGAAGGGAAAGCAGAAAGGTGGAAGGAGTATATAGAGGGTCTATACAAGGGTGATGTACTTGAGGACAATATTATGGAAATGGAAGAGGAAACAAGGCCCCCGGAGTAGACAACATTCCATTGGGAGAGCCAGTCCTGACAAAACTCTACCATCTGGTGAGCAAGATGTATGAAACAGGCGAAATACCCTCAGACTTCAAGAAGAATATAATAATTCCAATCCCAAAGAAAGCAGGTGTTGACAGATGTGAAAATTACCGAACTATCAGTTTAATAATTCACAGCTGCAAAATACTAACGTGAATTCTTTACAGACGAATCGAAAAACTGGTAGAACCCGACCTCGGCGAAAATCAGTTTGGATTCCGCAGAAATGTTGGAACACGTGAGGCAATAGTGACCCTATGACTTATCTTAGAAAATATATTAAGGAAAGGCAAACCTACGTTTCTAGCTTTTGACAATGTTGACTGGAATACTCTCTTTCAAATTCTAAAGGTGGCAGGGGTAAAATACAGGGAGCGAAAGGCTATTTACAATTTGTACAGAAACCAGATGGCAGTTATCAGAGTCGAGGGGCATGAAAGGGAAGCAGCAGTTGGGAAGGGAATGAGGCAGGGTTGTAGCCTGTCCCCGATTTTATTCAATCTGTATATTGAGCAAGCAGTAAAGGAAACAAAAGAAAAATTCGGAGTAGGTATTAAAATCCATGGAGAAGAAATAAAAACATTGAAGTTCGCCAATGACATTGTAATTCTGTCAGAGACAGCAAAGGACTTGGTAGAGCAGTTGAACGGAATGGACAGTGTCTTGAAAGGAGGATATAAGATGAACATCAACAAAAGCAAAGCAAGGATAATGGAATGTAGTCGAATTAAGTCTGGTGATGCTGAGGGAATTAGATTAGGAAATGAGACACTTAAAGTAGTAAATGAGTTTTGCTATTTGGGGAGCAAAATAACTGATGATGGTTGAAGTAGAGAGGATATAAAATGTAGACTGGCAATGGCAAGGAAAGCGTTTCTGAAGAAGAGAAATTTTTTAATATCGAGTATAGATTTAAGTGTCAGGAAGTCGTTTCTGAAAGTATTTGTATGGAGTGCAGCCATGTATGGAAGTGAAACATGGAAGATAACTAGTTTGGACAAGAAGAGAATAGAAACTTTCGAAATGTAGTGTTACAGAAGAATGCTGAAGATTAGGTGGGTAGATCACATAACTAATGAGGAGGTGTTGAATAGGATTGGAGAGAAGAGAAGTTTGTGGCACAACTTGACTAGAAGAAGGGACCAGTTGGTAGGACATGTTCTGAGGCATCAAGGGATCACAAATTTAGCATTGGAGGGCAGCGTGGAGGGTAAAAATCGTAGAGGGAGACCAAGAGATGAATACACTAAGCAGATTCAGAAGGATGTAGGTTGCAGTAAGTACTGGGAGATTAAGAAGCTTGCACAGGATAGAGTAGCGTGGAGAGCTGCATCAAACCAGTCTCAGGACTGAAGACAACAACAACAACCAGTATAAATATAAGTTTGTGACCAGTCTGCATAACTCCTTCTTGGTGGATTTTTAGTTTTTTTTATTTATTTATTTTGATCTTCCTTGCGTCCCAAACCCCAAACCCTTTCCCTGGGTCAGGTTGATTGATATCACCGTGATCTGGAGCCTACATCAAGATACTCTATCCTCATTCCTTTACAGTATCACCACCTTCCACCCCATTTGCTTCATCTGGTCCTCCCCAGCTTAATATGCCACCTCTGTAAGTGTTGACCTCCCCCTCTCTAAAGGCTCCATCCATACTTCTGTGCTGAGCGAGGTGGTGCAGGGCTTTGCGCACTGGACTTGTTTTTGGGAGGATGAAGGTATAAACCAGAGTCCGGCTGTCCTGATTTCGATTTTCCATGAATTCCCTAAATCACTTCAGGCAAATGCTGAGCATGGTTCCTTTGAAAAGGCACAGCTGACTTCTTTCCCTAATCTGATGGGACTGATGACCTTGCTGTTTGGTTCCCTCTCCCAAATCAACCAACCAATCAACCATACTTTTGTCCATATCAAGCCCATTAACCATCAACCGTACCTGCAATATCCGTAAGTTAAATAAATATGACAGACACACATAACAGAGACTTGGTCATCAATAATATATACTCCTTCACTATTTACAACAATCTTCCAATGCTCGGCTAACTTTTTAATTCCACAACTGTAGAAATCACATGGTTTTGAGACAAAGAACTCATTGAGCCATGTTCAGAGCACATTTTGATCCAGCAAGGAAGTTTCTTCAAGATTGTTTGACAGAGAGCAGTAAACATGAAAATTTGGGGGCATAAGATCAGACGAATAAGGTGGGTGTGGAATGACTTCCCAACCCAACTCCTGTATAGTGTTTTTGATCAGTCTAGCAGAATGCGAGCAGGCTTTGCTGTGGAGCAGCATCACTTTATGCAACCTTCCTGGTCTTTGTTCTTGGACTGTGACTGCAAGGCATCTCTATTGTTGACAATAAATGTCAGCAGTGATGATTACATCATGAGGAAGCACTTCCTAGTACACCAAACATAGCTGTTTCACCAGATGCATAACATTATCTTTTGTGGCTGCGTCTTTGTACATGGCAGTTGCTGCTTTTCTATATGTTAGCATAGTCACACTATTTCTTGTCACCAGTAATGATACTGGATAGAAATCATCAGTGTTGTTCATGAGCCAATTGATGACGGGTAAGCAGAGATGCACTTATGGCCACATGCTAATTTCTGTGATTTTGGCTTAGAGCATGTGGTACATATACACTTGATTTTTTAACCTTTCCCATTGCATGTAAATGTTGCATGATGTTGGAATGATCACAGTTCATCACATTTGCCAGTTCTCAAATACACCAGCATTGTCTGTTGTGGATTGATGCATTTAAATGCTCTTCATCAAACCTCAAAGATCTTCCTGAACATAGAGAGTCACTAGTGTCAAGCCGATTCTCCTTAAAATGAGAAAACCATTTTCTTGCTGTGCTCTGTCCAGTGGCGTTATCCCCATACATGGGACAAATGTTTCTGGCTACCTCCACTGCTGTCACTGCTCTATTAAGCGCAAATGTTCTGTTTCTCCACTTGACATTCCATTTTTTAGTGTCCACAGCTCCACTCGCTATCTCCAAATGACAAAATGGCAGCAGTGAACTACAAATAAAAAGGACAGTTGATAAATGAGCCCATACCAACTGGAATACTAACCCGCAAAACAAAAATGCTATGAACTTTTGCACCAACTTAGTGCCATCGTGACTGGAAATGAGGGACCTCCTTTCCGCCCCTTCTAAATTTGTGTTCTGTCACCCACCCATCTTACACAACTTCCTGGTCTGTCCCTCTGCCACCCCCACTCTCATCCCCATGCCAAAGATGTCATTTTCCTTCGGAAGACATGCCTAATTCAGTCACCCGCAACATCCTATTCTAGACCTGTCACAAGCTTACTCTATCCCATCAGAGACAGGGCTACCTGTGAAAGCAGCCACGTCATATACTAGCTCTCCTGCAATTTCTGCACATCATTCAAGTTGTCCACCAGAATGAATGGCCACTGCCAAACTGTGGTCAAGAGCAGAGTAGACCACCCAGTGGCAGAACCCACTGATGGCCGCAACATGCTCATGTTCAATGGCCACTCCACAGTTTGTGCCATCTGGATCCTGGCTCCCAGCCTCAGCTTCTCTGAACTAAGTAGATGAGAGTTATCCTTGCAATATACGAGGGTTGATTTTTAAGTAAGGGCCGTTCGCGCGTATAGTCCCGTAGTTTGCGCGGACGCCGCAACAAGCCACCACGCCACTTGCCGGCATCCTTCCCGTTCACACTGATGCAAGTTGCAGCTCTGTAGCTGACGTGTACGCATTGCTGTGCTACTTTATAATGTTTACGATTATTGAATCGCCCGCCGCTTGTGAGATAGGGTCAGTGATACTTTTTTTGACCGCGAGAAGCCTATCAGCTGCAGAAATTCATCGTCAGTTAACAGAAGTTTATGGCTTGAATGCAATGAGTGAAGGTAAAGTGCGTCAATGGGTTAGGGAGTTTAAAAATGGCCATCAAAACGTCCATGACGAAGAACGCTCAGGCCGGCCCTCTGTGATCACTGATGATTTGGTGGTTGCAGTCGAAACAAAGATTCGTGAGGACAGAAGATTCACAATTTCCACTCTTTCTTTGGAATTTCCACAAGTTTCAAGATCGGTTTTGTACAAAATTGTGTCTGAAAACCTAAACTTTAAGAAACTGTGTTCTCGGTGGGTACCCAGACTCCCCACAGAGGACCACAAAGGGAAGAGATTTGCCACTTCATTGGACTTTTTGATTCGTTACGAGGAAGAAGGGGATGACATGTTGAGTCAAATTGTCACTGGAGATGAAACATGGGTATCCCATATCACTCCCGAAAGCAAGCGACAATCGATGGAATGGTGACACACAACCTCACCCGTCAAGGTCAAAGCCAAACAGACGCTGTCAAAGCGCAAGATTATGGCAACTGTGTTCTGGGACCGGCGCGGTGTTTTGCTAGTGCACTTTATGCCACGAGGAATGACAATCAACTCAGATGCCTACTGTGCAACTCTAAAGAAGCTCCGCAGAGCAATTCAAAACAAAAGGCGCGGCATGCTGACAAAAGGAGTTTTGCTCCTGCATGATAACACTAGGCCTCACACCTCTCAAAAGACTCGGGATTTGATTGATTCTTTTGGCTGGGAAGTTTTGGACCTGCACCGTACAGCCCGACCTTACTCCTAGCGATTTTCACCTTTTCTGGTACCTGAAACACCATCTTGGCGGGCAGCGCTTCAATGACGACGATGAAGTGAAAGCAGCCGTGAACTCTTGGCTGTCGGAGCAGGCGGCTGAATTCTTTGAAGAGGGAATTAAAAACTTAGTTGTACGGTATGACAAGTGCTTAAATAAACAAGGCAACTATGTAGAAAAATAGGTAAAAGTATGTAGAATCAGAAAATAAAAGTTTTTTTACAAAAGTATTTGTATCTTTTTTTAAAAATAAAAACGGCCCTTACTTAAAAAACAGCCCTCGTATCTCTCGCTCGGGTAATTCTACTGGCCTCTATCACCGCTAATCTGCTGCACCCACAACATCTACCCAACAGTCTACCTCCCTCTGTCCTGCACTGCCTCCCAGACCACACTTCCACTTTATTGTCACCATAAGCCGCACACACCCATCAGCTGCGATGCTTGTGTATCACAACCCTATCCTGTACGCCTGCTGCCTCTCCTTCCCACTTTCCTTTTCCGTACACCTGCTGCCTCCCTCCAAGCCATCAGAATCCTTTCCCAACCCTCTCTCCTGCCTCCCACTAAAGACAAGAGGTTTTTATCACTAGAGGGAAGTGAAATATTTAAAGCTATTCCAAAATCAATATTAATAACATGTTTATTAAAAATAATTTGTTATAAATTAAAATTCAGATTATACACTGTTGTGTTGTTGCTGTGGTCTTCAGTCCTGAGACTGATTTGATGCAGTTCTCCATGCTACTCTATCCTGTGCAAGCTTCTTCATCTCCCAGTACTTACTGCAACCTACATCCTTCTGAATCTGCTTAATATAAGTCATATTAATGTGACCACCTGTCAAAAGCATGAATAACCACCTTTTGCAGTATGAACCATTGTGAGATATGCGGGAAGAGTGTCATTGGGGTTATGCAGGGATACAATACTATGCAGACTCCAGTGCCATGGCCAGCTGCGTTATGCTTCTTGGTTGCGGATCCATGGTTCACACAGCCAAATTAAGGTAGTCCCAGAGATCCTTCACGGGGTTTAAATCTCTGGGGACAGGGGAGTACAGTAAACTCATCATGGTGCTCTTTGAACCGCATACTTACACTGCAAGCTGCGTGACACATTGCAGTGTCCTACTGGTAGATGCCATTGTGCTAAGGGAAAAACAGACCAGACATGGTCTCCAATGGTAGGTGCATACTTGTGTTAATCCATTGTGCCTTCCAGAATTATGAGATCACCCAGGGAGTGCCATGAAAAGTTCCTCAGACCAGAACTCCCCCTCCTTGGCCTAGACCCTTCCCATGACTGCTGCTGAATGTTTGCTTTCAGATATTTCACATCAACGGAGCATAAAATGTGATTCATTTGTAAAGGCCATCTGTCGCCACACAGTGTACATCCAGTTGTGGTAATGGCGTGCAAATTCCAGCTTTCATTGCCAATGAACAGCAGGCATCGTGGGTGCATGAACCAGGTTTCTGCTGTGGAGGCCCATACACAGGAATGTTCACTGATGATGATGATGATGATGTTTGGTTGGTACAGCGCTCAGCTGCGTGGTTATCAGTGCTCGTACAGTTTCCCAACCTTTGCTCAGCCCAATTTCGCCACTTTCCTGGATGATGGCGAAATGATGAGGACAACACAAACATCCAGTCATCTCGAGGCAGGTGAAAATCATTGACCCTGTCGGGAATCGAACCCAGGAACCCATGCTCGGGAAGCGAGAATGCGACCCCGAGACCATGAGCTGCGGACTGAACAGTCATTGAGGAGACACTGTTGGTAGACCCTTGGTTCATCTGGGTGGCCAGATGCTTTACAGTCGCATGTCTGTTTGCCTGTACATACCTTCACAGCTGTCGTTCACCCGACTCATATGTGGCCTGCGGTGCACCACTGTTGCCTCAGTGTCAGTTTTGGATAACACCATTTTGGAATGCACAGTATACTTTAATCATGGCAGCACACATATGGTTTACAAACTTAACCATTTCGGAAATGCTTCCACCCTTGGTCCAAAAGGCAATGATAGTGCCCTTTTGGATGTCAGATAAATTGTTCCGTTTCCCATTACGTAAACAACTGCACTGTTTTCCGCATCCCCCAACATGCTTTATATATTCTCCACTGCTAATGCTGTCACCAGCCATTTGGGCATGATTACAGCATGTCGACATTGAGCATAGGCAGTGGTCTCATTAATTTGACTGTACCATGTGTTAAGAGGTAGTAAATTTAGAACACCAATATTCCATTAAGTTGGTGAATTTTATCAATTTTTCTTTTGGTAAAGCACAGAGTAGTAATGACAAGTTTACAGCAAGTAGTAGTTGGGAGGAGTTTGTGAGCAGACTTTCAGTCAGAATTTTAGGAAAGTAGGACAGTTGGTATTGACCCAACTAGTTTCAGAAATTGTATTGAGGAATATATTAATAAAAAAAACAAGCTGGGGATAATGGAATGTAGAAATGAAATCTGATGTTTATTTACATTTACTCAGCCAAATCATGTATTTGAAACCAAGGAAAATGCTTGGACAAACAACTACTGAATAACAAATTACAACAAATTGACTCCAACAAGAATATGTATAAGGTCATCTACGAAGGGCAAAATCACTATTAATCAGAAACATTCAAAATTTCAAGACAATGATAATTTTGAGAATTATGTGGCACAAAATGAACAACCTCAGTAAGACAAATTATAGTGAATTCTTCAAGATAGGAGCACAGAGACAGTTGATATTAATTTAAAATCATTAGTCACTAAAGTAAAAAAAATGTTACTAAAAGTAGCTAAAAAAGCTTGAAAGACTGTAACATACAGTAGTAATACCCATTTATAAAAGTGACGATAAATAAATGGCCTCAAATTCTAGAACCATCTGTCTTCTTCCCGCAATGTCAAAATTTTTGGAGAAATATGATATAACTGCCCAAGTCAGTTTTGCAAACCTAAAAGAACTAATAGGTCTTCACGAAAAAAAGAATTAAAATAATAATCTTTAATTGCATGGCATTGTGTCTGGAAGGGAAGAGTTTTGTCACGTAGACTACAACTTTCCTACAAAACAGTTTTGGATGATGATACATGAAGTACAAATATTAACAGTAAATATTATAGATATAGGTGATTCTGGGTTGATTACAAATTTCTTGTATAATTTATAAATTAAATCTGTAAATTGTGAACTTTTTGTATCACTCTTTATAACATTTGTAAATAGTATAAACATACATGTCCATTGTTGGAATGGTTAACATTTTTCTTCTGTCAGCTTTGTCATATTATGTAGATACATAGTCATTCTCAGTCAGCCGGTTTTAGGTGTATGTCACCTGGTAGTGTCAAACAAGTATGTATTCATGTTACAGTTCAGTCCATGAAAAAAATTTATTTGGAGCAATGGAACTGATAAATGATATTTTATAATTATTATGTAAAGTATTTGTTGGAGAACTTAACCCAGGGAAAGGAAGATCCTGTATAAAGACAATTATTCAACTCCATCAAAAGTATAGGTAAGTTACAATTAGATACGCTTATCATTTGCATGTCAATCTTTTCCTTAGAATAATATGCACAAAGGAATTTATTTTTGTCCCAATCGAGAACTGGGAAGTTGCAGAAGATAGTTATAACAGGATATTGAACTACCTTTTTGCTAATAATCACTTAAAAACAGTTCAGTTTGATTCACATAAGGATTTCCCAGCAGAGGAAGCAATATATGATTTCACAAGTTCAGTTCTTGTAGAATTAAACCAGAAAAATTACCAGTTGGCATTTTCTGAGACCTTGCTGATGAGGCCTTCAGTTATGTAAGCCATGAAATTCTACCATGCAAAGTAAATGAAATCCTGCTGCCAGGGCACACTGCCATGTGCTATGCTGAGTTGGCAGCTGCTCTGTGGGGGCCTTTGCATGCCACCTAGTCATTGCAATCAACTTTTGTATGAGTGTCTTGCTGAATAAATAATGTTATTGCTATTTGAGTTCTTCCAATTCCACACCCACTGGGTAGCTGGTAATACACAACCCATTGACCTGCATACACCATCCTGAGATGACCATTGTGGCATTAATGGTATCTGCATCCTGACCCAATTATGTTCTGTGTCACAAGCGAGCCAGTGATAATGAGCGATATCACAGGACAGCATTCAGCACCATCATCTCAGCATGAACAAACTGTTTCCATGTTGTTATATTGACAATGTTTAATCATGTGGATTGGCATGTTTGTTATAAGGTACAACTAGTGGGAATAGACTCTGTCAGCAATTTGAGTGATTTTAGTGGGAACACTAAAGATACTGATGGTGGTTTGCACCCATTTAGGCGTGAGCAACATAATTTTCTGATCCATGTGCCCAATCTTCAGCAATGATCTGTTTTAAATATAGAATATCTGGGAGTTATGCCAGAAATTGTAAAGAATGTATGCGTTTAGTGCTCATCCGTAGGGACTGGGAATGCCTGGAGTAGAAAGAGTAGTGGTGATATTTGTAGTAAGTCCTTTCCTATTGTATTTTTCCTATAGTAGACACACGTTTTACCATGAGCAAACCAGAGGAACAAGGGAGTTATCACTAGGCTTTGCTAGAACCGATGCACACATGAGGCCAGACTTACAGGTAGATGCATTCTTCTCCGGAATGTCAGTTCCCATCTTAGATGCTAGTACGCTATCCTAGCTTCTCCTTCTTAGGGTAAAGTAGGATAGGATATGTAAACATTTATGGATGAACTGTTGACAGCCATAAAACTGGGATGCTGGTCAGAGGAACAGTTGTTATTTATGATCAAGTTACACTTGTTGGGAGATGCAAAACCATATGTGACATATCACGAGGAGTTAAGAAATGTTTGGATGTTTTAACTCTGAGACAAGACTCACTGAAGTGCAATGGGAGGATGATTAATTGTAGCTATTATCGAGAGAAGTTAAACAATGTATCACAAAAGCAGAGAGATAGTGGACAGGATAAGGAAGTTGTAACGTCTCTTAGCAAAAGACATATTATGTAATAAAGAGAAAGCATTATGTGTCATGTTTTGTTCTTGTGTAAAATTATGTACTGTTTTTTTATTTATTGTAGATAATATCTGTGTCGGCGAGTACTGAAACTGCCACAGACGATACTTATTAAATATCAAACAAAGGTGAGAATATGTGACTAGTATAAATAATACAGAACGAACATTAATTTCTCTGTCATCTTCTTGTAGTTACGTGAGTAGGAAGAGCCTGTGACGTCTTTTGTCAAGATTGTGAGAGGGACGCCATTAGACATAGCTTGGGAAAGGTGTGTAATAACTTGATTTGTTTAAATGTTTTGAATAGAGTTACTTAGTGAAACCTTGCATTATGATTTGTAATAAGCTTGCCTGGTATTTTATCCCATCCCTTTAAGAAATTTTCAGTTATTTAAATATTATTCGTGGTGCAGAGCTGCGCTATGAATGAACGAGCCGCTGCCGCGGCGCATTTGAACTGCATTAAATGAAATCAATCATACCGCAAAGAAGCGGGCAGGTAATAGTGAGCTAAAATTATTTCTTTCAGCTTTTGGAATTGCAGAGCAGAGCAGCAGATTTTATGATGTTTTTTACAGGTTGACGTGGGCTGCTGATAATATATTATTAACAGTACAAAAAGATAATTTACCTTCATAACATACAAGAAATCTTGCTGTGCGTAGTTCTGGTCTGGCCAATCTTATAGTAAAAACATATTTTTCTATGACGATAGTCTCATGTTCTCGTGTTAGTCATGGTACTTATTGGTGTTTTACTGTTAACAAAAATCCACTGCAAAATTTTGATGTTGAACAATCATTGCGTACTGTAACATCAGTATTGATAACGAAGTAATTTTCATTAACTTTTTCAATAACTATAAAGTAAGGAAGATATGTTGAACTTTATAGCGAGTTACAGTAACGAAAAAATGTTCCTTTAATAGAAAGCCAGATCCAGAATAATAAGAACATAATATATTTTGTTTTGTTGAAAATTAATGATCCAAAGAAAGTCATAGCACAGCATCACTAAAAGGTATTCGGGGCTCTCTTCGTAGCAACATATTTTATCTCATATATTAGTTGTTACGCAAGTAATAGTAAAACAAAGCAAATAGTAAAGAGCCAGCGAAAAAGTTAATGTGAATATGTGTTTGTTGATGGAAAGTGATGCCACTAGAAAGATTCTTCTGTAAAAGCAGAACAGAGAGCATTAGTCAAGTTTTTGTAAAAGTTGCCACCTAATGTGTCAAGAAAGGTATGGGTGGAGTTTCCTAAAGACTGAGGTGGAGCCATACGAACGGTAACAGCATTGGAGTACAGTGAAATGAATATACAATAAGAGGGCAGTTTTTTCCACTGCCATCAAGTGTTACCTATGTGGTTGGTCAGGCCAATGTGACAAGGCTGCTGTCAGCATCAGCTGCAGTGTAGGAAACATGTAAGTGTAGGACATTGAGAATAAGATTGTAGGCTGAATAGGGGACATGATAGATAGGCATGAAATGGGAATGGTAACCTGCTGTTAAACAGCAAAGGGGACTCCATGGAAAAAAAGTACAGATGGAACCAAAGTTTATCATTTTTGCTGTGATATCTTGTTGCATCCCAAGTGTGGGTTTTGCCTGAGATTGAGCGACACAGTTCATAACCACAATTTAGCTGGTTGGCCTTAGTGAGAAGGAGGGTTTGACCTAAGGAGTGGTGACGATAAATGGTGTGAAGGTAACAAAAGGCTGGGAGATAATTAAGCAACTCTCCAGGACATTCAACAATCAGAATTTTATTTCAAAATGTACGGACTGAACCCTACAGCTCTGGTGGAAATGTGTCCTATGAGCAGCCAAGTCTGATACAGAGATGGCGTAAAGACACTTGTAATTCCGTCTACTCTTAGAATGTGATTCACACTAAATCAGAGTCCCACGGCTACTGCCTATTTGATGCCTGCAGACTGTCTCCTGACAGCCTCGCACACTGACTGCCTCTTCTGGCTAACTCCCTGTCTCTCTAACACTGTCTACTCTTTTTTTTTTTTTTTTTTTTTTTTTTCCTTCGTAGTGCCTTGCTGCCGATTTTTATATCATTTTCCCTTCAATCCAACTGGTTATTGCCGTGACGTAATGTCGAGGGCTACTTGCCTCCTTATTGGCTGTTATTGTGCACTATTCTTCAGTGGTTTTTCAGTAGCTGGGTGGAGGGGTTGAGATGCTTCTCTTAACATGGTCATAAACTGTGTCCGAAGTGCAGTATTGGCTTCCCATGATATAGTGCTGTCCCCACCAGAAGGCCATCTCTGTTTCTCCCTCTCGTCCCACACTCTCTCTCTAACTATTAGTGCTGTTTGCGTATTAACTTTACTTCCATTCCTTCTCAAGGTACCGAGCGAGGTGGTGCAGTGGCTAGCACACTGGCCTCGCACTCGGGAGGACGACGGTTCAATCCCGCATCCATCCATCCAGATTTAGGTTTTCCGTGATTTCCCTAAATCACTCCAGGCAAATGCCAGGATGGTTCTTCTGAAAGGGCACGGCTGACTTCCTTCCCCGTCCCTCCCTAATCCGATGAGACCGATGACCTCACTGTCTGCTCTCCTCCCCCCAAACAGTCCAGTCCAGTTCTCCTCAAGGTCCTGTTACCAGAAGTGCCATTATGGCTTATAGCTTTTAGCATGCTGTCAACACGGCTGCCCGTCAGCCTGAAGTCTACTAGCCAGCTCCTCTCGCTGCACCTAAATACATTCCTGTTGCTAGCTTGCTGTTAACACAGCTGCCCGTCAATCTGGCGCCAGCTAACCGGCCCACTTCCGGGTCTGTGGTTCCCCTCACCACACCTAAATACATTACTGTTGCTTCTTTATAGTTTATCAATTCTATTGTTATCAATGCCTTAACAATTTCCCATTTTGTTGTTACTAGTGCAATTCAGACTTGGTTTCACTCATGGATATAACAATCTTAATAATCATACGATTATCCACCCCCAAATATAACAAAGACATTGGATAATTTAGGGCAGCACACATATTTTTCCACCATGGATTTGTGAAGTGTCTGTCATCAGTCAGAAGTAGTGCCAGAAAAATGGCAGAAAATGACATTTAAGGTTCCACCAGGCCAGAACATCATGTATGGCTTTTGGGTTAAAGGATGCACCAACCATATTTCACTGTTTATTGGATGGAGTTTTGCAAGGGTTAATACTGAGGCAGTGTATGGTGTTTTGGGTGACATAATTGTCTTTGCAAAGTTTATGGAAAAACATGTGCTATGAATAAAGTTGTTTAAGAGGTTATCTGCAGAACACTTGACACTCAGCGTAGAGAAATGTCACTTTGCACTACAGGAATATTTAGGCCATGTAACTGATTAGTCATGATGGATTTCAGACAGAAACTACAGGATGGTTACGATTAAATCTTCACTGCTTGGAAGGAAGGAAGGAAGGAAGGAAGGAAGATTGTTTTAATGTCCCATCAACATTGAGGTAATTAAAGATGGAGCACAAGCTTGGATGGTGTCAAGGATTGGGAAGGAAATTGGTCATGCTCTTTCAAATGAACCATGCCAGGATTTGCCTGGCATGATTGAGGGAAATCACTGAAAACCTAAATCTATATGGCTGGACGCATGTTTGAACCACTGTCCTCCAAAATGAGAGTCCAGTGTTACTTGAGAGGGCCCCATGAAAAACTAGTGATCATAGGACAACGAAGCTTTGTGGAAACATTTGTAAGGTCATGCGGAAGAAATATAACAAATAAACCATTGAAAGAAACACATTTTAATTTCTACATGAGAGGGTAACATTTATTAAGTGCTTACCATGTTTCATTCCAGGTTACAAACAGTGGTCAGTGTAATGACCAGCTGCATCTGTGAGAGCCTGGAACTGAACTATAGATTGCTCTACTGTTGCCCAAAATATCTCAGGTGGGACGTTGGCTGCCTTCCTTGCTGTGCTCATCTTCAACCTCCTACACGTGTTAGTGTCCCACTGATAAACCCTATCCTTCAAGTAAACCCACAACCAAAACATCACATGGCTTTAAATATGGTGATCTTGGTGGCCACACTGTTTGGAACTATCTGCCAATGATTCAGTTTTCTCCAAATGTGATACCGAGTGATCAAATGACCTCCTGAGCAGTGCATCAATACTCACGAAGAGCAGCAGCACTATTGCTGTTGTTTTGATAAAATAGCTTTACAAGTAAAGCCCTGCTCACCTTGTCCAGACACATGTTGACTGACTGCAACTGTAATGCACACTGAAGCTCAAGTTCCAATCCTACATCGCCGTACCAGTACTAGAGCCTTACAGCATGTCAGAAGACAAACACTAGTAACAACACAAATCTTGCAGCACACAATCTGAACATTAGTCCTATAAAGTTGGGTACCCAAACAATAAACAGTTTTCCATCTACATTGGATCAACTAAAAAAAGTTTAATTATAACCATCCTGCACATTAGTAAAGGCTACATGAGATTTTCCAACATCTAGTATGGAGAAGGAGTTACGGTCTTTTTTCGCTTTAGCAAATTATTTTAGAAGATTTATCCTGAAATTTGCAGAAACAGCATGACCTCTAACTCACTCACTGGAAAAAAAAGTCAGGTTCTATTGGACATCAGTGTGTGGATTTTCATAAGGTAAATTAAAAGAACTGCTGACATGCGATTCCAGCAATCTGCCACTTGACTATGTATCAAGTCAAGAGAACATACAAATAGCCTATGCCTCACGTCACCCAAATAAAGCAGAGAGAAATTACTTTACCATGTCAGGTTAATAAATGGTGTCTATACTAGATATTACATAACACAAAATATTACATGACAAAACTTTTAAAAAACAAAGATTCCGTGACTTACCAAATGGGAAAGCGCTGGTAGATAAAAAAAAATATATATATATATATATATATATGGTTGCTTCGTCAGGAAAGAGGGAAGTAGAGGGAAAGATGAAAGGGTGTGGGTTTTAAGGGAGAGGGTAAGGAGTCATTCCAATCCCGGGAATTAGGGGGGAAAAAGGACAGGTATACACTCGCGCACACAGGGTGATCCTGGCACTGTGGCTAAACATGCCTTGGTGCACAGCCAGCACATCTTGGCACAGTGTTACACCGTCAGGGTTATCTGGATACTTCCCACTAACACCAACCTGTCAGAACTCCGGAGATGGAAACTTGCCCTTCAGTATATCCTCTCTTCTCGTTATCCGCCAGGCCTCAGCCTCCGCCAATTTCAAGTTGCCGCCGCTCATACCTCACCTGTGTTTCAACAACATCTTTGCCTCTTTACTTCCCCCTCGACTGACATCTCTGCCCAAACTCTTTGCCTTTACAAATGTCTGCTTGTGTCTGTGTATGTGCGGATGGATATGTGTGTGTGTGCGAGTGTATACCCCTTCTTTCCCCCTAAGGTAAGTCTTTCCGCTCCCGGGATTGGAATGACTCCTTACCCTCTCCCTTAAAACCCACATCCTTTCATCTTTCCCTCTCCTTCCCTCTTTCCTGATGAGGCAACAGTTTGTTGCGAAAGCTTGAATTTCGTGTGTGTCTATATAATAGAGGGAAACATTCCACGTGGGAAAAATTTATCAAAAACCAAAAATGATGTGACTTACCAAACGAAAGCGCTGGCAGGTCGAAAGACACATAAACAAACACAAACATATACACAAAATTCAAGCTTTCGCAACCAATGGTTGCTTCGTCAGGAAAGAGGGAAGGAGAGGGAAAGACGAAAGGATGTGGGTTTTAAGGGAGAGGGTAAGGAGTCATTCCAATCCCGGGAGCGGAAAGACTTACCTTAGGGGGAAAAAAGGACAGGTATAGACTCGCACACACACACACATATCCATCCGCACATACACAGACACAAGCAGACATTTGTAAAGGCAAAGAGTTTGGGCCAAACCGGCGGACAAGGGTTCCACGACCGTGGTACTTGATCATCGGGAGTATGTGGCTGAGGGACTGCGTCAGCTTTCAGACAACACCACATACAAAGTTTGCCAAGGTAATCCCATTCCTGATGTCCAGGCGGAGCTTCAAGGAATCCTCAGAACCTTAGGCCCCCTTCAAAACCTTTCACCTGACTCCGTCAACCTCCTGACCCCACCGACACCCCGCACCCTTACCTTCTAGCTTCTTCCTAAAATTCACAAACCCAATCATCCCGGCCGCCCCATTGTAGCTGGTTACCAAGCCCCCACAGAACGTATCTCTGCCTATGTAGATTAACACCTTCAACCCATTACATGCAGTCTCCCATCCTTCATCAAAGACACCAACCACTTTCTTGAACGCCTGGAATCCTTACCCAATCTATTACCCCCGGAAACCATCCTTGTAACCATTGATGCCACTTCCTTATACACAAATATTCTGCATGTCCAGGGCCACGCTGCGATGGAGCACTTCGTTTCACGCCGATCACCTGCCACCCTACCTAAAACCTCTTTCCTCATTACCTTAGCCAGCTTCATCCTGACCCACAACTTCTTCACTTTTGAAGGCCAGACATACAAACAATTAAAGGGAACAGCCATCGGTACCAGGATGGCCCCCTCGTACGCCAACCTATTCATGGGTCGCTTAGAGGAAGCCTTCTTGGTTACCCAGACCTGCCAACCCAAAGTTTGGTACAGATTTATTGATGACATCTTCATGATCTGGACTCACAGTGAAGAAGAACTCCAGAATTTTCTCTCCAACCTCAACTCCTTTGGTTCCATCAGATTCACCTGGTCCTACTCCAAATCCCATGCCACTTCCCTTGACGTTGACCTCCATCTGTCCAATGGTCAGCTTCACACATCCGTCCACATCAAACCCACCAACAAGCAACAGTACCTCCATTATGACAGCTGCCACCCATTCCACATCAAACGGTCCCTTCCCTACACCCTAGGTCTTCGTGGCAAACGAATCTGCTCCAGTCCGGAATCCCTGAACCATTACACCAACAAACTGAAAACAGCTTTCACATCCCGCAACTACCCTCCCGACCTGGTACAGAAGCAAATAACCAGAGCCACTTCCTCATCCCCTCAAACCCAGAACCTCCCACAGAAGAACCACAAAAGTGCCCCACTTGTGACAGGATACTTTCCAAGACTGGATCAGACTCTGACTGTGGCTCTCCAGCAGGGATACGACTTCCTCAAATCCTGCCCTGAAATGAGATCCATCCTTCATGAAATCCTCCCCACTCCACCAAGAGTGTCTTTCCGCCTTCCACCTAACCTTCGTAACCTCTTAGTTCATCCCTATGAAATCCCCAAACCACCTTCCTTACCCTCTGGCTCCTACCCTTGTAACCACCCCCAGTGTAAAACCTGTCCAATGCAGCCTCCCACCACCACCTACTCCAGTCCTGTAACCTGGAAGGTGTACACGATCAAAGGCAGAGCCACGTGTGAAAGTACCCACGTGATTTACCAACTGACCTGCCTACACTGTGAAGCTTTCTATGTGGGAATGACCAGCAACAAACTGTCCATTCGCATGAATGGACACAGACAGACAGTGTTTGTTGGTAATGAGGATCACCCTGTGGCTAAACATGCCTTGGTGCACAGCCAGCACATCTTGGCACAGTGTTACACCGTCCGGGTTATCTGGATACTTCCCACTAACACCAACCTGTCAGAACTCCGGAGATGGGAACTTGCCCTTCAGTATATCCTCTCTTCTCGTTATCCGCCAGGCCTCAGCCTCCGCTAATTTCAAGTTGCCGCCGCTCATATCTCACCTGTGTTTCAGCAACATCTTTGCCTCTTTACTTCCCCCTCGACTGACATCTCTGCCCAAACTCTTTGCCTTTACAAATGTCTGCTTGTGTCTGTGTATGTGCGGATGGATATGTGTGTGTGTGCGAGTGTATACCCCTTCTTTCCCCCTAAGGTAAGTCTTTCCGCTCCCGGGATTGGAATGACTCCTTACCCTCTCCCCTAAAACCCACATCCTTTCATCTTTCCCTCTCCTTCCCTCTTTCCTGATGAGGCAACAGTTTGTTGCGAAAGCTTGAATTTCGTGTGTGTCTATATAATAGAGGGAAACATTCCACGTGGGAAAAATTTATCAAAAAACAAAAATGATGTGACTTACCAAACGAAAGCGCTGGCAGGTCGAAAGACACACAAACAAACACAAACATACACACAAAATTCAAGCTATCGCAACAAACTGTTGCCTCATCAGGAAAGAGAGAAGGAGAGGGAAAGACGAAAGGATGTGGGTTTTAAGGGAGAGGGTAAGGAGTCATTCCAATCCTGGGAGTGGAAAAGACTTACCTTAGGGGGAAAAAAGGACAGGTATACACTGGGAAGAGAGGATATATTGAAGAGCAAGTTCCCATCTCCGGAGTTCGGATAGGTTGGTGTTGGTGGGAAGTATCCAGATAATCCGGACGGTGTAACACTGTGCCAAGATGTGCTGGCCGTGCACCAAGGCATGTTTAGCCACAGGGTGATCCTCATTACCAACAAACACTGTCTGCCTGTGTCCATTCATGCGAATGGACAGTTTGTTGCTGGTCATTCCCACATAGAAAGCTTCACAGTGTAGGCAGGTCAGTTGGTAAATCAAGTGGGTGCTTTCACACGTGGTTCTGCCTTTGATCGTGTACACCTTCCAGGTTACAGGACTGGAGTAGGTGGTGGTGGGAGGGTGCATGGGACAGGTTTTACACCGGGGGCGGTTACAAGGATAGGAGCCAGAGGGTAGGGAAGGTGGTTTGGGGATTTCATAGGGATGAACTAACAGGTTACGAAGGTTAGGTGGACGGCGGAAAGACACAATCTCCGCTAATTTCAAGTTGCCGGCACTCATACCTCATCTGTCATTCAACATCTTTGCCTCTGCACTTCCGCCTCGACTGACATCTCTGCCCAAACTCTTTGTCTTTAAATATGTCTGCTTGTGTCTGTATAGTGTGGATGGATATGTGTGTGTGTGCGCGAGTGTATACCCGTCCTATTTTCCCCCTAAGGTAAGTCTTTCCGCTCTCGGGATTGGAATGACTCCTTACCCTCTCCCTTAAAACCCACATCCTTTCGTCTTTCCCTCTCCTTCCCTCTTTCCTGATGAGGCAACAGTTTGTTGCGATAGCTTGAATTTTGTGTGTATGTTTGTGTTTGTTTGTGTGTCTTTTGACCTGCCAGTGCTTTCGTTTGGTAAGTCATATCATCTTTGTTTTTTGATATATGGGGAGAGGGGAAATTACCCACTTACTATATCCAAAAATTCATCTAATGAGTAGGAGTAGTTGCCATTCACAAATTCTTTTAATTTCCTTTTAAATGCTATAGGGCTCTCTGTCAGACTTTTGATGCTATTAGGTAATTGACCAAAGACTTTTGTGGCAGCATAATTTATCCCCTTCTGATCCAAAGTTAGATTTAACCTTGAGTAGTGAAGATCATCCTTTCTCCTAGTGTTGTACCCATGTACACTGCTACTACTTTTGAATTTGTTCAGATTGTTAATAACAAATTTCATAAGTGAATATATATATTGTGAGCCTACAGTGCAGATCCCTAGCTCTTTAATAAGTGTCTGCAGCATGATCTTGGATGAGCTCCAGCAATTATTCTGATTACATGCTTTTGTGCAATGAACACTCTTTTACTCAATGATGAGTTAGTCCAGAATATGATGCCATAACAAAGCAGAGAATGATAATAGGTGTGGTAAGCTAATTTACTGAGATGTATATGCCCAAAATTTGCAATGACCCTAATAGCATAAGTAGCTGAACTGAAACGTTTCAGCAGATCTCAGTGTGTCTTTTCCAGTTCAACCCCTCATCAATGTATACACCTAGAAATTTTGAATATTCTACCTTAGCTACCGATTTCTGATCAAAGTCTATATTTATTAATGGTGTCATTCCATTTACTGTGTGGAACTGTATATACCGTGTTTCGTCAAAGTTTAATGAGAGCCCATTTGCAGAGAACCACTTAATGATTTTTTGAAAAACTTCATTTACAATTTCATCAGTTAATTCTTGTCTGTTGGGTGTGATAGCTATACTTGTATCATCGACAAAAAGTACCAGCTTTGCATCTTCATGAATATAGAATGGCAAGTCATTAATATATATTAAGAACAGCAGAGGCCCCAAGACCGAACCTTGTGGCACCCCATTCTTGATTGTTCCCCAGTTTGAGAAACCACCAGTTTTTTGCATATTATGTGAACTGCTTATTTCAACTTTCTGCATTCTTCCAGTTCGGTATGATTTAAACCATTTGAGCACTGCCCCGTTCATACCAAAGTACTTGAACTTATCTAGAAGTATTCCATGATTTACACAAACAAAAGCCTTTGAGAGATCACAAAAAATCCCAACAGGTGACTTCCAGTTACTGAGAGCATTTCCTATTTGAAACTTCCTGGCAGATTAAAACTGTGTGCCCGACCGAGACTCGAACTCGGGGCCTTTGCCTTTCCTATTTCATTAGTGAAAGTGTATATAGCATTTTCCATTGAAAAACCTTTCTGGAAACCAAACTGACATTTTGTTAAAACTTTATGTATACAAAGGTGTGAAGCTACTGTACAATACTTTACTTTTTCAAGAATTTTGGATAAGGCAGTAAGAAGAGAGATTGGGCGGGAGTTGTTGACATCAGACGTATCTTCTTTTTTATGCAGTGGTTTAACAATGCCATACTTCAGTCTATCTGGGAAAATATCCTGCTTCAGAGAGCTATTACATATGTGGCTAAGAATCCCAATTATCTCTTGGGAACAAATTTTATTATCCTGCTGGAAATGCCATCAATTCCATGTGAGCTTTTATTCCTGAGAGAGTTTATCATCTTCCTATATTCAGAAGGAGAGGTGGGTGGAATTTCAATTGAATCAAATTGTGTGGAGAAGGCCTCTTCCATTAACTGCCTTGCTTCTTCTAATGAACATTTAGATCCTATTTTCTCTACAACATTTAAAAAATGATTATTCAAAATGTTTTCGACTTCCAGCTTGTTTGTCAGGTTTCCATTCACTTTGATGGTAATGCCAGCATCCTGTACTCTTGGTTGCCCTGTCTCCCTTGTAATAATATTCCAAATTGTTTTGATTTTGTTATCAGAGGTATTAATCTCAGACATGATGCACATGCTTCTGGACTTTTTAATAACCTTTCTTAATGTAGCACAGTAGTTTTTATAATATTTGGCTGTTTCTGGGTCATTACTCTTTCTTGTTGTTAGATACAGTTCCCTTTTGTGGTTACAAGATAGTTTTATTCCTTTAGTAAGCCAAGGTTTTTTGCATGGTTTCTTATAATTAGATTTAACTACTTTCTTGGGGAAACAGTTTTCAAATTCTCTTGCAAGTGTATCATGAAATAAGTTACATTTTAAATTAGCATCGGGTTCCTTGTACACCTCATCCCAGTCTAACTGCTGAAGATGTTCCCTGAAATTTCTAATTGTTGAGTCATTAATTGAATGCACAACTTTGGAGGGTAGCTTTGAATTACTGAATGGAGCTATGTCATATACTGAAACTAGCTGAGCACCATGATCAGAAAGGCCATTCTCAACAGTACAAGAATTTATGTTTTTAAACTTATCTTGGTCTATAAAAGTGTTATCTATCAATGTGCTGCTGTCCTTTACTACCTGAGTAGGAAAATGAATGATGGATGTCAAATTGAAAGAACCGAGCAAGACTTCCTAGTCATTCTTCCTGTTATACTCTTTCAGTGAATCAACATTGAAGTCCCCACAAATAATAATTTGTTTTCTCCTATCTGACAGATAGCACAACAAGGCATCCAAGTTTTCCAGGAATAAATGAAAGTTTCCTGAAGGGGACCTATATATTGTTACAATTATAAAAGACACCTCCTTCAGTTTAAGCTGACAGGCACATGCTTCTATATGTTGCTCTGGACAAAACTTTTTGTATCTAAGCTTTTACAAAGTGATAACTTTTGACGTACATGGCAACTCCTCCTCTCACCTTGTTCTCTCTACTCATATGTGCAGCTAGTTTATAACCACTGATATTTACCTTTTCCTTATCAGACACAATTTGATGCTCAGACAGGCATAGTATGTCTATTACATTATCAGATTCAATGTCATCTAAACAAACCAGGAGCTCATCTACTTTACTCTTCAATCCTGGAATATTTTGGTGAAAAATGGTAACATTATTTTTTACTTTACTTTTGTGAGAATCTACTTTTTTCTTTAATCCACCAATATTTTGGTTAAATATGGTAATATTATTATTTACTTTACTGTTGTGAGAATCTTGTGCACCTGCCTGCCTGAACTTCTCATTGGACACTGATATTAGTCTAAAAAGAGGTACATCCATGAGTACTAGTGTCCCCCCTTGTGGATTTTGCTAACAACCCTGCCAGTTTACCCTTCCCTTTCCTATTGAGGAAATGCTAAGCTTCATTTACAGCACAGCATACTTCGAGTGTTACTTGTATTGTAGGAAACTTAAGGTAATAATGGGTGATGCAGCATTAGAGTGACTATTAGAGTTGATATAGCCATCAAGCCGATTAATGCATTGGGTACTGAAGCTATCGACCTGGCAATAATCACAGGAATGCAGATGGCTTCAGTAGAAAGGCTGTTGTGCCATGAAGAGGTCACACAGCTGCAGAACGGCAAAAAGCTAAGCAGCTGACAAGGACAGTAATCCATTTGCAATGCAACTGCAGTTCATTGCGTACAATGGTGCATTATGTGGGAAAACAAAATTTGGACTTTGTGTTGTGGTTCCAGCCATGCTGTGAGAGGAAGTTCTGAAGCAGGTACGTGATTATGTTATAGTGGGTCATGGTGGTCGAAGAACTGTGGAACGGCATGTGGCCAGTTGGTACCAGTGGTGTACACGTAAATAGGATGTGAAACAATATGAGAAGAACTATGTACCACGTACAGTGGGCTGAATTGAGCCATCAGTGTATTCTGCTGCAAAGATTACCAGACACTAGTGAAATGACTAGTACAGACATCTGAGGCCCTTTTGGACAAACGCTGGCAGGGAATCGCTGTGCTGACAGTAAAATTTCATGTTATGTGGAATGGTAGCTATCCCAGATCAGCAAGCCAAAGCAGTGGCTCAGGCCATGGTAAATAATTGGTTGTTGAAGATCGATGTTCCAGAGACACTGACTACAGATCAGGGCACCACTTTTACATCAAAATTAATGAAAGAGAATTATCATTTACTGCATATCTGTATGTTGAGGATGAGCATGTTGCATTCACCGGCCAATGGAACAACAGAGTGAGTTCATCGGACAACAGGGAAGATGTAAAGTTATCATAATGACTGGAGTATGCTATTACTGTACATTGCTACAGCATATAATATTCAGGTTTACAAAATTACAGTACTATCACAATACAAGGTAGCATATGCCCTGAAAATGCCACCACCATTCAAGGTAGTGAAGCCTTAAGTAGGGAAGAATGGAGAGTCAGCATGAAATTTCGCAAGAACTTTGCGGTATGTATCAAAGCAAGTACAAAAAGCCCATGCAAAGGGCCTCAAATGTCAAAAGCGAATGGGACAATTGAATGCAATGTTACCCGAGTACCATATAGGACAACAGGTGATGTTAATGAGCACTTTACACCCTGAAGGGAGATACAATGAAATTCCTCACTTATTGTCAAGGTCCATATCGTGACAAATGACCTTACCATTTAACGTAAAGCTACAAATGCCTACTTGTACTATAGTCATCAATGTTGGGGGTACCTGTCCCTTTTGAGGCACACAGGATTCTTTACCACCATTTCTGGCACCAGCCCCAAAAATTGAGGAGGGGGGAGCGAGTAGGAAGCAGAAGGTAAAAAACCAGATAGATCAGATTGCACCTGTGGTATCTATGTGAGTTTTGCCTTATGCATTCAGACATAAGAACAGAGAGTGACTAAAGATTCCCTGCCTCAAGTAACACCACCAACAGAGATGGCCACAAAGAGCATGGCGTCACTGGCACTGCTGCACCTCTACAGCCGTGGAGGGGTAATCACCTTCCAGGTATGACAACTGGAGGACAAGGTGCTGTTCACCTGGCAAGAAGGCATTGTCATGATAGATCACTGGTGGACATTGAAATTGAATGAAGTATGGAGGCTGGACAATAATTTTATCAGATTATACCAAGAAGCTGGAGAGACTGGGTTACTAAGCAAATTGCAGGGGGGAGTACCAGATGTTGCAAGTTTCTTACGATCATCTATGGGAAGAGGCCATGGATTTGGTTCCATACACTACGAAAAGACAGAATCAGGGATCATAGAGGCAGCTGGTAGGTTGTTAAAAGATCTGTGGAACATCTGACACTGACAGTATAAAGAAGGTAAACAATATGTTGGTTCAGATACAGAGGAATGCAGAAAATACCGTAGTCCTTTCGAAATGGCATATTACCCAGTTGACAAATGTGGAACTGGTGTGTTAAATATTATCAGGCTATGTGGGGGTTAATGGCAGAGTTGACTGACTACCTATGGATGACAGTCAGCTCAGTGAACTGAGATCCAACAAGGAACCCCTTGAGTGCAACGTTGCAAGTTCACTCTTTAGTAATGCTAATTAGAAAATGTTGTGTTAACAATTATGACAGGAAAAATATTATTTACTAATGACTCACCATGTGCATCAGGAGGGTGACAGATAATGAATGAGGAGGTGCAGAGATCAACCTTCTATGGGATGTATGTATGACACTTCACTAAATGGACTTTACTGACATTCAAGAAATGTTCAAAACAAACCATAACTTGCACCATGAACACCAAAAGAAAAATGGCGTGCCACAGTGATCACAAAGGTTTGCACCATCAAGGCTGAAGGCAAACTCCTTGGGAGTTACAAACTATGCAGGATGCTCAACTAGGTATCCACTTTTAAAGAAAGTATACAGAATCATTTTGGTGTAACATGGCGATGAAAATTGTGGACTCTGATGGCATGCAACTCATTGCGAAACAGCTTATTGTGAAACTGGCTATCCTTCAAGGCATTGCTCCAGATAGTGCAATATGTTTTATAGGCACAGGAAAAACAAATATTCAGAGGCTAAATTTGTCCAGTGGTTGCAAGTGGTACGAACTGCAGTGTCACACACTTTTTAGGAGGGATAGTTTGTACTAAAGGCATATGATTTTTATACAAAGAGAAGGAACCAAGCAAAAGCAAGTTATTTTGACCAGCTCTTAGCTAAAAGCAGTGCTCGTACCATATTTGTAGTTCTCTTACGCCCATTTTCCTGCTCTTGCTTGCTGTGACGTAAATATTCCCTACTGCCCTTGCAAACTCACACATACAAGAAAGAATCATAGGGGAGGAGCACACCACCAACTTTTCACAGCACAATAACTTTGTAGACAATTTACCATAAATATTAAGTCAGAATAATAGTATACAAGTGCATTAAGGTATTGATGTTAGTTGATCTTGATACAATTCTCTTGGTACCTCTAATTTCCAGGTTCTTTTCAATGCATTTTCTCTTCAAATCCCGATCGGTCAGTGAGAAACAAATTCCTTATTGAACAATGGGATAAGTTTGTTTATCTCTGCTAGTAATTTTCAAGTCGATTCCGCAGCTTGCTATGCATCATCAAGTTGACGCTTTGTTTGAAATTCATTATCTTACGTCTTCAAAGTCTGTAACACAGTTTGAAGTCATGCAACCACCCACTGCTTTCCTTGAAATCACTGTATTCTATGTAGCATGCTGATTGATGTGCACAACATAGTAAGTCACTATCATGCACATCCTGCAAATTGCATCGAGCATCCTTGAAATTGCAAACACCAGTTTTTCAAACAAGTACGCCTTATCCTTCCTTAAATATCCATAGTCTTCCTTATGCGCTACATGGTCATATTGCTGCAGACTTATTCAAAGTCAGTTCACAATTTTTTCTTTACTGTGCTGCAAATGATCTTCTATGCACATAATTATGTTTAGTACACACTCCTTGCCCAAAGATTGTCCCTTATTGTGTTTCATTTGAGAAGAAATTTGTGTCTCCCTGCCTGACAAGGATGATGAACTACATGGCTCGACACCTGTTTCAGTATCACTCTCAGCACATATCACCACCACGCACGTCTCGTACATTGTCTGCACAGTTCAGTGTACATGACACCACACATTCCACTGCCTCATCTTGCAGAAACACTAATATTTCATCAGCCACTTCTTTCTCACTATGCAAAATTTCTTTGGTTCCTTTAAGACAAAATGTCAGTTTTGGCAACTGTTGTCATAGATATATACAATGTTTGCATTGTTTATCATTGCCATTGCTCTGCTTTGTATCAACACCACTAGCACTGCTGTGTCTCACAGCAACAGCAGTCAAGGCAGAAAATGCAGACAATCGCAAGAGTACGGGACAAATTTGATTATCATCTGGACGTTCGCCGTGCGTCTAGTGGTAGGAACACAGGGAATATTTGGAAAAGGTAATGAAAACTTTGATACAAAATGTGACCGTAGAAAAACCCCTAATGTTGTATGCACATGCACATAAAACATATACCCTTGGAAAACCATTCTTTTGAATATGGCAAATTTTGTAGTCCTACGCATACGTTAAAATTTACTTCACATCTATAACTTCATTCATGTAGAAGATATAGCATTGTGAAATTGAATGAATCTTTTTGAAACACCTAGTGCAATACATCCTTAGCACTGGGAAGGTCTTTAATATTTGACCAAAGATCTCAAGAGTATGTGCTACACTCCTGGTACTAAGATACTTAAGTACCTGGTTAACCTTCCAATCAGGCTCTACAGGTGTCTCTCACAACAGTATTAATATTTGTGAATCCCAAATTAGCTGACTGGGGCATTATAACAAATGGTAAATCAACAGTGTGTGCTGCATGTCTTCGAGATAATCGTGCATAATGCTGATTACTGGATGCAGACCATCACTGCTTCATCTATCATGAGATAGGAGCTCAATGTATAGCAGCCATGTATCTGTTCTTCATCTATTAATGTACTGTGTTCTGTAAACGGCAATCAGGCTGAGAAATGAGTCAAGTTATATGTTAACAACCAGGAACAGCCACAGTTAACTGTTCCAATAAGAATAGTAAAAAATTTCCTATAATCGTCTGAAATCTTGAAAAAATACTGTACTACATAATAAAATAGCTACATTTTTTTAAAAATAAGATCACAATTTTGCAGTATCTGTCACACCCTTCAATCAACAGAGACTTCAACCAGTAATCACACTGGTTGCCAAATTTTATTTCAAAAGGGGATTCTTGATTTCTATGCTTATTTGGCTGCCAAGTACAAGTGCTGAACAGACTGAAGGGCACAGTACAGGATTACCACAAAACAGGTGATGGGGTCCCCTATTTTGGCCTCATATGTATATAAAACACTCGTGGTGCGCAGCTAAAATGTCATTAAGCAATGTTTTGAAAATGTAATCTGGAATAAAGTTCTTCCTGTCCTCAAGTAGTTTAAAACTTTCTCTTTTTATAACAATGGTGGCTACTCACTCCATCCACATTTTTAGACAAATCTGGGCCACAACAAACACTACTAGGCCCTGGTTTGGACAAATACTTTCATTGCTCAAGGTCAACATCTGAATGTGCACTCCATTGCTGGGGCAGCAGTCATACAAGATGCCAATAGATTGTATGCCTGGTACACCACTAAGCTGCTACTGGGTGGCAACATTGCGAATCACCACACTCTAGGTATAGGATTGGTTTTGAATGAAGTTGATGCACCCAAATCCCTCCTCATTCAGAACACCCTCGATCCGTCAATGATTTTAGACCTCACCAACCCACAAACTATAACAGAGTCAGAATAACGCAGTTGCCTTGTACGAGTGAAGCAGACAGGCTGTGTCTGCTTGTCGTATCGTGTCGTTAAGACACTAAGATTTTTAAAGCCCTTCAGTTTATTCACATGCAGCAGCCATACCACTCAATGATCTAGAATGGCTATAAATCTAAGACTTTAAAAAATCAGATTAGGGTATATTAAAAACAAGAATAGTCAACATCAACACACTATGTATGAAGATAACATCAAACAATTGTTGTCTTTCCATCACACCAATTTCTTGACTGTGAAATACAACTGTTGGATGGTGGTAGCAAGCACAGTATGGGGTTTCTCACTGTGTAGTTATTGAGTTCATCACTAGTGCAAAAATGCCTGTCAGGTTATCAGTAATTGAATAACATCTCCAGAATCCACACTGACGGTGACTAAAGAGCTTCTTTGTTTCTAAAGCTCAGGTTGATTGTTGATTCTCCATATGCTCCAACGAGTTCTCTACCCAATTAGTGTGACATGTTAATTACATGAGCAAGCACAATCTTTCCTCCGAGTTTCGTGAGTGGAATTAAAATAGTCCTCTACATGTAAGCCAAAATTGTCATATTGCCAAATTTGAACTATGATGGCAAGGATGTTATCCTTTGGTTATCAAGTTGCTGCAACAAGCTGTAATGGATCTAGATATTAGGAGCCATGTCTGAAGCTTTGGACACTGGTAATCAGCTCCTACATATATTTTTGGTTTAAATCTTATTTCTGTGTCCCTCAACTTCTTTAAATTTGGCGTTTTGTTCTGCAAATCATCCAGAGTTATTTCCAGTTCTTCCATATCCTCTCTTATTTCCTTAAGCCATCCTCCTTGTTGTTTCAAATTCCAGAGTTTCTCAATAATTTTCCTTGACAATCTGGTTTCTGGTGTCCTCAGAATGTGACCACAAAAAGAGATCCTTTTCTTTCATATAATATCAGTGATTGGCTCCAGTTCTCTGTATACCACTTCATTTGGAACTATCCGCCATTGCCCAGCTTTTTGATATTTCTTATTTATGCATGTTCTAGCAATTCTTCTCTCTACTTTTAAAATTTTGTCAATTCTGTTTTTCTGGGTGACTTTAAAAAGAGTTTCACTTCCGTATGTAACCTCTGGTTGAACCACCGTCTTGTAATGTTTTAATTTTGTTTTAATTGATAGACATTTTTTATTGTACGTAGACCATGTTAGTTTTTGAGCTTTTATCATTTTATTAGTTCTTGCTCACCATGCAGGTTTCTCGTCCAATTTATGTGTTATAATTTCACCCAGGTATTTAAATTGTTTCACTATTTTAATTTCCCTATTGTTCACTGTGATGTGATCTATTACAAGTGGATCCGTTACCATTATTTCAGTATTTCAAATGATATCTGGAGTCCTAATTTTTGTGCTATATTTTGTAAGCTTGTTATTTGTTTCGTGGCTTCCTGAATATTATTAGCTAGTAATGCTAGGTCATCAGCAAATCCCAAGCAATTTAGGTTTATTTTATCTTTCTTAGTTCCAATTTTAATATTCATAGGATTTTCCTTGTACCATTCTCTCATTACATATTCAAGAGCACAATTGAATAGCAATGGTGATAAACACTCTATAATGTATTTGCAATAGTGAAAAGCTGCTATGGCCATCGTCAAACAAGCAGTTCTGAGTTTTTTTGGGTGAAGTTTGAAGTTTTTGCGTATGTGTAGACATCCTTATGCCGTATTGGCAATCTGGGCTGTGTATCAGAAATCCCATATATGGCTTTACCGAATTTGGGAGCTCTAGCCATGACCTTTTCTTCTTCTCTTTAACAATGATAAGTTTTTCTAGATTCAACTGCAATTACTCCAAAGCAGGGCTGAAATGAATATTAAGATGCTGTGAGATCTAAGACTGCGAAAGACTACAGCTATTCCCCTGGGGCATATAAAGAATCCCCAAAGCACATTAAATCCTTCAAAATGAATAATGGTTGGGGCAGTTCAGGTTCTCACAATCAAAACTCAGTTGGTGGAAGGGACATTAAGCTTACTGCCTCCTCCTCAGAGCATATACTGTTTGCAACTGCATGCAGACATGTGATGAGAGTGACAGGAAGGAGCAATATTTTTCACATGCAAATACAGCAAAAGCACCTCATAATTTTCAGCATCTGATTATGTCAATCTTCTGCTATAAGATAGCTTACAGACCATTCTCTTTCATACCTAATTTTCAACATTTTTATCCTCTTGTGCGCTATGTTCAAAGTTCCTTTAGAGAAGCTGAAGAGCCTACATCTTCTTGAAGGGAACGCACTTGCTCTAGCATGTACATGAACAGCCCTCAGTAATTGTTTCAGAAGAATTTGTGTTGATAAATTCATTTTGGAGGCCAACTTGATTGCAGAGGTGAAAGATGAGATTGTCGGTAGCTTGGTTCCTTGTGAAATTTCTTCACCTCTGGCACTAATTCTGAAATATTTAGCACCTGAACCTCTGAATCCCCAACAAGCAGGACAGTCTTTACTCCAGTTGAAGCAGCCAGATATAACAGTCATGTGTATGCGAAAAGTGCTTCCTTGTATGAATGTGTGTGTTTTCTTTGTTGAAAAGGGCTTTGATCAACACAACAGGTCATTTTTAAGGTGAGTAGCAAACTATCCCTTTCCTAATATTGTAGATATTCCACCCAGGAGTTTCCATTGTCTGACTGTCTTTATACTAAATTGTTTGAGCAGTTAACGCAATATACCAGCAAACTATATTCTGTTCAGAGTCCGTGTGTACATTTATATTCCGTGCAAGCTGACCGGCCATTGCTTGCCACGGTGATGTGGCCGGAGTGTTGGCATTGTAGCAGCACAATGGGTTAAGAATTAAGAACACACTTTCATATGAAGAAATTCTGCCTTGATGTGCTGAAGCAGCACTGGTGGATATGAATACAAAGTACTTACAATTTCCCCTTTTACACTGTTTATTATAACCGTGAAGGGATTGAATAATGTGCACCGACAAATATAACACACAAACAATGAGTATTTTTTTTTTTTTTACCTAGAGGAGGATTTCAATGCCAGCCCAACACATTCTCCTCCAGTATTTCGCTCTTTATACTGAGGTATAATATAACAACAAAAAATATTACTATGGTTATCAATCATCTCTAACTACAGACGCTGGAATTTTCATGTCTTGTATGGAATTATGTTACATATAAAAGTAACTTAAGTATTCCAAGTTATTTGATTACATATCAGAAGTACATCACATAGATCATCAAAGCTGATTCCTGATTTTTTTAATGCAGGTATGACCTTTCACAATAAAATGACAGAGTAAAAGTTTTTAATGAATTTGATTATTAACTGCATAATCAATAAGCTGTTACAATTTTTGTATATTAACAAAATAAAGATAATTAACATAGAATATAACAACATGGCACATACATCATTTTCTGGATTCATATATATTTAAACCACACTCATTAATATAAATGAATACAATGCCTTATGTTAAACATAAGGTACTTGTTGACATCATACAGAAAGTGTGCACTATTGAGCACATCATTCACTCATCTGTAAAAGTGAATTGACTGTACCATCTTTGCTGCCTCTGTTAGCTTCAAAAACAGACTTAATTACTTCTTTGTCCATATTAGGAAACATTTCTTCAATCTGAAACAAAAAAATCTCTCAGTCTCATGAGGAAGAAGCTAGGGACATACAAAATCTGTAGTACTCAGTCATACTGCAATGTTTTGTGAACTTATGGAGCAACATTTAACCCTATGAACTGCAGTATACTCCTGATTATTCAGTGTAATCTGGGGAAGAAGATACACAAATAATTGAAAAACATGAATAGTTGAGGTTTTTCGAACATGTATTCGAGACAATGTCTACTGATGGGTAGCAGTGGCAGCGTCAATGGCCGACATCTGCATGTGTTGAGGTGCAGCTCAGTGCAGTTATCTTCCACTTTCAGTCTGGCTTAGTTTCTGCCACTGCCCCTAGCAGCCGGTAACCTATGCTGCCAGTACCCGTGTGCACAACATCTGTGCTTTTCTTTTAAAAAAGATGAACGAATAATCGTGAGTACACTGCACAGACCTAAAAACAGTTTGATTATGCCAGTATAATCTCTGTCCAAAATAGACATCAAAAGATAGCAAGTCTTAGTATATTATTACCCACTTATTTATATTTACTTGCATGTTTACACTATACATTTATTTTGATAATGTCACTATACCTGACTAATATTCTATTCTAAAGTATTGAGAAAGTAAGACAGATACACAAAAATTCAGAGGAGACAAATTGCCACTTGACAGTTGATCATGCTCGATGAATATAAATAATATTAAGAAACAACTGAAATTTTGTTCATAATTAAGCTCCCAGTAACAAAACAATAACAACAACATTAATGTTATAGGAGGGTGATACTAAAGGTAAGGTCTCCAGTTTGTTAAACATAAAGAAACATTTATTTACAATAAAATTGTACATAGATTTGAAACTTGAGCATTTCTCTACTTTTCCACATAATCACTATTTCGATTGATGCATTTTTGAACATGCTATAGCAGTTTTTGTATGCCCACGTCATACCAGCCCACCACCACACTACTGAAGAAACACTAGACCTCATCTTTCACCCCGTCATCATTGTCACTGAAGCACCTTCCAGCAAAGTTTTCTTTCATCTTAGGAAGCCCAGACTATATGGTGGATGGGTGATGATGTCCCATCCAAACTGTTGCAGAAGATCCACGGTTTGACAGACGATCGTTGTCATAGTGAAGGCTTATCCCTTGCTCTACATTTCTCCTCTTCGGTTCTGAATCACTTGTCTGAGTGTTTTAATGTCTGAAAATACCTGTCACCATTTACTGTTCTCCCAGGAACCACAAAGCTGACCAACAATATCTCCTTTTGATTCCAAAACTCACCTGCCATGACTATATTGGCAGACTATGTTCTTTTGAATTTACAAGGCTTGGGTGAATCAGAATGCCGCCACTCACACGACTGTTTGATTTCAGATGTGAAGTGGAAAGCCCAAGTCTCATCAGCCATACCCAAGTTTCATCAACTGAATACAAAAGGCTGTCCTTTTCACCTGCATAGGATTAAAATTGGCAGGAAGTTTCAATGCGATGCCATTTGTGGTCTTCTGTCAGCATTCTTGGGACCCATTTTGCGAACACCTTCTGAAATTTCAACGTTTCAGTCAAAGTCTGGTAAACGATGCTTTCAAGAGTGATCTGCTGACCTTGAAGTACGATTTGTTCATCCTTTGCGATTGTCTCTCTGGGAATTGGTGGTCTCCCACTTCTTTCCTCACCATAATTTCCGTATGACAACCTGCAAACTCTCTACATCACTTTTAGACATTTTTTACATCTGTAAACAACTCTCCGTGCACTTCCATCAACTGTGAATGAATGTCGATTGGTTTAACACCTTCTGCACTCAAAAACCAAATAATTGTGTGAACTTCGCACCTGGCAGTAATGGCTAATGAGACCTCCATTACAACTGGCTGCCAAGCCAAGACTAAAAGCGCCAGCAGACGTGCAGTTTCTGTAGAGTGTGTGTGTGTGTGTGTGTGTGTGTGTGTGTGTGTGTGGACAACAGCCAGGCAAACAGTTTCCTTGTGGCTCCAGCACCTTGAAGACCTAACTTTTCGGATTGCCCTAATAATAATGGGACTTCCAGGATAGGAACAATGAGGAAGAATGAGGGAGAGGTACCACTCACTCACTGCTGATTGATGTATGGAACAGACTCTTAAGAGCGTAGAAAATTTCACCAGCCAGCAAGGATGATGGGCATGGAAGAAGGGGAATGGGCTGTACCAACTGAAGATAAGGAGGGGTTTAAGGAGATAATGCAAAGCAGGAGAGGGGAGGCAGCTGTCTACGGCAGTAGCAAAATAAGGACTGAATAAGGTAGCAATCTCACAATAGAATCGAGAGAGGAAACAGGGAGAGAGAAAAATTGATGTCATTAAGAGGAGAGTAATTAATCTGAAATGGGAGGGAGGGGGGAGTTGGAAAGATAATACGGTGAGGGCAAGGGTGTGGGTATGTGGTTAGCACAGTTAGCACTCTAGTAGATGTTATGTCACAGTGGTAGTGAGAATGGAGGTGACTGGGAATGGAGAAGAGACATACAGAGTGTTTTCACCTGCATAACACACAGCAGTACCTTTAGTAACTAAGCAAATTGGATATCCAAGGAGTAAACACCCAGTTTAAATCGAAGCAACAGAACCATTTGCTCTGATATTACTTCTAACAAAAACTGAAAGTCAAGGCAGCAGGAATCAGCCTATGGTATGTAAACTCTGTGTGGCTTCCACACCAGGGTCCCTTACATGTAACAAGAAGACAGGATTAGGCAATAAGATGAAAAACATATCCTCTGGACCGTACTTACCATGACATAGATACAAGAAAAGCTATGACCACTGTAAATGGAACTACGTGCTAACTTCTAGTTGCAAGGAAGCAGGTATGATGGGTAACTATCGGCAAGAGAGAGAGTTAACACCAAGTGGGGCTACCCTCACCCTTCCCTCATTTTCCAGTGCTAAGTCACGCATGTGAGCTACTGTCTCAATGTGTTGCCATACTCTTGCACAATAGCCTACTAAAAATTTGATAACTTAAAATCATTTAATGGATCAGTAACATGTAAACATAATTAATCTTGATTCAAACCTCGTCAGTTCAATAATTTCCCCAAAAACCTAGGTTTTAAACAAATTTTACATTCACTGAAATCTGAAGATACAAAGCTGACATTTTAATAGATTTGTGTTCTGGTATAAAAACATTGTGTAGATATTTCTGTTGAGTTATGTCAAGTATTTTTCAAGCACATCAATTGTTAACAGAAATTTCACATCTGCTGAAATTTGAGGCTACAGAGCTGGAATTTCAATAGATGAGTTTTCGTATAAAACCCAGTATGGAAGTTTGTACAGTGATATGGTCAATATTTACAAAATTATTCAAAAAATTGTGGATTTTGGTCTACAATGTCTTAAAGTGTAACAGATTATCTAGTCTTTAGAATGAGGTTATGATCTAGATGATATGCCACTGTATTCTGGTTTTAAATGAAGAAATTAAGGTACAATGACAACAGAAAGCACAGCTCACCGGACAATGACTATTCAAAGTTCTACGTAAAAAACCGTACAAGCTAATGTACTAGAACAGAAAATTAAAACTTAAATAGCAAGGAAGTGGGTACAATCCCAATACGGAGATTTGCTAGAAATTTAAAGCATCAAGAAGCGTGCTTTTCAAGCACATAGGCCTGCATTACACTGTAATTTCACAAATCTTTTATAGAAGCTAGTACCACATTATAACTTTCATAAAAGATATGATAAAAGTATTATAGTAGATCACCAAAGATTTATAAAAGTCTGATCAAAGATATTTGGCAAAGATCTTTTACAGAATCATATGGGTTATAGTTGGGTACACTGTTGGCCAGAAGTGAGTGTTTCGTTTACTGCCTGGACTGGGAGCCTTTAGGCAGCCCCAGCAGAGCATTCAGAAAGTGTGTTTCAGTCCATTAAGGAGTGAGTGTCAGTCTACTGGAGATGTGTAAAGTATTCATTTGTGATGGTCCTTGCAAGCACGAGACTACAAGCAACGGAACTTTTTGTTACTGCGAGAGAGATTATGACTGTACATTATTTGCATTGTATAAAACTGAATCTACATATGAACATTAGACAATTATTTACCTCATCAGTTCATTTTAGTGAGCCGCTCGTATTAAAACAGTATGGTGAGTGCAGCATTAAACTTTCCACTCTTAGGCCAGCTAAAGCTAAACTATCTTTATAGGTTTGGTTGGTGTTTCATAGAGACAGATTTTGTAGAATTGTTAATGGGATTTGGTTCTGAGCTATACTGGATGCTGAGAAAAGAAAACAATTTAGCAGCAATGATTTTGTGCATGTGATACAAAGGAGATTTGAATATGAGTTCCTTCTTGAAAACTTGGTTAGATTATTTCCGTAACCACTTCCTAACAACCTCAAAACATCAAGTAAAAGTTCTTTTTTCAACTACAGAGAGCTGGAAATCTGTGCAAGTGGCTTGCAGACTGCAGGTAGTTACCTCATTTACAACAATTTTCAGATTACCTGCCTGTTTAGTTTACAGACACTTGTCGCATGGTGATAAAATATTAGGAAAAACAAAAAACAACCACAACAATCTAGACACCCAACCTGACACAGAGTGCATTAGAAGGGCTTAGGGGAAACTATTCCTATTGTATGTACCTACTCACATGTAAGTGAATAATTAATGGAGATTACTAAACAGTTGGAAGGCTTGAAAATGATGGGACGTTGTATGTGAGCCACATTTCAAGATGTTTACACCACAATGGTTAATTCCAGAAAGCAGCCCTTGCTTCTATATCTCAGTTGATACAACAGTTAAAGAGCACTACCCATGCAATAAAATTGCATCCTCTTCTACCTACTACCATTTGGCAAAAACCTGGTTTTGATACGTTGGATCATTTCTGAAAGTTACGGTTTACTTTATAAATGTACTCTTGGTCAAAACGTATTTACCAACTTCATGCCACTCATTTACATCTTTTCTTCTTCAGTGTCATCATAAACATCAGTATCTCTCTCTCCCAATAAGGTAACAACGCACAGATCTATTCTTCAGAACAATGAGCTTGCACGTCTGCAACAGCACAGTCCGGGCACAGCAGTGTGTGCTCAGCAGGCACAATATAGCTGCGAAGTTGTGTGTGTGTGTGTGTGTGTGTGTGTGTGTGGGTGTATTGATGGTATTAGCCTGCATCCATAAAGAAGAGTGTTCAGTTCCAGTGACTTCAATGTGATGTTCTGACGCTCACAACAAGTCTGCTGAAATTCCATCATTTCATTTTCCTGAATGGACAAGAGAAGTTCACCTTTTTTGTTTATTAAGCTTCTGGCATTTTGATGGAAGACTGTAAATTCATTTTCTTCAATATCCTTGGCTTTGTCCACACTGCAGCATTTTGTTTTACTATAGAAGAGTTGGCAAAAGAAAGGCAGTTGCAGTGGGCTTGGTGCAGTTGTTTCGCACGTCTACACCAATCAATTATATAACACGATTTTGTATATTTTTATGGCAATGCCTAAACATTTTCACAGCTCTATATGCTGCTATTGTTTTGACATGGACCACTAGCCTTTTTCAGTTGAAAGCTAGAAACAGCACTGCTAGGGGTCAGGGCTCATTTTCACTGACTTTACTATAGCAGTTGTATCAACTGTAATTGCATTCATTCTGCAGCTCTGTCTTTTCAATGAAATTACCCAAAAAAGGCCTAGTGAACACTAATCCATTTGTGTACTGATTTTGCAATCACACTGGCCTAACAACCTACTGCCAAACTTGGTAATTTGTCATGTGTGTGCTACAAGTACTGTCCGAGTATCTTAATCATCACTAGGGTCACTGAATAGGAGTAAATTAGAGACATTTAGTCCATGCTGAACATTATTTCTCCACAAAAATATTAACGCTTCTTTGCCATTTGATAATCTCTTGCTTTTTTACTGTCTTTCTCCTACAGACCAACTATGGGTCATATAAAAGCCAAGTGAACTGTTCCTTCCATTGATCCTTTATCTAGTCACTCTTTTATGTACTGATTTCAATTTTGTTCCTTGCACTTTGGCTTGGATTTCGATGCACTTTTCTTTGATAATTATGTTTGGTTTTTTAACTTGTCAAAACTTGAAATTTTTCTTCTCAAAATGTTCATGCTTGCTATAGTAAGGAAAGATTGGGCAGAATGTAAATAACTTAGGAGCAAAGGTGACCACTCACTGAACAGCAGGAGCACTTAGTTGTAGATAGACACATACAAAAGAGAAAGAAAACTTACCAGCTTTTGAAATAAATTCTTTATCAAGCTCCTTCTCTGCTTATGGTCCCAGCAGGCATGTTTTCTTCAGTCAGCCTTACAGAATGTGCTGTACCAGGTATTGACTGTTTTGTCTGTCAAAGCTTTTATTAATATTTGGTAGGATATAATAACAACTGATTTACATTTAGCGAATTCAAGGACACAAAATGGACGCATCATTCCATTAGATGCCATGTTTTGATACGCCTGTCTTCCAGTGGTGCTCTCTGCAACTACACCGTGTACATATAATGAAGGAAACAGAGAGATGCTCTATCCATTAATATGTGCCACTTTTCTGTGCGTCTTTTAGTTTTCATGCAATCATCTTCTGAAACTATACTTTTGTGTTCTCTCTTAAATTTAAAGTGTGTGTTGTAGTTATGTTGCATAATATATCCTCACAATGATTTTTCCTTTACATAATTTTTCTGTCAATCATGAAACTAGTGCTTTTTTTTTAGGAATGTGTGCATTCTAGCTGAATTATTGTCTTGTAATGAAAAAATTTTGGATTGCTAGAGTGTTACTTTTTGTCATAACATGTCGGAATAGGCATTTGTCTTTTATAATCTTGCCCCGCAGCTTCTTTCACTCGTTCATTAAGCTGGAGTGTGGTGTCCAGATATTTAAATTTCTCAATTTTCTAGTTTTCTCATAACTTTGATGGTGTAGTCTTATTTGTTTGTCATTCCCTCTAATTTTGAGTGATGATTTGTAAGCTTTAACTCGCTTCTGTTTACTTATGAATATTTGTTTTTGTACTGTCCTACACAATTTACCAAAATTTCTAAAATCTGCTACCACCAAACAAACAATTTTGATTTGTTACATTCTACCTATTCGGCCTTCAAATTTCTGCATCCAATTAATTCCCGTTTAACTCCAAGTAGCATTTCTTCTACAAATTTCATCACAGATTTTGTTCATTATTTATTGATAAGTTCCAAGCTGCACTCATTTCTTTTACATAATTTTTGTTCTATTGCAGTTTTACATGTTTCTTCAGCAACTTTTCACATCTTGAATTTTTTTTCATTAGTAGCAGTACTGTTTATTGTTGTATGATCTCTACATTGATTAATTACTTTGTGTCTACTCACTGAGTAAGATGCGATTTTGTTAACTGTTAATTCAACTTTTGCTTTAGCTCTCGTTTACACATTTGGAATTTGTCATTTGAATCGTAAACTGCTCAATCCTGTGGGCCACATGCAGACAGCACATAGCTCCTACAGTGATGCATGAAGGTCTGCACAGCATTCAATATGGCAAGCAGGTCATACACATTTGTGAGGCATTGCCGGAATGGTATGTTTGCACTGTTTTCTGAGAAATGTTTTAAGCCGCTGGCTTTGTATGACAATTTTCATTTTGTCTGTTTTTATCAATACTCCTGGAAAAGACTGCAGATAATGGTTGAAACTGATCACCTAGTAATAACTGTAGCAAATGCATTACACTGACATTGAGAGATTCTCAATTTCACTAAATACACCAACAAATCACTGCAACATGTATCATTATATCAATCACTAGCATCAACTACTCTGTTCATCTACCTCTCAATCGGTGACTAAGTCAGTATAGCAGCTCAAAGGAAACAGTTTAATCACCTACTGAAGTGAAGCATAAAACTACATTTTGTTAAGAAACATATTTATTTGGTATCTTCAATTTTTTGGTCCTGTCCTCCTCAGTTGCGCGTAATACTACGGTATGTTGATGATTTTCACTTATGGACCGTCTGACAGCAACTGAATAAAACACAATTTTAGTGCCATACCCGTTTCGCCTTTATTTTCTGCAAGGCATCATCAGTGGCCTGTAATATGTACATATGTTAGCTATTTTATTTACATTTTTGTCACTGTGCCTATAGGTTGTAAACAGTTCTGGTGGTTGGTATTTCCTATTAAGTAGTAATGTTTTGAACTGTACTTACAGGTTGCGTAGACAGTTTCTTACATATTACGCTCCTGTTGCATTTTTGGTCTTGTTCTTCTTCCTATGAGTGCCAATTTGCTGTTTTTTCTGCATTCCACAGCACTATGCACTGAACGTTTGTTTTAATGCAATGTTTTGGTTTCTGTTGCTGACTGTCAAATGTTTTTGCCAAAGATCGAATATTACTGCCAAACTTATGAGTGTAACTATCGAAGTATCTGTGGTCTGTTCGTGTATGCATTTGTGTGCGCGCTTGTGTGTGTGTGTGTGTGTGTGTGTGTTTTGGTGTCATATTAATTTAATTTAATTTTATTGTATTTAATTATTTATTTTCGTTTATGTCCTGTGTATGTGTGTGTGTGTTTTGGTGTGATTATATATATATATATATATATATATATATATATAATTTTTTTGTGCTGTGTATGTGTGTCTGTCTGTATTTTGGTGTTATGCAAATTATTATTATTATTATTATTATTATTATTATTATTTTTTTTTTTTTTTTTGGCGGGGGGGCTGTGTATGTGTGTATTTTGGTGTTATATACTTTTTTATGTTATCATTTCCTTTATTAAGTGTAGTAAGGAGCCTGTGCTGATGTGTGTTTGTTCATTTATCACATGTTTGTTTTCTGCTATGGCTTTCTGGATGTGGAAGTTTTGTTGCATTTGTATAAGATGTTTGTCATGGTTGCTTATTCTCATTATTTTCATTTCTTGTTCCATGTTTGTAGGATGATGGTTGTAGTGTTTTAAATGCTCTGCAAATGTGGAATGGTTTGTTTCATACTTCCAACATCTGATATGTTCTTTGTATCTTGTTTCAAAATTCCTGCATGTCATGCCTATGTATACTGCATCACAACTTTGACATTCAAGTTTATATATTCCTGATTGTTGGAATTTGTCCCTCTTGGTAGCTGGCTGGCTTAGGTGTGATTGAAGGGTTTGCCCAGGCTTATATGCTATTTTGAAGCCCTGTCTCTTTAGGATGTTTGCAACTCTGTGTGTTAGTTTATGTGTGTAGGTCATGGTGTACCATCTGGTTCTTTTCTGTGTGGTGTTGTCATTGTGTGTGTTTGTTGAGTGTGTTTGTAAGTTTTCAGCTTGTGAGTTCTTTTGTATTGTGGAAATGTTGTGTTTGTGTTTTATTTGTGTTTTTATTTTTTGATTGAGCCTGTGTACCACATGTGTGTCATATAAAGTAGAAAACAACAGAACAGTGATAAACACAGGAAACCTAATAGAAAATATACAGAACATACAGGTACCACACACAGCATCACTGATTTCATTCGATATAGAAAATATGTATACCTCCATCCCTATCACGGAAACAATAGAAATCATAGAACAAAATCTCTCATCCCACAGCAACCTCACCACAGACACAATAAAAGAAATAACAGATATGCTCAGACTGACAACTGAACAAAACTACTTTCAGTTTGAGGAAGAATATTATCTACAAACTGATGGACTGCCCATGGGATCCCCAATATCAGGAACACTAGCAAACATTTTCATCAGTCACCTTGAAAATCAGATATTTGATAAGATAACCACAAATGAAAGTTTCAAAATCATATATTGGTACAGATACGTGGATGACATTATTTGTTTGGTAGACGAGCCAAGTGAAAAAATAGATGAACTCCATTCAGAAATAAACAAAGCTCATAAGAACATAAAATTCACACTTGAAAAAGAAAAAGAAAATCAAATAAATTTTCTTGACATTACAATTAAAAAAGAAAATGGAAAACATACATTTAACATCTTTAGAAAACCAACAGCCACAGACACAATAATACATTCCACATCCAACCACCACCAAAGCCAGAAATTTGCAGCACTAAGACACATGTTACATAGATTAAACAGAATCCCACTCAGTAAGAGAAACTATGAACAAGAAATGAACACGGTCATACAAATAGCTAGGAACAACGGGTATGACACACATGTGGTACACAGGCTCAATCAAAAAATAAAAACACAAAACACAAACACAACATTTCCACAATACAAAAGAACTCACAAGCTGAAAACTTACAAACACACTCAACAAACACACACAATGACAACACCACACAGAAAAGAACCAGATGGTACACCATGACCTACACACATAAACTAACACATAGAGTTGCAAACATCCTAAAGAGACAGGGCTTCAAAATAGCATATAAGCCTGGGCAAACCCTTCAATCACACCTAAGCCAGCCAGCTACCAAGAGGGACAAATTCCAACAATCAGGAATATATAAACTTAAATGTCAAAGTTGTGATGCAGTATACATAGGCATGACATGCAGGAATTTTGAAACATGATACAAAGAACATATCAGATGTTGGAAGTATGAAACAAACCATTCCACATTTGCAGAGCATTTAAAACACTACAACCATCATCCTACAAACATGGAACAAGAAATGAAAATAATGAGAATAAGCAACCATGACAAACATCTTATACAAATGCAACAAAACTTCCACATCCAGAAAGCCATAGCAGAAAACAAACATGTGATAAATGAACAAACACACATCAGCACAGGCTCCTTACTACACTTAATAAAGGAAATGATAACATAAAAAAAGTATATAACACCAAAATACACACATACACAGCCCCCCTCGGAAAAAAAAAAAAAAATTATGCATAACACCAAAATACAGACAGACACACATACACAGCACTATATATATATATCACACCAAAACACACACACACATACACAGGACATAAACAAAAATAAATAATTAAATACAATAAAATTAAATTAATTTAATATGACACCAAAAACCACACACACACACACACACACACACACACACACACACACACACACACACACAAGCGCACACACAAATGCATACACGAACAGACCACAGATACTTCGATAGTTACACTCATAAGTTTGGCAGTAATATTCGATCTTTGGCAAAAACATTTGACAGTCAGCAACAGAAACCAAAACATTGCATTAAAACAAACGTTCAGTGCATAGTGCTGTGGAATGCAGAAAAAACAGCAAATTGGCACTCATAGGAAGAAGAACAAGACCAAAAATGCAACAGGAGCGTAATATGTAAGAAACTGTCTACGCAACCTGTAAGTACAGTTCAAAACATTACTACTTAATAGGAAATACCAACCACCAGAACTGTTTATAACCTATAGGCACAGCGACAAAAATGTAAATAAAATAGCTAACATATGTACATATTACAGGCCACTGATGATGCCTTGCAGAAAATAAAGGCGAAACGCGTATGGCACTAAAATTGTGTTTTATTCAGTTGCTGTCAGACGGTCCATAAGTGAAAATCATCAACATACCGTAATATTTATTTGGTACTTTGTAACACTTATATCAATTAGTGGCAGGTTTATATTACGTAACTGCGTGTCTACGATTATGGAGTGTGTTTTCTTTGTTAGTTAATGTTATTGATTTGTGACAGGAAATTTAAAGTATTATATTTAGAGGAAAAACTTTGTATACTGGAACCTGGTTCATGCTTAGGGCATTTGTATTTGTAATATGTAAAAGACGTAGGGAAGCCCTCCACAACGGAAGTGGCTCGGCGCACTGTAAAAGGTGGTTTTGGCAGTCTAACTGGGCTGCTACTTGGTGGGAACGATACACAGTCAGTGGTTAGCCGTTGCACAGAACACATCGACGGTGCCAAGGGAGGCAATTAGAAGCCACTTTGCAAGAAATTTTGCCTCGGATGTGGATTTGGCTTTTGCGTGGTACTCTCGGCAATAAGGAATGGCTCTAACACATTAAAAATCCGTCACTAAGTAGAAATTGTATAGAGCATTCAAAGATCACGAGTCATGAGCACAGTTAGCCGCTACGTCACTTGCCACCACTACTTTGCCACTGCTCCACCAACTTCATGCATACAGATATACAGGGCATGGACCAGTCAAATTTGTGTGAGTGATTTTAATAATAATCCAAGTGCAATAAACTTGTGTTTAGAATCCTAACTTTTATCCTTATCATGAACCTATGCAGGTTCTCCTCCTAAGTGTTCATAAAACTGAATATCCTGTTTTAAATGAACTAGTGTTTTATTTATGTTTGTCAAATGTGCAAGGATTAGCAAGAGTTAAAGTTAGTTAGAATGTTGCTAAGTAATCTCAATTTATTACAAAGTATCGTTTTGAAAAACTTCATTGCCAGACTGTGTAAATGCTACTGTCTAAAATACCTGCTTCACAGGTGATGAAAAAGGCACATAAGTTAAACTTACTTGAAACATAATTTAGCCCTGATTACTATCATGAATGATTTATTTGAAGTTAATTGAGCTCAGTATTGAGTAATTTGCCTTGATAAGTAGAAATTACAAACATTCCAAGTGAAGCTAATAATTAAATTTAGCTCAATTGAATTTTGCTACTGAAATAATCATAGAGTTTGACTAGTGATACAATAGCAGTTTATGGGTCCCTACCATATTCTTCTCATACTAGAAAGATAAGTGGATTATTACTGTTACTAAGGAAATCTGATGTATTTTTTTAATGAGAGTATAAACAGTGTATTGTGATTGTTTGTTTTTTCCCTATTTTTATTACTGGTTGTTACATGTCACTTAAGTTAGAAGACAGTTCCTCTACAGAAAGGAGTATAGTTCTGTAAAATGTGTTCATATTCTTCAGTAATTAGTTTTCTTATGCACAATATGGGGACCACATCCTAATCATGAAAACTATCCCCATACTACAACACTACCTGGCCTCTGTACTTCATTGCTGGCACTACACATTATCGCAGATAACACTCTCCAGGCATTTGCCAAACCCAAACCTTTCCATCAGATTGCTACAGGGTATGGCATGATCCATCGCTCCACATCACTTATCTCTAGTCATCCACTGTCCAATGGCATCACTCAGCACTGACCACAGAAATTCCAGTGTTTACTGACAACCACCCTCTGCAATGTTCAATGGTCCCTGTCTGTCACTACATGAGATAATACATGGTCTTTGTTTAGCTGTAGTTGTTCCTTCATGTTTCCATTTCACAATCAAAATGCCAACAGTCAATTTGGTCAGCTTTGGTAGGGTTGAAATATTTCTCAAGTATTTGTTATTCAGGTGACATCCAACGACTAGTCCATGTTTGAAGTCACTTGCCAGGCCCATTCTGCTGCATTTTTTTAATTTTTATTTATTTATTTATTTTTTGTTTCATATGATGACACAGCCGGGCACAAAGCCCCACACAGAGGTGTTTGCCCTGTACTAGAAGATTCTGCAGACCTCTGCTCTTTATTTTAGCACATTTCTTAGATACTGTTGCTAAAAGTTTAGGGCCAACAATAAATGCTTACTTAAATATCTTAGACAATACAAGAGTTAAAGCAGATGAACCATATAAAAAAACCTCATTTCAAAATCCCAAACTTTTAACAAAATAAGAAGGTAATCGCCATTGTTTTAAAAATGTTAATAAAGAATGAAAACATAACACTTCACAAAAGACAATACATTCATCAAATTTCTACCTACTTTAAATTTATCTAAGGCAATCCTACCTGCTTAAGTTCCTGTTCTGACAGGTGTGGCTGAGGAGGCTGTGTTGGGGGTGCAGTGTAGACTGGTACTGGTGCGTATGGCCTCATTCCATACACTGGTGGGTTTACCGATGGCACCATTACCACTGGTGCAACAGATGAGTAAACATACTGTGGAGCTACATGTGTCTGTAACAACAAATTAAATACAAATTACACAAAAGTCACCACATCTGAAAAGAATTTCTTTTTCATTTGTCACAGTGAAAACAATATATGGTTAACTCTGTTCCCACAAACAAACAAATAAAAATGGCAACAAATAAGAATATGAATCAAGTCCACCAACAAATAAAATTTTAAGTTCTAACACAACTGTCAGTGAAAGCTGGAAAACATCTGCAAAGCTGTTATAGGATTAGCAACAAATGAAAATGTGATAAACAATGATGGAAAATATTCAAAGAAAGGAACAGAAAAAGGGGAGAATGTTCAACTTTGGCACTGAAGTGGGGATTTTTCTTTACGACCATTTCACGAGTGTACCGTGAATATCAGGAATCTAGTAAAACATCAAATCTCCGACATCGCTGCACCTGGAAAAAGATCCTGCACGAACAGGACCAACGATGACTGAAGAGAATTTTTCAATGTGACAGAAGTGCAACACTTCCAAAATTGCTGCAGATTTCAATTCTGGGCCATCAATAAATGTCAGCATGTGAACCATTCAACAAAACATCACTGAAGTCCTTGATGACTCCACAACAGAAAGCTTTACGCCTCGCCTGAGCCCATCACACTGGATTGTTGATGACTGGAAACATGTTGCCTGTTTGGATGAGTCTCATATCAAATTGTATCAAGTGGATGGTTGTGTATGGGTATGGAGACAACCTCATGAATCCAAGGGCCCTGCATATCAGCAGGAGACTGTTCAAGCTGGTGGAGGCTCTGCAATGGTGTGAGGCATGTACAATTGGGATTATATGGGACACCTGATACGTTTAGATATGACTAACAGGTGACACATACGTAAGTGTCCTGTCTGATCACCTGCATCGATTCATTCATGTCCACTTTGCATTCCGATGGACTTAGGCAATTCCAGAAGTTCAATGTGACACCCCACACACCCAGAATTGCTACAGAGTGGCTCCTGAAACACTCTTCTGAGTTTAAACACTTCTACTGGCCACCAAACTTCCCAGAAATGAACATTATCGAGCATATCTTGGATGCCTTGCAATGTGCTGTTCAGAAGGTATCTCCACCCAATTGTACTCTTAAGGATTTATGGACAGCCCTGTATGGTTCATAGAGTCAGTTCCCTGTAGCACTACTTCGACATAGTTGAGTCTATGCTACGTCATGTTGCAACACTTCTGCGTGCTCGTGGGGGCCCTACATGATATTAGGCAGGTGAAAGAGTTTCTTTGGCTCTTCGGTGCATATTACACACTGAGGTCTGAAAGCACACTGTGTTCAACAGCAGGGTATGTGACAATAGAAAATATGGCATGAATGTGTGCAGTTTGGTTTACTGCCAGAAAGCAGGTATTCATTTTTTTTAATGAATGAAATGGATAACCTAATTTTGGAGGAAGAATGGAGAGCTATAGGATAAAGTACCCAAAAAAATAAAGGGGAATGATCTGCTCATACTTTGGGCAATGGTGACAGAGGTAACCCAGCAATGGACATGGCATAAAATTCACCAAGATCATACAAGAACAGAGAACAGTGTTTACCTATTTATGAATCCCAATTGTTCTGATAGGGTTTTTTTTAACAAAAGACAAGTAAAGGCTCACCAAAGTACATAAGTTATCAGCACCTGGACGAAATGTAGTAGAATAATGAGGCTGAATTTGTCAGCACGGTTAATTTAATACAGAAAGTATTAACTATTCCTATGTGCAGTTGCTGCTTTGAATTTGGAGCAACGATTTCCATTATTCACACAGAAAAGTTTAGTTCAAGTGGTTAATCATCTATTATTACTTACAAGCATATGCATCAGCAGATGATATGCAGGGGGGAAGAGCAATATTCTAAAATTTCTATTTATGATAAATATTTGCTTGTCAGTTGTGTGACATAAAAAATAAATAAATAAATAAAATAAAATAAAATTATATTCCAGATAATTGGTGGTTATCAAGCGTGAATGAAAGTCTGTAACAGCTAGTACTGTGTATTCCAGGATGGGGATGGATGAGTGGGGCAGTGCAACTATATTTATGCTATCTTACAGATCCTATGCAGCAATGCAACTCTGTAGGGAAATACTTTAAAACAGTGTCATCCAAAAGCTTTGAAGCCTAACACCAGACAAATGCAAATAGATAGACAATTGTGGCAGGAATATTAAAACATTAAGGCACAATGGAGAAGCATATAGTTTCTTAAAAATGAACTATGACTTTATTCAACTTATACTTACGACTTTTGTTTAAACTTTGCAAATCACAAGTAAAAGTGTGGTATTAACATTTTGGGGAACAAGGGCAGTTCCTACTCACAAAGTCTTGAAACCAGAGCTAAATGTGTACTATCAGACTAAAGATGATTTGTTTGTTTAATCTGTAGCTTTTGGAACTGGAAACCAGAAATTTACAAATCCGTTACCAGCTACATAAGAGTTGTAACTTTACATATTTGTTTTTGCCGCCAAAGTGAAATATAAAAATTAGTAACCACAATTATTCTGTGGCTAGAATAACTAACTGCATGGACATAACCTCCATAAAAATTTAAGGTGCGACCATTAAGTCATACAGGACCAAAATGAACACAGGGGTCTTAAAGAAAAAAGATACAGGAGGTATTATTATGAAACATAATTACCAGAAACTGCCACCAGGTGACAGGGCTGTGTTAGCAGTGACATTAATCGTATCCACAGAAATAAATGAACAGTTTGATAATGATAAAAACAGTACAGAACTAGGAACAAGAACAAACTAGATACAAAAATTCAACAGAACCATACACAACAGTGCATACAACATACAAAGTTCATGTAGGACTAGCAGGGAAGGGGAAGAAAGAATAATAGGGGAGGCGAAAGGGAGGCAGCATATTGGGAGAACAATGAGTCATACTCAACACAGACAACTGAAGAAAAAATGTAAAGCAACAAAATCATCCAGCTTAGTAGGTAACAACCACTCATGGGGGCTGGTTGATAAAGGAAAACAGGGATGAGGAGGTGGCATCTCTAAAACACTGCACCGACGGAATATTTAATATGTCAATGAAAGTGCTAGTATTCTAGCTATGTGTAAGCAATGTATGTATTTGCAACTAAACATTATTACAAAATGTAGTAAAAATACAAAACAAAAATTTGATAATAATTGCAAAATAGTGTCAAAGACCAAATAGTAATGAAAAACACTACTAAGAAAGCCTTAGCTAAGTACTGTTATACTCTAAGGATAAACATATATATTTCTGAAAATGAACGACTTTCAGTTGTTGAGAGTCTAGCCAGGCTTAGCAACCAAAAGTCTCAGAGAAGATTGTGACTAAACTAAGACTAGGAGACATGGGTGTAACGATGAATGGCCTAACACATATAGGACCAATAGTATCCCCAAGGAGCAGCTGACATTTATGAACAATCACGTAGTAACAACATAGCATACTACCACAAATAAAACTGACATAGTGTAATGGATCTGGGAGATGTGTTATTTTCTACCGGATTTGTCGATACTAAATTGTAAATGTTTTCTTATATTTTTGTCAGAATTTTTTTATTGTAATTTGCCTTATTATATGCTAATTTACTTAATTTGAGAGTGAAAGCATATTGATTACTATTAGTAAATGTGCCGAAGAATATCAAAGAGACTGATTACAAGTGGAAGCTTGTGTGTTGTGTAAAAATGTCTTTGACGCTGGAGTCGTCTTTGACTGTAATCAGTCGGCAGTGAACTCTTGGTGTTTGTTGACAGTAGAACAATGTGCAGGTCGCCGTCATAAATAATTTGCTAGTGAACAGGAAAAAATGAATTATGTTACTACTTTTTTCTATATAAACTTCAAGAAGAAACCACATTTGAAGAAATGGTATTTGAAGCACCAAAAATGAGGCAAACGCATTGAACCAGGTCATTTCTGCAGCCGACGAAACTGCATTGTGGAATCATACTTCCACTAGACAACTGAAGCCAAGACAAATATCGCCTTGTAAACATTTTACGGAAAAGGTACTGTCACGAAATACGCCAAATTTAAGTAAATAAAAAATAGTGAGCATATTTCAATAGTAAAAACACATTCAGTAAACTTAAAAGCATGAACATGCTTTATCTAACAAACAGGTCTCTGTAATAAAAAGAACAAGTATGAACATTCTCATAGAGTATGATGGCCAAATGCAACCTCTCCATACATACAAAATAAAGAACTGCATAAAATATAAACCAAAACAATGTTCAACTGAGCCCACCACAGAACATAATGTATGAACAATCATCCTATACACTTTTTTGTTTAAAATACACACATATACATGTGATGGTTTTATTTGGATATTACATGTTACAATGATGTTTAAACTTTGTCCCTTCTACTTCACTGGATCTCTACTGAAGTCTGGCTTCAGCAGCAAGAGACTGCAGTCATGTATGTGAGAGTTGTGTTTGCATGTGTCCTCTATTTTCGACAAAGGCCTTGTTGGCCGAAAGATTATTTTGTGACAGACTTCTTGTTGTGCCTATCTGTGACTCAGCATCTCTGCTGTATGGTGAGTAGTAACTATTTTTTTTTTTTAATACTGTTACATTCCATCCTGGATTTTCCACTGTTTGAGTAAGTAAAGTGTCTGCAATTGTTGTTCACATCATGTACTTTGGTAGGCTCAATTTAATCTTTTCGCTTTATTTTATACACATTTTTATTTTATATACATGGAAAGGTTCTGTTTGGCTATTGTACACTACTAGAACATTCATGCTTGTCCTTTCTAGTACAGAGTAGCTCTTTCTTAAAGTGTGTTTGTGATTTTAAGTTTACTGAAAATATTTGTACTTTGTCAGTTTCATTCATGATGATGTGTTGTTACTACATGGTTGTTCACACGTCAGCTGAAGTGCCTTTTGGTTGATAAGCCTGGCTAGGCTCTCAACAACTGAAAGTTGTTCATTTTCGGAAACATATGTTTAGCCTTGTATTCTGTGAGTTCTTAGCTAAGGCTTTCTTAATAGTGTTTTTCATTACTATTTGGTTTTGACACCATTGTGCAATTGCAATCAATTTTTTGTTTGGTATTTTCACTGCAATTTGTAATGATGTTTAGTGTTAGTTGCAAATGCATACATTGCGTACAGATAGCTGGGATACTAGCAGTTGCATTGATGTATTAAACATTCAGTAAATGCAGTGCCTCCATTTATGTGGTAGAGATGCTGCCTCCTCATCCCTGCTTTCTTCCTTCATGAACCAGCCCCCGTGGGAGGTTGTTATCACATTGGATGATTCTGTTGCTTTAAATTTTTTTGGTATAAATACAGTGTTCTGTATGATTTTGTTTTGTTCTCCCAATATGCTACCTCCATTTCCCCTCCCATTATCCTTTCTTACCCTTCCCTCCTAGCCCTAAACAAACCTTGTATGATTTATGCACTGTTGTGTATGCTCATTGAATTTTTGTATTTAGTTTGTTTTTGTTCCTAGTTCTACACTATTTTCAGCATCATTATCAAGACATTCATTTATTTCCGTGGATGAAATTAATGTCACTGTTCCAATAGAGCCTTGTCACCTGGTGGCAGTTTCTGGTACTTATGTTTTGTAATGGTGGCTCTCCATCAGTTGAGCACTGATGGTGAGGACAGACACATGTGACTCCATAGTTTGTATTAAGGCTATTTGGTTGGGTTTTCTTTTAAAACATTTTTGTAGTATCTCATCCATTACAGTTCTCAACAATCAGTCTTTCGTTCTCACCCCATCTGGTAAGTCTCCACTGAGCAAGGGTTCCATGTGATTTTTTCTGAACTCTAACCCTATTCCTAAACATCTCCTTCTTCCTTCTCCTTCAACCCTTCTCCCAGAAGAAGGAGCCACTGGCTCCAAAGGCTTGCCTACCTAAAACATTTTTATATGTGTTCTCATGCAACTACTAAGCTTCTTAAATCCAATTACATCATTTTGTAATACCTTTTGTATCTTTAAGGCTTCTGTGAATAATGTTGTTCTTTATGGTTTTGTACTTATATTTTGCGTATGCTCTTAAGATGGGCTGCATCCAAATTACGTCAACATAATAAAATTTTTGAACAAGTTACCAGCTGATTTTTTGTGATCTATTCAGCATCGACATACATCCTCTTGAGGCTGCCTAAAAATACCATTTATCAACTAAACAATTTTACAGTTTGAAAGCTGCTGCAAGCTACAGATTCAATACTAATGTTTTACTTCATTGTGTGTGTGTGTGTGTGTGTGTGTGTGTGTGTGTGTGTTGGTCCCATTTTCAAGTATTACAAAATATTTTAGTGTGTGCAACTGGCTTGACAGTTTGAATTTTATAAATAACCAACGTACAATATCTTTCATCTAAGTTGGGTCAACATAATAAAATTTTTGAACAAGTTACCAGCTGATTTTTTGTGATCTATTCAGGGGTCGACAGAAGCGTCCGATCCAACGCGTCGGCTTTGACCCGTGACGTAAGGGTGTCGTGTGTGACGTCATAACGGCGCGGAGTTTGGTTTGAGTGTGGCTGTCTCCAGTTCCGTTTTATCTTATTTTATTTACTTTTCTGATCTGTTCGTTCTATCTCGTAAGATTTTTTTAAATTTAAAAACACTTATTACTTATTTTAATTATCTGTTTCCTCGAATTTCTGTTTTAGTTTATTATATTTATCTTTGATCTGTGCGTTCTACCCCGTGAGATTTTTTTTTTTTTAAAAGACAAAAAACACTAATCAGCTACTGAAGCATCTTTATCTTCTATGGGTTGCAGGGGTTACGACCCCTGGGGAGGTGGGTCGGTATTCATGCATGGCTGTCTTCACTTACACGTTGTAGGTACGCAAGGCGTCTAAATTTGTTTATATTTAGTTTGCCCCCCACCCAAAATACCCCATTTCCCGCGCTTGTCCCGTTAGTGTCATTAGGCTTCTTGTGGAAAGTGTGTGTGTTTGTTTTTGTTTCCGCCATATTTGTGACGTCATGGGTCAAAGCAGACGGGTGGGATCGGACGCTTCCGTATTTCCCTATTCAGCATCGACATACATCCTCTTGAGGCTGCCTAAAAATACCATTTATCAACTAAACAATTTTACAGTTTGAAAGCTGCTGCAAGCTACAGATTCAATACTAATGTTTTGCTTCATTGTGTGTGTGTGTGTGTGTGTGTGTGTGTGTGTGTGTGTGTGTGTGATCCCATTTTCAAGTATTACAAAATATTTTAGAGTGTGCAACTGGCTTGACAGTTTGAATTTTATAAATAACCAACGTACAATATCTTTCATCTAAGTTGGGTGCTATGAGCACATGCAAAACAATCTGCAACATCTGATGAGAATTAGTTCATTATTCAGCATATTTTGCATAAAAATGAAATTATTAACCTGGCTAGAAATCTAAAAATATACCATCTGAGCATATTCCACTAGCTCCTGAAGGTTGTCAAAAGATCACAAAATAAAATATGAGAACACATTCCATATGGTTTTGAATACATACTGTATAACTAAGGACCAAATTAATCATTCCTTCCATTCCTTCGCCTTGTTTTCCACTTAGCTGATACCATTCTTCATGTGTTTCTCCATTCATTACGGCCTGTGGGATTGGGATATGAGCCCAGGCAATCAATTCGTCCATGGTAAATGAGCATTCATCATAAATCTCGAGGTATATGCTTGTCACACCTTGAGGAAGCAGGCTGTAGACCATGAAAAAGTTAACATTTGTAATAAATAGCTCATTTTTTTGAAAAGTGTTAATGGCTTGATGCACTATTAGCAAAGTCTTAACTAATTCACCTAAACAAACCATAGCCGCACACTGACCATGATCAATTCAGTCACATAGCACTGAATGGTTACAACTATGCATTTATTTAAGTATGTGATCAATACAAACCCAAAGTCTTACCAACACAACCTGACAGAAAATAGACATCACATAGCCATAACTAAAAATAATAATGGGTACGCTACATCTTTTACTTACATTATACATTCTCAATTTATATTTAGTTGGACAATAATACGGAAAGGAAGGTAGAGAAGCTTGTGCAAATAACTCAGTAATTACAGAGCCACTTTAACTTGAGAGCAAGGGGAGGTATTTAAACACAATAACATGTTACAAGACAAGTTTCATACCAGCAAGTAAGTAATTGCAAGCAGCAGTCCATCAGGAACATGAGATTATTAAAAGTAAAAGAACAACTAACTTATGATACAAATATCACCTATTAAAAATGTGATGAAAAGGATAGTTGCCACTCACCATATAGTCGAGATGCGGAGTCACAGATAGGCACAACAAAAAGACTGTCAGAAAATGAGCTTTCGCCCAACAACACCTTCAAAGATAGAAAAACAAATAGAAAAACACACACACACACACACACACACACACACACACACACACACACACAGGCGTGTGTGCAACCCACGCATATTCTGAGTCTTTTTGTTGTGCCTACCTGTGACTCAGCATCTCTGCTATATGGTGAGTAGCAACTATCCTTTTCATAATATTGTTACATTCCATCCTGGATTTTCCATTGTTATATATTGGCTATTATGTCAGAAAACATCAAGAAAGGCACTAGTAATGTTCACAAAAGTAACAATTCAAACTTTCTCCAGCAAATCAGTATAAATGGAATATAATTGGAGTTCAAGACAATGGTGCACATAACAAAGATCCAAATGCCTGTATCAATGGCACTAAATTTCCGATAAGTAAGTTGTGATGATGAAATTCGATCCATTATATGTTTTCAACTATTCAGATGTTGCAACACTCACTTGCTATGTTTATGTAATCATGCTCTACTTCTGAAATGGATTCAGGGTGTAAGTTGGGTTAATTAGATTTGCTGCTAAATCAGTCTGAAAAACCAGCTACTCACAGCAAGGCATCTACATCTACACCCATACTCCGCAAGCCACCTGACGGTGTGTGACGGAGAGTACTTTGAGTACCTTATCAGTTCTCCCTTCTATTCCAGTCTTGTATTGTTCATGGAAAGAAAGATTGTCAGTATGCCTCTGTGTGGGCTCTAATCTCTCCAATTTTATCCTTATGGTCTCTTCGCGAGATATACGTAGGAGGGAGCAATATACTGCTTGACTCCTTGGTAAAGGTATGTTCTCGAAACATCAACAAAAGCCCATACCGAGCTGCTGAGCGTCTCTCTTGCAGATTCTTCCACTGGAGTTTATCTATCATCTCCATTACGCTTTCGCGATTACTAAATGATCCTGTAACGAAGCGCGCTGCTCTCCGTTGGATCTTTTCTATCTCTTCTATCAACCCTATCTGGTACGGATCCCACACCGGTGAGCAGTATTCAAGCAGTTGGTGAACAAGTGTACTGTAACCTACTTCCTTTGTTTTTGGATTGCATACAGTTCCGGATAACATATCAGTGAATTTAAATGCTGCTTTCAAAAAATTTATTTTTTTGAAAATTATTTTCTCTGGCAGAAATTCCATTTTCCTTAATTACTCAGTGGACTATATGCTATTACAAAGGATACTACAAAATTTTTGCATTGTGAATAAGCCACAACCTAATTCTGTTTATCTTCAGACCTGTCCACACATTCACTATAGTCAAAAATTCAATCTTCTCATGAAGGATATATCTTACCAGTTACATAACTAAATGTATGGCTACCTGCCTACTGCAAACATTTAAACTTTATGCCACTTAATTAGGCAACTTTTGCCTCAATACCACAGCTTATTTACTGAAATTAGCTCCCACTATTCTTCAAGAAGCTGAGTGAAACAGGTTGTTTCTATCACAGAACATCTGACGTGGTCATCACGAATTCACCTGAAAATTCTACAACAGCAGCCAGCAAAGGTAGCCACTAAAGGCTTTCATCCATTCTAGCAGATCTGTTAGTGTCATGAAGTGTCACACTCAACGAAAGGTGAGAGCGAGCAGTTTTGCAATTTTTTTTTTCTTTTTGCTTCCCTAAGTGCTGACACTGGATCAATTTGCAGAAGAAAAGTCTCCTGAACTTGGTGAACATCATTCAGCCAAATTTCAATTGCTTGGTGTGCTTCTGACGCACGCACATGCACACGTGTGCATGCATGGGAAGGGGTAAGGTTTGTGGGTAGAGAGGGTGGGAAAGGGGTAGGGATGGGGAGGTGAGTGGAAAGGAAAGGAGGGGGAAGGGGAAGAGAGAGAGAGATATTCAACTTTGCTCTTTGTAACATTGCTCATTAGCAGAATTTGCTATGTGAAAAAACTCACTACAGGCACTGAAACACACCAGCTACGTTGCAGAGTCCTACAAGGACTCCCTGTATGAAGACGCTGGTACATCTGTCACACTTCAAATGATATATCCTTGTATGGACAGAATGGTAGCAGTTTTGTGTACATAAAAGGAATATTCAGCTTTAGGGTGTCCACTCTCAACAAACAGTTAGGTGGAAAAAAGTCCAATTTAAATTACAAGTATGGTTAAATACCATGTGTGCCAAAAATGTGCACAAACACTTTGAAGCATCATACGCAAATTTCTTTTCCTACCTCCTAGTTAAATTTCTAGGAAAAAGTAATTTTATATTTTGTCAACAAACGACAGAAAAAAAGTCGATCTGGGAAGGAGACTAAAGTCAAGATGATGAATGTATGATTGAGGTTCAAGAAGTAGGTTAGTAAATGGTACTTGACATTAGAGAATGACAGTGGAGAAATGAATATGGAACTGATTCTTCTATAAGGTTAACACTTAAACATCTACAAGGTTAACACACACACATCTAGAAGATGAAGTTCATACAAGGGTGATGTGCAAAAATTGTAATTTCGCACAGCTACAAACAATGATTCCTCAATGCGCTGCATTCACTACAAAAATTTTCAAAGTAAGGATCACACAAGGGTGATGTAAGTGCTAGCTGAATCACTTAGAAGATAAGCTACTGGCATTATCTTATTATAACACTGCTAAGTGATGACCCAGATAGCAGGGTACCACTCTGTGAATGTGTTACATGATGGCTAAATGTGAACTAGGACGTATGAGTAACATCACTGGGTCAGATGAAGCACAACCCAAAATTAATCATCTTCACTGTGTGCAGTTGACTGGGGATAATCCCCACAATACTGCTGACAAGGTGATGAATTTGCATCCTCCCCTCCCCCACATAACCTCCCAATGCTGCCCCTAACAGCCCTATCCTTTTCCCACCATTTCCTTCCATGCTTCCATAGACAGCACTCTACACCTCTTCCAAACTCCCATTATCCATCCCACTAAATTTGCTGCTCACCTCAGATGCAGTCAGCCACGGCTCCTGGAGATGACATGTTCCAGGTGTGTGCAAGTAGTGCTTGTGTAAATGTGAGTTTTCTACTTCTGGTTAAGAACTTTGTCCAGAAGTTGACTATTTCTAGCATTATTTTCATTATGCCTATGACTCTATACTTCATCTTCCATGTGATCAGTAGCAATCAATCCTTTCCATATTATTGTTCTTCCATCTTGGACTTCCCACTTAGTGAGGCACAATTTAGAATGAGATGCAAGCAGTGTGAGCAAACTCCGACAGAACGCTTTAGCGTGAGTTATAGAATTATTGTGACTTGTACTCAGAAACACACTGAAACTAAAAGTAACCCTTTGAACTTTACTTGTAACCAAAATTTTGGAACATTTAGTTTAATCAGAAACTTAATTATCTATGACAGTTCCAAGTGCACATACTTTCTCTGACGCATCCTGCATAATCTATGCTACTATATCAAGATGGACATTGCCCAGCATTGTTACCAAAAATCTCTAATAGTTTTTGACCAATTTACTTTAGATTTTTACATGATACTTTAATAAACATTAAGATGATCATAGGGTACATTAGACAAATTGTTTCTCCCATATAAATTCTTTCTCCTTATATAATTTGGAACAAGACTTCTGTACACAACAATGTGGTGTTTTGTTTTCTTCCTCACAGTCAGTTATAACAGGAAACAGGACAGTTGTATTTATGGTTTTTGTTTAGAATACTATTATGGAATCCAAATCATCCAAACCTTGGTAGCTCTACACATTCGCAGATTAACACTGTGAAATACTGCCATTGAAGGTACTATCCTTAAAGATCAAGTATGTGGAGAATATCTCTCTCTCTCATATCCCACATAACAATGATACCAACCACAAATTTTAAGCAACTTCAATTTTCAATCTATTTTTCCTACACAATATAATTAAACATGGCTGAAGGTCACAGAGAGGAGTTAAGAGGAGATGGACTAAGGGGGGGGGGGAGGAGGAGGAGGAGGAGGAGGAGGAGGAGGGGAAATGGACAGAGAGTGGAGGGAGGAAAGGAGGAGATTAGGACAAAAATCCAATACATATTTAGTAACTGCAAAGCATTGCCAGTTTCACTACTTCAGTACCTCTCTGACAATTACCAACTTTAATTGTATATTAATACAATCTGGCACAGATCTCCTGAAAATTAGTTATAACTGATAATAACTAAATTAAATCAAAATAGCAAAGTTTGAGGCCAGTCAGTATAGTTTTTTTTTTATGATAACAGACAAAATTCCCCTTGCCCCCTCAGGTTCTGAGAGACCGTAATGATCACAACAACATAGTTGTAGAAGCTGTAATAAGCCATAAAATCCAAATTCATAAAAAAAAATTTGATAGTCCTCTCTATACCTTGATTTTGTAACTGCCTTGTTTTCATTAGCAAATACTCTGCTGACAGATTTCTACATATGAAGAACTGTTGCGATTGTGGGAGTAATTAATTTGTCTAGTTAACATGAATTAAGAAACTGGTTTCACAAGGAGGACTGAAGGACAAGGTGATGCACTGGTGTTATGAAAATTATTTTTGAAAGGTAAAATAAATGGAAACTAATCACAAAAATATCTTAGAATGATACAGCAAAAAGTTAAAACTTACCACTGTCATTTATAACCGAGACTACAAACATAATATTTAAATATTAAGATCTTCTGCAATTCTGTGTTTTTTACTGTTGTGGTTGAGTCAACAAGTCACTGAAATCAGTTAAAATGTTTATTGTACTTACATAATTTTAAGAAGCATTATTGCCTAAGTATGCCCCAGCTACAAGCAGTCATATTGTATGAATTTGTTAAAGAATGCCCTTCCAATTTAATCTCTAGCCAGGGAAATGTAAGCACAAAATTGAGCAAGCTGGATCAATGTCCAATGGCATAATCTTTTCGTTTCTTTTAACAGTAATGAGCAATAGAAAAGGTTTTCATTAAACAGCAAACTCTAATTTTATCCTGGTCATTTTCTCTGTTTTTCCTTCTGTCAGCAAGTCATAGGGGATGTAGGATATCCTCACAAACTTCCTTAGTTCAAGTCCACACTTGTGGGACAAATCTAACTCCTACGTAGAAAACACTTTCAAATGTCTGCAAAATGGGTAATGAATAGAGTAAGTTAGTAAAGAAATAATAAATTAAAATGTCATGCTGGATGCCGAAGTTTTACTACAGGAACAATGAAGTGATAAACTGTTTTCCTTTCATTAGTTTGTGAGGCTGTAAGTGAGAAAAAGTTTAGTATAGAATTGAAATTATGTTTAAATTTTGTTGGAAGTCTAAGCGTTTTCATTATCAAACATTAGATGAGTATAGTCCGAGTAATCTGCGATCTGTATTAAGAAAAGTTAGTTCTTCCCACATCACAATGTTTCTGATGTCATATCTCCTGAACCGTGTGTTGTGCAATGATAATTTTGTAGGTGCATTCATTGGTATAAGTGGATACTATCTTCAAAATGTGTTTCAAATAGCGTTAGCAGTAAAAAGTTAATAAATTAAAAGTCATGCCTGTTGCTGAAGTTTCACTACATGAACAGCAAAAATATCGTGAGCAATAAACTTTTTCCCTTTCATATTCTGTAGAAGGCGTATGTGTGAAAGTTCCGGAAAGATGTACAGTTTATTGGAAGTCGTCAAATGCTCTCATTCTTAAATACAGGACAATTATAATTTCGGTGATTTGTGCACTATGACTAATCCTGCCTCAAGATATACTTGTCTTATTGTGTTAAACCTTTAAACATATGATTATCTCTCTTAATGAGTAGACTACTAAGCATTTTTAATTCTGTTCATAATTATATGAAATATAGAAAAATAAAATTCTTGTTGCCCCTGGAAGCTGCTACATAGGCTACCTGCAACTGGCCACGTTGACACTTTTAGGCATTTAGTAATATAGATGATGTGTGCATAATCAGAATACTTCAACAATTTTTGTCCCTTATACCGGGTGAAGCGAAATTCGCACACTCAGGCTTCGCAGCACGACTCCTCACATGCCAGCAATAAAAAAATGTTTCTCACAAAATTTTGTCTGGCGAGTACATCCGGCAGTAAAAGGATGTTAAAGAGTGGCAATCAGGCAACACTATAACCTCATGAATGGTAACTACTTCTGTCAGCACATCTTAGTAGTGCTGTGCAGTTGGTGCAGTGGATAGAGTTTTGGGTTAGCATGCAGGAGGTCGATGGTTTGATCCTGGGTTGGGGCGTATTTTTTATTTGCTAATTTCATTCTGACTATTCATACTATGAATATAATAGTGGGAAACACTCCACGTGGGAAAAATATATCTAAAAACAAAGATGCTGTAACTTACCAAACGAAAGCATTGATATGTTGATATGGACAATAAAAAACAACACACACACAAATTTCAAGCTTTTGCAAACCAAGGTTGCTTCGTCAGGAAAGAGGGAATCGGAGGAAAAGACGAAAGGATGTGGGTATTAAGGGAAAGGATAAGGAGTCATTCTCTTTTTGTTTGTGCAAGTAGTTTCACTTTATATTCACCTTCCCCTTTTTACCATAATCTACCATACAATTTTATCCTGCCTGCAAGTCTTTCCGCTCCCGGGATTGGAATGACCCCTTACCCTCTCCCTTAATACCCACATCCTTTCGTCTTTCCCTCTCCTTCCCTCTTTCCTGATGAAGCAACCTTGGGTTGCAAAAGCTTGAAATTTGTGTGTGTGTTTGTGTGTTTTTTATTGTCAGTATCAACATACCAACGCTTTCGTTTGACTATTCATACTGTAATACATACCGTTTCTTAGGTCATTTGTCTCCTAAATTTACAACATTTTGTAACGCCGAACAAAACAAATACTTGGTTAGCCAAATAAGAGATAGACAGTTGAAGCAAATGACCTGTCACAGGACAGAACACAAAAAAAAACAATATCAATTTCGAGATGCTAAAGATGATAGCACAGTACAATAACACATCTACTTGTCATTTATAATATATGTAATATGATAGCTCAGATGTCGCACATTAGCAACCAGTGACAGTCATAATGTCCATATTAATGACCGCATGACCTTCACAACAGAATATGTTGTCCAAAGGACAACGAATGCTCAAAGTGACCTCTCTGCACGTTGAAACATTGCGCAACCCGCTGGATCACACAGCTCTGGACCCTTCGCAGCAAAGCTGCGTCCACAGTAACAAGAGCAGCATGAACGCACGCTACCAATTCTTCCACATTCTTCAGAAGAGTAGAGTAAACATGCTCCTTCAAGTGTACCCACAGGAAGAAATCCAGGGGATTTAAGTCAGGTGAATGTGGTGGCCATACAACTTGACCTCCATGTTCGAGCTATTTCCCTGGATATGTTCTGCCCAAATGCTGTCGCACATTAATTCCAGAGTGTGGAGGTGCACCATCATGTTGGAACCATATCCTCTGCTGAAACATGTAGTGGAACATCATCTAGCACGTCAGGCATATAGTTTGAGAGGAATGCATGATACCTTCACGCAGTCAACCAGTCAGGCAACATGCAGGGGCCCAAACACCTGTAGCCCAATATTCCAGCCCAGACATTGATACCAAAGTGAACTTGATATCCATGGTTGCGGGTGATGTGTTGGTTAATCTCACACCAATGGTGGGCTTTATGCATATTGAAGACACCCTCACGAGTGAATGCTGCTTCATCCGAACATGTTACGGTGTTCACTAAGTTATCGTTGGCTTCCTGTTCTTGTTGAAACCATTCACAGAATTGCATCTGCTGATGGCGACCTGTGGGACGCAGGTGTTGCGCGAAAGCATAGTTTTTTAAGGCGCAAAACTGCTACGGTCATTAGCGCCCGGTCTGTGACTTAGGAAAAGGTAAAAAAAAAAAACGAAACTGGAAACCAGCAGCAATGGGAATGAAACTCAAAAAATTTGAGAAACTAAAAACAGAAGGAAAGCTCAAAAAACCACTATAGAAGGGGGTTGGTTGTCCCCAAAAAGAGCTTCAAATGACTGACGTCATCTCACTGGCACTAATAAACTCGAGAATGCGATCAGCTGAGCGTGTGTCATCTGCTAAAATGGAAGATATATCAGGCGACAGCTGTAGACAGGCACGTAACAGAGTAAAATAGGGGCACTCAATTAAAAGTTGTCTTACCGTCCACAGCTGAGAGCAGTGGGGGCAGAGTGGGGGAGGATCGCCACTTAAAATATGTCGATGGCTAAAAAGACAGTGCCCTATCCAGAGTCTAGTTAAAATTACCTCCTCCCGACGACGCGTTCGGGAGGATGAGGTCCAAGCACAGGGAAGAGCTTTCACATCCCGCAATTTATTATTGGGAAGTGTCGGCCAATGTGCGTGCCATGAAAGAACAACACGACAACATAAAACACTCCGTAGATCGGCGAAGGGAATCGTGCGAATAGCTGGCCGAAGAAGAGAGACTGCAGCCTTGGCCGCTATAGAGGCCGCCTCATTTCCACAGAAACCAACATGTCTTGGGATCCAGAGGAACGCCACTGAGACACCCCCCAAGTGGAGCAAGCGTAGGCATTCCTGAATCCGGTGGACCAGTTGGTGGACAGGGTAGAGAGCTTGGAGACTGAGGAGAGAGCCGAGAGAATCTGAACAGATAACATACTGTATCCGTTGATGGCGACGGATGTATTGGACAACCTGGAGAACAGCGTAAAGCTCTGCAGTATAAACCGAACACTGGTCGGGAAGCCGAAATCGATTTTTGGGTGTCTCCAACAATATAGGCACTCCCAACACCAAACGATGTTTTTGAGCCATCAGTGTAAATAAATGTGGCTTCCTTCATTTGTGCACATAGAGCAGAAAATGCCCGACAATATACAAGTGAAGGGGTACCATCATTGGGAAACTGACAAAGGTCACAGAGCAGGCAGGTCCGGGGACAGAGCCAAGGCGGTGCTGTACCCCAAGTTGTCAAGAAAGTTTTAGGAAAGCGGAAGGAAAGAGAATGGAGTAGTTGACGGAAGCGGACTCCCGGTGGTAGTAGGGAGGAAGGGCGGCCTGCATACCCTACATCCAAGGAGGCATAAAAAAAAAATGGCATGGGCCAGATTAGCAGGCATGGAAGACAGATGGCTAGCATAATGACCTAGAAGGACAGCTTGCCGACTGGACAGCGGAGGTTCAGCAGTCTCACCATAAAGGCTTTCCAGAGGGTTGGTGTAAAAAGCTCCAGACACTAAACGTAGTCCACGGTGGTGGATAGAGTCAAGACGCTGAAGAACAGACGGCTGAGCAGAGGAGTAAACTATGCTTCCATAGTCCAATTTCGAGCACACCAAGGAGCGATAGAGGCGGAGAAGCACCACTCGGTCTGCTCCCCAGGAGGTACCATTCAGGACATGGAGGGTGTTGAGGGATCGCAGACAGCTAGCCGAAAGATAGGAAATGTGGGAGGACCAGCACAGTTTTCTGTCAAACATAAGACCCAAGAATTTAGCAACGTCTGAAAATGGAAGGTTGACAGGTCCTAGATGTAAGGAAGGTGGAAGAAACTCCGTACGACGCCAAAAATTAACACAAACGGTCTTACTGGGAGAAAAGCGAAAGCCTGTTTCAATGCTCCAAGAGTGGAGGCAATCTAGACAGCCTTGAAGACATCGTTCAAGAAGGCTGGTCCGTTGAGAGCTGTAGCAGATCGCAAAATCGTCCACAAAAAGGGAGCCTGAGACATCAGGAAGGAGACAATCCATAATTAGATTTATGGCAATGGCAAACAGTACAACACTTAGCACGGAGCCCTGGGGTACCCCGTTTTCTTGGGAGAAAGTACGGGAGAGAGTAGTGTTCACCCGCACTTTAAATGTGCGCTCTACCATAAATTCGCGAAGAAAAAGAGGCAACCGACCGCGATAGCCCCAAGAGAACTGTGTGCGGTGGATGCCTGTCCTCCAACAGGTATCGTATGCTCTCTCCAGATCAAAAAATATTGCTACTGTTTGGCGTTTCCGGAGAAAATTGTTCATGATATAAGTGGAGAGAGTAACAAGATGGTCAACTGCAGAACGATGCTTTCGGGAACCGCATTGGGCAGATGTTAAAAGCCTGCTGGACTTCAGCCACCAAGCTAAATGGCAATTCACCATACGCTCCGAAACCTTACATACACTACTCGTGAGAGAAATGGGGCGATAGCTAGAGGAGAGATGTTTGTCCTTTCCAGGTTTCGGAACAGGAACGACAATAGCTTCCCGTCATCATCTGGGAAAAGTACTGTCGGTCCAAATTCGATAATAAAGGCAAAGGAGGTAACACAGACTTTGGTATGATAAATGCAGCAACATTTGGATGTGGATACCATCCGGTCCTGGGGCGGAGGAGCGAGAAGAAGAGAGTGCATGTTGGAGTTCCCACGTGGAGAAAACAGTATTGTAGCTTTCGCGATTTTGAGAGGAGAAAGCAAGAGGTCGCACTTCCGCTGCACGTTTCTTTGGGAGAAACGCTGGCGGGTAATTTGAAGAGCTCGAAATCTCAGCAAAGTGTTGACCCAATGAGTTAGAAATTGCGACAGGGTCCACTAATATATCATGCGTGATAGTGAGCCCAGAGACCGGGGAGAACCTAGGCGCACCTCATAACCGTCGAATCCTACTCCAAACTTCCAAGGATGGAGTGAGCTAGTAAAGAAGTCCCAGCTTGCCTTCTTGCTATTGCGGATGACGCGATGGCACCGCGCACGGAACTGCTTATAGCGGATACAGTTGGCCAAAGTAGGATGGTGTCTGAAAACGCAAAGAGCACGTCGCCGCTCAGGTATTGCGTCACGGCATGCCTCGTTCCACCAAGGAACTGGGGGGCGCCGGGGCAATTCGGGGGTGCATGGTATTGAACATTCCGTAGCTGTAAGAATAACGTCTGTAATATGAGTGATCTCATCGCCGACACTAGGAAAGTGACGGTCATCGAATGTCGCTAGACACGAAAAAAGTGTCCAATCGGCTTGCGTAAACTTCCAGCGTCTCGGGCGCATATATGGCAGTTGTGGCTGCAATCGAAGGACACATGGAAAGTGGTCACTCGAGTGTGTATCAGCAAGGGCGAACCATTCGAAGCGCCGAGCTAGCGGAACAGTACCGACCGAAAGGTCCAAATGAGAGAAATTTGTCGTGGAGGCAGACAAAAATGTAGGGTCCCCAGTGTTGAGGCAAACAAGATCCGCTTGGTGGAAGACGTCTAGCAATAGTGAACCACGCGGACAAGGATGTGGAGATCCCCAAAGCGGGTGGTGGGCACTGAAGTCCCCAACCAGCAAATAGGGGGGTGGAAGCTGACCAAGAAGATGAAGGAGATCAGCTCGTGCCATTGGTTTGGACGATGGAATGTATACAGTACAAAGAGAGAAGGTGTATCCAGAAAGGGAAAGACGGACAGCGACTGCTTGGAAGGAAATGTTTAAGGGGATTGGGTGATAATGGAGAGTATCGTGGAGAAGAATCATGAGTCCTCCATGTGCTGGAGTGCCTCCAACAGAGGGGAGATCAAATCGGACTGACTGAAAATGGGGGAAAACAAAGTGGTCGTGGGGACGCAGCTTTGTTTCCTGAAGACAGAAGATGACCGGCGTGTAGGATCATAAGAGGATCATCAATTCACCCCGATTGGCTCGAATGCCGCGGATATTCCAATGGATAATGGACATAGGGTGGACAGAAAATGGAAGAATGTGACCAAGGTTGCCGTCAACTCAACAACTGCTCAAAGCTTGCGAGCGACAGCGTGGAACGGCACTCAGCCGAAGGCAGAAGATCCTGATCCATAGGTTGTTCAGGAGCAGCTCCTGCCACCAGCGATCAGCCGCCAGCAGTGCGCCTCGGCGACACAGAAGACGTCCGAAGGCAGTTAACGCCAGGTGGTGCTGTAGATGAAACACACCGTGGCGGAGGAGGAGAGGAACTGGGTTTCTTTTTAGCCTTCTTGTAAACATGATGTTTAGATGAAGGAGGTTGTGAAGTTGGGGTACGTAAAAAAATCTTCACGATTAGGCTCTTTTTTGGAAGTCCGGGTGTCTGACTTTTGGGCTCGAGATTTAGCAGAACCCGATGAAGGGTGAGCCATAGAGTGCGAAAGTGGGGAGGTCGAACGGGTGATCTTTGCACTGGCCGATCTGACGACCATGTCACTAAAGGTGAGATCACAAGTCTGCGTGGCCGCCTCCTCTGTTGGCCAAGGAGAGGCAAGGACAGTGCTGTATTTTCCTGTCTGAGGCACAGTGGGCTTTCGACTGGTGAATAATTTTCGAGCAGCAAAGGTCGACACCTTTTCCTTCACTCTGATTTCCTGAATGAGTTTTTCGTCTTTAAAAATGGGGCAATCTCGAGAGGAAGCAGCGTGGTCACCCATACAGTTGATGCAACGAGGGGATGGAGGTGGACAAGCACCCTCATGGGCATCCTTGCCACACGTAACACATTTGGCCGGGTTGGAACAGGACTGGCTGGTATGATTGAACCGCTGACACCGATAGCAATGCGTAGGGATTGGGACATAGGGCGAACGGAAATTATCTCATAGCCTGCTTTTATGTTCGATGGGAGTTGAACTCTGTCAAATATCAAGAAGACAGTACGGGTTGGAACGATGTTCGTGTCAACCCTTTTCATGACTTTATGAACAGCCGTTATGCCCTGGTCAGACAGGTAGTGTTGAATTTCCTCGTCAGACAATCCGTCAAGGGAGTGTGTATAAACGACCCCACGTGAGGAATTTAAAGTGCGGTGTGCTTCCACCCGGACAGGGAAGGTGTGTAGCAGTGACATGCGCAGCAATTTTTGTGCCCGGAGGACACTGACTGTTTCGGTGCCATTCCGTAATCTGGAAGAAGACTTTACAGGACCTGCAATTGCATCGACACCTTTCTGAATAATGAAAGGGTTGACCGTGGAGAAGTCGTGACCTTCGGCAGACCGAGAAACAACAAGGAACTGTGGCAACGATGGAAGAACTGTCTGTGGCTGAGACTCAGTGACCTTACGCTTGTGAGCAGACATAGCGGAAGATGAGGAAACCATTGCGGAAGTATCCCCCATGATTACCGGCATCTCCTACGGCACGCTCCTCCCTTGTGGGGGCCCTCTCTGAGGGCACTCCCACCTTAGGTGATTGTTCACAACTCAGAACACACCTCCCGACAAACGGACGGAGGGACCAATCGGCACTTTCGGAAGATATCAGCTCGGGTAATCACCCCTCCCTGGGCCCGGCCGTTACCAGGGGGTACGTACTTGTCCTACCTGTCTACCCGGGGTGGGGAATTTCGCATTACCCCGTCACCGGCTATGCATGGAAATGCGTGAGTTGGCCTTGAGACACGCACAGGGAGGAAAAAAGAGAAAGGGAAAACAAAGAAAGGGAAGAAGAGAGATCTCAAACGCCACAGCGGAGAAAAGGGTAAAGAGAAGAGGTAAGGAAAAAAGAAGGACAAAGGAAGGATGAAGACTTGCAAGGAGAGAAAACGAAGAAGGTGTTACATTCTTGAGCGTCCATCTCTGGACGTAGGCACAACATACTCCCAGAGGGGGAGAAAGGGAAGGAAAGAGGCGGAGATGGGGAGGGGGGGGATGGCGAAGATGGGGGATGGGGAAGGATGCGGAAATGGAAGGTATGCAGCATGGAAAGGAAGGAGGGCCACATTAGCTTGGGGTCCCGTGCTCGCTACGAAAGCATAGTGATAGGGGTGCAGTCCGTGCTCATGCAGCACATTAACAAACATGCTTTACGAGACACACAGCTACCTTGCTACGCTACGTGTACTTCTCTAAGGTTCTTCGTGTGTGACCTCCAGAATAGCTTCCTCAGTATCTGGAGTGCGGTAAGTTCACGATGGAGGAAGGAGAGAACCTGACTCCCGAATTCGGAGCTCCAAATGACGAAACACATTTTTATCTGGATGGTGTCGACGAGGGTATCTAGGAGCATATTCACGAGCAGCAACACCACACCAGTTATTATATGCACCAAGGACCACAAGCATATCCACATATTTGCCGTTTGTGTATGCCATACATCTGCCACACTGGTTTAGAGGTTTTCAATGAGAAAATTCAATAAGTGTTCACTGGAGACTGTCACGGGTGCCTTACTCTTCTCGCAAATAGTCCCTGTCTGGTTGACAGCGCATACAGTATAAACACATTATCAGTCCTGCACACTGTTCCACCTAGCGTGCATTATCCCTCTGACAGATATTGTTCCGCTTGATTCATCCTGACACTTAATTGTGAAATGTTCAGTATCTAATTACACTGTTTGTCTAACGGTAATAGATGTGATACTTCTACAATCCCATCAATAGAATAATAATAATAATAATAATAATAATAATAATAACGCATTGAGATATGTACTAAACTGCACACGTTTACCAGACTCAACGTTGAAAGGCATATTTAGTGGGATCATGGTGATAACACATACAAATAGTAACCAAGTTTGGACATTATCCTCAAAGCACGTTACTAGTCCTATTGGTAATGTAAGGCACTAACAAAATGTAATGGACCTGAATGACACAAGAATAACAGTTGGTACTAATATACAGGACCATTAGAGGAGGGTACAAAGAAAACAGGTTTTGCATTTAATAGATGAAGTGGTGAGAATAAATTCATGCCCCCGATGTGGAAAGGGCTTCTTTCAAAGTTGAACAAACTTCCATTTCTACGATTGTAGTATGTAAGTGCAAATGTTTTGTAGGGGATCTGCTGCAATTGCTGTTGACGACTAAGATGCCAGATACTTTACCACCTGGACTACATTTACCAAATAAAAAACATGTGCCTCAACCCAGGATCGAACCATCGACCTCCTCCATGCTAAACGAAAACTCTATCCATCGCACCAACTGTACGGCACTACTAATGTTTGCTGACAGAGGTAGTTACCATACATGAGGTTACAGTGTTGCCAGATTGCCACCCTTTAACATCCTTTTTCTGCCGGATGTACTTGCCTGCCGAAATTTTGTGACAAACATTTTTTTATTGTTGACATGTGAGGAGTTGTGCTGCGAAGCCCGAGTGGGCAAATTTCGCTTCACCATGTATATTAGCAAAATTATTGTTTCCTCAAAAATGTGTGTTTATTCCATTTGTTTAAATGGTTTTTTGTTTGCTTTAGAGGGAATTAATAGCATGCTCCATCCGTTTAAACTGTTTCAAAAAGCTACCATGTTTATCAGTCATTGCCACAAGACCAATCACCATAGATGTCAGAGCTTTCGCCTCCTCCTGAGGCAGTATTTTTAGAGCCCTACATAAATGAACCTGGTGCATGTATTAGGAACAAGAAAAATGCTGTGGACTGTCCTATGTAATAAATCAACTTTGAATACAATTTTGCAAGTCTTTTTTCCATGTCACGTGACAAAGGACTTAAAGTTTTAATGGACATTGCAAATATATATGTGATTACAATGGAGATCATAATTAGGATTTGTCTGACATTCACAAACATCTGTGTTACACCTGCATTCTTTTCACTGTCTTATTGCCATGGGCTTCTGTCAACACGTGCAGGGCATCCGGTTGTGACTGCGCAACACCATACAGAATCTGACTTCCCTACATTGTCTAATGGATGAACTGTAACACAAAAACAACCAAATCTTGTTTTGATTATAGTGTCACTACTTCAACTGATTACAGCTACAAACCACTCCCACCCCATGTATGCAGCCTCTGCTGGTGACTGACAACTGCCAGCAATCAACCTGCCATTAATTTCAGGAACTTTCTGACACAATTCCGATATTTAGACAGTAAAATAGTAAATACCACTATACATACCACTGTATAACTTTATTCCATCTTGGATTTTTGCCGCCATTGGGATCAGTGTGTGTTTCATACACACAGTGGCCAACTCTTAGCCTCACATAAGGATCCATGCGAGTCATTCCATAATTTTTAACTAATTTTGCCTGGAACACACACACAATGAAGTAATTAAATTCCATCAAAAAGCAGGTCTTATAAATACGAAAATCCACAACTAACTAATGTTAGAAGTTGACTTTAGGCTCTGTAATGAAACTACAAAGAGAATGTGCTTAGTTCACAAAATGACTATTGCAAGTGACTGATCAATGACAATGACACTAAGTTTCCACTAATAACTTGATGCAAATTTTTACTAGCCTTTGTGTGGAAAACAAACTGTTTCTTGGATGTACTAGATCCAGTCAACAAAAAATACTGCTTCCTAATTGTTTCATCCAGAACTACACCAAAAATCATACATGTCATTTCATATGTGATATGACTGGCCAACAGATTGTTCACAATATGTTCAGGTATACTCGTATCAGTTGTTAGAGCAATCTTTGCATCTATAGATATTATACCTAGAAGAAGGCACTTTCACTAAAAAGTCTAAAAACTCATGTGAATGAAATTTCTATTTCCAGAACAATGAAGAAAATATTATAAACTCCTTCCTTCATTTCACTCGTAGCTGGAAACAGAGGGGCACTACAAAAATTTTTAGTTTCAATTAGAAACAAAGCAATTTCATCAAACATATGTTGTCATCACAGTGTCGTTGCAAAAATAACTACATGCAAATCAATAATAGTACAGATATGTAGATAACAGTCAACTTGGTTGAATGGTGTAAATGTACTATTTCCTAGGGATTACAGAAGTGTCCAATTCCACCTGTCTGCTTTGACCCATGACGTCACCAGTATGGCAGAAATGATCATTCTCAATGTCTCCAATATGGCACCTATGACGTTATTACATAAACAGGACAACAAACATGAAAATACATATAAAACCAACAAACACATCTCCCTCCAAAAATATAATCAAACTAACAGGACCAGCGTGGGAAATTGGGGGTTTCTGGGTGGGGACAAACTAAATATAAACACATACAGACACACACTACAATCCCAAACCACACAAAATGATGACATAAAAATGCCACCAAATTCCGCTATACTTACAATATGGACAGGATCGGTCACTTCCCTTCATCTACATAGCTCAACCGCAATTGTTGATACCACAAAATAAAAACCAAACACTCCAAAAATTATAATCACACCACAACTATTGATACCACAAAACCAACACCTAAAACAACAAAAATTGCAATCTGACACTTCCCTTGACCTATATAGGTCAACAGCAGCTCCTCCTCTTTCTTTTAGTGTTCAACCCTGAGGTTGGTTTGCAGCAGAGCGCCATTCCTCTCTTCTGCCTGCCTTCCTCTTCATTTCCATGTATGTCTTACATCCAACGTCATTCATTATCTGTTGCATGTATGATAAACCTTGGTCGCCCCCGCCGATTCCTTCCCTCCTTAGCTCCTTCTGCTATTGTCCCAATGATGTTGTGTCGTAGGATGTGCCCTACAAGCTTGTCTCTTCTTGTTTGGATGTGCCTTCACAGAGATCTGGTTTCCTGTACTTTTTTAAGCACCTCTTCATTTGTTACTTTGTCTCTCCAGCTGATCGTCATCATCCTTCTACAGCACCACATCTCCAGGGCCTCTAGCCGTCTTCTCTCTTCTCTTCCAACTGTCCAAGTTTCACATCCATATAGGGCGACACTCCAAACAAAACCTTTCATGATACGTTTCCTTACTTTCAGACCGATGTTGTTGCTGGTGAGTAAGTTCCTTCTCTGATAAAATGCAATTTTGGCCTTTTGTATTCTGGTCGCAATTTCTTTCCGGTTTCTACCATCTCTTGTGATTTGGCTTACCAGGTAAGTAAATTCCTCTATCACTTCCAGCTCCTCTCTTCCAATTTTCATTCTCAGAGTTTCATATTCTGCTCCTGTTCTGCATACCATCACTTTGGTCTTTTTCTTGTTTATTCTCATTCCATACTGATTGCATTGAATTTTTTCCATTGATCTGAGGACTTCCTCTAGATCTTCTTTTGTCTCCGTGACTATAGCAATATCATCTGCATAACATAGCATGTCTATCTTCTGCCCATTAATTTTGATTCCCACCTCAATAGTTTCTCGAACTTGGTCTATAGCTTCCTGGATGTAAGCACTGAATATAACAGGAGAGAGAGCACATCCTCGTCTTACCCTTTTCTAATATTTGCTTCTTGTTCATGGTGACTGTTCCTAATCACTACCACCTCATTCCTATAGAAACTGGGTATCACAGGGGTGCCTTTGTGGTGGTGGTGGTGGTGTGTTGGGGCTTATGGGTGCTCAACATTGAGGTCATCAGCGCGCTGACACACATTAAAAGAAACGAATGTGGACAGACCAAATAAAACTGAAGCACACACTCAAAGAAAGCAGGAAACTTTATTCCACTTTTCCTCAGCACTCTGAACATCTCTTGCCAGATAACGTTATCAAATGCCTTTTCCATGTCTACAAAGGCAATATAAGTTGGTTTATTTTTCTGTAATCGATTTTCGATAACGAGTCTCAGTGCCAGAATCGCCTCTTGTTCCCAATCCCTTTCTGGAACCAAACTGATCTTCACTCATCATATCCTCCACCTTCTCTTCAACTCTCTTCAGAATTATTTTTATGAGAATTTTTGAAGCATGTGATACTAGGCTTAGAGTTCGGTACTGTTCGCATTTTGTAGCTGCTGCCTTCTTTGGTATAGGAACAATGATACATTTCTGGAAGTCTGTCGGTATCTCTCCTGTGTTATAAATGGACCTAATAAGTTTAAGCAGCATCATTTTTACGCTGTCACCAGCATTCTTTATTAATTCTGCAAGGATGTCATCAATACCTGTTGCGTTGTTGTCCCGTAGTTCTTTTAGAGCTCTGTCAAATTCTTCTTGCAGAATGTCATCTCCCTTGTCATCTTCGTCTACTTGCTCTTCTCTTCCTATCACTTCCTCCGAAAGAGGTGTCCCGGCATACAACTCCTCTATGTATTCTTTCCACCTCTTCACCATGTCTTCACCAAACAGCATTTTCCCCTCTTTATTTTCTATTGTGCCTGAGAGTGTCGTTTTACATTTGTTAAAAAATTGATTAGCTGTTCTGTAGGCTAAATCAGTTCTTCCGTTTTGTATATTTTCTTCCACTTCTCTGCACATTTCTTCAAGAAAATTTTCTTTTGCTTTCCTTGCTTCTCTATTAACTAAATTCCTTAGTCTTCTGTATTCAGCTTTTCCTTGTTCATCAGTTGCATTTTGTATAATCTCTTGTTTTCTATAAACTCAATAATATCTGCTGTAATCCATTTCCTCTTGTTTTTGGGTTCAGTTCTTCCAACTATCTTTTCTGCTGCTTTGTATATACCAGATTTAATTTGATCCCAGTCTTCATTTACTCCACCATGTTGAAAATTCTTAGCTAATTTATCTGTTTCATGAGGATAGCGCTTTGCCAGTCCCTCAGTTTTCAGTTTTTCTAGCTCCCATTTAAGTTTTACTGGCTTCTTCTTCAAACGTTTGAATCTCAGTGAACTTTTCACCAAGACCAGGTTATGATCACTGCCTATGTCTGCAGATGGATAGCTCCTGCAATCTTTTATCTGGCTCCTAAAACGTGCTTTCACTAGAATGTAATCAATCTGTTGTCTTCTCAGGTCTCCAGGGGCCTTCCATGTGTATCTTCTTCGTTTGTGATGCTGGAAAAGTGTGGTTGCAACAACTAATTGGTTCCTCAAGCAGAACTCAATAAGTCGATCTCCTCTTTCATTTCTTCTTCCAAGCCCATATTTGCCAACAATTCCTTCCTCCAGTTCTTCACCCACAATCGCGTTCCAGTCCCCCCATGGCAATCAAGTTTTCATCTCCCTTAACATTTCTCATCGCACTACTTATTTCTTCGTATATTTCGTCAATGACTGCATCTTCTTCTTTGGATGTTGGCATGTACATTTGTATTATCACAGTGTCCTTTGGTTTAGTATCAAGTTTGACTAGTATTATCTGAGAGCTATATTGCACATCTCCCTTGACACGCGAGCCATAGTTTTTCCTCAGAATTATTCCAACTCCTCCCATCCCTGGTCTATCTTGGTCAGTTCCCGTGTGAATGACTCTGTATTCTCCAGACCAGAAATCACGTGGCTGGGGCCATCTCATCTCGGATATGCCTAGGATATCGATTTCCAGTCATTCCATTTCAAGTTTTACATTTTCTAGTTTGCTACACTGAAGCAGTGTTCTCACATTCCAAGTGGCTATGTTAAAATTGGGATTCTTTTCCTTCACATTGTCTGTATATTTTGCAGTCCCCACCCGGAGATTCGATTGGGGGACTATTTTATCTCCGGAAAATTTTACAGAAGATATTGACATGGTTTACTGCTGATGCTTGGGATAACCATAGTTCTTTAATGCGGTGGTTTCCCATTGTCTTCCACACCCTATGCCGTTGACCATCAGCTGGTTCTTCCGCCTTCGGAAATGATTTCTCATTTCCAGGGCAAGAGGGAGTCCTGTCCAGCAAATACTGGGATGATGACTTATCCCGGTCGTCCCTCAGTCCCTGTCTACGTTAGCCATCACATGAAGTGACGTTGCCCACACTCTACCGTGTGGAGGTGTAGATCAGGAGCTCACAATACCAAAACACACAGCTATGACACATTGGAATCCGACACTTCCCTTGAGCTATACAGGTCAACAGCAGCTCACGATACCAAAACACACACAGCTACGAGGAAAAATTGGAATCGGTCACTTCCCATGACCTATATAGCTCAAAATACAACTGACGATACCAAAAAAATTGAAATCGAGTCTGTCCCCTATCTATCTATCTATCTATCTATCTATCTATCTATCTATCTATATCCGAATCCCGCTTCAGCTACTGCCGGGTCTGGGTGCTGACGAGTCCTCTCCATTTGGCTCAGTCCTCCCACCACTTTTCTTCCTCCACTTGCTGCCAGGTCACACCTCTCCTTTCAACAGATATTCTCACTCCCATTTTCCAATGTGTTCTTGGGCACCCTCTAGGTCTTTTCCCATCCATCTTTAGTTCTTCCATAATTTTGGGGAGTCTCTGCCCATGCATCCTCTTAACATGCCCATACCATCTTAATCTCTTTCTTTCAATTTCTTCTCTCATACTTTTTTGTTTGAGGTCCTTTCTAATCTCTACATCCCTTACTCTGTCCATTCTTGTTTTTCCCTTAACTGCTCTGAGAAATTTCATTGCCCCTGCTTGCAGTCTGCTCCAGTCCCTTTCTGTCATTGTCCATGTTTCTCCACCATAGGTGACAATAGGGATGTAATAATTCTTATACATAAGGAGTTTTGCTCTTTCTGAAACTTCATTATTCCAAATCAGATGTTTTATTGTTTGGTAGAAATTGCCTCCCTTCCGTAACCTCCTATTAATTTCGTTAGATATTCTTCCACCCCTAGATATTTCACTCCCTAAATAAGTGAAACTTTCTACCACTTTGAGGGGTTCTCCATTCAAGGTAATATTTCCGTTGATTCCTTTATCCCTTCCAAATACCATTACTTCACTCTTATCTTTATTTATTTTTAATCCATACCTTTTCATTATTTCCTTCCACGCATCAAGCTGTAACTGTACATCTACCTCTTTATCACCCCATATTACCATATCATCTGCAAAAATCATCTTTTTGTCTTTTTCTTTTACTATATCTTTAACTGCCCTATTCATTCCTTCCATCACAACATTATAAAGCGCAGGAGATAGAATACTTCCTAGCTTAAGTCCTTGTCTTATTTCGAAGTATTCAGAGTTCCCCAATGGTGTTCTAATTCTACAATTGTGGCCTCTGTACATTGTCTTTATAACATTAATGTATCCATCTTCTATATCTATCTTCTTCAGTTCGTCCCAGAGTCTTTCCCTGTTAACTGAGTCATATGCCTTTTCTATGTCTATAAAAACCATTATCACTCTCTTGTTATACTCCCAACTTTTTTCCATCAGTTGACAGATAGAAAATATCAGGTCGATCGTGCTCCTTCCTTTCCTAAACCCATGCTGTTCTTCACTCAACTCCTTTTCTATCTTTTCACTTATTCGATTTAGTAAAATTCTTTCAAAAATCTTGGCTGTATGGCTCATGAGGGTTATTCCTCTGTAGTTTTTACAAAGTCTTTTATTGCCTTTCTTGAAGATGGGAACAATGTCTCCTGTTCTCCAGTCGTGAGGTATTTTACTATTTCTCCACACGCTTGATAGTGCTCTATACAGCCACTGCATTTCCACTGGACCTGCTGCTCTTATCATGTCCACTGATACTTCATCAGGTCCTGGGGCTTTCCCTCCATTCATCTTCTTCACAGCTTTTTCCATTTCTTCCTGTGTAATTTGTCCTAATTCTGCTTCCCAACTTCTCTCAATTTCTTCATTATTTGTTGTTTCCTCATGTACCTGCTCCTCAGCGTTTAACAGCTTCTTAAAATGTTCTTTCCAGAGATCTTTTATATTCCCTGGATCTTCAATAATGGTACCGTCCTCTGTTTCTATCTTTACTGGTACTTCAGACGCCTCCCTTTTATTTTTCATCATTTTATAGAACATTTTCTTATTGCTCTTCACATCTTCTTCAAGTTTTTTTGTAAACTCTTCCCATGCCTTTTTCTTTGCTGTTTCCACCATTTCTTTGCACTACTTCTTTTCCTCTAAATATCTTTTATGGTCTTCGTCACTTTTAGTTTTCCACCATTTTCTCCATGCTCCATTTTTTCTTCTAACTGCTTGGATTGTGGTATCATCCCACCAACTTGTCTGTCTTATTTTTTCCTTTCCAGATGTTCTGGCACATACTTTTTGTGCTGCTTCGACTAAAGTGTCTTTGAATAAACTCCATTCTTTTTCTACATCGCAGAAAACTTCTTTTGGAAATTTTTGTGTTATTAATTCTCTGTACTTCTCAGCACATTCACTCTCCTTCAATTTCCAATCCCGTATCCTCATCAGTTTCTTCTGTTTTCTATTTTTCACACACTGATTCATTTTCCATTGCCCCACCAGTAATCTATGGTCTCCATCTGCACTCACACTTGGAATTACCTTCACATTTGTTACTTTCTCTCCCCATTCCCTATCTACTAGAATATAATCAATTACACTCTTCGTTCTTCCATCCCAACTGTATCTGGTGATAACATGACTTTCTCTCTTCATAAACCAGCCGTTTGCTATTTTCATTCCATTCCTCTGGCACAAATCCAGGAGTCTTTCCCCTTCTTCATTTCTGCCTCCATATCCAAAACATCCCAATACTTGCTCAAATCCCTTTCTGTCTTTGCCTACCTGTGCATTAAAATCTCTCATCACTATATTAGCACTCTCTATATGGTTTTCTAACACATTTTCAAAGTCCATCTTTCGCTACATCCCACTTGAGGTGCATAAATCTGGATTACTTTTAGTGTTTCTTTTTGGAATCTCAGGTTTAAGATTAAGATCCTGTCTGATATACATCTCACATTTTCAATACAGCTTTGTCCATTCTTATTCACCATCACTGCCACACCATTTCTTCCACACCTGTTATTGCCACTCCAGTACAGTTTTCCTCCTCCTCTCAAATTCTTCTCACCTTTTCCCTTCCACTTTGTTTCGCTTAATCCCAATATATCCAACTTCCTCTCTATTAATACATCTGTCATTTCTTCCATTTTTCCACTGAGGGTTAATATATTAAGGGTGCCAATATTTAGGTTATTTTTTAGTCCAGTTGGTTTCATCTTCTTGTCCCGATGAATATCATCAGGTCTCCCATCATTTGCACCAGTACTTGAAGAAGCAGTGGGGTCAAATCCTAAGTGGTTCGTTCCGAGGCTCGTCTGTGTTTTGAAAGCAATATATGAAGACTTTCCTACTGGCTTGCTAGGCCTAACGCAAGGAAGGATTTTCTGTTGGGGTTGTCTCCCTTAGCCTTTGGAGTTTCTCCTCCACCACAAGGCAGTGGTTCCCTTCTCATTTAATCCCCAGAAAGGAGGGTTGCCTCATCTGCCAGCTATGCCGTTCCGAAGTCTTCCTTCTCCGCCGTGGCTGCCATTAAGGTCTTCACCCGTAACCCTGGGCAAGGGTTCCGTGTTATACCCCACGGGATTGGGTCCCCTAAGATACATAAATCAACCACAGATGCCGATACCAAAACATCAACCATCAACACATGCAGCAAATAACGCCGACCCAACAACACATAAAAACCCCAGCGGACATCATAACACACAAACAATAGACCCAAAAAACAACTACTTACCACAAAAAAGTTCCGGCGCTACAAACTAAGTCAGCCACCCCAATGACACACACACACACACACACACACACACACACACACACACACCAAAACAAACCCCCAACTCGCATATTCTGCTTGCATACGCCGCATTTCACTACCTCCGCCACAAGCCCAAAAAGTTTCAGAAACTTAATGACAGACAGCATATTGTCTCCCATTTCAGCACAAGGACGCGAACTATTAAACTTAGAAGTCATATCCATACCTAACAAAAGAAGCCACAAACTGGATTAAATTACTTACCGCGCGACAAACAGCAAACCAATAACATCAAACGACACCACAATAACAAACACAACGGAAACTTAATTCTTAACTCAACGAAACTAAGTTCTGTTCTTCTATAACAGTCACAACCGATAAATGCACACTTCAACCACAGACACCCAAATGAACCCAATACACCACATAACACACAGACCATACATCCACCACCAGAGGACATCACCAAGCGCAACAAGACGGCATCTACAAACACAACACACTCATAAACTAAACTCAGCACCATCATGACATCACACACCAGAACATCCTTATGTCACGGGTCAAAGCCAATGGGTGGGATCGGACACCTCCGTTGACCCATTTCCTGACCCTACTGTGATGGGTGAGTACTTCCGAGTCAAACTTAGAATAACATGCTCAGTAGTTACCTATCCAAAGTCTGTTTTCATAGAATGGATTAAACACAAATTTAGATACGGATTAAAATAATTAACAGTGACTGATAAATGTTGTTTTGCCCTCTACAGAAAATAACTGCAACCCCATCCTGATCATGATCTGGCCCAGATCCTAAAAAGGATGACACTGAGTACTGTGTGTAGTAGGCTTTGTGCATTCCATCAGTGTGCATTATGTCGCAATCTGCTATACTTGTAACGCTCACCCTTTCTTACAAAAGGAATGTCTGCAAAGATAACATATACAGTGAATAAAAAGTCAATGGCAGACCATTTTTTTCACTAATAAAGCCCATTTTACCTAGCATTTTAGAGGGTAGGAAGGAAAAGGGGGTGGGGTTTGAGGGGAAGGGCTATAGTTTTAAGTCTTCAATTTTTTTTTCCTTTCTTCAAATACAGATGTGACTGCACAAATTTTGTGAGACACTATCCTTGAAACATTTTTTCCCCTTCAAATTTAATAGGTGGAGATTTCATGATGACAGGAGCTACATGGAGGTCCCAGCAGAGGGCTATGATGTGCATTCCACTGATAATCTCACCCAAGAGTGGGTGTCAGGGCGGTGATGCTCTTCATATGCGAAAAGAATGTGATAAAGTTGGATGACGACGAAGTCACTGGATGGTGATTGCCTATGTGGGCAACAGTTGGTACCTGTAGTCCCATCGAGACAAGACCAGGGTCCAGTAACTACAAAGACTAGCAAGATCCACACTATAAGAGGTGTGGCAAGGAAGCAGAGAGCATTCAGCTACCATGTGCATCTTGTCATTAGTTGATGAATAGGGAGCCACCATGTCAGTTTGATTTAATAAAGCGGCTGCCAAAAAATTGGACTGTGCAACAATGTCAAAGCACTGGGTAGCCAAATAGAGTTCTGGGGGCAGGGTGGACTGAGACGACGATAGAAATGCATAACCTGCATTTCTGCAGGAGAGACTCAAACCATAGGAAAGGGTCCAAGCAGAGGCCCTCAAATGGTGCCTTGGAATTGGCATTCAGGTTTGTTTTGTTTTGCTTTAGGGCACAAAAAATAACTGTGGTCATACGCGCCCAAGTCAAAACTGTAGAACACGGACACGGAGAGGAGTTAAACGACTATGTGTCAGTCCCAATGGGCAGAATAGGAGACAGCTAGAAACAGGCATGTGGAAAAAGGGCTAAAAAAAGACACAATACAGAAATGGAGGTCTGAAACTAAAAATTAAATGGCCTTTGCCATATTGCTTTGGCAAATAAAAAGTAAAACATTGTTGACAGCCCACTTGTCATTCACTAAAAAGGCTCATAAATCAGATGGCAAACCCAAGCTGGAATGTAAATTGTTAAACAAAGGGCATTCCAGCAGGAGGTGGCGGACAGTTAAAATTGGGGGGGGGGGGGGGGGGGGAAGCAATGTGGTGGGGTAGTGCCACTTAGCAAATGACAATGGCTAAAAAGGCAGTGCCCAATACACAGCCGAGTTAAAATAATCTCCTCCCAATAGGAGGGCCGAGAGGAGGTTGTCCAAGACGCTGGGAGAGGCTTAATAAGCCGAAGCTTATTCTTGCAAAGAGAGGACCATTGGTGATGCCAAAGGAACAAAGGAATACCACCTCCTGACAGACAGCAACGCAGAGATCATCGGAGGGAATATAGGTACTCGCAGCTGAGGTATGAGGACTGCAGCCTTGGCAGCAGTGTCAGCAGCCTCATTTCCTGGCAGACCGACGTGACCAGGGAGCCACAGAAACACAACACTGACTCCACGAAGAGTGAGCAAGTGAAAGTTTTCCTGGACCCACTGCACTAAGGGATGAGCATGTAGGGCATGTAGACTTTGGAGGGCACTGAGGGAGTCTGAGCAGAGGACACAATTTGAAAGACTGTGTCGCCGGATGAACTCCGCGGCTTGATACAAGGCGAAGAGCGCGGCTGTAAATACTAAGGAATGTGCCGGAAGCCAATATCGAAAGACAAGGGTGCCAATGACGAAGGCACATCTGGCCTCACGGTTAGTCCAAGAGCCATCAGTATATACAAAGGTACTATCGTGAGGTTCCATGCGAAGGTCGTGAAACTGGGGGCGATAGACCGAGGCTGGAGTAGTGCTCTTAGGAAGTGAATGAAGGCCAAGATTAACATGGGGCACTTCATGGAGCCAAGGTGGTGAAGATTTCACACCCACTGGGAAAGTTGCAGGTAGTGTGAAGTTAAGCTGCTGTAGCAAGTGGCGAAAGCGGATTCCAGAAGGTAACAGAGAAGAGGGATGAGCCCCATACTGGCAATCAGAGAAATCATCAAAGGAGGAGGCATAGGAGGGGTGTAAACGCATGGCAGACAAACGGCATGCATACCTGCTGAGGAGAAAATCATGGCAGTGAAACAATGGTAGTTCAGCAGCTTCAGCATACAGACTCTCAACCGGGCTGGTGTAAATGGCACCCGTGGCCAAATGGATGCCATGATGGTAGATAGTGTTGAGACGGTGTAAGAGGGATGGTCATGCAGGCGCACAACCAAAGCACCCATAGTCAAGTTTCAAATGGACAAGGGACTGGTACAAATGAAGGAGGGTGGTTCAATCAGCACCCTAGGAAGTACCATTGCGGACACGTAGGAGATTGAGGGACCGCGTACAGCGGGCTGCCAGGTAAGGACCAAGAAAGTTTCCTATCGAACAAGAGCCCCACAAATTTCATAGTTTCAACAACCAGAAGGGCAAGAGGCTCAAGTTGCTGGTGGGAGAAACCATTTGCGCCACCAGAAATTCATACAGATGGTTTTGTCAGGGGAAAAGCGAAAGCCATTGTCGATGCTCCAGGAGTAAAGACGATCAAGACAGCACTGAAGACGCTGCTCAATGAGACAGGTCCATGGAGAACTGCAATAGACGCGACAATCGTCTACAAAAAGAGAGCTGAAGATGCCGAACGGGAGAAAGGCCATTATAGGGTTAATGGCGATAGCAAAGAGGACGACGCTCAGGTTGGAGCCCTGGGGCAAATAGATTTTCCTGGATAAGGTGTCCAACAAGTAAGAACCCATATGCACCTTGAAAACTTGGTCTTGTAAAAATGCCCAAAGAAAAAAGGGCAGGCACCCACGGAAGACCCATGTGTAAAGAGTATGGAGGATACCAGTTCTCCAGCAGGTGTCGTAGGCGTTCTCCAAATCGAAAAACACAGCCACAGTCTGGGATGTCTGCAGAAAACCATTCATGATATGGGTGGACAAAGTAACAAGATGGTCAACTGCAGAACGTGCTCGAAATCCACACTGTGCATTCATAAGTGAATGTCGAGACTCGAGCCACCACACCAGCTGGGCACGAAACATACGTTCCTTCACCTTGCAAACCCAGCTGGTAAGAGAGATGTGGCGATAGCTAGAAGGAAGGTTTTTGTCCTTACTGAGTTAGGTATGGAAATGATGGTGGCTTCATGCCTGTGTCCAGGAAAAGTGCCCTCTGCCCAGATGCGGTTGTATGTGTTAAGCAGAAAGTGCTTTCCTGCAAGAGAAAGGTGCTGCAACATCTGAATGTGGATGGTGTCTGGCCCTGGGGTGGAGGATCGGGATGAACTGAGAGCATGATCTAGCTACCTGATAGTACAGGTGGCATTGTGGCACCCGCGATTCAGAGAAGAGAAGGGTATCACCTGAGCTTCCTCCGCTTATTTCCGATAGAGGAAGGCCGGGTGATAGTGGAAAGAGCTCAAAAGTCTGCAAAATGGCGGCCCAAGGTATTGGAGATAGCAATAGGGTCCACGATGACATCATCAGTGTCTGTCAGGCCGGAAATTGGGAAATGGATCTTGGTTCCAGAGAGCTGTTGGAGGTTGGCCCACATGGCAGAGGAAGGTGTGCAACTGTTAAAAGAACTAGTGAATGAAATCCAGCTAGCTCTTTTGCTATCCCAAAGAACACTACGAGACTTTGCACGCATCTGTTTATATTGAACACAGTTTGCCAGCATAGTGTGGCAGTTAAAAATGTGGAGAGCACATCTACGTGTGCAAATTGCGTCATGGCATGCCTCAGTCCACCAAGGGACTGGGACACGACGTGGTGGAGAGGAAATGCAGGGGATGGAATGTCCTGCAGCAGTAAGGATAATGTTGCTGAGATATTCAATCTGGTCGCAACAGGGGAAATCTTTTTCTTTGAATGTCGCCAGGGAGAAGTAAAGCTGCCAGTCAGCCCTAGGAAACTGCCATTTAGGCGTGCACGCAGATGGGAACGCAAACGGATAGAACATGGGAAATGTTTGTTCGAGTAGGTGTCAGGAAGAACGGACTACTCAAGACGATGGGCAAGTTGGGCAATGCACAGGGATAGGTCCAAATAGGAATAGCTGTGTGAGGAGTCGGAAGGGAAAGTGGGTGCTCCAGTGTTAAGGCAGAAGGGGTTAAGAAGGTCAGCCAAGAGAGCATATCTCTGACAGGTCCTGGGAGAACCCCGAAGGGGATGATGTGCTTTAAGTCACAGAGTAGCCAAAATGGGGGAGGTAGCTGCCAAATAAGTTGAAGGAAGTCTGATATGGTGACAGCATATGATGGAGGGACATACGTAGTACAGAGGGAAAATTCAGGTGGGGAAGAAAAAGGCAAACTGCCACAGCTTGAAGACTGGTAGTCAGCGAAATGGGTTGACTACGAATGTCATCCCGTATGAGCAGTATTACGCCCCCATGAGAGGAAAGGCCGACCTCAAGGGAAAGGTCAAAATGAATCAGTAATAAATGTGAAAGCTCAAAGTAGTCATAGGGTGCAATTTCGTTTCCTGAAGACAGAGTACAAGAGGCCACTGCGACACTAAAAGCAGCCGTAAATCCTCATTGTGGGACCGCAGGCCGCAAACATTCCATTCGAGGAAAGTCATGATGAACAGACGTGGGGGTGTCACCTCAGCGGCTGCCGAGTGACAGCTGGGGAAGAGGCGCTACTACAGGGCACAGAAGCAGGAGGATCCTCCTCCATGGAGTCCACAGAGCACCTGCTTGCTTGTGCGGTCGGACTATGGAGTCCAATACCAAAAAACGGTTGTTGGTGCAAACCGGCGACACGGAGGCTGGGCAGGCTAAGGTATCAAGTGCCAACACCATTGAAGAGGAACTTCAAGGTGACAAAGGAGGGAACCATTTGCCTTTGGAGGACTTCTTTGAGCCTTCCTGGGTAGATGAAGGCTGGGGTGTTGTTTAGCTGGAGGGACAGAGGAAGTCTTCACGTGAGTACTACTCCTGTCCTTTCCAGCCTACCGGTTGTGTAGCTGGTGGTTTTGTCCCTTGAGATGAGAGTTTGACAGCTCGTTGCACAGCTGGACGGGGGGATGGTGATTCTACCTTGACACTGGGCGATTTCATGACCTCAGAGCTGAATTGGAGGTCACATGTCTGCATGGCCATGTCCTTCATGGAGCAAGAGGTAACAAGAACTATAGATACCAGATGGGAGAACACAGGGTTTGCGACTAACCAGTAACTTGCGAGCAACTGGATAAGGCACCTTTTCCTTTACCGTGATCTCCTGAACAGCCCACTCATCAAGATAACACTGGGCACTCCCAAGAGGCACCGGCATGGCCACCATTGCAGTTGATAAAGCGGGGAGAAGGAGGTGGACAGTCACCCTTGTGCACATCCCTACCACATGTGACTCATTTGGCTGGTTGTCAACAACACGTTCTAGTGTCGTTAAAATGATGACACTGGTAGCAACGCATCAGGTTCGGAATGTATGGCCAGACGGTGATAATTTCATAGCCCACTTTGATCTTGGACGGCAGCACCACTATCAAAGGTGAGGAAAAGAGTGTGGGTGGGCACTAAGGAGGAATCTACCTTTTTCATTATACAATGGATGGCAATGACACCCTGATCTGGGAGGTAAGATTGTATTTCGGCCTCGGTTAGACTGTCGTGCAGTGTGGTGTAAATTACACCACGGAAAGAATTCAGAGTTCTGTGGGCCTCGACACGAACAGGGTAATCATGGAAAGCAAGGCAGCAAGCAGGTGTTGTGCCTGAGAATCAGAAGTGGTCTCCAAAAGTAAAATGCCATTCCATAAACGAGAGCACAATCTCACAGAGCCAGCAATTGCATCTACACCTTTCTGAATAATAAACGGATTTACCACGGCGAAGGACTGACCACCTTCAGTATGTGAGATCACGAGGAACCGTGGTGCAGCGGGAAGAGTCTTGCAATCATTAGCCTTGTTGCATTTACATTTTGTAGAAGATCAGTAGGAAGATGATTGACTCACCGCGAGGAAATCCCCACGATTACCAGCGTCTCCGGTGGTGTGCTCCTTCCAACTGGTGTCCCCCTTCACAAGGGGGTGCACCCGCCTAAGGTGATTGTTCACACCTCAGGTCATCCCTCCCAAACACCTGACGGAGGGACCAATTGGCAGTTTGTTAAGGTTACAGCTCAGGTAATCACCCCTCCCTGGGCCTGGCCTGTACCAGGGGGTACGTGTGAACCTCATCTGTCGACCCACGGCTGGGAATTACGCATTACCCAGTCACCTGTTACGCAGCACACGTGTGTGCTGGCCTTCAGGAGTGCACAGGAAGGAAGACGCAAAAAAAGAGGATCCTCAAATGCTGAAGCGGAGGAACGAGAGGAGAAGGGAGACAAAGAACAGAAAAGGGAGCAAAAAACAAAGGTGAGACTGTTCGCATGCCAGCGACAGAATGCAGAACATTCCCAAGAATACCCCAGACATGTTCCCCAAGGGAGGGGAAAAACAATAGCAAGAGGATAGACATTCAGCACAGAAAGAAAAAAATGCTGCAAGGGCTGGGGGCCCATGGTAGCCAAGCACCAACCTGCCAAAGAGTGGCAACCCGCCACGGGAGGGGGGGCCATCTTGCACACAACACACCAACAGAGGGACATGAGGACCCTGAGGTTCAACAATCCAACACAATCTGCAGCTACCATCCTCTCAAGCAGTTTGCAGAGCATGCTGAGGAGGCTAATCTATCAGCAGATGTTCACACCTGGCTGAAGGACTGTAATGATAACACTCTCACCATTGCAAAGAGAAGACAGCTTCAAGCCAAATATAGTTGAAGAACCTGAGTAGATATAACATTTTGAGTCGTATTCAGATGTTTGATCATCTGATTAAAAAGGGAATCATGGCCAGGGGCTGCATCATGAGATGAGACACGAGCCTCAAGCAGTTCCCTGTCAGTGAAAAGTTCATTAGATAATTTGGCTTGGCAGAGGGGTACAGGTGGGTGTTGAAACATAGGCAGATGTCTTTAACTTGTCGTTTCTGCATTAGAAAGGTAGATGGATAATAACGACACATCGATGCTGTCGTGAAGTGGGTCATGCGGTGTTCAGCAAGAACTGATGCACTGCTACAAAGACCACCCAAAAGGACATGATACAGAACAGTTTTTGATCTCTAGAACACAACCAATCTTAAGCCTGACCTGGGTGGCATATGTTCCGAAAGAGAAGACATAGTGCACTCAGTATTTCTTCTTCCTGTACTTAATCAGGTTGTAAGTTTAATGCAGAACTGCTTACACGTGAGGCAGCCAGCATGTGACGGATGCCACTTGGGAATGTTGCAGAGCCCACGACAATTCTGTATAGCAGTTACAACATCTTTGGTCCAACACAGGACCGGCAGGCAGCAATGTGTGACTGTAGAGAGAGGAATAGCAGTTCCAGTAGCATGGGTGATAGCATCAGAAGTATCTGCCACAACTTCTTCAGTGCAATCTTATGGGAGGAGGGGAGGGGGTGTGGTGAAGGTGACAGCAGGGGAATAGAATTGTCAGTAGGGTTTTTGAAGAGCCCATCATGGTAATTGGTCTGATGGGCCGTGATAAAGTGACAGCACCACAGGAAAGAGGTCACTGTCACAAAGATCATAATGGGGTGAGCAATGTAGCAAAGCCATGAGATTGGGGGAATTCATCTTCAGGTTGACTGCCAGAATAGGTGCCATGAACGGCACTGAATTGGGCAGGAGTGTCATCACTGAGGTGGCACAGACTGAGATAGGAAAGGAACCGGTCAATCAGAAGGCCCCTACCAGATAAAATATTACTTCTCCACATGGGGTGTGAAACAGTGGAATCCCAAGTAGGAGAAAAGGGGGACAGCTGTTTGATTAAGGTGGTTACCTGAGGGGAAGTAAGTGCCCTCCCTGGAAATACATAAATGTTACAAATTGTGATCACTGGAGTAGTTTTCACCCACACCACTACTACTTCCAATGTGGTATGGAGGGGAATTCACTCACTGACAACATCTGTGTGAACCAACATACAGACCCCAGTTGCCCTCCTAGGACATGTACAATTCTGACAAAATGCACAGTTATAACGAAGTTCCACAGAATGGTCTTCAGTGAAGTGAGTTTCTTGGAGGGCAATACAGACTGCAGAATAAAAGGAAATTATGTTGTTGCAGTTCCAGACAAATGACAGTAGTACCCCATACAGTTCCATTGAATTGTATCCTCGTTGGGCGTGATGGAGCCACATGGACCTGTCACGTCCCAGGACCATGGTCTGTCACCAGCATATGCAGGACAACATCAATTAACAATGGTTCAAAATATGACATTGTAGGAGGATCTGGCACCTATGGAATCATTGAAACAGCTTTCTTCTTCTTCTTCTTCTTCTTCTCCTCCTCCTCCTCTTCCTCCTGCTCCCTGGTACAGAGTAAATAGATTCACTTCCAGTTCTCTGGCTTGTCCCTCTTCCCATGAAGTAACCAGTGCAAAAGTCAAGGAACATGGCACCTACACAGTTGCTGGTATCTACAGAATTCTGTGTCTCATAGATGAAAAGAGTAAGCCGATTTTCACATGATCATTGTTTCTGGAACCCATGTTGATTCATACAGGAGATTTTCAGTCTCCAGAAATGTCATAATATGCAAGCATAAATGATGTTCCAATATTTTACGACCGACCGACGTCAGAGAGATAGGCCTATAGTTATGTGTGTCTTTTTGACAAGCCTTCTTGAAAACAGGTATGACCTTTGCTTTATTTTCCTAATCATCACATACACTTCATTCCTACAGTACACTGCTGCCAACTAACAAGAACAGTATCTGCAATAAGTGGTGGTCCAGCATAAAAATTAGTCATTTTCATTTGCTTATGATATTCTGTGGTAACTCTTCCAATACATAAAGGGTACTTCTGGCTCAAATGGACAGTTCAAGCAATATGTAGTGTAAGTTCACAAACCTCTAGTCAACCCCGGTTCAGAAGTCTGGGGACTCAGAATTCCCAAACTTCTCGATATATGATTTGTTTAGTTCATTTGTTGATAACAACATGAATTTACTCCCAAGTACTAGCAGCTTTCTCTCAGTTAATACTAGACAAAATTCAGTCTATAATTGTATCACATTCTTACACTACTGTACAGAAAGTCTTACAGTACTCTGCATTTTCAGTAAGTTACCACCAGAATTTGAAAATCTTAGCACTTTCAAGTCTAAATAGAAGAATTTCCTCATGATTCATTCCTATTGCATCAAGTACTCCTCAGAAAAAATTAGGCAAATTCCTGTGGTATATTGTTGATTAATAAATAGTCAGCAGCTTACTGTCTGCATAGCATTCATTCACCAAATTTAATTTCACAGGTTTTTAATCTTTCTCATGTTATTTCTTATACTCACTCATTCTATTACCATGAAGACTGGTTTCTCAATTTGGCCCTACGGAACAGTACGTGTAAGCAAAAATAAAATATTCCCAGCAGTTTAGACACCTGCAAGACATAGATATGTGAACTGCACATAATTCAAATTAGCCTACTTTCTTTTATGCAATCATCTTGCCTAAATGAATGGTTACTTCCAGAATATCATCCAACAGGACATCATTTCTGAGCCGTGCACAGCTCGTGTTTGTGCCATTATTGCTTGACACCTTGTCTTGACGGTACTCCCATCTCGTTTATTATTCAATTTACTGGCGTCACTAATTTACTGGCTTGCCTGCCCTTGAGTGGCAGTAACAGCGCTAATCGATAAGAACATTGCTGTACTATCTTTGGAGCAACCGTTAGTATTTCCAGGTCGTCGTGTGTCAGGAGTTTAGTCAGGACGGAGCAGCAGTGAAGTCCAGACAGCCATGACTCGCCTGGCCATTGCCGGCACACATGACTGCAGTGGGGACGACCTTGGTTGGTCGTTCAGTCCGTCATCTCATTGGACAACGTGTATTTGGTCACCGACCGCTTCCAGGTTCTCTGCGTGTGTCGACTTGTGATTCCTCCTAGTTGTTCCACAGTGACTAGTTTTAGTATTATTCGAGTTATTTGTGGAATTGTTTCGCGGAACCGTGTGTAGCTTGTGTGGTTTTGACTGAGCAGTTATTTTACGGCTGTCTGTGTGCTAGACTGAGTAAGTTGGTTGGGACGGGGCATTGAGTAAGTCTACACGGCATGAGGCCAGGCCGAGACTGCTGGCGGCGTGCATGTGCTGCCAGATCGTGAGGCACTAGCTGCGAGAGCGACGAAGTTCGCTACCCACAGAACATGGATGCTGAAGTTGAGTGATCAGTTAATCTGTTATCAAACCTCAACTATTGTGACATCTCTTCTTTCATTTGCGGGTTGTGGTTCCCTAGGCTGTTCGGGGTAGCAGAAACATATGGTGTGTTGGAGTCAGCGAAATCTTGCAGCGGTCTTCCTATATTGTGATTAACTGTCAACTTGACTGTTACTTACCAGTGAAGTGCACCAGCGGTATTTTTTGCCCTGTGACCGTTAACACCCCAGTTACCCACCCTGGTAGTTAGTGTAGTTTCCCGGCTGCGTGCCTTTCCTCGTCGTGTTTATGCTGTCTGGCACAGCATGTAGTTCGACAGCCTTTTAAGTTGTTTGGTTCATATTTTGCTTAGAGCAGTTTTTATTCCCTTGGCTGTTTTGAGACGCGCCAATTTCTGAAGACGTAGTCCTGTTTGTATCCCCGTCCTCTGCCGTTATTTTCCATCGTTGTGCTGTTGGCCAGATGGAAGGGAATTGGTTAAATTTTGGTTGGTCCTTGGGCCATCCCTAGTTTGGGTTGCCATCCGTTTATTTAAGTTCAACTTTTGGCTGCCTGTCTCACCTCACCTTATGTTTGAGTTAACTTCTCAGGCCAACCCTTCGAACACTTCTGAGCACCACTTGCTCTGTTTGTTTTAGATTTCTATTTTCATTTCAGTTTGAAGTATTGTGTGAGGCCTTTGCTGTGTACCAATTCAGTTCTTTTTAAATTTTACATAAAGGCCTTCAGCCATATTAAATTAAAATTTTGAATATTGATTAAAAAAAAGAACGAAAAAGTTTTTTCTTTAAAATTGGTTCTACCTGAAATTGTTTGTAATCCAGGCCCTAAGCTGTTATTTGTTCCTTGTGTTGTGTGTGGCTTTCAGCTGAGGATTTACGTGAACCCCTTATAAATAAGGCCTTCAGCCATGTGTATTTTTAATAGGAAAAATTTTTTATAAGAAGGAAAGGGTTTATTTTAAATTGTTTGTCTGACTTGTTGTTCAGGTTTTCAGCAGTTGTTTCAAATTTGTTTGTGGCCTTCAGCCACGCAGTAAGTTGATATTTCTTTAATTAGGCTTTCGGCCATTATGATGTAAGTTTAAAAAGAAATTTCTTGGTTGAAAAAATTGATTATCAATGTGTTTAATTATAGATTTCCTTCAGAAATGTAGTGTAGGCCTTCAGCTGCCAATTGTTTTCAATTGCATGCTTTATTTTTAAAGGAAAAAATTTACCTTCTATTTTTAATGGCTTTTGATGTGGTTTTGGGCCTTCAGCCCAAAAAGCATCTCAAGTTCTTTAACTGGGCCTTCAACAGTATTGTTTAATTGTGATCTTTTAAAGCAATGTGTAAAAGAGTGGTTCTTAGGAAAATAAAGTTGTGTGTTTGACTGTGCAACTCACAGCAACTTTTTACGGCCCCATCCACAATCATAACCTTATCCTGTGCGCTCTCTGAGTACCTACCAACCAGGTCTCTCTCACTGATTTCTTTCTCCCCAAATTTGGCAATTACTCTTATGGCAGAAAGAGCTGAACCTAAACATCTCAGCATGTTTGTTATATGGTTTTTCCATTTAAAGTTTAAAATAATAGGCACACCCATGTACTTAGCACTTTCTACCACAAAAGATAGGAGCTTTTTTCCTAAGTTTAAAGCTAGTTCATTTGTGCAAAACTAGTTACTAACTTCAACAGAAACATCGTGGTGAGTAGCAATCTATCCATTTCATAATACTGTCAAAGGTTAGTTTGACCAAGGCACATACGCTGGTTTATTCTGTGAAAGTCTCTCCACTTCTGTGTAACCATCGCACTCTACAACCACTTGAAACTGTTTACTATAGCCAAGTCTTTTCTCCCTCTACATTTTTTCCCTTCATTTTCAAAATCCTTTCATTACCTGCGAGGAAGTTATTCTGCACTGCTGACCGCCCACCGTGACTCACCAAGCAGATAATGAAGCATCCCTAATTGTATTATTCTAATATCCAAGTGTAACTTCCAGCATAGTGTTTCTTATACAGCACCTGAATGTCATGTGCTTACTTAGGCATCTCATAAATTAATGACTCTAATAAAATATTGATTGGCTTAGCCTCTTTTCAGTATGTAACTGACGATTTTTATTATTCAAAATTTTTATTATGTGCTCAGTGAAAGCACAAATAGCTACCTCAAAACCTAGGTCTTTCGAAATACAAAATTTCAACAATGTGCGCAAAGATAGATTGCTACTTGCCATACAGTAGACATGCTAAGCTGCAGATGGGCACAATTAAAATACACTTACATAAAGCTTTCGTCCACAGCCTTCATCACTTTGAGAGAAAAACACACCATTAATACATAAAAGCAAGCACACCTCCAGTGCATATGACCATCACTCCAGCAGCTCAGGCCGAGCTGCTGGAATTGGCAGTCATGTGCTCAGGAGGTGTGCTTGCTTTTATGTATGAAGGCTGTGGCTGAGAATTTTATATAAATGCCTTGTAATTGTAGTTGTCTGCACCTTAATGAATCTTCTTTATGGTAAGTAGCAATCTATCTTTTCTTACGTTGTTGATATTCCTATCTAGAGTTTTCATTGTTTGAAATGCCAAATTTAACAAACAGCTTATCCTATTTATCCACATGACTGATACTAGCGAGTAACTGATCTTATTGAGAGGCCTAAAAATGTCCCATTTTAAGCTATGGAAACACAATGGATTAATTATATATCACACGTGGCCGAGAACATTACATAAGATTAGAGGACTGCAACTTTTTATTGTCTTATTGGATATACTGTACTCTACACACCCTTTACGAATATTTCATTTAGTCATTGAGGATGGTAGCTTATATGGCAGTGTGTACCAGACTTGTGTAAGTCCAGTGGAGATGGAAAGTGTGGTGAAAATTGCAATACCGCCATTCTGCTTTGTAGTTTTCTGTTTTTAAATTGTGATTTTGCTCGTTGTCTGATCTGCTGTCTTGCCTGAGATTTAGGTTAGGTTGGAAGGTAACAGTTTGGTTGCGACTTGGCAAAGCCAACAAATGTGTCCCCCTCCTGGCTTCTAAGGGGCTCGACGCTCCCACGTCGATCTCACATGCTGCCTCCAAATGTTCCTATCTTGTGCTACTTCCTGCCTCTCTCTTTTTTTTTTTTTTAACACGCAACCTTTTCCATATGGTTTTCATTTCATTTTACCCATGTACTGCTTCATTTACCCACGACTTCTCCATGAATATGTTTGCTTGATCCTCTTTCGTTCTCATCAGATGACCTATCCATTGAAATCTTCCAAAATTCATTATGCTCATTAATGTTCCTTATTGTGATGACGTGTGGATTTGTGTTTGACTTCTCTTCCAGCTTTGAATTCTTCATGGACCAAAGATTTTCCTAAAAACTGTTTTCAAATATTCATAACTGATGTTCTTTCAATCTAGTGACATTGCATATATTAGGCCTGGTCTGATGACTATTTTATAGCTTCATTTTAGTTTTCCTTGCCACTAATTTAGTCTCTAGAAGTTTTTGTATGAAGCAGCAGGCTCTATTAGCACTCAGCAGTCACATTTTTACTTCTACTTGCCCCTGATTTTGTTCATCTATCATTGCACCCACAAATTTGATCTGTTCAGCGCATTCAGATGTGTGTTTGCTGATTATCAGATGCCACTGGGTTTCTTGTTCACCTCTAAACCTTTGAACTACCATGTACTTTGTTTTCTGATCATTTAATTTTAGCCCAAGTTTGTATACTACTTCTTTGAGCTTTATGAATAACTGTCTAATCTCATTTTCACTTTTACCAGTGAGCAGTACACCATCTGTTTTTTGGTAGAACCTTAACTTTATTTCTTTGGAGCAACCCAGCTGGTACTAGTTTGAATTTCCTCACAACTAACTCCAATGCTACACTGAAGAGGGGACAGAGCATCATCTTGCTTTTCTCCAATTTTATTTCCAAAATGGTTGGATTTTATTCAATTCAGCAAAGACCAGTTTATATTATCCAAGCACATTCAAAGATTTATAAGTTAACTGGAAATCCCAAAATCATCATTGCATTCCATGGACTTTGCTTATGAATGGAGTCTTAAGCTTTCATTGTTATGTCATTACCATCTTTTTTAACAGCAAGTATTCCATAGTTAAATTACATCCTTCGGGTAAATATGTTTTTCCACTGTCGTCTGATATTTTCAAATTTTTAAGATATTTGAAGGCACTAATAACAAGAGGCCCCACATTTGTCAGTTTTTGTTCTGCTAATATATTCATTCTGTTCCACGATGCCAGCCATCAGCCGTTTCTTGAGATTCTTAAGTCCACCATAATATCAGGCATTTGTCAGCTCAGTATCTCATTGTTTACCAATCTTTCAATTATGAGTCGTGATTGCATACAATATGTGTATAAATGTTCATTTCACTGCACTTCCTTGATATCAGTTTTGCAATATACTGGTTTACCTTCTTTTCTGTAGATCTTTAACAAATTTTCTCATATACTATCATAAAGTAGGCATCAGCATGTTATTTAATGGGGTCAACAGAAGTGTCCGATCCCACGCGTCGGCTTTGACCCGTGATGTAAGTGTGTTGTGTGTGACGCCATGAAGGCGCGGAGTTTGGTTTGAGAGTGTGGCGTGTTTGCAGATATCGTCGTGTTGTGCTCTCTGGTGGTACGTTCAGGGTTTTCGTTTGTGTGGTGTAATGGGCTCAGTTTGCTTTTGCTCATTATCCAGAATTGTTCGAGTGTCGGCTGTGTTTGTAGTGGAATTAGTTTCAGTGAGTTAAAGATTTTGTGTGAATGTTAATTTAGTGTTGTTCTCTGTACATCGTGTGCTAATTTTCGTCAAATTAATCGGTTGTTGTTTTCGTTCAGGAACGGATAAAATTAATAGTGCTCAGGTCAAGGGAAGTCTGATCCCAATGTGTGGCTGTGTATGTTGATATTGGTATCGGGAGACGTTTTTGAGCTATATAGGCCAAGGAGAGTGTTTGATCCTAACTTATGGGATCGGGAGCTGCTGTTGAGCTATATAGGTCAAGGGAAGTGTCCGATTCCCGATGATATTGTGTTTAGTGGTACTTGGGGAGTTTTGTGATGTCGGTTTTTTTCATAGTTTTGTGTGGTTTTGTATAAGGGGTGGGTGTCTAAATTTGTTTATATTTAGTTTGCCCCCACCCAAAAAAACCCCATTTCCTGCACTTGTCGCGTTAGTGTCATTAGGCTTTTTGTGGAAAGTGTGTGTGTGTTTTTTCGATGTATTTTCGTCCTCATAATGTGTACGTACTGGCTTTATATGCGGCATATTGGAATCGTGGTTTATGCTCGTTTCTGCCATATTTGTGACGTCATGGGTCAAAGCAGACGGGTGGGATCAGACGCTTCCGTATTTCCATTTAATGTACTTGGCAATGTTAGTTGCAGAGGGTTGCCAAATGCCTTTCTAGTCACAATTCTTTTTTCTGGGAGATCTGCTTTCAAACAACAGTTACAATGTCACTGAGAAGGTGTTAAATTTGGAACTAGCATTATGCTCAACTGTAAACTCAATCTTTTTTAAAACTTACTCTAAAATTCCATATTATTCTATCATTAATCCCCTGATAGTTTTATCTGGGCAGCATATGTTGCTAAATTATGTAATATGGCTGATTGTTCACCACGATCTGACAATTGATTTGTAACAGCATTGGCATGGGTTACTTGAGGTCTTGAATGAATCTAGTGCCTGTTAGCATACATCTTGAGTTACTTGATACCTATGGATAATTAAATGACTTGAAACTAAATTGTAATTGAGTAAGTAATATGGAGTTACTGAACAGAACTTAGGAAAAATAAATGTGTGACGCATGTTCAACTGTCAACTTGGCTATGGAGGGAAACGTGAGGAGTAAAAATTGTGGAGACCATGCCTTGACTAGCAGCCATATTTGAATAGAAGTAGGTTGCAGTAGTGACACACAGCTGCAGAGGATAAACTAGCATGGAGAGCTGCATAAAACCAGTCTTCTGGACTGCACATCACAATAACGCTAGGTTGAAGATTACTAACAGCACTTTTAAATCAATTTTTCTGCCCAATTTTTGTTAGCCTACATTAAAATCAGCAAAAAAACAATAACCAATCATTTCTGTCTGACAGCATAACAACATATCAAAATGTTTCACAACATCTGAATGGGTGTATGGATAAAGCAATACCAAGCAATACTTCAACATTAATTCCCAAGAACATGCTTCTACACTCTGCTCTGCACTGAATTTACATTTACAGCTGTTCCATCCATATTCATCTACACGAATAATACGCTAATTTATGACAAGCAACTTTCCCTGTGTTGCTATTGCTAAGACAGACAAATGACCAATTATTTTCCCAATAACTAAGATGTTACAAACTAACAACCAATTTATTTTTACGTCCCATCTGTAATATTCTGATAAAGTATATTTATCTCCCGTTTCCTTCTATCCTATATCATGAATCCTTCTGAATTTAACATAAAGTTACTTCAAATGTTGACATATTAACGTGACTAGTCTGTGACGAAAATGCACGTAACGGTACTAATGTGTGAATGCTGGGTGTTACTAATGTCTCAAGGTTTCCAAAACGGCAATTTATCAATCACTTAGTCGGTGCTACAATAACTGCCCCACAAAGCGGTAGGTAATTACGAAAGATGACGACGTGCCTTAGAAAGTATTCAGTATCATTCACTTGTCATGTTCTGCAGTTACCTGACCAATGGTAATACTAAGTCTTCCTGTAGTGTTCTGTGCATATGTCATTCCGACCATCTGATGATGCAATGCCAGAGCAGCCTGCTGATCAGCTGACTCTTGTTGCTGTTGTCGCGTGTCTGTCGAAATACGCAAGAAATCTGGTGGCAATGCACCAACAAACACCTGTAACACACATTAGCATCTGTAAACTGCGCCTCATCTACTCCTTAAGAAATTATGAGATATGCATAAAAATATTTGCAGAACGTTCTAGGGGAAACAGACATACTCGTTTTCTTCTTTCAGCATTCCTTTCCACAGCTGACTCGGCAGACATTTTTAACCGACTTTTTCCGCAAAACTGTCAAATAAAACAACTAAAACTTCCAGTTCCTTAGCTCAAAGTGTAGGTTACACAACTCACAATGCAAAACACATCACTCCTGACTCCTTCTTAATCAGAGATGCATACATAAAACAGAGCTGTCAATGTGTAATGAAATTTAAGTGTCTTTTTAGTCATTGTAGGGGGGGAATCGATACACCAATCGACTGCAGCGCTGGTTCAGCTTTTATCTCTGGCACGGAACGTAAAGTCGGGTTCACATACGCTTCTAATGTGGCGCGACATCTTATGGCTTTCTATTGTGGCATCCATGGTGGCATCACGAGCTAACGTTCACACAGAACGCCACAAATTCTGCGTAGTTACACAGCTTTCAATATGGCGTCAACTGAAATCATATGTGCGGATATGAATTTCTAGTGCAGGTTATGGCCTTCTAGAGCTGTGACAAGAGTTAAATATCAGAAGGACGGTGCCCAGATCTTAGCTCCGAAAACAGATTTCGCACAGGGGGCACTTTCAGAGACGAAAATGCTGTCTGAAGTGACAAACTAACCAACAACTAGCATGTAAATATCATCTGCAGCAGCGTCACTGTTTCAGATTTTAAATTCTTGTTGTATTAGGTGATGTAGGCGTTTCGAATAACTAATTTTTAGTTTAATAGCCGTCACATCACACTCTGGAGCTATTTCCTACATATAATGGGCAATATATAGAATTTTTGTTCTCACAAATCAGGAAGTTTATACGACTCGCTTTTTTGTTTACCTATATTAAGTTTATTTATTTACTTGTCCAAATATCTTTTAAGATTGGCCGGCCGGAGTGGCCGTGCGGTTCTCGGTGCTACCATCTGGAGCCGAGCGACCGCTACGGTCGCAGGTTCGAATCCTGCCTCGGGCACGGATGTGTGTGATGTCCTAAGGTTAGTTAGGTATAATTAGTTCTACGTTCCAGGCGACTGATGACCTCACTAGTTAAGTCGCATAGTTCTCAGAGCCATTTGAACCATTTTTAAGATTGTGGGATGCATCATTGATTTGCAAATATTGCCCCCCCCCTTACCATCTCCCTCTCCCCCCCCCCCCCCCCCCACCCTCACCACAGACACACAAACTGCTGCTGTAGGAAATCAAACATCGATTGCCACTGTTGTAGTTCCAGAACCTGCGGTAGTGTACCTTCTGACCCCTGTTTTCACTTTATTCGGAATACAATAAAAACACACTGAAATCGAATGGAGTACAGCTGCAATTACTGCATGGTAACTGCGACAGAATGCCTGTGTTTCGAAATACTGCCACCAGGGAGGAGTAGTGGTAGGAAAGTGGTGTAACAAAGTAGACCAGAGCTGAACTTTTTGTGGCGTGACCAAAGTTCGTCCCTTACGTTGGAACACTAAAAACTGGGAGTTCAATCATGAAATTGCAGTATGACACTGGATTATGGCGACACCTTTGTCGTATGTGTGAACCCAGCTTAAGAGAGCAAAACATTCTACAGTTCATTTATTTTATTTATTTATTTATTTAGTTATGGTCCTGTGACAGGTCAATAAATGATACAAAAAGTTAAAAATTACACTGACAGACACACACACACACACACACACACACACACATATATATATATATATATATATATATATATATATATATATATATATATATATATATATACACTCCTGGAAATTGAAATAAGAACACCGTGAATTCATTGTCCCAGGAAGGGGAAACTTTATTGACACATTCCTGGGGTCAGATACATCACATGATCACACTGACAGAACCACAGGCACATAGACGCAGGCAACAGAGCATGCACAATGTCGGCACTAGTACAGTGTATATCCACCTTTCGCAGCAATGCAGGCTGCTATTCTCCCATGGAGACGATCGTAGAGATGCTGGATGTAGTCCTGTGGAATGGCTTGCCATGCCATTTCCACTTGGCGCCTCAGTAGGACCAGCGTTCGTGCTGGACGTGCAGACCGCGTGAGACGACGCTTCATCCAGTCCCAAACATGCTCAATGGCGGACAGATCCGGAGATCTTGCTGGCCAGGGTAGTTGACTTACACCTTCTAGAGCACGTTGGGTGGCACGGGATACATGCGGACCTGCATTGTCCTGTTGGAACAGCAAGTTCCCTTGCCGGTCTAGGAATGGTAGAACGATGGGTTCGATGACGGTTTGGATGTACCGTGCACTATTCAGTGTCCCCTCGACGATCACCAGTGGTGTACAGCCAGTGTAGGAGATCGCTCCCCACACCATGATGCCGGGTGTTGGCCCTGTGTGCCTCGGTCGTATGCAGTCCTGATTGTGGCGCTCACCTGCACGGCGCCAAACACGCATACGACCATCATTGGCACCAAGGCAGAAGCGATTCTCATCGCTGAAGACGACACGTCTCCATTCGTCCCTCCATTCACGCCTGTCGCGACACCACTGGAGGCGGGCTGCACGATGTTGGGGCGTGAGCGGAAGACGGCCTAACGGTGTGCGGGACCGTAGCCCAGCTTCATGGAGACGGTTGCGAATGGTCCTCGCCGATACCCCAGGAGCAACAGTGTCCCTAATTTGCTGGGAAGTGGCGGTGCGGTCCCCTACGGCACTGCGTAGGATCCTACGGTCTTGGCGTGCATCCGTGCGTCGCTGCGGTCCGGTCCCAGGTCGACGGGCACGTGCACCTTCCGCCGACCACTGGCGACAACATCGATGTACTGTGGAGACCTCACGCCCCACGTGTTGAGCAATTCGGCGGTACGTCCACCAGGCCTCCCGCATGCCCACTATACCCCCTCGCTCAAAGTCCGTCAACTGCACATACGGTTCACGTCCATGCTGTCGCAGCATGCTACCAGTGTTAAAGACTGCGATGGAGCTCCGTATGCCACGGCAAACTGGCTGACACTGACGGCGGCGGTGCACAAATGCTGCGCAGCTAGCGCCATTCGACGGCCAACACCGCGGTTCCTGGTGTGTCCGTTGTGCCGTGCGTGTGATCATTGCTTGTACAGCCCTCTCGCAGTGTCCGGAGCAAGTATGGTGGGTCTGACACACCGGTGTCAATGTGTTCTTTTTTCCATTTCCAGGAGTGTATATATATATATATATATATATATATATATATAGGGTGAGTCACCTAACGTTACCGCTGGATATATTTCGTAAACCACATCAAATACTGACGAATCGATTCCACAGACCGAACGTGAAGGGAGGGGCTAGTGTAATTTGTTAATACAAACCACAAAAAAATGCCCAGAAGTATGTTTTTTAACACAAACCTGCGTTTTTTAAAATGGAACCCTGTTAGTTTTGTTAGCACTTCTGAACATATAAACAAATACGTAATCAGTGCCTTTTGTTGCATTTTAAAATGTTAATTACATCCAGAGATATTGTAACCTAAAGTTGACGCTTGAGTACCACTCCTCCGCTGTTCGATCATGTGTATTGGAGAGCACCGAATTACGTAGGGATCCAAATGGAACGGTTATGGACCTTAGGTACAGAAGATACTAGAGCAACACATTACATCCACATGCTAACACCTTTTTATTGGTCTTTTTCACTAACGCACATGTACTTTACCATGAGGGGTGAGGTACACGTACACACGTGGTTTCCGTTTTCAATTACGAAGTGGATAAGAGTGTGTCCCGACATGTCAGGCCAATAGGTGTTCAATGTGGTGGCCATCATTTGCTGCACACAATTGCAATCTCTGGAGTAATGAATGTCGTACACGCCGCAGTACATCTGGTGTAATGTAACACCAATACAATGCTGTGCATTAAATTAATACAATATTACATGTACAACTAGTACACTTTAATAAACAAATAATTACTATTTCTCTATTACAGTTTGTGCTTAGTATCTGTAGAATGTAACAGATTGATTATAGCTTGGTTGTAAGAGCTTTAATGTGTGTATTCCACTTGAGATCACTCTGCAGATATATTCCTAGGAACTTAACATCATCAACTAATTTTACAATTTTGTTGTTTATTTTCAATGCATCTTCATTTTGTTGTTTACAGTGGGATATATGAAAGTTCATGGCCACCGTTTTCCCATTGTTAATTATAAGTTTATTTTTTCAAACCAGTGTGTTAGCTCCAGCAATGTTGCATCTGTAGTTAATTGAAGCTCTTTTTGGTCTGATCCTGTAATCAAAATTCTGGTATCATCTGCAAATAAAGTTTTCTGTTTAGTATGGACAGTGTCATTAAGGTCACCAATATACAAAAGAAACAAGATAGGACCTAGTGTTGATCCTTGTGGCACACCATATTTGAAGGTAGCTTTTTCTGATGTGTATGTTGCTCTTCCTTGAAATTTTTTCAGTTGTTGTGTATTGTTTGAGAACAACTTTTTGTTGCCTGCTAATAAGATATGATCTAATCCATTCATTTGGAATACCTCTAATTCCCTTTCTTTCCAACTTATCTAGTAGGATACCATGATCTAAAATGTCAAATGCTTTGGATAGGTCCAAGAATATACCAGTAGCCATTTCCTTTTCATCTACAGATGTTAGAATGGAGTGCAAATATTCATAGACTGCTGTTGTTGTGGATCTAAATTGCCTGAAGCCATGCTGATGATTTGACAGCTATGAGTTTTTGTTAACAAACTCTAGCAACATATTATAAAAGAGCTTCTCAAAGTTCTTTGAGAAGCCACTAAGCTGTGCTACAGGTCTGTAATTGTTAACATTGTCTATGGCTCCCTTTTTGTGCAAGGGAGTTACTTTTGCAATCTTTAGATTTGGAAAGGTGCCTGTGGAAAAGGAGTGATTAACAATATGCTTCAGAGGTTCTACATTATGATATCTTGTTTGGTTTATAATACAATCTGAAATCTCATCAAAACCACATAAAAGGTTCTTTAGTGAGCTCATTGCCAGTAGGAGCTCACTCTGTGTGACCTGCTTGAGAAACATAGAAACCGTGGGAGTTTTACAGTTATTGTAGTGCATATTAGTATTATGAAAGTTGCTTTGGATAAGATCATTTACAGCTTTGCCAAAGTACGCATTGAAGATATTTGCTACAGAGGTATCATCAGATACTTGTTTGTTTTCCAGCTTTCTGTTAATATTTATTGCCACTGGTTTGGTGTGTGTTTCAGTTCTGATGATGTTCCATGCGGCCCATGTTTTGTTTCTTGATTTGCGGATATATTCATCATTCAGTTCATAAGGAGGTGTTCACACAGTCTGTCAACAGTATGGAAGTGAATGTCAATGTCAAGGTTTGTGGTAGAAAATTTTGATATTGAACTTGGTAAGGAGAACAATGTCGAAGTCAGCTAATATCACAAGTTAACCTACTTTTGCCACCGTTAGTCATGTTATGTAGTGGATTTTGTGCAACTACGTTTTCTTAGTCTTTATTTTGTTATTATGCTTTGTTTTCGCGACATTTCAAATTTTTTACATTGTGTGTTCTTCCACAAGGGAACCATACACCTGGAAACGAAAAATTGTTACGTTTCATAGTAACTAAACAAAGCTGATGCCTACACTACTCATAAATAAGAACACAAATGATATTAACTTTTATAAAGTGGAAAAGTTGCTCCATTGAAGGAGAAAAATATTGTTGTTCCTAAGGTTATTTGTATCATAGGAAAAAACACAGTGGATGAGGTAAATAAACTCTATATATTCCCTCATAAAAACTGTTTGATGTATTTATATCTATGTATTTTGGCTAGCAAATGAATGTCTTTGTTTTTAAACGTTGTTTCACTTGACAGCAGCATACCATAGAAAACTGATTAAGATCATTTGTTATGAAATATACTTTACCTATTGATGAACTATATGACCGCTAGTTCTTTAATATAGACACAATATTTGGCTTTTAGCACCTTAGATGGTACCGGTGTCTCATAACATCATATTCATCGTTTGGTACTGAGCTAAAACCGTCCTCACAGGGGCTAGTTAAGCCATCGCACATTGGGTGAGTCAGCCAACGTTGACGTGGCGCTCTACGAGATTTGTTAGACTTGGAGGAGGCATTTTATCACATGAAACGTGAGATAAGTTCCGTGATATTTATATGACATACCAATAGGAAGGAAGAATGCTCCCTACATCACAAGCAGAAAGCCTATTATATGCAATGGATATATGCTGTTGCTAAGTACTAGCACACTGAACGTCTTGAATCTTTATTGCTACGATATGTTGTAACAAAATGACAGGAAATGTCATATGGGTGGTTAAAGAAGTTCGGTATTTAGTTATTTTCGAGTTGCAACTCGAGTGTTATGAGAAAAGGCAGTTGTAATACAATGTGTGATTTAAGATTCATTAGAATGTGTTATAATAAAATGTCATTAATAATATTTCAGCGATTAAAGCCTTAGGAGACTGTAACATAAAATACAAGGTAGCTAAATCAGAGATGGAGCATAGCATAGTTGCTTGCCGCACCACATTACAACGTGATGGTCGATTAGTAGAAGGTTCACATCCTGCCGTATACTACTTTTTTTCATATACAAATTTTCTGTAAGGTTCTATTCATATAAATAATTTCTGCAGCACTTAATGTTTTGTATATATAAGAGTGTTCTCTCTCAGGAATGAGTTTGTTTGATTTTGGTGCCCAGCCTTACGGGTTGGATATATATCTTTTTTTTTATCTTGGATATTGAAGTTTTTATTTATGTGTTCCACAGACAGAACAACATGAGTAGCATATGGTTAAGTAAGGAAACGCTTTGCCAGGAAGTAACTCGTCGATCACAGTTACAGTACCAGCAGGAAGAAGACGAACCGATGTGTTCCTACAGAGGGCTGGGAAGTGACCATAGCTGGCATCTCAAAGACGTGGCTGGCATATCCTGGAATACATAATGCGTCTCATTCGCATTTCTGTAACTAGGTTTAGCAACTGGAGCGTAGTTACAATTAATACTCAGCACTGACTGTAAACTAAGCATCATAAATCAGTAACTCTCATAGTTGTTTTTATATTTCTTTCGTAAGTGTACTCAAAACTCAGAAACTCATTGATGTTGTAATAAAAGCAGATGTGGTACCGAATGTATAAAGTGTTACATAGTATAAAACATGCAGCTACAGCTTCTCTGTGCTGTTACCTTAAGAGACATTCTATGTGGGGATACATTTAGTTACCTTAAGAGAGTATTCGAAAGTGTGGGGGGCGTCATTTGACAGTGATAGATCTTAGCACTCTGTCGTCAGCCAAAAATGAGTTTGATGTTCTAGTTCTGTGGCTCATGATGTGAGAGATAAGGAAACATATTTTTCTACTTGATGAAACATACTTAGAGAGAGTATAGTCTATGCCATAGTCCTGTACGCGACTTTCTACAACAAGCACTAATACCTTGGCGACGTGCAAATGCGCACATTCTCCGATTTCTTCTATCTTCGAAAATAACTCGCATAAACAGGAGAAATCTACATTTCAGTGAGAAATTCATGGTGTATGGTCAACAACACTGCTACCTCAGATTGGCTAAAGTAGATTTTTTAAACTGGTCGGCCTATGTCGGGTAGGAATTGTTCGGAACTACTGTATACATCTGAGCTGCAGCTGCCTGTTTCACAGTGCATCACGGCTGCTTTGTCAAAGTCGCAGTAGCTATATTGCCTAACGCCTCTCCTCTCACTTTGACTGCCTTCCCTTCTCGCTCCTATACTGCCATCTCATCTGGAACTTGATGTTCAGGTTGACCCCCTGGATTGTCGTCGACACGTGACTTCATGCTGTGGTCCTCGATCTCCGCTCATGATACATATTTCTTTTTTAACCTATGATAAACTATTAACAGTTTTCCTAGTTGCACTCAATACCTTACCTATTACACAATTCCTTCTGTGTAAATCTCTTTTGCTTTAAAATTTAAATTCGAATATATCATTGTTTCTTAATTCTACCTAAGTTTCCTCATCTTTTGAGAGAAATGGTTAGAGTAGAAGGAAATGGTGATGTACTTCGCATATCATTAGTATGTACATGCAGCTAGTATATTTTTAATCCTAAACCTTGTTAGTCTCATGTTAAGAAAATGAAAAATTTCCTTGTCCTGTGTTCTCTCCCCTGTTTGCATTCCCACTCTTCTTTACTATCGACTCCTGCAACATAAATTCTCGACCTCACAATGTTCTCATCTGATACATACATGTAAATCTCAACTATTTCAATCATATTTATCAACTTGTTCCAATACCTGCACACTTACTGTACCTTTAATACCTGCATGTGTTGGCTCTGATGTATTTTTCATCTTATCCTTCTTTTGTCATCATCATCTGGTCTTTTGAATCAAAACTCTTCTAATGTCTACATAAAAATGTCAGATCCTCTTCATATTAATTCAATGTCCTTCATCAATCAGTACAACTATAATTAGTCTCTTTGGTGACCTGTCGATAAAAAGTACGTTAATCTCACATCAAATAGCAAATTATAAAGATACCTGATCTTGGTCAAACATGTGAACTTTGATTCTTATATTTCTAACCCTCATATGCCATTAAATGGCTTATATGTTGCATCTCTTTCCTGTTTTCAGGTTGACTAGTTCCACAGCATTTGTATATATAATTCTACGAATTTCTACCAGAAAAGAACTTACAGCATAGCTGTTTTTGTTTGTTTGATAAATAGTGTGTTTTTACTATAACGTTTTGCCCTACCGTAAACACTGGGTTGGTAGCATTTTTGTCCACCCTGGACTTCCTCTTCATGGCTGCACAACGGATGTTGTTCAGTGCTATTGGCACAAGATTTCAATGTTGTGTTCTTGGGATTGGTGGAAATTTTATTACTACCCTAATTTCGTCCAGGGCTGGTTTATTTGTTAAGACACAAATAGATAGAAGTAAAGCGGTGATAAGGGGCATTTCATTGATCACTGCTTGAAATTGTGCCAAATATGTATTCCAGGTATTATGCTTCTTACTGCAATACAAGCGACAAAATGTTCTTAATTCTTTCATTATCCACACAGCTGGATTTGTACTTGGTTTGTATTTTGAAATGTATATGAGCTCTATTCGATGCTTCTTGAGTGTAGTCTTCCATTGTTTTGACCTTTAATGTGGCCATTGTCAGACAATATTTTGTCAACTCTGCACACTTGCTTTAGGAAATCCTGATTGAGTGCTTCTGTAATAGTGCACTTAGTTACCTTTTTCAATGGGGTAAGGGTAACAAACTTAGATGTAAATTCTACCACAACGAATATAAATATGTATAAATATGTATTTTCCTTATTTCTCTGTGGTGACGGACTCATTAAATCGGTTGCTGGGATGTGTTTTAATTTTTCAATAATTATTGGATTCATAGGTGGTCTGGTTTGAAATTTTATGTGCTTAGCCCTCTGACAATCTTTCATTTGGCTAATACTTTTCTAATTGTTTTTCTTCATATTGGAAAAATGACATGACTGTTTTAATTTCAAGTAACATTTTCGTAGGTCATAATGCCCATTGCTAAGATATGTATACCATATGTATTTATTACTTAACTCTTCTGGAATACACGATAGCCATGAACTTGTGTCTACATTCCTTCTATAAAACAGAAAGTCATCTTTCACGAAATAATGGAGGCGAATGTCGATCTTTCCACTTATGTTTGATTTTCAAATGGTACATTTTTCATACGATAAATTCCAAACCGATTTTCCTCATTATCGCTTCCTGTGCTATTACCAACACCTCAAGGAGATCTTGATAGTGCATCTACTACAAAGTTAATTGGTCCTGGTACATAAGTATTTGAGAGATCATACTCTTGCGGTATTGCTATCCAGCGATCAAGTCTGCCATGAGCTATCTTTGCTGTTAACAAAAACTCTAACGCATTATGGTCCTTAAAAACTTTTGCTTGTATTCAAAATATAACGTATTCAAACCTTTGGAATCCCCACACAATCGCTAATGCTTTCAATTCTGTGATGGAGTAATTCCGTTCATATTTAGTCAGTACTCTGCTTGCCAAAGCAATAGTTTTATTAGTAATTTGTCCGTCATGTTCACATTCCTGAAATAGTACTTCTCGCAATCCCGTTTTTGCGCTGTTCTTAGCCATGAAAAAACCCAAGTTTAGATGGGATGGAATAATATGGGTGCTTTTGTCAGAGCAATCTTTAATTGAAATTTCTCCTTTGCATGGTGGTCCCACACCCATGGTGTATTTAAGCCAGTGAGCTGACGTAAGTGTGGTGCTGCTAATGTGTAAATCCAAATGAATTTTTTGTAAAAATTGATCAGATCTAAAAATCCTTTCGAAATCCCTAACCGCTTGTAATTTATTTGATGTAGTTCTATCCCTTTTGGTGGTATTATATGACCCAAGAACTATATTTGCTTTTTCACAAATGTGGATTTTGCAACATTTATGGCAACACCACAGTCTTTTAATGTTTTGAGTAGTTTTCCTAGAATTTCATCGTGTTGTTTCCATGATGATTCTGCAATTAATACATCTAAATAAGATGTCAGTTTTTCCTGTAATTCTTCATTTAAAATTATTCTTAATCCCCTTATAAAAGCTGTAGATGATATGTTAGGCCCAAATGCCAATCTTTTGAACTGGTAGGAACGCCCAAATGCTATAAAGGCTGTACCCTTCCTACATTCTGGTGCTAACTCAATTTGCCAAAAACTCTATCTTAGACCAGGGGATGAAAAGAACTTTGCCCCATGAAATTTCTGAAGTAATTCCTCTAACTTTTCCAGTCGATCTGTTTCAGTAACAATTATTGTGTTGATCTTTCTCGTATCTAGTGCAAGACGAATACTACCATCTTTCTTATCTACAATCCTTACAGGAGTATTGTAGGTTGATGATTTGGGTTCAATTATCAGATTTTCCATCATTTTGTGTAGTTCAAGAAACACTTTATAATTGTATGTACACATCGGGAATCTTATCCTGTCCAAGCTTCTCTTCAAAGAAAAGAGTAACATCATCTTATGTCACGCAACCCTCTTCCCATGTCCAAAATTGCTAGTTGTTGATTAAAAAAATCGGCCCCAAGAATCATCTCTATTGATAATTTTGGTACAATTACAAAATTAGAGTCTGTAGTGTGTCCTTTAAACGTAAATGCTATCCTAGTCTGCTTTGTGACATCTGTGGAATGACCCATAATTGGTCCTTTGACTCTCACTTTTCGTGTTTCGACCACTGGCAGTTCATTTTCGCCATTACATTGATCAAACAGCTTTTCTGAAATGGTTGTTATTTCATTTTCAATGTCAATGCATTGTTCATTATATCTCCCACTTGAGTCCTAATTATTATATGTATCTCGAGTGGCACATTTCGGTCTCTCTCTTTCATGAGCGCATCCTCAATCGAATCATATTCGAGCCTATTGATCTGTGTACTCTCAGACACCAATCGTGGTGATGAAGGTACGACAATAACTTCCTCTCCTATATAATGGATGGCTTTTCTGGTCTGTACTGATCTAATTTTGCCAGACTTTTCTCTGTATGCTTGCACATTCGCGTCATAGTTATCCGAATTATAAACGCTAACTTCGCTGTCCAGTGGTGGCCCAACTGGGGTTTCACTCAATGGCATGTTATCCTCCTGAACTGACTTCATTCTACTCTCTGTGTCAAACATTTGATATAAGCAATGTAATGCTTCATCATCCTCTAACGGTATTACTTAAGCAATGTAATGCTTCATCATCCTCTGTCGTTATTACTTCACCTGATGGGAAGTCTGTCTCATCATCAATTGAGTCCCAGTCAGTCGTGTCCCAACCTGTAACTCTTATTTCCAATCCTATTTTTTCAGGCTCTATTACTGATTTCTCTTCCCCTGAAACACATACAACTTTATCAAGTTTATTAATCTGTTTGTTGTTAAATATACAATCGTCTGTGGGTCGAGTGTTATCCTCCTGGTCCCCCACTTCTACAACTAGTCACTTCTTACGTTTCCCTCGGTTAGGTGGCCTAATCTCAACCTCAGCTTGATCGTTCTTCATCTGATCATCAGATGTTTTCGGATTCTGCAGATCCTTAACTGGTTCTTGAGAGTTGTTCGAATTCGATTAACTCTGATTTTGATGGTGAAACCAATTTGGTCCACTTTCACCATTTCGACAATTTCCATTTCTGTTATTCCGGAAAAAAGCTAGTGTTGTTGCCATTATTATTCCGACCTGAATTCCCATATCCTTGATTACGTCCATTATTACGTCCTGAGTTCTGCCTATACCCATTATCATTATCATTGTTTCCGTTTCCTAACTTCTGCCTATGACTATTGTTGCCCTGCTGATTTCGACGTCTTCGTGCGTCATCTTCACTGAATATAAAGTCTAATTCACGAAGAATTCCTTTAAAGGCTTGTACATTATCTCCTGTTCTACCCACTAATGATTGTTGATACCTTAATGGGAGTTTCATCGTGCACAATCATATTAATTCTCCGCCACTGTACGGATTGTCTAAGCATTGGTTCTTCTTGACCATGTTCTCAAATAACTTAACTGGACTCTTATCTTCCGAATTGTCACACATTGTCTTCTGAAGCAACTCATATTTAATTCTGTTTTGTGCTTCAGGCGACCAATATCGCTACAGAAATGAAAACTTAAACTCCACCAACGACTTAGAGTTGGACATGGTTTCTGCAATTTTTCCATCCATATGTACACAAATAAAATCTAGTTTGTAAGATAATGGCCGGTGTTCATGTTAACTGACCTGAAATTGATTAATAAACGTTCTTGTATGTAAGAAATTTCCATCTTCTTTGTAGTGTTGAAATTTCCTTATTGTTAGAAAGTGGTCTGTGTCAAAAATTGTACCATACGGTGTTTGTTCTATGCCACTCCTCCCTCCAATCATACCTCTGTCAAATTCGTTTGTGCTCTCTACTGCCATTGAGTATTGCACACTTCCGCTATCGTGTAAATGAGTATCAAATCTTCGCAATGGTATGCAGTTATTTATCTCATGTTGAGCCCTATAACCTACATTCCCCGTCATTGTACCTTTTTTCTACTTTGGCACATACTGTAGATTACAGATCTGTGTCCATTCTTGCCAGTGGCTTCGGATTGTGGTATAGCCTGTACTGTTCTGCATAAGAAGTTGCTGGTACCTGACTGACATAGTGCAGTATGGAATACTGTTCTCTTAAATTTTGATCACCGTACATCACATTCTATACCATTCGTATTGGGTTTTGATGTGCTGCACGTAATTCTGTCTCTAAATTAGGTATACTCTGTCTCTGTTCACTTGGTACATTCATTTGGAACCTATTTGAACCCATTGTGTGCATCGAAATATTTATATATTTTTTGCCCTTTTTGTTACATTGCACATTTGTGCATTCAGATATGCCGCTACAAGCGCGGCATTCTACGTTGTAGCGATCTTTTTCCGTCTCGTTAGCTGCTCCAGATGACCTTCCTGTGATATTCATAGTGTCCCTATTCGTTTTTACCGTGGACTCAGACATCGTAATTGACTCTGGACACACACTGTCGTTGTCACCACGACCTTCAATACTTTTGTAATAATTCGGCTCTCAGTGTTTGGAACTGTTTCTTGGTTTTCGATTCGATTTTCTTTAACACTGCTTTGGTAAACCTTCTTTGAACTGTCAACTCTTCAATGACCTGCTGTGTTTTTCGAGATGTATTTGTCGTAAAGAGATCTCAACTCTGGTGAGCTTCGTCACGTAACTTTGCCATATCTTTCTGTACCTCGTCAATATCTGTGCGCATCTGTGTGTGACCTACCATTAGAGCTCCAGTCACCTCTCGTGATCCTTGGGCCTACTTTCGCATCAGATCTCGCGCTTGTTCTAACTTTCGTATGGCTTTGTTTGTCTGTTCACCTAGGTTCTGTATGTTCGAATGCGTTTCTGCACTCAGGTTCTGCATATTCGAAGGCGTTTCTGCGCTTAGATTCAGCATGTACACATTCGTTTGTGTACCTTGTTGGATCATTTATTGCAATATTTCGAACATACTATTAGATACATTTGGATCTTTACCGGTAGCCATTTGATTCAACTTCTCCCTTCCCTGTCTCTCCTGTAGTGATTCTTTAATCTACGAAAAAAGTGTAGGTGCACTGACACTCATTCTTTCCGTCCTATCACGTGACAATTGGTCGCTTACGATCACAATCGGTTCGAGATAGTCCAACCAGGGCATCATCTGAAATTAAGTCTCTGTCTCGATCTGCCCTTCACCGTTTTCATCATGAGTTCCTTTATGTGAGTGCCTAGAAGTTGTCTCACTTTCGTGACGTTCATGACGTGACGCTGTGGCTGCTATGTTGTGCTGTTCACGCAACTGTTCTGCCTGTGACACATGCTCCACCCCTTACATCTTGTTTAACACTTGGCTTTGATCTGTCCTATGTTCTTCTGCACAGGCGCCGACTCCATGGGTTCTGAGGGGGCTTAGCCTCGTCAAACATTTGTTTGAGGGGGGGGGGGGGGCGGAGCCAACGAATAATTTAAGAAAATTATTTGTTACATTATGCTTTGTAAAATCATAAAATTATGATGGAATTTTTTATTCTCCTTGTTTGACGATAGTTACCTTTTAAAATACGAATATTATTACGGTCGTAAGCAGGTTAACTGAAAAGGAGTGCTGTGAATCATGATAGTGTTACAGTGCTGCGGGCACACTTAGAATTTGTCCCGGTGCGTGAACCATCGAGTAAAGTCTAGCGCCAGCGGGCCAGCACTGCAGCCGTGGCGACATCAAAATAACTGGAGCAGAAGCGCCTGGAACCCTCCGCCGTGCGTCTCCTTGATGCTTCGTATCATTACGACGCCGCGGGGATATAAAGCCCACACTGCTGTTGCAGTCATTCAGTATGGATATTTTCATTCAGTGCATGTTACAGACACGTTTAGTGTTCCGACTTTAGTGTCCAATGAACTATTTTATATGACTATATTTTATTCGTTTACAGTAGTCTCTTAGTGTATCGTGAATTAAGTTTGCAATGGATAAATTTGTTACCAAAAAGGCGCGCTTGGAAGTTGATGACACTGCAAGTCAATCTCCAACAATTATTGCGTCGTCAATTGTTTCGTCATCTTTAGGCTAGAACCATTCGCAGCCAAAACCAGGACAATCTGGTAAGGGAAGATCATTTCAGAAGTCTTGGTTGATCAGATATACATGGTTAGAATATGAAGCATCTACCGAAAAAGTCTTTTACAAAACCTGCAAAGAGGCACATGCTAAAAATCTATTACAATTTTCTTCTAAAAAAGAAGATGCATTTAGTTCCATAGGGTTTTCTAACTGGAAAAAAGGCTTTGGAAAAATTCCGTCTTCAGGAAAATACGTTTACGCATAAAGGTGTTCTGAAACTAAATTCTATCACTAACAGAAGTGTGGCCTCCCAATTGAATGAACAGTTAGATAGTGATATGAAGAAAGGCCGTTTAGCTCTTTAGACAATTTTTGCTACTGTGCAATTTCTACTCCAACGAGGACTAGCAATTAGAGGGCATGAAGATGTAAACTCAACTTTTTTCAGTTGTAACTCCAAAAGAATGACATACCTGAGTTTAAATATTGGCTGGAGCATTCGGGGTATAAGTGGATATCCCACGATATTCAAAACGAGATTATTGATCTTCTAGGGAAGTCTGTGTCGAGAAAGGTATTGGCTTCAATCAAGGAGACTGAACATTTTTTTATTATGGTTGATGAAACAATTGATTCTTCGATTCACGAACAAGTGTCATTTTGTATTCGTACTGTCGATGATTTCTTAATCATCAACAAAGACTGAATCACAAAGTCTGTTCAGTATTTTAAAAGATATTTTTGATCGTATTGATTTGTCAATGGATAACTTAAGAGGACAGTGCTATGATGGTGCCTCGAATATGAGAGGTAAGTTCAAAGGACTAAAAAAGTTACTTTTGGATATACAACCAAAAGGACTTTATGTGCACTGCACTGCTCGCAGTTTAAACTTGGCAGTTCTAGACAGTCTCTGCCATCTTAGGCCTATGAGGGATATTATGGCTTTCGCCAAGGACATAATAAAAACCGTACTGGAATCCAATAAAAGGATGGAACTTTTCAGAAACATATGCTGTGAGAGCGCCAACGACCAAGTTGGTCTGCAGCCCCTTTGCCCAATTCGATGGACTACGCGAACTTCTAGTATCTTGAGAATATTGAAAAACTTAGAAAAACTTATAGAGTTTTTTGAAACATTTTCTGCACAGGATAAAACAGAAGTAGGTTACAAATGTGCAGGCTACCTTTAGTCAATGTTACAATTAAAGACTTATTTCTTTTTACATCTTTATTGCCATGGAAAGAACCCAGTAGAAGATGTCAATGAAAAAATGCAGTGCCCTCATCTAAGTGATGCTGATCTGGAAAAAAATATATGAGGACTTGATTTGTATATTGAATGGAAGGCATGATAGTTTTGAACACTTTTGGGAATTGTGTTTAAAAGAACAACATCCACGAGTTGATGATCCTTCACTTCCTCGGAATCGAAGTATACCAAAGAAGTATGAAAACAACAAAGCCAGCTCATGGCACACTTACAAAACCCCAAAGGAATACTACAAAGCTATTTACATTGAAATTTGTGAAACGGTTCTATCTTGCATTACTGAGCGGGTTGGTTCAACTGGACTCACACAGGTCATTGCAGCTGAACAAGAGTGCTTGCTTTTAGTAAACAGAGGTGTAACAAATTTGGAAAAATCAACTGAGTTTTACAAAAATGATGTAGACATTGAGAGACTGCGCTTACCCTTGAATATGTTAGCCAATATCGTTAATAAAAAGCAGCTGGTCTTAAGAAACATGCGTGATGTAAGAAAGTACATTACACAAGACCCTGCAGTTGGAGAAATGTTATGTGAAGTGGTGAAGTGCATTAAGCTTCTCTAAGTAGTTCCAATCACGACAGCAACAGCAGAAACAGTCATTTAGCACCCTTAGACGTCTGAAGTCAACTCTGATCAACAATGAGACAGAAGCGATTGAACAACTTGACTGTTCTTCATGCCCACCAAGATGTTTTGGATGAACTGGATATCCGACCAGTCATCAACAAATTCTATTCAGTAATTCAGTCAGACGGTCGGCATTAACACCTTTCTAAAGACACTCTAGCCCTAATAATGGCATTTAGAGCAATATAAAAATCTTTAAAAAATAGAGAATTAAATACATATATAATGTTAAATTTTGAGTTTCGAAATATTGGTATTAGTTTAGTACTTTATTATTATATTACTATAGTACTGTATTAGTTATTTTCAAATACTTAAATATTGTTATGGTGTAAGACCCAAGTAAAACCCATTATTTATATACTTTTTGACTGTACTAGGCATACTGTATTAAATTTATTAACTGTATTAAAGCATTAACTTTGAGATGTGTTTATTTAATGAACCCTGACCCTTATTCAAAGTAAGCTTAAATTAGCTATTTCACTTATTTATCAAAGTGCTATTACTGTGCAACAGCAATATTTTATGTTTTATTCTTTTAATGATAGTTTAGGATTTATTTAAACATAATTTCAGTCTTTTCAGAGCTATATATTCATTGCTATGTAATTGTCTATAAGCATGATTATTACTGTAAATTAAATTAGCTTTTTACGAAAATACCATGCACGTTTATGTTTTGTTTATTTTATCATCATCATCATCATCGTTTAAGACTGATTATGCCTTTCAGCGTTCAGTCTGGAGCATAGCCCCCCTTATACAGTTCCACCATGATCCCCTATTCAGTGCTAACATTGGTGCCTCTTCTGATGTTAAACCTATTACTTCAAAATCATTCTTAACCGAATCCAGGTACCTTCTCCTCGGTCTGCCCCGACTCCTCCTACCCTCTACTGCTGAATCCATGAGTCTCTTGGGTAACCTTGCTTCTCCCATGCGTGTAACATGACCCCACCATCTAAGCCTGTTCGCCCTGACTGCTACATCTATAGAGTTCATTCCCAGTTTTTCTTTGATTTTCTCATTGTGGACACCCTCCTGCCATTGTTCCCATCTACTAGTACCTGCAATCATCCTAGCTACTTTCATATCCATAACCTCAACCTTGTTGATAAGGTAACTGATAAGGTAACCTCAATCCACCCAGCTTTCGCTCCCATACAACAAAGTTGGTCGAAAGATTGAACGGTGCACAGATAACTTAGTCTTGGTACTGGCTTCCTTCTTGCAGAAGAGAGTATATCGTAGCTGAGAGCTCACTGCATTAGCTTTGCTACACCTTGCTTCCAGTTCTTTCACTATGTTGCCATCCTGTGAGAATAAGCATCCTAAGTACTTGAAACCGTCCACCTGTTCTAACTTTGTTCCTCCTATTTGGCATTCAATCCGTTTATATTTCTTTCCCACTGACATTACTTTCGTTTTGGAGATGCTGATCTTCATACCATAGTCCTTACATTTCTGATCTAGCTCTGAAATATTACTTTGCAAACTTTCAATCGAATCTGCCATCACAACTAAGTCATCTGAACATGCAAGACTGCTTATTTTGTGTTTACATATCTTAATCTCACCCAGCCACTCTATTGTTTTCAACATATGATCCATAAATAATATGAACAACAGTGGAGACAGGTTGCAGCCTTGTCTTACCCCTGAAACTACTCTGAACCATGAACTCAATTTACCGTCAACTCTAACTGCTGCCTGACTATCCATGTAAAGACCTTTAATTGCTTGCAAAAGTTTGCCTCCTATTCCATAATCTTGTAGAACAGACAATAACTTCCTCCTAGGAACCCGGTCATATGCCTTTTCTAGATGTATAACGCATAGATACAATTCCTTGTTCCACTCATAACACTTCTCCATTATTTGCCGTAAGCTAAAGATCTGGTCCTGACAACCTCTAAGAGGCCTAAACCCACACTGATTTTCATCCAATTGGTCCTCAACTAATACTCGCACTTTCCTTTCAACAATACCTGAGAAGGTTTTACCCACAACGCTGATTAAAGAGATACCTCTGTAGTTGTTACAATCTTTTCTGTTTCCGTGTTTAAAGATTGGTGTAATTACTGCTTTTGTCCAGTCTGATGGAACCTGTCCCAACTCCCAGGCCATTTCAATTATCCTGTGTAGCCATTTAAGACCTGACATTCCACTGTATTTGATGAGTTCCGACTTAATTTCATCCGCCCCAGCCGCTTTATTGCACTGCAATCTATTGACCATATTTTCCACTTCCTCAAATGTGATCCTATTTCCATCATCATTCCTATCCCATTCTACCTCGAAATCTGAAACATTACTAATCGCATTTTCACCTACATTGAGCAACTCTTCAAAATATTTCCTCCATCTGCCCAAGGCATCCACAGGATTCACCAGCAGTTTTCCTGACCTGTCCAAAATACTTGTCATTTCCTTCTTACCTCCCTTTCGAAGACTGCTAATTACACTCCAGAATGGTTTTCCAGCAGCTTGACCCATAGTCTCCAACCTGTTTCCAAAGTCTTCCCACGATTTCTTCTTGGATGCTGCAATTATCTGTTTGGCTTTGTTTCTTTCTTCAACATAACTTTCTCTGTCTACCTGGGTTCTGGTATGTAGCCATTTTTGATACGCCTTCTTTTTCCTTTTACAGGCTGCCTTGACTGTATCATTCCACCAAGCTGTTTGCTTCATCCTACATTTACACACACCTGTTCCAAGACATTCTTTAGCCACTTCTAGTACTGTGTCCCTGTACCTTGTCCATTCCTTTTCCAATGACTGTAATTGACTACATTCAACTAACTGGTACCTTTCTGAGATGGCTGTTATGTACTTGTGCCTGATTTCCTTATCCTGAAGTTTCTCCACCCTTATCCTCCTACATATGGACCTGACCTCCTGCACTTTTGGCCTCACAATCCCAATTTCACTGCAGATCAAATAATGATCAGTGTCATCAAAGAATCCCCTGAATAGACGTGTGTCCCTCACAGCCTTCCTGAATTCCTGATCTGCACTCCTGGAAATGGAAAAAAGAACACATTGACACCGGTGTGTCAGACCCACCATACTTGCTCCGGACACTGCGAGAGGGCTGTACAAGCAATGATCACACGCACGGCACAGCGGACACACCAGGAACCGCGGTGTTGTCCGTCGAATGGCGCTAGCTGCGCAGCATTTGTGCACCGCCGCCGTCAGTGTCAGCCAGTTTGCCGTGGCATACGGAGCTCCATCGCAGTCTTTAACACTGGTAGCATGCCGCGACAGCGTTGACGTGAACCGTAAGTGCAGTTGACGGACTTTGAGCGAGGGCGTATAGTGGGCATGCGGGAGGCCGGGTGGACGTACCGCCGAATTGCTCAACACGTGGGGCGTGAGGTCTCCACAGTACATCGATGTTGTCGCCAGTGGTCGGCGGAAGGTGCACGTGCCCGTCGACCTGGGACCGGACCACAGTGACGCACGGATGCACGCCAAGACCGTAGGATCCTACGCAGTGCCGTAGGGGACCGCACCGCCACTTCCCAGCAAATTAGGGACACTGTTGCTCCTGGGGTATCGGCGAGGACCATTCGCAACCGTCTCCATGAAGCTGGGCTACGGTCCCGCACACCGTTAGGCCGTCTTCCGCTCACGCCCCAACATCGTGCAGCCCGCCTCCAGTGGTGTCGCGACAGGCGTGAATGGAGGGACGAATGGAGACGTGTCGTCTTCAGCGATGAGAGTCGCTTCTGCCTTGGTCCCAATGATGGTCGTATGCGTGTTTGGCGCCGTGCAGGTGAGCGCCACAATCAGGACTGCATACGACCGAGGCACACAGGGCCAACACCCGGCATCATGGTGTGGGGAGCGATCTCCTACACTGGCCGTACACCACTGGTGATCGTCGAGGGGACACTGAATAGTGCACGGTACATCCAAACCGTCATCGAACCCATCGTTCTACCATTCCTAGACCGGCAAGGGAACTTGCTGTTCCAACAGGACAATGCAGGTCCGCATGTATCCCGTGCCACCCAACGTGCTCTAGAAGGTGTAAGTCAACTACCCTGGCCAGCAAGATCTCCGGATCTGTCCGCCATTGAGCATGTTTGGAACTGGATGAAGCGTCGTCTCACGCGGTCTGCACGTCCAGCACGAACGCTGGTCCAACTGAGGCGCCAGGTGGAAATGGCATGGCAAGCCGTTCCACAGGACTACATCCAGCATCTCTACGATCGTCTCCATGGGAGAATAGCAGCCTGCATTGCTGCGAAAGGTGTACTAGTGCCGACATTGTGCATGCTCTGTTGCCTGTGTCTATGTGCCTGTGGTTCTGTCAGTGTGATCATGTGATGTATCTGACCCCAGGAATGTGTCAATAAAGTTTCCCCTTCCTGGGACAATGAATTCACGGTGTTCTTATTTCAATTTCCAGGAGTGTATTATTATATAGTCAATGACAGATCTGTTTCCCCTGCCTTCCCATGTATACTGGTGAATGTTCTTATGTTTAAAAAAGGAGTTTGTGATTACTAAGCCCATACTGGCACAGAAATCCAAGAGTTGTTTCCCGTTCCTGTTGGCCTCCATATCCTCTCCAAATTTACCCATAACCTTTTCATACCCTTCTGTTCGATTTCCAATCCTGGCGTTAAAATCACCCATGAGCAGAACACTGTCCTTGTCCTTTACTCTAACAACTACATCACTGAGTGCCTCATAAAAACTATCCATCTTATCTTGATCTGTCCCTTCACAATGCGAATATACTGACACAATCCTAATTTACTTGCTAGACACTGTCAAATCTATCCACATCAGTCGTTCGTTTACATACCTTATTGCAACTACGCTGGGTTCCATTTCCTTCCTGATGTAAAGCCCTACACCCCATTGTGGTATTCCTGCTTTGACTCCTGACAGGTAGACTTTGTATTCTCCCACTTCCTCTTCTTTCTCACCCCTTACTCGAATGTCACTAACAGCTAAAACGTCCAGCCCCATCTTACTTGCAGCCTCTGCCAGCTCTACCTTCTTCCCAGAGTAGCCCCCATTGATATTAATAGCTCCCCATCTCATTACCATTTGTTTGCCAAGTCGTATCTTAAGAGTCCCTGGTTTGTCAGTTAGAGGTGGGACTCCGTCACCTCCAAAGGTCCGAGGCATTTTGCTCTGATTGTTGCCAGCATCATATTTAAAGTACCAGGGAAGCAGGTTGCTTGCCTTACTTGCCCCGAGTCCCATTGGGTTTTACCCCTAATGGCTGAGGGACTAACCGGTGGATTTGGTAGTCTTTGCCGTATGAGCACAAAGGTGACCACGACTCAGAATATGTCCGAGATGCCCAGCCTTATTCCAAAGCAACTGGTATCCCGACTGTCGGGACCACTTACTTGGCCACTCATACGTTGCCCGTCGTTCATGAACTAGGACATGACTACAGGAACCCACACCATGGCTTTATCAAAGCCAAAAAATGTGTCAGGCTAGTCGATTTTCCCAGAGCAAGACCCCCCAGTATGGGCCCACTCCCAATATATTTGATAAGTCGGCATCCCTGTTCTTCCGTCATTTCCGATTTTTCTAACACTCTCTGAACTTCGCGCTGTTTCTACCCTGACTTCACGTTAACATGCGATCGTACAGCCTAACACACCTCCAAAACAATATACATAGTCCTGCATGAATTCCAATTTACAGTCCACACTTTCTCTCAGTTTAATACAAGAATTTTTTCAGCAATGTTTGGAACAGAATCCAATACACCAAAAGCGATGTGACAAACCTGTGTGCCAGCCAAACACAAATGAAAATTTTAAGTATACCTAACTACTGACTTTAACTGAATTCAAAACTTTCTTTGATCAAATTTAATTTAATTGAAAAATAAGTCACACATTTAACGCTAAATTACACTTCTACATCTAACAAAGTTTGGAGTTACTGAACTTCTAACTTACAACAAGACAATGCCACACCTACTAAGTGCTGCTACTTTAAATACTCTCTGACATTTAATAACATAAACTTACTATTGGAAACACTGAAACGTACTAACAAACATTTACAAGTCTAAACTTCAACAAGATAACACACCCTATGCACAAATCATTAAGTATTTCACCTTCAGACATCAAATTGACCTCTAACATTCTTGTGTCCTTACAACACACGTATTCTAATAGTGTCTAATACTAAATTAACATGATTCTCCATTTTAGTCCAAAGTAATTGCGATACTATGTGACTATTAACACGAAAGATAGGGAATGCTTGTTAGAATCGAGTTCATGTCCAGCCAGGTATGAATGATTACTCTCTGTATTAGGCAAATTAGTAGCACTTTACTAAAAATAGGGCATATGTGGTACGAAACTCCTCAGCCTGATGCTAACGTTTTTTGTATTTAAAATAGTATGTTAAGGGGCAAAACTATACCGCCACATTACATTTTCGCTATTAGAGTACAAAATAACTCTGGTATATCTTAATAAGATACAGTGTTGTATTTCTTTCAGACTTTTTCTATGAAAATGGGTGTGAAAATGAAGACACTGAATCTGTGGAACATGAGACCACAGAAACATCAGTCAAATACATACGTCACAGACTGTCAGAAGTAGAACTAGCTAAGAGGCAAACTGATCAGGCAGTATTATTTTAAAAACATTATGCCAAAGGAAGGAATCAGTGCCTAATGATGTTGATTTGTATTACCAACTGCTAAAAAAATTAAGAAGTTGATGAAGAAGGTAGAGAAGAAATCATGCATTAAATAGACAGTGCAATATGTAACAGTTCATCTATGTTCTGCTGACACCTAGTATTTACAGTACATGCACCAGGCACAAAACGAAGCCTTTAGCAAGAGACAAATATGCCTGTTGCCAACAGACTTGAAACAAAGGGAATTTTTAATCTTTGGAAATAGTAAATAATACTTATTTTGTATCTTCTTTAAATTTCATTTCATAACAAAGTGCTGTTTATCCGATTAACTAATGTTTTTCCATATACTTAGTGCCGCTAATTTAAATTTTCCTTAAATTGTATATTGGAATCGTATAGTGCTAGAAATATTGGCTTTAAAAGCTTCAGACACTTTCAGTGACATCACTTGAGGGGATGTTTGCCCCTGGAGCGGGCGCACCGATTTTCGTAAAACGAGTAGGCGCACAGCGTACTTTGTACATATGTAAAGAACAGTTGTCTTTATGTTACCTTGACAAACAAGTCTGGGCACAATCACAGTTTAATCTTGTTGTAAGAACGATAAAATAAACTATAATTATATGAGCTAAATAACTGCTTAATTGAACAATAATAAAATAAACTTCCATTATATCATTCTGTTGCACATACAAGTGTTACCCAACAGTAACAACCCCGTCAGAGCATTAAACACTGTAGTTGCATCAGATTTCTGTCAAACACTTATTCAATTACTAATTATGTTGAGGACAACTGCCTCATTGCTGAATTGAGCTGCTCGCTCGGAATCTGGGTCATTTTCTTTCACGGATCGTAAATTTTTTCTGACCTAGCTTGCTGTTTATTTTGTATTACTGCTGCTCACTTGGAAGGGTGGTGACACAACTTGTCACTGTGTTAGCTGAAGCCATGATCAAATAATAGGTATGGCCTTACAACTGCTACACAACAATGGAATTGAGAGAATATTGCCTGTGGTTGGCGCAATTTATACATAGGTGCACCCAATCGAGGGTTAAAAAGGAAAGGTAAGCTTTTCGAACTGAGTGCTATTTTTCTCACATAATGTTACTGAATGTAATTTTGAAAGTGGACGTTATCTTAACATAGTCTTTCAAGGTCCCACACATTGCTTTGCATACTGCAGGCACTATAAGTAACATCACTTGAATGGATATTTAAAAACGGATTCTTGTTTCACATTTTACCCTCCAATGCCGACAGATGCCTAGATTTTCGCAATGACAAGAAATTAAATAAAATATTTCAATAAGCAGTGTGATACAGCTGCCCTACCCATAAGTTTTCGGCAACCCACAACGCCTCCAAACGCTATGTGCAAGATTTCCATATTCTCTCGCTCTTTACACAGTAACTATAAGTATACGTCAGTAGTTGACATACAACAAAAGTTATCAAATTGTGCGAGGATTCATGCATCAAGTGCCTAATAACTGATGTCCACCATATGTGCAAGAATAATTATAAATAAAATCAAGCTGATGAAATTTTAGTAATTGTAACTAATAACTCGTAACATTTTAAAAAGTTCCTGATATCGACATGTATGAAGTGATGTTGCAAACTATCTTCTTTTACATATTTTACATTTTTTATTTTGCAGTGACAAAATATAGTTATTCACATTCAAACTGCAAATGCACAGGCTGCGAGCTGTGCATCAGACACGTTTAATTGGCTCTAGATGAATGTAACTGAATGTTGGCTCTAATGTTTAGGCTCTTAGCCATTGTCAGTTCTCATTCCAAACAGGCCTTTAACCTTTCCTTTGCAAATAATGTTTTAGAAGCACTGGACAATAGATTTTCGTCAGTTGGTATATTTTGCGATTTAACCATAGCCTTTGACTGTGTGAAACAAGAAATCCTCCTTTCAAAAGCAGTCTATTACAATGTAAGTGACAGAATGTGAATGTGGCTTACATCGTACCTCACTGATAGTAAGCAGAGGGTATCACTGAATCATGGAGATGGCGCAAGAGCTTCACCTGACTGGGGAACACTAAGCACAGGAGTAATGCAAGATTCTGTTCCAGGCTCCCTACTCTTTCTTATTTTCATTATTGATCTCCCACTTTGCACAAAATCTACTAGCAAATTTACTCTCCTTGTGGATGATACATCTCTTTGAGTTGAAACAAACACCTGAAAATGACATTGCAGTGTGTGTCAACTTTGTGGTCCATGATATCCATAAGTCGTTCAGCTGCAATGACCAGACTTTAAATTAAAAAAAATAGGACTAAATAAAACTCCAAGTTAACAGTGTTAAACGAAAGGAGAAATACCGTCGGTACTCACTCCTCTGTTCTAAAGATTATGACTCTAAATGTGCAGTGCCTCAAGAACAAATACTGTGAACTTGAAATAGCAGTAAGTAACACCCAACCTGATGTCTTGTGTCCTACTGAACATTGGTGTAAGGACCATGAAATTAGTAGTATTCATATTAATCCATTTAAACTGGCAAATTATTATAGTAGGAAAATTGCAAAAGATGGTGGAGTCGGTAATTACCTTAGACAAGAGTTAGAATTTAAAAAGAGATGTGAAGCAGAGAACTCAAGAATTGAAAAGTTTTTTGAAGCAGGTGCTGTCCAGCTATATGGCCTGATGAAAAAAGTTATAGTCATAGCAGTGTATAGGTCACCATATGGAAACATAGAAGTATTTTTTGATAAATTAGAATTGTTGCTAAATACTTTTTACAAAAAAGAAACTGTGATTATTCTTTGTGGTGATTTCAATATTAATCTTCTAGTTGAAAGTCTACAAAAAAGGCAATTTTTGGACATATTAAAGAGTTTCAAAATGTCACCATACATAAACAATTCAACTAGAGTAACAAACACCTCCAATAGCCTCATAGATAACATTTTCTCAAATATGTCAGCAACTGAATTAAGCAAGATTCTTCCGCAAGTTCTTTGGCAAGAAACTTGCGTCAATAACTTGCTGATACTGTTTACATATGCTTTCGGTACCACTACGAGTGTCAGCCAAAGTGTAAAATGACAAGTAGGCGGGTGAGATATGCTGCAGCTCTTGTAATTGTAATGCAAAACGTGAAAAAGAAAAAGAGAAGTATTTGGGTTAGAGAGTAGATAATGAGAAGATCGCAAAATGGTGCCTGTAATAACCTTTTGCAAGAACTGAGTATCGAGAACATGGATACTTTTGCAGAATGTCCTCAAATGATCTGGAGTATTTGTTGGTGTTAATAGTGCCCGTCATATCAAACTTCGGTAATGCTATTTCAGCAAAGGAACGTTTGCTACTCACTCTATGATTTATAGCCACCGGTGAGCTACGAATAAAATAGGCATTTCATTTATTTATGTGAAACACACAACCAAAAAAAGTTTGAATTTTGAAATCTTTTCTTTGTAGGAGACTCATACAAGTCCCTAATGTACTTGTTTCATACTTCCGTCAGCACGATTTTTCTGATCGTACCCGATGTATGTAGAGCCATTTTTAACGTTTTGAAAAGGGAAAATTATTTGAAGGTATGTGAAAACACAACAATGAAATTAAATTTTTATTGAAACAAACTGAATTTTACAGAATGATATGCTTATAAAATTGTTTTTTTTTCCTAATGCTCATAAAATGGAAAGTGACAAGCTAAGTAAATAGAACATATAATGATTACACATCATCTTTTTCTAGACTCCTAAAACAACAAGCGAGTGGATGCAGGTGGCAAAGGGGTTGTGTCTTCAAGTTATGCTACTTTCTAAGTACTTCTTTTATAGATGTGTCGAATATCGACGAGATTTCATTTAATGCGCTCATCTTCTTCACTCTATCCTTAAAGTTTCGGTTATGCACGTTCTGTATTTCGGGGTAGCTCTCCACGGCGTCAGTAAAATGTTCTGCATCCTGCTTCATCCATTCCCGTTTCTCCTCCATTTCTGAAATTTGTTTGCATATAATACGTAAGATGGTTGCATAAAATTAAGTCACCACAGTAAGTAAAATGTTAAATATGAGTGTTATGCAGACGACATACATACTCTAACTTGCGCTTCCTACTTGCAGGAAATAGAAATAAATCCTAAAAGCTGCAAGTTACTTGCAGATACTTCTTGCGTGGCGTTCACACTGAAAGTGGAAAACGTACAGCAAGTCACCTCTGCAATAAATTGCTACGGTCGCAAGTCGACTTGGCGATATGTTTACACTCGCAAATCGCGCGGCGAGTTCCTCCGCGCAAGTAAATTGCTGCAATAACTTGCTAGTGTAAACCGAGCATAATTCTTGAGCTGCTGTGTAAACACAGCTGCAAGCGGCTAGCAATAACTTGCAGCAATAACTTCTGCAAGCGACTTGCTAGTCTAAACCCACCTTTACGGATTTCTGGACAGCCCTACAGGATTCGTGGTGTCAGTTCCCTTTTTCAAAGACACTAGGCCAACGATATTTCGTATCTGTTGCTGAGATCTTGGATATGTTGATTGAACCGCACGGGAAAGCTTCGTTTCACCCGAACGAGCTAAGGAAGTGACGTCAAAATGACGTAGCCCAGCGTTCGCGAAGTATGTCGATACGTCGATCGCCGAGTACAAATCGAGTTGACGTGATAGTTTAGGCCAGCCACGGCTGTTCGGGTGCAGTCTCAAATTGAGTGTCCGAGGAGGGGGACTGTGTGTTAACCACGCAATAAAACTATGTAGTTAACATGTGGATAAGAGTGTTTTCTCTTGTATTCTAATTAACTATACTGCGTCTGTTCGTTCATCCGTGGCAAAATATGCGTACGACATGTCTTCCAGTTATATTTGCCAAATTTTACGTGCTTTCCCTAGTTGGTTAACGATGTGCCATAGTAACAAAGTACTCCAGAAAATTGCACATAGAATCGAAAAACGCGTTAATTGGTTTGTTGCAACATATTCACCAAAGTCTGATTAAAAAACGAAAGTTGTCACAGACTCAAAGAGTTCTTTCTCTATATTTGCTGCTGAATATATGAAATGACTCGTGTCAGCACATCATTTAGAACATTCATTCCCACGCCGTATCCGCAGTTTCAGAATTGAACGTGGATGTTCAGACGACTATTTAAAAAAAAAGAACTAATTAAAAAGAAATGTAAATAAATTATGAAACAATTACCGGTACTCTCATGTGAATGCTATTTTTCTGAAAATGTATGTATTATTCTCCTGTTTTCATTAAGAGCAGTGTACTGTCTCCAGCCACACTCAATCATGGCTCCATACATACAGAACTGTACCAATAGTGTGCAATAATGTGTTAATAAAAAGTGAAAATAATATATGGCTACCTGAGTGGTAGTAGGAGATTAAACATAATTCACAAACTAAATATTGAGGTAACTGTGTGATTTGCTTGGCATAATATTTGCAGCTTCTGAACCTTTTTTACCCTGAGGGGCAGGGTGGATTTTGTAAACAGCAACAATTTGTATTGTTTAAAAAAATTACATCACTGAATTTCTTTTTGTGTACTGTATCATTTATAAATTGCTTATCTCTATTTGGAATGTATCCTCATATGCTAATACTGAATGGAAAGTAGTTAGCTTATTTGGAAAATAGCTTGGTAGCCCATACAAGTATGTTTCATTTGTTTGCATCCAGATACTGATATTGGAGACTTTTAATAGAGTGACACATTGTTTTAGTATTGTTTTTTCTGTGCACCCCCACAGAATTTAGTACATGTTGTTCATTGCCATTCCCTCAGTCTTAGAAGGGTTATTTGCAGTCGTTTTAGCCACACTTGTGACGGAGTATTTTGCGCTAGGACTCTGAGGACCTTTATTCTTCGATGGCATAAAACCATAGTCAACTTCGTGGCATGAAAGCAAAAGTCGCAGAGCTTGGTCTCCTCTACAAATGTAGTAGAATATCAAATGTTCAATTCAGTCTGGTGTCAATCATTCTCTGTTTTATTTATTGTGATTAAAATTATGTTTGATAACTGTTAGCATGAGACACTGGCAAGTGCTGTACCGAGATTAAGGGTAACAGTAAACAGTGGGTGCATAGAATACTCTTTATCCTAAGCCTTTGACCATATTTGCATGTTCATGGAGATGAGAGAACCAAAAGCCCGTATGGACAAAGCTCCTAGCTACACTTTTACAGAATGGCATGGAGGAAGGGATGCAGATCAAGACAGCAATGGCCAGGGTAGGGGAGGGCAGACTTTCACGGGGCTGAGCTTCTCTGCTGTGTTTCCAAAGGAGTTTTCATTATTTTTCAGGCATCAGTTTCCTTTTGAAGTACTAACCATTGCTACAATTTGAAGCAAATCATTTTGTCATCTTAGATACTGAAATAGTAATATTAAGCTCCTTTTTTGCATTAACGATTGTTTTCCTTAATCCATCATTTATGAAGATTGGCAATTTTTTGGTGATTGTGGAAATCTCTTGAAATTGTGATGAAAACTCATCTATGCATGTTTAATATTAAACTGTCAGTACTCTATATACAGGAGACTGTCCTAAGCTAGAGTTTATGGTTACAGATTTTTCACTGTACCTCTCTAACTGGTTCTAAACTGCAAAAACACTGAACAACTAAGGTCTTTCTTAGCACTTTCAGTTAAATAATATACATTAAAAACTCCCCACAACATTATTTCTCTTTTAGTACTAGGTGTAGCATGTATGTTTCTTAACCATACATGTACTGTACAGATATATGTGTGATTCATAAACTGCCAGCTCTTACCAGCATACCATCGATTTTCATCTGTGTACAGGCCTAAAATTGCAGTGCCATCATTTGTTAATTTTTTTTACATCTATACATGTTTGCACACAATAATTGCACATCCAGGCTACAATAATGGGCTACATGATTGTGTCCATGTAGCATCCCATGGTGTATTATGAGAAACACAGCAAATGACCGTTGTCTGCACAATCCATTGTGTTGCTGAAGCACCCAATGAATAGGTTTGTGTTGTGCTTTTCGGCAAGGGGATGGCCCAGCTCTATTACTGGACACATTTTTAAATGAGATTTTCCATTATATCTTCAATAAGAAATACTTTTTTATTTCTTGAACACACTGCCATGTGGCTGCAGGCAGCCACAGTAGAACTAGATGCCTGACACTACGTAGCCACTTGAGGCCACAGCAGAGCCTAGCACCTAGCACTGTGTGCCTGGCAGTGAAATATCCATCGGTGTGTGCCAGTCTGTGTGTTAAACTTCAGTGTTTTAACCAGTTGCAATTGTGTTACATTGTTTAAAAAATGGAATATATCTTCAGTTTGTAAAATTTTGTACAGTAATTACATAGTCAGTACAGAGAGATAAGTGATAAAGTTTAACTCGGGTTGAATGGGAGCATGTTCCATTACAGTCAGGTATGCAAACCACTTGTTCCATTGCACATTGTGTGTAGTGGAGGCTTATTAAATCTATGGAGTGCTTTCTGCTTATAATAGTGCTAGAGCAACATTTATATCATCTCTCAGACCAATAACCCACCATAGTACTTCCTGAGGGTGAAATGCAACATTTACAGTGAGAATTCTGTTAACACCGTCTTGTGTTAAAGGATTTCCATTTTGGTTCTTTCAGGTAATGAGATACGAAGCCAAGCAGGCCCACTTATATAGATTTTTGTTTACTTTATGTTTTGGCTTCAATAGTGAACGAAAATATTATTTAAAATAATATGAAGTACCACAATCAAAATGTTGCAGACTTTTTTTTTATAACCCTTACCACATTGGTGCCAATGTTACACAGGAAAACATTAGTGGCCAATGATGAAACTGAAGTGCTTGTGGTATCTACAATTTGAAATGTAATATATCTCATAACATACAAGACAGATCACGATTTGTTGTAAAAAATGGCAAATTGGATTAAAAGATCGTGAACTACAAAAGTAAAATAGATGAATTTTAGAACCATTATTTCTTAAGTTGTAACAGTGATACTCAGGACAGTTTATTTACAACTTGAAACATACCTATCGTAGATTTACAACAAACTCACAACCATGAATTATTTGATAGAATGGTAGCAAGTTTTGCCGGGCTAACAACATTTCTAATAACATTCAGAATTAGTAGCCTTAAGTTATTGTCCCCAAAAAACACCATACTGAATTACTGTCTATCTGGTGAGCAAGAGTCTCCAGAAATACAAAAGGAAAGGGCAGGAGGACAATACCAGGTGTAGAAATTTCCCTGTAGTAGGCACTGTATATGCCATTTTTAAAGTTCTAATCTTCTTGTGAAGTAAATAAACCTAAAAACTGTAAGTTTGTTAGTTTGGTTACATTTTTCAGGCACCATAATCAAACTACTTTACTTTCATATCTGTGGATTCTAGTGGGTAATTGCAAATGATTAAGAAAACTTCATAATTATTGATACCACATTGTTTTATTATCTGTAATAGGAAATACATGGAGTTTAGTTTTCACTCAAAAAGGATAATTACATAATGACATTTCTTCATATGTCCAATTCACATACATAGTCCATGTGTGCTTACATAAATGCAAAACATAAAATACGTTGACATGTACAATAGTATAAACATTTTAAAAACACTAACAACTAGTCATTTTGAACAACAGATTGTGTGTAAGCTTAAAGGAACAATGCACACATAAGAATATGCACTGAAAAATATGATTTGAAAATTGCTATTCCCTCTAATGTCATGTTTAGCTCATATGATTCATTGCCAAAGGAAATGTTAATTACATAATTGAATTTATTCATTCCAACATGTGTATTCTGACTACACAACAAATTATGAGCAATGTACGTAAGTTTTTTGAGTTGATACTGTTTTATAAATGAAAAACCTTTTCTCAAATATTGTTTTACCACACAGATTAAACAACTTACACCCATGTGCTCAGAGCTGATTTGTTGTAAGGAAATCAGTGAGTGACCAGGATGCAATACAGAAACACACTTGCTGCAAATAAAACTTAACTAAAGTTTGTTTGTTAACACTTTCGGGGTTTGTGCACTTTAGTGTTGCTGGAACAGACCAAATTGGATGAACATAATGTTTCACCCAACAGATAGTACAATTTATAGCCATATGTATCGGGCTCTGTTTGATTTGAAGAAAACTGTTATTGACCAAGATGCATTAAGGAATCAAATTAATGGGTGGGAAACGGAATCGAAGGCTGAGAGATTTTTTTCAGACTGTTTAGAGATGACAATGGAAAAGTGCAGCCATTGCTTTTTTGTTACCAGCACAAGTAGCAAAGGGAACTTTTGAAAAGGTATGGTAGGGTTTAGGGTATGTTTGCTTGATGCAACATACAAGACAATGAAGTATGACATTCCGTTATTTTTCTTGGTAGTGAAAGCTAATGTATGCTATTTAGTAGGTGGGATATTCTTCATTCAAGTAGAAAACACTGCTTCAATTAAAGAGGCTCTAGAAATTTTCAAGGCACGGAACCCAGATTGGAATCCAGTTTCATGGGTTACAGATTTCTCTGAGCCTGAGATATGGGCAATTAAAGGAACATTTCCAATGTCAAGGGTTTATCTTTGTTTATTTCATCAAAAGCAAGCCTGGCAATGGTGGCTTAGCAAAAAGAACAATTTAGATGTACCGGGAGATAGTGAGCAAATTCTGAAGCTGTGGGAAGAAATTGTAGAGTCACCATCTGAAGAACAATTCTTAACTGCAAAACAAAACCTTCAATTTCATGAATTGTTAACTAGAAATTCTGGTGCACTTTATTATTTTAATAAGCAATGGCTTTCAGTGTCTGAAAGGTGGGTGAAGGCCTATGAGGACAAGGAGAATTTCTTCGCCAATATAACTACTACTACTAATGGTGTTGAATCACTAAATAAAAGAGTAAAACATTTTTTCTTAGACATTCAGCAGATATAACACTGACAGGTGTTGTTAAAGTTTTAATAAATGATTTCCTCCCTAGCCTGTTTAAAAAATATTGTCTGAAGAATTCAGCTGTGAAATCTTACAGCAGAGAGATTCCTCACTTCTTGCATAACAAGTCACACAAATTTGTGAATCACGTAATGAAAATATATTCTTCAGCGCAAACTGGACTTACCGAAAGCTCAGTGAAATAAATGGGCGAGGGATTATTTTGTGTAGAATGTGCTGAGGCCAAGGATTGTTACTATGTGGTGAATTCTGCAAAGCCTAATTGCACATGTGAAGACTTCCATGCAAACATTTCTGCGCAATTTTCATTTATTACCCTGGCTGGGACTTTCATAAGTTGAATGACAGTTACAAGAACAGCCCTTTCATTTGTCTCGATGGGACCTTTGGGTTTGGCTGAAGCAGCAGTTGGTCTGAATCTGCCAGTCCTGTATTACAAAGTTCAGAGGATACCAGCAGTGAGGAGGCAGTAAACCAAGGCCGTGACAATCCCAGAAGCTCAACTTCATCAGAGGAGCAAGATGCACGGGAATTAGCAAGGCAGGTCATAAACCTGACCTACAGCACTATAAACATTAACAGACTTTGAGAATGTGTGCTCTAGCTACATCTTATCCTGAGGATGGTGTAATAGCATCATGATAAAAAAAAAATCAGAAATTTGCCTTTCTGTCTTACTTGAACACGAAGGCCACTTCTGCAGCAACCTGTAACAATATAAAATTGTCAAATCATGTACAGTGAAGTGGTAAAATAACGTGCTCCTAGAAATATAATTCAGAATCAGATACTATACTCACTTTTGTCTCCATGTGGTAATTTGTTCACTGTACAGAAAACCTGGAAAATTCAGCCATTTGTCTGAAACTGAGCACTCATTTGTGTTCATTATATTTTCCCTTGGACTGATACGGTCTTGACTAAGTGCAGAAAGCAAAATTAATTGAAAAAAAAATTGCCTTGTAATAAGCATTCATGTAAATAAATGTTATCACATTACGCACCTTGATGATACACAACCAGGTAATGTGCCACAACAAACTTATGTGTAACGGTAGGGACTACCGCACCTGGGTGTGCATTGTGTGTCAATTACACTTTCCACGAGAGAAGGAGGTTCAGAGGAATGATCACAACATTGCCTCTCGCTGCTGGGAGAAGACAGCTGTGTCACCTGAATGGGAATACAATGATTAACTTTAAAATAACTTGGCCTGCAAGTGATTTTAATCAAAAATCAATGCAGATACCGACATACCTTGATGTTGCCAAGGTGATCTGCAACTGCAACTCTTTTGTAAATTTTGCTTGTGGCTTGTCCATTGCTCCCATGCAATACAAAAGAACCAAATAAGCTGATCTGAATGCTGCTTTTAAATGTGGCACAAGAACACAGAGTACCTGTGAACCGTGAAATAATGTAGTAAGCAAAAAAGGGGTAAACAATACATATTTAATGATGAAGCATATGTAACACGTTTAACTGCAAAAGGGGATAACTCCCACACCACCCACAGCTTTAAAATAAAAGATAGATTGCAATTCTTACCTATCACTACTGCAATCTATATATGACTGACAAGGTGTTGAGAAAAATTTCCTTTGCAGTATAATAATCTGTATGTACACTGAGTAACTGTGGTAAATAGTACAGATTCATTCTACTTGATGCAGAGTACACATAACATGTCTAAGAACGGTAATATTATAACAACGCAAAGCCCAGGATGGAATAACAATTTTACACTTCTCCATCTTGGCTTTCAGCCAAAGCTCCTTCATCTGAAATATAAATTAGACACACATTCTGGCCACAGTAGTGAGAGACATTGGTCATGGGTGTGTATTTTTCTATTTCAGATGAAGGCCTTTGGGCTGAAAGCTAAGAGTTATCAATCTTTTCATTGTACCAATTTGTGGGAACATTTTGTATCCTTTTTGTAATGTTAATATTCTACTTCATTAAGTCTGCCACAATTGGGAAGTCCTCAATTAAAGCTGATCTTCAACAGACACTTTCTACTTTTTGGATAGTGAATGTCAAACATACTGTGTGAATCTGGAATTAGCAGCAACATGTCAGTTCGTCTTTAGCAAAGTGCAGAACACTGCCTGCCATGACATACAAATTTCATTGTAGTAAATTACAGTTTACAGGATATGTTTATCAGCAGTGACTAAGGGCTTAACCCATTGTCTTTAATTATCAACCATCAAAGATCCTCTTGCAACACTGTCTAAATTGTTTACTCTATCTGCAAGGTTGCTTTCACCTCATGGTTGGTAGTCTTAACAAGTTGTTTTACAGAAGTAATTGCAGATGTAACACATGTCATTAAAATTTCACTATGGAAAAAAATCGAACACTGTGTGTGACATGACTTTTACCAAGCACCCCTATACTCTATACAATGAGTTGATAAAATATTAGGAGCTGCACACATAGAATGAGTGGTATCATGCAACACATTAATGTCTCCATTTTTTATGTACCTATCCCTGCACTTCATAGGTCAATGAAAATGTCAGAGCTACTGAGGTAAATCTTTCCAAATAGGTGAGGCTCTATACCATCTCACTGTTAGAAATTAAAGGGGCACGATAACAAATTAGGAGTAGCTCAAGGAGTGTGTGTTGCTCTCTCAAGAAGATTGGCAAGCAGGGGGATAAGTAGCTACTGGAATGATACTACCAATGAAAATAGCAATACTTTAGTGATTAATGGATCTACAGACCAGAGCCTCAGACAAATTCGTATATGTATACACATATAGGTAGAATAATTGAATAATCTTAGGGAATTGTATATAACAGCCAATTGTGTGTCAGAGTAGCTGTACAACAACATTTAGTCCATTCATGCATGTGATGAGGCATTAGCTACTTAAGACAAGAGCTCCTTTCATCTGACCACCACCAGACTGCATACAGCAAATTCCACAACAGTGGAACAATAAAACTTTTAAGCGAAAAGATCTAAAATTGTACCCCACAGTACAGTACAAGAACCATGTAGATTGAGTCATCCCAGGTGCCTCTACCTTTCAGTAATTATAGTAATATGTAGTGAAAGGGGGGGGGAAAAAAACTGTATGAGAGGTAAGGTGGAGGGAATGCGGGCAGAGAGAGAAAGAATTTGCTTACAGGAAGATTTACAAGGCACATATTATTAGAACAGGAAAAGTTTTTGGTAAGGTAGGACAAACTATGAGAGGAGGAAGGGGCAGCTGGCACTTGTGCAGACTAGACAATGGGTGTTATGTGGAAGCAGCCCAAGTTTTGAACAAACTATTGTGAAAAATCTAGAACAGGGCCAGTGGCGTACTTACACCTTTCGCGCAGGAATGTTTTCAGCACTTCTTGTGAAGTATAATGGAACAAAAGAGGGTGTGTCAGCTGTGTTATACAGCCAATGAGATAGCAGTAGGCAGACTACATGTTTCAATGTAATACATTTGAAAGAAAGGATGAAACATTGTTGTAAACAATAATCATATATTTAACTGCTCCCTGTTTGAGTCACAGCTATTTAAACTGTGCTAGCATCTGAAAACTGAGTTCAGTGTCACAACCCAAGGTGTATTCGAGAAAGTAGTGAAATATTTTTCTCCTCTTGAGTTGGTATGCAATCAATGTACACAAGAACAATGAGTAAGTGGATCAATGTTTTTTACTTAAATCATGGAAGACTGTAGGTGGAACGGTGCTTTTTAATATAGCACACGTGCAACTTTCAATGAATACTGATCTACCTACCTTCTTCCACGATGGAATTAAAAAAAAAAAAAAAAATTGATCTTGTTACTCAAAGTGGAGGCTTATGCTGCACTTCCAGATGATTCCACCCACTTACTCTTTAAGAGTCATTTCACCATCACATCTGACATTTTCATGTCTCTGCAATTAATCCATGAGATATACACAAGCAGATGACATCATCATGCAGAACAATCACTGAAATCAGTAATTTATAGCTTGCGCCCCTTATCACAAAATATTTCTCAAAACTCATGAATACAATGAAAAACAGAAAACATAAAAATGCTTTACAATTTCAGCGCTAGAAGTATATTGTGTCTGTTCTTGTCTCTCATTGAATATGTCAAAGAATCATTCTTCTGGCTACGCAAAACTGTCGCTCGCCAACCAATGAGCAGTGGATAAGCACCATTTTGACTATCGCTGGCCCTGACCTAGATTTTAGCACCAATTATATAAAATCAAATTGGCTTCAGCAACTGGTTTATTAAATTTAAATAAATACTACTGGCTGTCTTGCTATGTTCATGCCTAACTGATTCGGGGGACTGAGCTGTATTTTGTATTTTATTTATGTTCCTCTTTTAGTCCAGGGTGATTGGTATGGGCATCAATGCAAGTAAGTAGTTCTTTCAATGATTATAGTTGTAGTACATTAGTTTTAGAAAATGTATGCACAATAAATTTATTTTGACTTACATATTCTTCGAGCTAAATTTGCTTCAGCAGAGAGGTAGGATACTTCAGATTGCAGCTGTTGAAGCAAAGCATGTTATCTTACACCTTCCATCCATTTTCATACAGTGTGATTACGAGACTTGGGCAGTATGTGGTACACCAAGAAGCTGAATTTCCCTCACAAAACATTATCAAAGCAAACACACACACACACACACACCCACACACACACACCCACACACACACACCCACACACACACACCCACACACACACACCCACACACACACACCCACACACACACACCCACACACACACACCCACACACACACACCCACACACACACACCCACACACACACACCCACACACACACACACCCCGCTTTTATGATCCTGATAATGGAAGACCACCGGCTTGTGGGTTTGACGATGTTAAATCGTCCACACATTCTCGAAGCCTCTTCAGCGTTCTAGCAATTGCTTCTCTGTTTTTACAGTTGTAGGTCAGGTTTATGACCTGCCTTGCTAATTCCCGTGCATCTTGCTCCTCTGATGAAGTTGAGCTTCTGGGATTGTCACGGCCTTGGTTTACTGCCTCCTCACTGCTGGTATCCTCTGAACTTTGTAATACAGGACTGGCAGGTTCAGACCAACTGCTGCTCGAGCCAAACCCAAAGGTCTCATCGAGACAAATGAAAGGGCTGTTCTTGTAACTGTCATTCAACTTATGAAAGTCCCAGCCAGGGTAATAAATGAAAATTGCGCAGAAATGTTTGCATGGATATTTCCACCTTTGGAAGTCTTCACATGTGCAATTAGGCTTTGCAAAATTCACCACATAGTAACAATTCTTGGTCTCGGTACTTTCTACACAAAATAATCCCTCACCCATTTCTCTCACTGAGCTTTCGGTAAGTTCAGTTTGCGCTGAAGAATATCTTTTCATTACGTGATTCACAAATTCGTATGACTTGTTATGCAAGAAGTGAGGAATCTCTCTGCTGTAAGATTTCACAGCTGAATTCTTCAGACAATATTTTTTAAACAGGCTAGGGAGGAAATCATTTATTAAAACTTTAACAACACCTGTCAATGTTTTATCTGCTGAATGTCTAAGAAAAAAATGTTTCACTCTTTTATTTAGTGATTCAACACCATTAGTAGTAGTTATATTGGCGAAGAAATTCTCCTTGTCCTCATAGGCCTTCACCCACCTTTCAGATACTGAAAGCCATTGCTTATTAAAATAATCAAGTGCACCAGAATTTCTAGTTAACAATTCATGAAATTGAAGGTTTTGTTTTGCAGTTAAGAATTGTTCTTCAGATGGTGACTCAGCAATTCCTTCCCACAGCTTCATGATTTGCTCACTATCACCCGGTATGTCTAAATTGTTCTTTTTACTAAGCCACCGTTGCCAGGCTTGCTTTCGATGAAATAAACAAAGATAAACCCTTGACATTGGAAATGTTCCTTCAATTGCCCGTATCTCAGGCTCAGAGAAATCTGTAACCCATGAAACTGGATTCCAGTCTGGGTTCCATGCCTTGAAAATTTCTAGAGCCTCTTTAATTGAAGCAGTGTTTTCTACTTGAATGAAGAATATCCCAACTACTAAATAGCATACATTAGCTTTCACTACCAAGAAAAATAATGGAATGTCATACTTCGTTGTCTTGTATGTTGCATCAAGCAAACATACCCTACCATACTTTTTCAAAAGTTCCCTTTGCCACTTGTGCTGGTAACAAAAAAGCAATGGCTGCACTTTTCCATTGTCATCTGTAAACGGTCTGAAAAAAAATCTCTCAGCCTTCGAGTCCGTTTCCCACCCATTAATTTGATTCCTTAATGCATCTTGGTCAATAACAGTTTTCTTCAAATCAAACAGAGCCCGATACATATGGCTATAAATTGTACTATCTGTTGGGTAAAACATTATGTTCATCCGATCCGGTCTGTTTTCCCCAGTGAAATTTTTTTCCACAAATCTCTCCAGTTCTAACTTAATTATCCGAACTGAGTTAGTCCCCTTTGTAACAATATCCCTGATCTCTTTTGAAAGCAAAGGGTGTATGTGTCCAACCGTTTTCACACATTCAATGCCATGATTATGGCGGCTTGCTTGGGAGGCAGCCACATAATATCGCAGATAACTTTTTGGTACCTGTGTCGACTCCAAGTCTCGTTTCAGTTTCTCAGTAACCTTTAATACAATACAAATTTATCAGTGAATTACAAATATTTATATACAAGAGCTAGCCAAATGACATACATGTAACTTATCAGGGTAATATATCTACACATTACTCAGTTGGATACTCACTCTTTTTTTTGAACTGTCTGTTGCCGAGTTTATCGCATAATCTGGGAATATCCTGACACACTTAACATCGAATGTTGCTGGACAGCCTTTCTTTTGTGTGTCCATGAGAACTTTTCTCTTCTTCTTTGGGTTGACATGGTCCACCTTTATGTATAAAATAAACAAAATTTTATAAGTCCCTGTAACTATTCCTTTTTGATTGAAAATATATGTAATTGCTACTTAGATCTTTATTTTACTTACCAGATGATCTGCAACAGGAGTCTCCTTTTTATGATACAACGGGCCAAGAGTACATTCTCTTTTCACTAAGCTTTCCACACAAAAGACAGGGCCAAAAAACTGTATTGGTATGTTGCCTTTTGTGTGGCTGTAGAAGAAGCCTGTCTCATCTGGTAAAAACAGAATTTTAATTAAATCTACAATCATGTCACCGCACATGTATGGGGTGGGCCACTGATGTACATGGAAACTTATGTAGCAGGCCTATGTAAAATATGTATGATAGCATCATGAAAAACCAACAGAATTTAGTGCAAAAACCAATTACCTTGTCATGAACTAGTACAATCAAGATCAGTTTATTCATACACGAATGGATATAGTTCACTACTGGATACAGGTAGTTGTCTTTGACCACTGAAGCAAACAGCATGGAAGTGATGTCAGTACTTAGTTGCAGTATTTTCACTCATTAATAGGTAGATAGTTTTGTAAATTAAGCTGCTTTAACTGTACAGGAACAATGACCCAAATGATCAATACATATACAATACAGAGTCGCCTGTGGTCAGTGAGGTTTAGGATACACTGTAAAAAATCTTGCCAGAGTAGAGGCAGGAAGATTTGCATTTCGTGCGTTGATGCTGCTACAAATACTTAATTAAAAAAAAGTATCAGTACCTACACTTGAGTTACATTTTAATCCCTGCATGTCTTATATGTTTCCAAAATCAATTTCTTTCATTTCTTCTTCCCACATGTCTTTTGTTCACGGCATTCTATTAATGTGTGCGTGTTCTTTTTTTCCCCCACATTTCTCATTTCTGATGTATATGGAGAAAACTAATTGTTTCCTTCACACTACAGTAACAAATTCTATTTGTAGGCTACATTCTACAAACTTTGACAATGGTTGTCCTTTTTGAAATTTCATTCCTAGTTATCCATTCCCATAAACAAATTTATATTTTTAGCTACATAGCCATTAATGTTATTTGTCGATTGTTTCGTGTGTGCTACATGGCTTGCTGTCTTCCCCATCCTACTACGACCGATTTACTCGATTGAACAGTACGTAGTGCGAGAATGAAAAGTGTAATGTGTTCACAGAATGAAAATATGCAAGACATGTTTAACTCGAGAAATGTACAGATCTGATTTACAAACGACGTTATTTACTACAAATAACTATAACTACATTTATTAAGGATATAAATGGAATATATCTATGTAACAAATATGTAATTATGTTACATCTGAACACAAAAACGAATTAGGAACACTTTCACTTACGTTTAGCAGCACCTGAAGGGGGCTGGCGATAATACGCACTTCTTCTAACTGAGTATGCGTAGCCATGGACGCGCAAGCTGCTCAGAAGATGGACAACATCCTCTTCTGTCTCACAAAATCCATGAATGTCGCCTTCTCTGTCAATACGTACATCTTTCAGCGATGAACGCATTAACTTCTCGAACACATCTACTTCCCGGTCTTCAACACGGTCAGTAGACATAGTCGAAGAAGTGCCCGAAACAGGAGTTTGCGACATACCGCAGCAGCAGAACTCTACAGCACTGAGCCTGTAAACACACGACTCTCCCGCCACTTTTACGTCAACTCGATTTTCTCCCGCCACTACGTCAGCTCGATTTGTAGTCGCCGATCGATATATCGATATACTTTGCGAACGCTGGGCTACGTCATCTCGACGTCACTTCCTTAGTTCGTTCGGGTGAAACGAAGCTCTCCCGAACCGCACTGGCGTCTGGCTCAATGGCGGCAGAACATGATTCGAATAGCAGGTAGGGTAAATCTGAAGGAAAAAAGATTATCTATTGACATACAAATTACAGGAGCGAAAGTGTTTCATTAATTCGTGTTATGTGTACGTTTTTCAGGCTTGGGAGGTGCGAAGTTTGTGACTCCCAGGATGCCAAATATACGTGCCCGGCCTGTGAAGTTAAGACTTGTTGTTTGAAATGTGTCAATATACATAAGAAGGAATTGAATTGTAATGGAGTAAGAAACAGAGTTGATTATAAACCACTTTCAAAATTCAACAACATGGATCTTCAAAGCGGTAAGAGGGAGCAACCATTACTGTATATTTTGTACGCATGTTACCAAAATACTGACTAAGGATATTTTCAAGAAAATTTGTCGGAATAAGCAAGATTTACGGTGTCAATATGCTCGCCAGCATATACATATAATTTGACGCAAAGGAATTAAAAATTATATTTCTATCAATTATCACTGTGCCATAACTGACAGAAATGTCACTGGGAAAATGATGCATACTTTTCATGGGATTTAATTTAATGCTGATCAATAGGTTTAACTATGGTAGTGGACGTCTCTGAAATTTTGTCAGCTGTGAGAGTAGTGTTAGGTTGAATGATGATTTGGTTGTGAGTTAGTGAAGCCAGTGAATTTGGAAGTCAAGTAACAGACTGGCCTGTAGTGTAATCTGATGTTACTGTTCACACAATATTTAACATACTTCTCATTTTAAAAACTGAAAGACAACTTGAGAATACATCTATTGGTTCATAGACAAGTATTTTGATGCACGTTAGGAATATACATTGTGAATAAACAATGGAGAATACAAGGGCCAGTGTGTGCATCCACTATCTGATTTGTACATGTGCACCCTGTATTCAACAGTGCTATAAAAGCTGTTGGTTGCCACACTATTTTTTAGTTCTTCTGCAAACCTGCGTGCTTATGAAATTCGCTTTGCGTAGAGACAAAGCACTGAATAAATTTTTAAGTTGATATGGCACACTTCTTTATATGTGGCCATTCTGTGCATTTACCTATGAATTTATTTCTTACTTAAGTTACCTCAGAATTGAATGTCAGTTAGCGTACTTAACATGTGACATTTACTTAACCTTTTGTTTAGTATTTTTATATTGCTTTTATGCTTCTGGTCCATACTCCCTTGTTTTTTTGTCATCCACTACCAATCAATCATCACTGAATCATTTTCCTCCAAGTGTTACTACATTTTTGCTGCAGATTTTTCATTTAATCCTTAAATGAAAAGAAAGTGCTATTGTCTACAAAAAGCACTGCATTTTTTGCTGATAACTGTGGTGGAAAATCATTAATCAGAAATGGGCAATATTCAAATATCCATCCAGATAATTTTTCAAATAAATAGATGATTCACCTCCATCGAAACTCCGCAAGCTACCTGCCAGTGCGTGGCGGAGGGTATGATACTGAGCCCTTCTTCCCTGTTCCACCTGTATGTGATGTGTTGGAAGAATGATTGTCAGGGAAACTCTCGTTGTTGTTTCGTGAAACGTGTTAGAGGAAATATGTTGTCTGACTCTTCCCTGAAATTACTCTCTCGATATTCCAACTGTGAACTTCTCTGTGATTCGCATTGTCTATCTTGTATTGTCTGGCCCTAGAATTCGTTGAGCATATCTGTAAATCTGTTGCACTGACTAAACAGTTCTTTGATAAAACATGTCGCTCGTTGTGGGCCTTCTCTCTCTCTTCTGGTCCTTTCTGGTACCAATCCCAGATTGATGAACAGTATTCAAGAATTGGTGAGACAAGTATCTTGTAAGCCACTTCTTAAATTGTCAATATTGCATTTCCTTAAGATTCTACGTGTAAATCTGTCTGGCACCTGTGTTTCCTACTATTTGTTTTATGTTGTCATGTCAGTTAAGATTGCGCCTCTAGATATTTTATAGTGTTTACTCTTTCCAGCAATTGGTCATCAATAGTGTAGTTATAGAGTACTGGATTTATTTTCCTATGTTTGTGCAATATGTTACATTTATTTACACCCATGGTCAACTACTATTACATGGATCATTTGTCAGTCGTCTGTAGGTCCTTCTGCAAATTATCTTCTGGCATTGCTGCCTTCTTATAGAAAGCAAAGTCGCACAATCTGCGAACAATTTTAAAGGTCTTCTGTTGCATTCTACTGAAACATTTGCGTATTTTGTGAACAATAACGGTCCTGTCACACTTCCTTTCAGTCAATACAAATAATTATTTATTTTTTGTGGCTTAAATAAAAAATAACTTTGAATACCACTGTATTTGGCTCAGTGCAGGTGTGTTTGTCAAATTATTTTGCAGTAGGCCTATGTGACATAGTTTGACATGTTCTACAAACATTGAATGTCAGTGAGAGAAGTTTTGATTGATTGCCGATTTGGCAAGACGTTGAATGTTGTTTGTGTTGATGTTTCACCATGTACATTGAATCAGAAAGCTGTTCTCACTGTATTGTGAGTTTATTTAACTGTGGAAAGTATGACCAATAAGAGTACCTTATAAAAACAAAAGATCTCTGGCAATCACAAAAATGGTAGAAGTGTTGCAGGAAATTATTAATAAGAAGATCAATATAATTTGCTCAACGTACAAATGGGATTGCAGTAAAATAAATAAATAAATAATCATAGCTCTGTGATTCTAATGAACTTTCATGAGATTTTCGTGAGCATATTTATCTCTCAATTTCAAACATTTCCTGGACCAGCGTCTTGGTTTCTGTTTCTTCTTTGTACACAGTGCTAATGTCAATGAAGGAAATACTTTGTCTGCAGAAACCAACCTTTATGTTGAACACAGACTATCTTGCTTCACAGTATAACAAATGGGAAATACGGAAGCGTCCGACCCCACCCGTCTGCTTTGACCCATGACGTCACAAATATGGCGGAAACAAAAACCAACACACACACTTTCCACAAGAAGCCTAATGACACTAACGGGACAAGCGCGGGAAATGGGGTGTTTTGGGTGGGGGGGCAAACTAAATATAAACAAATCTAGACGCCTTGCGTAGCTACAACGTGTAAGTGAAGACAGCCATGCATGAATACCCACCCACCTCCCCAGGGGTCGTAACCCCTGCAACCCATAGAAGATAAAGATGCTTCAGTAGCTGATTAGTGTTTTTTGCCTTTTTAAAAAAAATCTCACGGGATAGAACGAACAGATCAGAAAGATAAATATAATAAACTAAAACAGAAATGCGAGGAAACAGATAATTAAAATAACTAATAAGTGTTTTTAAATTTAAAAAAAAAAATCTCACGAGATTGAACGAACAGACCAGAAAAGTAAATAAAATAAGATAAAACAGAACTGGAGACAGCCACACTCAAACCAAACTCCGCGCCGTCTTGACGTCACACACAACACCCTTACGTCACGGGTCAAAGCCGACGCGTGGGATCGGACGCTTCTGTCGACCCAACAAATGTAATATAAATATGCTTTGTATGCTATGTAAGTAGCAAAGGATGAAAATGCAAGGAACAGACACTCTTAAATCTGCAGTACCATCCTTCATTGTACCAAGATAGGTAACACCATCGAATATTTGTGTGTTGTGTATATAATAACGCAGTACATTTGTATTTGGTGTGCTACAAAAAGAGTCAACAAAGTAAAAATGCAAGTGATCGCTAATGACTAACATTAACAGGCTTTAAATATAAAATATCCTAAAACATTTGTGGAGTGCTGGTGGATATCCAGAGTCATCCAAAAATGCATTAAGACAAGCTTTCCATTAGAAGATGAAATACTTCTTCGAGCTGATTGGGATTGAACAATTTTAGGAGAGAGACTGGGTTCAAGTACTTAAGAGTTCATAATATTGGAGCAAAAACTGGCAACTTTTTTATTGAGGAAGTGTCAAGAATATTGGAAGACTTTTTTCACCTGCAACTGTTGAAGCAGTTTCTTACTTATGATTTAAAGACAAATAGTTAGCCTGTATTGCTCTCTATGGCCGAGGGAAGCATACAACAAATTATGTACGTATAACACCCAAGAAATAACAAAGAATAATGTGGAGTTCCAACAAAAAGTTATTTGTCAAAAACTTGAGCAGAATTGATTATTTCTCAATTTTTGAAGATCATTATTTTCAAGGTTTGTTATCTTGAAGTGAAGAGTATTTCAGGGGATTTGCACACTGTGGTCCTCATGCATGCGTAAGACATATTTTCTTTATTGTACCACAATGAAAACTCTTCAGAAATCAGTTAAATTTTAGGATGAGATATTTGAAAGAAAGTGTTGTTCTGTAAACTAATTTGAAAGCAGCAAAAAGTAGCCCTAGATTTGTTTAATAAATTACAAAGAATTAGGGATTTCAAGTTTATCTGTTATTTGTGATGCTCATTATTCACAGATGTTGAATAAATATTTTTGTTTGTCTGATTGAATAATGTTTTGAATAAATATTTGTACAAGTAGTTTTATTTTTATTCGCCATTCAAATAAATTTTGCCAACTTTGTTTATAACTACTAAGAGCAGTAAAGGGCCTAATATCTAACATAGGTAGTCATGCAATCAATTTTTCTTTATGCTGGAACAAAAGTTCCGTGATCAATACAGACTTCTAGCGTCCAATACCTGTGCATCAGGTAGGAATTTAACCAGTCATAGGCCGTTTGCTATTCATTCATCATGCTGTGTAGATCCAATCAAGAAAAAGAATCTCTAGGAGTGTGGAACGAATCAAGGTGCACATTAGACAAGAAAATCATAGAAAAAATCTGCATACCTTATTGCCAATAGCTGTGTAATGCTGTTCACGCGTATATCATCTCGATTTAATCAGGTAAATTGCAAAGAAAGATACTGCTTTTAAAAAATCTGCTGCCTCCTCAGGTATACTATAAGGCTGCTCTTGTCGGCTTTTAAAAGCTTATTATTTACTTGATTGCAAAGGTATTTTTCTAATAAATTACATCTGTCAAGACAGACCTATTTACAACTACTCATACAGCTTTACAACAAACAGTACTGCTTTCTATGTAACTTATAGAACCCAGATATTCAGATAATTTGTAGAAACAGTGGTTGACGAAGTATGTTTTTAATTTGTACTTGAGGACAATATTATGGAAATGGAAGAGGATGTAGATGAAGATGAAATGGGAGATATGATACTGCGTGAAGAGTTTGACAGAGCACTGAAAGACCTGAGTCGAAACAAGGCCCCCGGAGTAGACAATATTCCATTGGAACTACTGACGGCAGTGGGAGAGCCAGTCCTGACAAAACTCTACCATCTGGTGAGCAAGATGTATGAAACAGGCGAAATACCCTCAGACTTCAAGAAGAATATAATAATTCCAATCCCAAAGAAAGCAGGTGTTGACAGATGTGAAAATTACCGAACTATCAGCTTAATAAGTCACAGCTGCAAAATACTAACACGAATTCTTTACAGACGAATGGAAAAACTAGTAGAAGCCAACCTCGGGGAAGATCAGTTTGGATTCCGTAGAAACACTGGAACACGTGAGGCAATACTGACCTTACGACTTATCTTAGAAGAAAGATTAAGGAAAGGCAAACCTACGTTTCTAGCATTTGTAGACTTAGAGAAAGCTTTTGACAATGTTGACTGGAATACTCTCTTTCAAATTCTAAAGGTGGCAGGGGTAAAATACAGGGAGCGAAAGGCTATTTACAATTTGTACAGAAACCAGATGGCAGTTATAAGAGTCGAGGGACATGAAAGGGAAGCAGTGGTTGGGAAAGGAGTGAGACAGGGTTGTAGCCTCTCCCCGATGTTGTTCAATCTGTATATTGAGCAAGCAGTAAAGGAAACAAAAGAAAAATTCGGAGTAGGTATTAAAATTCATGGAGAAGAAATAAAAACTTTGAGGTTCGCCGATGACATTGTAATTCTGTCAGAGACAGCAAAGGACTTGGAAGAGCAGTTGAATGGAATGGACAGTGTCTTGAAAGGAGGATATAAGATGAACATCAACAAAAGCAAAACAAGGATAATGGGTGATGCTGAGGGAATTAGATTAGGAAATGAGGCACTTAAAGTAGTAAAGGAGTTTTGCTATTTGGGGAGCAAAATAACTGATGATGGTCGAAGTAGAGAGGATATAAAATGTAGGCTGGCAATGGCAAGGAAATCGTTTCTGAAGAAGAGAAATTTGTTAACATCCAGTATTGATTTAAGTGTCAGGAAGTCATTTCTGAAAGTATTCGTATGGAGTGTAGCCATGTATGGAAGTGAAACATGGATGATAAATAGTTTGGACAAGAAGAGAATAGAAGCTTTCGAAATGTGGTGCTACAGAAGAATGCTGAAGATTAGATGGGTAGATCACATAACTAATGAGGAAGTATTGAATAGGATTGGGGAGAAGAGAAGTTTGTGGCACAACTTGACCAGAAGAAGGGATCGGTTGGTAGGACATGTTCTGAGGCATCAAGGGATCACCAATTTAGTATTGGAGGGCAGCGTGGAGGGTAAAAATCGTAGAGGGAGACCAAGAGATGAATACACTAAGCAGATTCAGAAGGATGTAGGTTGCAGTAGGTACTGGGAGATGAAAAAGCTTGCACAGGATAGAGTAGCATGGAGAGCTGCATCAAACCAGTCTCAGGACTGAAGACCACAACAACAACAACAGTTTGTTGTGTTACTTCCCATCAGATTACTCAACTCTGTTCTAAACCCTAGGGAAGGATGTGAAGTCTACATGCAAATTATTTTTGTGACTGTGAATCACAGTTAATCTGTCAGTGATATTTGTCGGCAACAAAAACTTATGGCACAAATGTAGTGGGAAGTGAGTGTAAGACTTCTGTGATTCTTAAAAAGGTTCCTGCTAGAGAGCGGCTTATCGATGTTAGACATCAGCTTGATGCTGATGATGCTGCTGAATACGCACTTTATTTACTTTGCAGTATAATATAATTCCAGACAGTAGAGAGTGGAAACAAGCAAATGAAGCTAAGGCTCTTGTCTTTAGGTCAACATAGTGAGAGGAGATTTTAAGGGCTTAACTTGCTGAACTGAGTTTTGTAATTAGTTTTACTATATGTTGATTCCATTTTTAACTTTTTATGCTCCTAGTCCCTGAGGGATTTTACATACTGCACTTCATTCAGTGTATGACTATTATTATCAGTTTCTGGTGATAAAAGGTCATCATTGCTTGTTTGAAATTGCATAATGTGAGAGTGACATTAAGACTTAAACTGCCAGCTGTGAACAACTTGTAGGTATATTCAGCTCTTGTCTGACTGTTGAAGTTGATTTTGGGCTCTTGATTAGCATGCTTGTGTTGAGCAAGTATTGCAATTTTTGAATTGTCCTTTAAAGTCGTTAGATCATTTATGTAGTTTACAAACAAAAGTGCACCCAGTGCTGATCCTTGAGGCACTTTACATGTTATATTCCCCCATTCTGATGTTAGCTTCACACCTGAGGCACTGTCCATCAGTGAGCCCGCTGCTTCCTGTTATGAATGTAAGAGTCCATCCATATAGAAATGATGTCATTAATGTTTTAACACAGGTCTTTTTAAATAGAATTTAGTGATGCTCACAACAATGGGATTGGCAAGGTTACACAATATGCGAACAATATATATATATCTCTCTCTCTCTCTCTCTCATCTCCCTCTCCCTTCCTCCCTTCCTCACCCTCCCTCCCTCCTTTCCCCCTCCTCTACCCCTCTCTGCCAGAACTGTATTTTAAGCTCTGGTAGTGCATTCTGTGTGGAGCATCTGTTACAAAGGACAGAATGAAAGAAAACTAACAAGTTCTGCTTAGTTAAATGGTTCATTATTCTACCAAAGGCTTTCCAAATCACTTTGGAAAAGGTAGAAAGGAATAATATAGGTCTTTAATTAGAGGTGCTTTGTTAAATTCCCATTTTGCATGAGGGTGGTGCTACGACATGTTTAAGTCTGTCAGAAAAAGTGCATCAAATTGTTGATTACAAGGATCCAGTGTGTCTCACATCAGAACAGTAACAACGAACTAGCAAACAAAAAATAGATAATAGTAACTTTAAAGAAACATAGTTACTTGTTTATAAGAGATGTCGGAAGTGGTGGCCTTGGCATCCAGGCATTGCTGACTTTGTGTGGTGATGATACCAGGAATACACTGTAGTTCTTAAGGCATGATGTTAGTTTCTCTAATAACGCAAGGATTGTCAATGTGCACTTTGCTTTTTAGTGTGTCCTATTAAAAAAAAAAAAAAAAAAAAAAAAAACACAATGCTAAGTTCAAGGATGTTAGGGGTCAGAGGTCTCTACTGTAGTCTGTCTTCAGAGAACACGGTGATGGGGGCTATACCTTGGTTGGATGTCTGAGGAGTTGCTCCTTCTTCTTGGAATACTGTGTACAGCTTCTTTCCATCTGTTAATTGTGCATAGAAAGTCTCAAGAGATCTCTCTATATTTGGCACTCTTTAAGTTATAATTAAAAAATAAGGGGCCTATAATGCGCATATCAGAAAATGCACACCAAACACTTATCTTCTCTGAGTGGAGAAGAGTCGTAATACCAAATATGTGGGTTGCCCAATGACCAGTATCTGCAATTCTGGGAGTTTACAAAACCTGATTATCGAAACCAGGCCTCATATGAGTGAGGGGTCCAAGTAACCATTAGCAGTCCATGTTACCAGCTAGTTGCGAGAATAACCTCTTTCTTTCTTTTCATGATCCTCAAATTTCAACTCACGCATCACACTTACCCGATAGGCTTTTAATTGCAAATTTTATGTAACACTCCACAATATCAGTTCGCTCTTCTAATGCAAACTGCCCCATTTCTGTAACAACTCAACAATACAAGCTTCTCATAACAACTGATGCACGAACACACAACTACTCACTTTCCAATAAAGTGTAGAGTAGCCAACTTTTGAGACAGTGTTGCCACTTCAGAAGCAATTTGACAAGAGATGATTAACTGGTATGTAAGGCATCCCATTTTATATGGGACACCTTCTAGCTGAAATAATCAAATCAACACAAGATTTTAATAGTCTGCCAGAAACACAGTCTAGCCAGCAGAATTACTATTTTTTAGTGTGCTAATGAATTCTGTAGTCTGATTAGGGTTTGTATTTTTGAAACCAATGTCTGTTGATGGTGCATGCAGTATCTGCACAAGTAAACATTTTGCATGTCTACAGGGTGATCAAAGCAAAACTTTCACTACTCGAGGGACCACAACAAAAAATGAGTGAGCGTAGGATTATGAAACTTCGTGGAAACATTTATAATGCCTTGTAGAAGAGAAGTAATAAATAAATTATTGAAAGAAACATATTTTAATTTCCATATGAGTAACATTTGTTAATTGTGTACCATGCTTATGGTGTAGTGTACAAACATCACCGTCTGCATTCATGAGTGATGTGAAGTTTGTACAGTTACCTTTTCATAATTGTTTGCAGCCTGTTCTGAATGGTGTATCATGGAATGTTCAGCTGTCATGACACAGCTCATGCATGACTTGAATATTGCACATAACATCCAGCATTCTCAGCCACGGCAACAGTAACTTCTTCAACAATTTGTGACACAGTTGGCCATCGTCCTCTCCCAAGATCAATTCCCAAATCAGCAGTTAATTTGAACTTCTGAGTCATGTTCTTCAACGACAATGTGGAAAGAGGACCACTCAGTTTCCCTTTACTGTGTCACTACTTGTGAATAGTAGCAGCACTATTGCTGTTGTTTTGATGAAACAGCTTTAATAGTAAATCCCTGCTCATGTTGCCCAGACTCGCATTGAATGTCTGCAGTTGTAATATGCACTGACACTGATGTTTCTGTTGCAAACATGTCATAACATTATTGGCGCCTAACAGCAAGTCAGAACACTAACACTACTAACAACGCAAATCCTACAGCACACAGACTGAATGTCATTTCTATAAAGTTGAGTGCCCATACAGTAAATAGTTTTTGATCTACACTGGGTCAAGTAGCGAAAGTTTAATTATAACCACACTGTATGTGGTCATTTTATTCCTGGTTGCAGTGTTTACTGCCACTGGGAAAGCAATTGTGTAACTATATGACCTATTAACAGTATAACTTATTGAGTAACAGATCATGACAGCTGACATCAGCATTTGAATGGTGTAGAAACAGTCCACCATTTTGTTCATCATTACCCACAGTTTCAGAAAGTCACATATTGCAGCTGCAGTGGACCTTTTTTCCTCTAAAGTCATTATGCGCGTTGGACAGTAATTTATTCACAAAGTCTGATAGTCTTTAAGTTTTCCTGAGAGTTCAGATAATACAGACACTGGTCTGTAATTTGTTGTATCATACTTGTCATCCTTTTCTTTTTTTTTTTTTTTTTTTTTTTTTTTTTTTTTTTTTTTTTTTTTGGAAGGGAAAAAAAACTTTTCATGCAGATTATTTGAGATCTGCAGGGAATATTTGTATGTAAAATGGTATATTAATAATATGTGCAAGGAGTGAAACTGTTTGCTGTTTTAAGTCTATGTTTGATTGCTTTGTCTAGTGTACCATCAATTCGTATGCCCTTTTGTTTTTAATTTGCAGACAACATCTTTTACTTCTGTTTGTGTTATAGGATGCAGAAATACAAATATTCCTTTCCTTCGTGTAAACTTTTGTGTTAGTATTTGAAATCCTGTAGATTTATAATCAAGTTTTGGCTACATTCATATAGTGTTCATTAAATGTTGTAGAAATCTACACTGTATCCTTAGTACTTCTCCCTGCAATCTGTAGGGTATTTCATTGTTTTTTACTTTGCCCTCGCATATCTTTATTACTTTCCAAATTCATCAATACCTCTTTTAATATCCTAACGGCTATGGATGACAATTTAAGTGCAAAGTAAATATACTAACTTGCGCTTCTTTTACGAGATGACTTATTTGACATGCTCAACTGACTTTCCTTGCTAGTTACCCTGCTGCTGCAAACTCTCTTTCACTTTCTTCTCCAAAGTATGTTGCTAGGTACAGGAATTTCTTAAGACACTCTCTACTTATACAAATAAGTAGACATACCAATTTCATTTGCTTCAGCTAACGATGTAATTTGAACTTCAGGTGTATTACAAATCCCAATCTTCATATAAATATATACTGCTTCGTAAGCCTCTTGTGTCTCCAAACATTAGAAACAAACTAATTTACATATAAACACCATGTCCATTCTCAATATGAACCATAATACACATCTTCCCATCAACAAGGCTAAGACAAATGTTTTTCTCAAGAGTACCTTCTCAACTGTTCTCGTTATAATAACATTGGTCAGTGACACAATTAGCACAGAGTAACATAGAAGTCCCATGGTTCTTCCATACACTTTCACTAAAACTTCCATGGATCGTCAGACAAGTACTTGTCGTTGCCATTCGACCGCCGCATCTACAGTCTTCTCGTGACTGAATTTCAAACCTGCACACACAAACATGTGACACGCAGTATGTAGGATTCTCTCATCCCACACTCACTTTTAAAATAGCGTATGTTGGAGATGGTAGAAGGCTGAGTGGTTCTAGATTGTACTCAGAAATTCTCGAAACAATACAATATGCGTATCATTGTTTAACCTTTTGCTGCTCTACTTGTTTTTGTGTTTAGCATATGATTTTAGTTGAACACTTTCCCTTGCTAATGAACGGGACGATTTTCTTATTGTGCATTGTTTGAATACCCTAAGTGGTAAGACATTGTCATAAAAATTGTGATTACAGAGGAATGGTTGAAACTTGAAGGGTGTTCAATAGAAAAGGTATGAAATATAAGGGGGTTGTTTGTGTTGTTGCCCTGGATGATGATTAGGCGAGATATTTGTCAGGAATTGTAAGCGGTTGGTCCTTGAGGTATGGAAATACACGAATACAAGAAGTAAGTAAGTTTAAACAGTTTTATTAACAAAGGCTGATTATAAAACATACATGCTACGCGCACCCATCATTACTGTGTCTGACATCCTAATTACGGTCGTATCGAAGGGCTCCATGGTGAGCTAAAAAGAGAGACATCTCCACACCCGAGGCCACACTAGTTACTATTGCGCGCTGCGGACGGCGGCCAGTCGCTTACTGCTGCGGCGCACTGCGGCTGGACACACGTGTACTGACCAAGCAAATTGTCAGCATTCCAGACAGGTCGGCTGGCGAGTGTGTGTTACATACCGTACGGCTGTGCGCAATCCGTAGGCCCTTACATCACTCTCCCCAGAGAAAAAGACCAACCACAGATGGCTCAAAATGACCTCCTGGGTGTTATGAATCTGTTTCACCATTTGTGGCATCAGAAGGCATTGCAACATGTATTTCATTTGCAGACACAGTAACGTTTAGTACAGAGAAGCATGTCTTCAGGATGACAATTTCATACATGACAAATGCTGTTGACAAAAGACAAATTAATAAAAGAAATAAAAACACGATACTGACAATCAAGTATGCATTAACGTTACTGTACGAATCGAAGGACTTAATTCTATTTGTTGCTTCAATTAAATTTAACTCGTTATTGGAAGAAATTAAATTTTCATGTGTGTCCTTAATTAAATTATTGTCTCCAGAAAAACTTGATAAGGAATGCTTTCCATATGTTAATGTGTATGAATCATTGTAATGAACAGATGACACTCTCGTTAATGGCAAATGTCTAGTTGCATGAAATTTAGTTGGCAATACACTAGGCATATCAAATAGTTCACATGAAGCCGGCCGGAGTGGCCGAGCGGTTCTAGGCGCTACAGTCTGGAACCGTGCAACCGCTACTGTCGCAGGTTCGAATCCTGCCTCGGGCATGGATGTGTGTGATGTCCTTCGGTTAGTTAGGTTTAAGTAGTTCTAAGTTCTAGGGGACTGATGACCTCAGAAGTTAAGTCCCATTGTGCTCAGAGCCATTTGAACCAGTTCACATGATAAATCACAATGTGTGGCATTCAAGATTAATCCACTATTATTCAATTTGAGTGGAAAGGGTAGCTAAGGTGTATCATAATTTTTACATGTAAATGTGACATCAAGGGTGGAGTTAAATGAGAAAATTATACCTTCAGAACATCGTTTAAGAAATGGATGATAAAGATGTGTTAAATGAGAAAATTATACCTTCAGAACATCGTTTAAGAAATGGATGATAAAGATGTGTTAAAATTCTAGGGCAATCATCTCTTAGGGGATGATTCATAAACAATTCTTTCTCACAACTGTACACTCTACTATCTATGAATACTGCCGATCCAGGACAAATTAACTTAAGACTATGTGTACACAGATGCAAATCGTTTTCATTTAGGGACACAAAATATCTTCGCTCCTTGCTTATCAGTAGATAATCGTTCTGTACATACTTTACATGAATATCTGCCCGTCTCCATTTCACAGGGTAAGTATAAATATTATACATCTCAAAATTATGCTTTGATCTAGCAATGGGAATAGAAACAATAACAGTTAATTCAGCTGCAATCATTAAAGAGTGTGTGGTGGTTAACTTGTAGTAAGAATATAAATTGTAAGAGTTAACAGGGTAAATCATAATATATGTTGCACCTAGCTTGCGTTAAATTGACAGTAGGATCTGTAAAATTTGTTCTGGATGTAGTAGTACGCTGCTCAAACAATCATTTGAACTACTTTCTAAGGCTGTTCTTAAGTTAAGGGCATCAATCCCAGCATTTGATAAACTATCAGTAATCCTTAACAAAAGAGTGTTTAAATCTAAGTGTGCACTCACAGCATTTAATCCTTGGAATAGTTCTCGGATATTTGCACTCGTTTAATTACGAGTTATGTGGAAATGTGAGATAAATTGCTTTACATTCTGTTCAATGAAAACTATGTGGCTAGTAATGGTTATTTGCATATTCTTTGATACGATATTTTCATTAGAGAGGTAAGTTGAATCTGTACCGGACCTCTGTTCAAGACCTAATATTTTGCCTTTAACTTCCAGTAGATCTTGACTAGTTAAAGTACCAAATACAGTACGAAGGATACGCCCTCTAAAATCAAGCCAAGCACATTTACGCCTAATTAAAGTTTTGTGTGGCAGAAGCTTTAAGAAACAGTAAATATCTTGTTCATAATTAGCAAATGTAGACTCTACCTGCATTTTGCCTGTGATCCAGTTATTATATGAAGACGTGCCCATTTCCAAAATTGTGTCATTACCCCTAGCAGAATGAATTAGATCAATTTGCTTCATTATAGAATTGAACTGTTGCTGGATTTCACTCAGATTGTACTTGAGGACAAGTTTTGCATTAGTTGTTGAAACCACAATGTCTGATTGTGGTTCAAACAAAACACCTGTACACTGTGGTACTATTACTACAGCATTAGTAGAATACGCTATCATAGCAAACACTAGAATAAAAATGAACATGGTTAATTAGTTCTAAATACTAGAGTAAACAATGAACTCAAAATAAATGAGTTTGTTGTGGTAACCTGTGGAATAAAAGGTTTAGTTTCACTTGTGCACTCGTGCAATAGCTTCAACACTAAATTTTCGCAACACATTCACATAAGCACGGCTGGAATAAACACACGCATTGCACTCACACACTACACACATTTACGCAGATTGTAGGGGTGTCTGGAACAGGATTGCTCGGAATGTGGTGATGTCTTGGCCTCGAAGTCTGGACTGCAAGCTTGCGATTCTCGCTTTCTGGGTTTGAGAATAGCAGGTCTGCCTCTTGGTCGGTCCTAGTCGTCTTGCGATACTACAAGAAATCTAGCCAGAAACAGCTGTACACGATTGACATGAACAACAATCTAACGAAAGGGCAGTTGGAGTGTAAGAGTGACTGGCGACAACACCTCCAAGATTGGATATGGTCCCTTCCAAAACTTCTTAAACTTTTTGACTTGACTCTTCTTTAACACCAAGTTGCTCAGATACACAAGATCTCCAACTCGATACTGTGGTGTTGCTGCTTGGCGTTTGTGTTGTCTTGCTTGCTGAAGAAAGGATTGATCATATCGCTGTTTCACTTCCCTCCATGCTTCCTTTAGCTTGCATGCTAGATCTCTTACGTGTTCATTGCTGATTCCGGCAGTCAATCGTGCAAAGTCCACTTGTAACAACTTACCAAGTACGGTAAACAGACATCCCAATTGTCGTGTTTGCTGCTCACATAATGGATAACCATTTTAATAATTGTTCTGTGGACTCGCTCTGCTTTTCCATTTCCTTCACGGTGTGCTGGTGTAGTCCTTAACTGAGTTATTTGCATGATCTTACAAGTCTGTTTAAGTAATTCACTCATAAAATTCATTCCTTGATCACTAATTGTACTTAATGGTGATCTGAACTTAAGAATCCATTCTTTTACAAAAGCTTTAGCTATAGTCTCAGCGCTCTGATCAGGTATTGGTATAATGAGAAGGTATCTAGAGAAATGATCCAACATTGTCAATATGTATTTGTTTCCATCTTTAGTCTTAGGCAATGGTCCTACAACATCTAGTCTTACTCGTTCAAATGGTTCACTTGTCTCTGGCAGTTCTTGCAATGGTGCTCTACATTGTTCCGTCTGTTACAGGAATCACATTGTGAAACAAACTCGAAAATGTCAGCTTTGCGTCTTGGCCACCAAAACATTTGAGCTATCTTAATGTTTGTTGTTTTTTACCACAATGTCCTGATAATAAAGAATCGTGTTGTTCTCTCATGATTTGCTCTTTCATGCTTTCGGTTTCCTTTACTAGTGATTTTGTACAATAATCCATCTATTTCAATAAAACATTGGTCGTTTTTCCATAATTTGCATTGTGGATATTCTTCCTGAGCTGCCTTTAACTCTTCTTCTCGACTTATTGCAACACAAACATTGACTTTTCGACTCATTGCATCAGCATTCACATATTGTTTACCAGGTCAGTGGATAACCTTAAATTGGCACTCACTCAGTCTTAATGCCCATCTTGTTAATCTGGAACTTGGCTCCTTTAAGCTCAATTACCATTTAAGTGTGGCATGATCTGTAATAAATGTAAATTCTCTTCCTGTTAAGAAAGATCTCTTGTGTGTTATACCAAATACCAAAGCACAAAGCTCCTTCTCAGTGGTAGTATAATTACATTCTGCTTTGTTTAATTGTCCGGAAGCAAATGAGATTGGATGTTCATGACCATCAACTTCTTGAGACAAGATTGCACCTATGGCAAAATTGGATGCATCTGTTGAAAGAATAAAAGGTTTACTGAAATCCTGATAGGCTAACACTGCGGCTGTGGTTAGAGCAGTTTTAAGTTCTTCCATTGCCTTTTTGCATCCTGTTGACCAATTAAATGTGGCTCCTTTCTTCAGTAGCTGTGTCATTGGACGTGCTATATTTGCATAACCGGCTATAAATCATCTGGAGAAATTTGACAATCCCAAGAATGATTGTAGTTCTTTCAAATTCTGTTGTCTAGGAAAATTCTTTACATCTTCATTTAATTTTGGATCAGGTTGAACACCTTCACTGGTTATAACATGACCAAGATAGTTAACTTTACTGTATGCAGAATGACATTTATCTATTGATAAAGACAGGTTTGCGCTTCTTATACGCTCAATAACAGCTTGTAGTCTCTCAGTATGCTACTTCATGTTTTAACCAAAAATTACTACATGATCAAGGTAAACAAGTGCTTGTGTTGGGGTGAGACCCCGTAAAACTGAATCCATCAGGCATTGAAATATAGCTGGAGCATTACAAAGTCCAAATGGCATACGATGATACTTGTATACTCCTGTTGCTGTTACAAATGAAGTTTTTGCTTGATAATCTGGGTGCACTGTTAACTGGTGATAACTACTTGTTGAATCACATACTGAAAAAATTCTACATCTGCCCAAGTAATCCAAGGTTTCCACTAAATTTGGTAAGGGGTAAATGTCGGGTGTGGTCACAGCATTCAAAGATAATCAACACAAAAACGGAACTGTGGTTCTCCAGAAATTGATTTCTTCTTTACAATTACAATAGGTGAGCACCACGGTGGGTCTGAAAGATCTCCTGGTTTTATCATTCCGGCTTCTAATTGTTCTTTAACCATGTCTTGTACCAACTCTCTTTGACTGAATGGTATTCTGTAAGGTTTCTGTGTGATTGGGGCTGCATTCCCTGTATGAATACAATGCTGAACTAAATGAGTGACAGGTAAATTTGCATGTTCTAGGAATAAATCTGCATACTCCAGCAAAACAGGTCCTAAAATCTTCTGTTCATCAGCTGTCAAATGTTTTATCTTCTTCCAAACCTTGCACTTCAGCTCATTATTAACTTTGTCTCCTCATTGTAATTTTGCGGTACTGTTACAAAAATCTGTGTTTATAACTGCAGCATTTGTTACCTCATCTGTAATCTGTACTACGTCACTTTTACTTATGCTTGACACTTCAGGAACTTCTGTTACTCATGGCAAAACAACATCCTAATTGCTCATATTCGTTATTGTAACCAGGACTTTTGCGACATCCTGTCTCACCATTTTAGTGATACCTACACTTCTAGCAACATAACAATGCATTGTATCCAGTAACTCACTTTTCTCGGATCGCTCAATTAATAACAAAGTTCCTTCCTTGCATTAGGGTGACTTAACTTCAACGTAGATTGTCTTTCCTGCTCCCTTGGGAATTTGCTGAGGCTGATCAATTTGAACATCGACTCGGATGGTTTGAACTGATGCATCATTCGGGCAGTCCATTCCCACGACATCAGTATTGCTGCTCCTTTGAGTACGATCTGAAGAACGATTTCCTAGGTTGCAGTTGCTACGGCCTAGTCTGATCTTTCTTTCTGTGACATATATCTCTGCCGTGTTAGTGGACAAGAAATCAAATCCAAGTACACCGTCGTAACGCGTTTCATTATTTGAAACTACTTGCAGCCTTGCTGTGTATTTATCTTTATCTTTACCTTCATCTTGGCCTTGGCCAAGAATTAGTTCTATGTCAACTTCTCCATAGTTATGTAGCTCCCCTCCATTTAACCCTTGCACTAAATATCGGCGGTTTCAATTTATCCCGTTTATCTATGCACACCATATTAATGAGGTCTGTGCTCCTGTGTCAAAAAGTAGTTTGATGTTTCTCTCATGATATACAGCACCTATCACAGTCATTTTCGGTCTGATTTTTGCTGGAACTAACAGGAACCACTGTCTCTGGCAAGGAGCGGACGGAGTGGCGACCCGTACGTCCCCATACTTGTTTAAAGATCTGGCAGATTGTCTAGTGCTCGCATTACCTTTATTCTTGTTGTGACAATCTCTTGAAACATGACCCTGCATCCCGCAATGATAGCAGATTCGATTCTCTGTACAATCCTTACGCTTGTGGCCCGGCTTATTGCATCTGTAGCATTGTACTGTTGCGTTCTTGTTTCTGCATCTCATTCAGTCGTCTTAGTGCTTCAGCGAAACCAACAGCTGATTCTACTGCTTCCTGAAACATTCTACATTGCGCCAGTCGAACAGCTTTGCTTACTTCCTCTCCATGCAACCCATGAATGAATGTGTCCAAGGCTCTCTGGTCGGCTTCAAACAACCGAATCCCCCCAGGGGGTCCACAACTCTTTCGTGGATACGTGCGTGGCGAGCACGGGGCCCCGAGCCATTGCAGCCTTCTTTCTCTCCCGGGCTGCATTTCCTTTCCCTTCCCCTCCTTTCCCCTCCATACCCCTTTCCCCTCGCCCTCTATTGGTGTCCTTGCTTATGTTGGCCCCCGCTATCCTCCTGGTTCTGTTGGTTTTACACTCTGGCTTTGTTGCGTAATCATCTCCTCCTTTTGGCATTCCTTGGTCCCCCTCTGGGGTTTGACCTCCATTCCAAAATTTCTCTTCCGTAGTGTGAGCCATTTGGGGAAGAGCACCTTACCTAGTGTCTCCGACGTGTGCCCTCCTAGTATATTCCACCTTTTCTTCTACGTCGTTGTCTGATGCTAGGGTGCATAGCCAGCACGGTAGCCAGCCCGTGTGGTGGGGTCGCTATGTACCCTTTTGGTTGAGCCCCCTGAACACACAGGGATCACACTTCTGATACCTGAGCTGTGACCTCCTCATGCATGCCTTGGAGTGGTTGCTCGTCCTCCTGGAGCATCGGAACTCCCGGCAATGGCCGCCGTGCCAGACGGCCCTTGCTGTGGCTGGGTGGCGCCCGTGAGGAGAGCCCCTGATCGGAGTGGGTGGTATCAGGGCGGACGCTATGCAGATGAAACGCATAAGGGTCCAAACCTCTGGCCGCTCTTCTGCGGCCGTCTCTCTGCGTGGTACTGATTCCCCAAGTGCTGCTTCTCTTGCCCCTTCGGCCTTCCCTTCCGTGGCTACCCCCTGGGAGGAGGGTCAGGCCCGTCGTCTAGGGGCAAAACCTTTCCCCCGTTATCTAGTTTGCACCAGGACTGATGGAGATACTTTCACCAGTGTCAAACCTTTATTCTTTGTGGAACACATTGAAGACAAGTTCGGCGAAGTGGACTCCCTGAGCAAGATGCGGTCGGGTTCATTACTGATAAAAACTGCTTCGGCTGCCCAATCTGCGGCCCTTCGTGCCTGTACCCATCTTGGCACAATTCCCGTGTCCATTACCCCTCACCAGTCTCTAAATATGGTACAAGGTGTGATTTTTCACAGAGACCTCATCCTTCAAACTGATGAGGAACTTCGGGACAATCTCGGACGGCGGGGTGTTCACTTTGTTCGGCGTGTTCAGAAGGGTCCTAAAGATAATCGTATTGATACTGGTGCCTTTATCCTGGCCTTTGAAGGGGATACCCTTCCTGAGAAAGTTAAGATTATGGTCTATCGCTGTGATGTGAAGCCGTACATCCCACCTCCTATGCGGTGTTTTAAGTGCTTGCGTTTTGGCCACATGTCTTCTCGCTGTACCCAGGACCCTCTCTGTGGTGACTGTGGACGTCCACTCCATGAGGGGAGTCCCTGTGTTCCCCCTCCTGTTTGTGTAAATTGTCATGGTAGTCATTCTCCACGTTCAGCAGATTGCCCAGTCTATAAGAAAGAAAAAAAGATACAGGAGTATAAGTCTCTTGATCGTTTAAGCTACACAGAGGCCCGTAAGAAATATGCACGATTGCACCCTGTGTCCATGACATCTAGTTACGCCTTGGTTACATCTTCATCCCTTCCTCCCCCTTCCTTACCCCCCTCCCGGACCCCTCTCCTTCCCCCCTCCCCTGTGGCTCCCACACCTTCTCCTCTGGGCGCCGCTCCCCCTCCCCAGCCGGAGAAGTGTCCCACTCCTTCGGCGTCTGCCGGTCAAGGGCGCCTCTCCCGGGATGCCCCTTCCCGGCACCTTCCAGGTCAAAGGTCTGCTGCAGCGCGGCGACCGCGAGAGCCGCGGTCTATCGGCCCCCAGGTCGCCCGGTCTCTTTCTGTTCCTGATCTTGCTGCAGCTGGCTCCATTATGCCACACAGCCCTCCTCGATCTCAGCCTGAAAAGAAGAAGAAACATAAGTCCCGGGACAAAGAGCCTCTGGTGTCACCGGAGGTCCCTTCCCCGGCTTCACAACCGGATTCTGACCTGTCGTTTATGGATGTCGCCCCCTCCTTGTCGGTGACGGGTGGGGACCCGGCGGTATGACTGGATTTAGCGTGTTCAGCCCTCATTTAAACCATCGTTCTGTGGTTCTCCAATGGAATTGTAATGGCTACTATCGTCACCTTCCGGAATTGAAATCCCTTCTTTCGTCCTACTCAGCAGCTTGTGTGGTTCTCCAGGAATCTCATTTTACTGATGCTCACTCACCGACCCTCCGTGGGTTCCGTGTTTTCTGTCGAAATCGGGTCGGACCCTTGCGGGCTTCTGGTGGCGTTTGTACGTTGGTCCGTACAGACATTGCTAGCACGTGGATTCCTCTCCAAACTACATTGGAAGCAGTTGCTGTTAGGGTCCACTTAGACTCTGCAGTCACAGTATGCAATCTTTATCTCCCTCCTGACAGGACTCTTACACCTGCTGCCTTAACCACCCTTCTTCAGCAACTTCCTCCTCCCTTCCTCCTCCTTGGGGATTTTAATGCTCATCATTCTTTGTGGGGCAGTGCCTTTCCATCTAGACGAGGTCTTCTTATCGACCAATTTATTGCAGACCATGACCTGTGCCTTCTTAATGATGGCTCCCCTACTCATTTCAGTGCTGGTCATGGTACTTTTTCTGCCATTGATCTTTCCCTTTCTTCTCCCTCTCTCCTCCCTTCATTACACTGGTCGCCACACGACGACCTTTGTGATAGTGACCATTTCCCGTTGATTATCACGCTCCCTTCCCGCTCCCCGATGGAGAGGTTACCTCGTTGGTCTTTCCACCGCGCCGATTGGCCTCTATATACTGCACAGGTCGAGTTTTCTCCCTCTTTGTCGGGTTGTATTGATGACGTCCTACGTGACGTGTCTGACGCGATTGTTCGCGCTGCTAACGTTGCTGTCCCGCGCTCATCTGGACAATTTCGTCGTCGGCAAGTACCGTGGTGGAGTACGGCCATTGCCATTGCCATCCGTGATCGCCGTCGAGCTTTGCAACAGTTTAAGAGGCACCCATCTGTAGCCAGCCTTTCTACCTTTAAGCGCCTTCGCGCTAAAGCCCGTTATTTAATCAAACAGAGCAAGCGGATATGTTGGGAACGATTTGTTTCTTCCCTTGGTTCCACTGTCCCTCTGTCACGGGTATGGGCTACACTTCGCTCTCTCCAAGGTTGCCATCGGCAGTCCCCCCTCCCAGGCCTTCACCTCCCAGATGGCATTTGTACGGACCCATTAGTTCTCGCAGAACATCTTGCGACCCATTTTGCAGTGGCATCAGCGTCGGCCTCCTATCCAGCTGCTTTCCTTCATCAAAAACAGCAGGCTGAAGCTGTCACCTTATGTTTCACCACTTGTGAGTCAGAATCTTACAACGAACCTTTCACTGAATGGGAATTTCTTTCTGCTCTATCTGCTTCTCATGATACAGCTCCTGGCCCAGATTCCATTCATAACCAGCTGCTTCAACATCTCAGTGCTCCACAACGGCACCATCTTCTTCGGGTGTTTAACCGTATCTGGCTCCAGGGTGACTTCCCTTCTCAGTGGAGGGATAGCATTGTGGTTCCTGTCCTTAAGCCTGGTCAGAACCCCCTATCTGTTGACAGCTATCGGCCAATTAGTTTGACCAATGTTGGTTGTAAGTTACTTGAACGGCTGGTAGCCCGTCGGCTCACTTGGGTCCTCGAATCTCGGGATCTATTGTCCCCTTACCAGTGTGGCTTTCGAGAGGGACGATCTCCAATCGATCATTTGCTTCGCTTGGAATCCGCAGTTCGGCAGGCTTTTTCCCAGCGCCGCCATTTGGTTGCAGTGTTTTTTGACCTTCGCAATGCCTATGACACGGCCTGGCGCCATCACATCTTACTAACCCTTCATCAGTGGGGTCTTCGGGGCCCACTCCCGATTTTTATCCGCCAGTTCCTGATCCATCGGTCATTCAGAGTTCGAGTTGGTACTGCTTTTAGTTCTCCACGGACCCAGGAGACGGGCATCCCACAGGGTTCTGTCTTGAGTGTCCTTCTTTTCCTCATTGCTATCGATGGACTTGTGGCCTCTGTCGGTCCCTTGGTCGCCCCTGCCCTGTATGTGGATGATTTCTGCATTTGGGTTAGTTCCTCCTCGATGCCATCTGCAGAACGGCAGCTCCAGGTGGCTATACGGCGTGCCTCTGCATGGACCCTCTCCCACGGGTTTCAATTCTCTCCTTTAAAATCGCGGGTGGTCCACTTCTGTCGCCGTACTACGGTCCACCCTGATCCAAAGCTCTATCTCGCTGCACAAAGATTGCCTGTGGTTCCACAGTTTCGTTTCCTAGGTCTTCTTTTCGACAACAAGCTCACTTGGCTGCCCCATATCAGACTCCTGAAGGTAGGATGTTTCCGTAAACTCAATGTCCTTCGCTTCCTTGCCCACTCCTCCTGGGGTGCGGACCGTTCCCTCCTCCTCCGTCTTTATCGTGCTCTAGTTCTGTCACGTTTGGACTATGGTTGTCAAGTTTATGGTTCAGCTGCTCCTTCCACGCTGCACGTGCTGGATCCAGTCCACCATCGTGGTATCCGTTTGGCCACCGGTGCCTTCCCTACTAGCCCTGTTGATAGTCTCCTGGTTGAAGCTGGGATCCCCCCCCTTTCTGTTCGGCGGTCCCAGCTTCTGGTGTCTTATGCCCTTACTATCCGTTCTTCTCCCGCTCATCCTTCCTATTCTATCCTATTCCCAGACCATGGACGTCGCCCGCCTGACTCCCGCCCTCGGGCGGGTTTACCGGTTGGGCTGCGCCTTGCGTCTCTTACCCGTGATTTTCGGCTTCCTTCTTTGTCCTGTCTTCCTCGCTCCCTCCCCTCCACCCCTCCTTGGTTAGTTCCTCGGCCTCGAATTCGGATGGATCTCCGCCGCGGTCCGAAAGATTCCATCCCCCCGGTGGTGTTCCGTTCCTTTTTCCGCCAAATTTTATGGGAGTTTCGGGATGCTGTTGTTTTTTACACTGATGGCTCTAAATCTGCTGATCATGTTGGGTATGCCTTCACGTCCTTTGTTGGAACGGAAAATCATCTACTGCCACCCTCATGTGGGGTGTTTACTGCGGAATTGATGGCAATTTCCCGGGCCCTTACCTTTATTAAACAATCCCAACACAACTGCGTTTTGTTATGTACGGACTCGATGAGTGGCCTTCTTGCTATTGACCGGTGTTTTTCGCGCCATCCCTTGGTCTCTGCCATCCATGACCATCTCGCTGATCTTCACCGTGCTGCTTGTTCCATTGACTTCCTATGGGTCCCGGGCCATGTGGGTATCCCGGGTAATGAGCTCGCTGATCGTTTGGCTGGGGGAGCAGTTACTTACCCCCCGTTTTCCGTAACCCCTCCTGCAGCGGATTTACGGCTTCACATCAAATCCCACTTTGCACAGTCATGGGCCAATTCTTGGGAGGCTACTCCACTGTCTAATAAACTTCGTGCCATTAAGGTGAATCCAGGCCCATGGCGTTCTTCCTTTCGCCTCTCCCGCAAGGACTCGACCACACTGTGTCGTCTCCGCATTGGCCATACCAGGCTGACCCATGGTTTCCTTTTGCGTGATGAGCCACCCCCGCTATGTGGTTGTGGAGCCTTCCAGTCAGTGGCCCACATTTTGGTTGAATGCCCCCTTCTTTTGGCTCTGCGTGCTAAGTACAGACTCCCCCACACTTTACCTTTGATGTTGGCTGACGATTCCCGGATGGTCTCTCTGGTTCTAGGTTTCCTCCGGGAGAGTGGTTTTTATTCTCAGTTTTAAAGTTTTTAATCTCCCTCTGGTGTTGGGGCAGGGCGGTGAGTGTTTGGGTGTCTCCCACTGTAGGCAGTGTTCAGAGATTCCCGATTCACCTCCCTGACCAGAATCCTCTTTTCTTTCCCTTTTACTCTGTTTTTACCCCTTCTTTTTAAGGCTTGGTTAGTTTTTCTATTCCCATACGTACTTTCTGCATTATAGCAGTTGTACCTTTTAAGTCACAGGTGGTCTTGCCTATGCTGTTTCAGCATAGTGTTGGGTTCGTTCTCTTGCCAACTTCCCTCATTTGTTTTTACTAATGACAACGTGACTGCCCTTTTACGTTTCCCCTTTATCCGTTTTATTTTTTCTGACTATACTGAGATGTCCCGTTCGCAGAATGGAGTCTATTTGAAACAAGGGACTGATGACCTTGCTGTTTGGTCCCTTTAACCTCAAACAACCAACCAACCAAACAACCGAATCTGGTTTTCATTTTGATCTTCTACTAACTTGTACGTTTGAACGTTGATGTCTCAAATTCTGTTGGCAAACTGCTCAATAGATTCATCTCGTCGCATTCGCAAACTGTGAAGCTGCTCTCTGTAAAATCTGATCCCGCTTTTATGTTTAAATCTCTGAACAACAATAATTCTAAACTCATTGTAATATTCTGTTTTCACACAAGTAGGCTCTAAGGTAATGTAATCTTGTGCTGCACCCTGAATTCTTAATTTGACAAACACTAGCTTATTATGAGAATCTGTCCATGATCCTAACAGGGCGGCACCTTCAAGTTTACGAAAAAAACACCTTCACATCATCTCCGGTTTTCCCACTAAACACTGATATTGATGGCAATAATGAAAAATTCTTTATTGTAGTTGTACCTGTACTGCGTGAAATATCATTTGCCAAGTCTTCCGGAATCTTATACTCGCTTCTTTCTGCGTTTAACAGCCGAATCTCTTCTTGCAGTTCAATAACAACAGTTTGTAGGTCAACAATGTTAGTCTGACTGGATTGCGACATTTTGTCTAATTTAACGCCAACGAGTCACTCAAATGTAAAATAAAAATCCATCTGTGCCTTTCGTGTTCTAGCCAAACTGGAGTAGTCCAACCTGAATTCCAGCATTGGATGTCCCCACGTAGTCAGAAGATGTTCATGCTGCTGCTCAAAGTTCACCTTGTGCTGCACCTCTTCAGGACTGTAGATTATCCATAGTTATCCCCATGCTGACACAACTTTTATAAGGGGTTGTTTGTGTTATTGTCCCGTATAATGATTAGGCGAAATATTTGTCAGTATTTGTAAGCAGTGGGTCCTTGAGGTATGGCAATACGCAAACATGAGAAGTAAATTTGAACAGTTTTATTAACAAAGGCTGATGATAAAACACGCATGCTCTGCGCACCCATCATCACTGTGTCTGACATCCTAATTATGGTCGTATCGAAAGGCTCCATGGTGAGCTAAGAAAAGAGACATCTTCCCACCCGAGGCCACAGTAGTTACTATTGTGTGCTGGGGACGGTGGCCACTCCCTTACTGCTGCACCGCACTGCGTCCGGACACACGTGCTGACCAAGCAAATTGTCAGCATTCCAGACAGGCCAGCTGGCGAGCACTTGCTACGTACCATACAGCTGCTTGCAACCCGTAGACTCTCACAGAAACAACACTTCGGGTATCATTGAAGTTTTTATTTGAAAGTTATCACCAGAGGCCTGAGCACAACTATCCCACTATTTGATGAGCCAAAGGATTCCCTATTCTCAGAATTCCTGTGGAAGCCAGTTCTCCACTGTGTTCTTCAGTTTATTGCCAGAGCTGAGGTGCTACCCTTTGAGGTGTGTGTGTGTGTGTGTGTGTGTGTGTGTGTGTGTTTCTGTTTTTTAGCAGACCAAACACATGGAAGTCACAGGGTGACATGTCCAGGATGTAGGGTGGATACTTAACCGGCTCCTACTTGATCTTGGCCATTATACTTCATGTGACCTTGGAGACATGTGGATATGCGTTGTCATGGAGCAGTCACTCCCTCCGTGAGCAGCCAACTCCATTTGCTCCTGATGGACTTGCACATCTCACTGTACACTTCACTGTTAATGATTTTCTGTGCTCGAGAAATCTAATGAGCATTGAACCTCTGACGTCGCAAAAGGACAGTGAGGATCACCATGCCTGCTGAGGGCATATCTTTTTGAGGGAGGTGATATATGCTTCCATTGCATGCTGTCCCACTTAGTCCCAGGTATGAAGTGATGGTGCCCTCTCTCATCACCACCAGTAACAATCAGCTAGAGGAAAGTGATACCGTAACAGGTGTTGTAGTGCTAGACCCATATACAGTTCCTTTTGGGGCTCGTTAAGCTTCTTCAGAACCACTTTGTGCACACATTCGAGTAATCCAACCTCTCATGCACAATTGTCCGCACTTTTCCAACAGTGGCCCCTACCGTCACTGCCAACATTTGTATTTACCTTGTCAATAAGTTCGACTGTGATTACCATGTCTGCCTCACCCCCCTGTGGGTCCGGGTATTAGAGTAGGCCCGAGGTGTTCCTGCGTGTCGTAAGAGGTGACTGAAAGGAGTCTCACATGTTTCGGCCTTTATGTGATGGCCCCCAGTAGGGTTTGTCCTTCATTTTACAAAATTTTCTCCAAGAACAAGCCAATTGGGGAAGGGCGCCTTACATGGTGCATCGTGTCCATCGTACCTTGAAATCTTTAGCCCACTTTCTTTTCGTCACACTGCAGTCCAGCTTATTCTCCATCTCTTGGGCGAGGATGCCTTCCTGGGTGCATTTTCCGCCGTGCACTATGCAGTGTCACTTTTTGCGCCGACGATGACTATGGACTTCTTTCCACCTCGTATCCAGCATGGTAGCCAGTCCATTGTGGTTGGTTCGCCATGTACCCTGTTGGTTGTAGCCCCCTTCCAACACAGCGATCGCTCTGTTGATGCTTGCGCCATTAACTCCCCACGTATGCCAAGGAGTAGATGTCCGTCATCTAGGGGCATCGGGACTCCCAGCAATGGCCATCCTGCCAGGTGGCCTTTGCTGCAGCTGGGTGGCACCTATGGGGAGGGCCCCTGATCAGAGTGGGTGGTATCAGGGCAGATGGTGCGCGATGAAGCGTACCACATCATCACTTGCTGATGATCAAACACCAACAGTCTCTAAGCATTCCAAGCCTCAGTACAATGCAAGAAAGTATGACCCTAAATCATTCCCCTCCCTGGCCACACCATGGGAGGAACGTCAGGCTAAGGATGGCAGCTAACCTTATTCACCCCGGTACCTCATATTTACGAGAAATGATGGGGACTGCAGACACAGTGGATATAGACTGCTCAGGCAATAAGTCGGTGGCAGCAGGTGACCCTGAGGGGTAAACTGCCTCATTGAATGTTCCATGCCTTTCCAGTCTCACAATGATGTCATCCTCCAGTGGAATTGCGGCAGTTTTTTCCACTGCCTGGCTGAGCTATGGCAACTGTTAAGCTTTACACCTGCTTTCTGGATTGCCCTCCAGGAAACCTGGTTCCCGGCAATGCGGGCCCCTGCCCTCCGCGGCTATAAGGGATACTACAGGAAACGTAGTGACTGTAATTGAGTGTTAGGTGGAGTTTGCATTTATATCCTAACTTCAGTCTGTAGTGAACCTGTGCCCCTTCAAACCCTCTTGAAGCTGTAGCTGTCGGAATAAGGACGACACAGGAAATAACTGTCTGCACTGTATATTTTCCTTGAGATGGTGTAGTATCCCTGAATGTAGGGGTCCCTGTGGCTCGAGGTAGTTATTCAGCTATTGATTTATCAATTTGCAGCCCAGGACGTCTCCCATCTATCCACTGGAGAACACATGACAACCTGTGTGGTAGTGACCACTTCCCCATCTTCCTGTCACTGCCCTGGCATCAGGCCCATAGACGCCTGTCCAGATGGGCTTTAAACAAGGCAGATTTGGAAACTTGCGTCTCTGCTGTCACCGTTGGCTCTCCCCCACATGGTAACATTGATGTGATGGTTGAACAGGTGACACAACTATTGTTACTGTGGCAGAAAACACGATCCCTCGCTCTTTAGGCAAATGGCGTTCCCTTGGTGGTCGCCGGAAGTCGCTGAGGCAATTACGGAGCGTCGGCGAGCTCTACAGCGGCATAAGCAGCACACTTGCCTGGAGCACCTCATGGCCTTTAAGCAGGTCCGTGCCTGCATTCGCCAGCTTACCAAAAGATGGAAACAGGAGTGTTGGGTGCCATGCGTCACCCTTCCCAAGTCTGGGCGAAGATCAAGTGTCTTTTTGGATACCAGACACCAACAGGTGTCCCTGGCATTGACAGCAATGGCGTGTTATCTTCCGACGCAAACGCGGTTGCTGAACACCTTGCTAAGCACTATGCTTGAGCCTCTGCGTCGGAGAACTACCCCCCAGGCTTTCGCACCCTCAAATGGCAGGTGGAAAGGAAAGTCTCCTCGTTCACTACACGCCACAGTGAACCCTATAACAACACATTTACAGAGTGGGAGCTCCTCAGTGCCATTGCACATTGCCCCGACACAGCTCCTGGGCCAGATCAGATCCACGGTCAGATGATTAAACATCTCTCATCTGACTACAAGTGACATCTCATCACCACCTTCAACCGAATCTGGTGTAATTGCGTCTTTCCATCACAATGACAGGAGAGCACCATCAGTCCAGTGCTTAAACCCAGTAAAAAGCCACTTCATGTGGATAGCTATCAGCCTCACCAATGTTCTTTGTAAGCAGCTGGAACATATGGTGTGTCAGTGTTTGTGTTGGGTCCTGGAGTCACGTAGCCTACTGACTCCATGTCAGAGCGGCTTCCGCCAGGGTCACTCTACCACTGATAATCCTGTGTCCCTCAAGTCTGCCATCCGAACAGCCTATTCCAGATGCCAACACTTGGTTGCCATCTTTTTTTATTTATGAAAAGCGTGTTACATGACCAGGCAACATCCTATCCTTGCCAGATTATATGAGTGGGGTCTCTGAGGCCTGCTCCTGATTTTTATCCACAACTTCCTGTCGCTTCCCAAGTTGGTGCCTCCCATAGTTACCCCATATCCAGGACAGTGGGGTACTGCAGGGTTCCGTATTGAGTGTATCTCTATTTTTAGTGACCATTAATGGTCTAGCGGCATCTATAGGGCCGTCTGTCTCACCTTCTCTGTATCCAGACGGCTTCTGCATTTCGTACTGCTCCACCAATACTGATGTTGCTGATTGGTGCCTACAGGGAGCCATCCACAAGGTGCAGTCACGGGCTCTAGCCCACGATATCTAGTTTTCAGCTGCAAAGTCGTGTGTTATGCACTTTCTGTCGGCGTCGTACAGTTCATTCAGAATCAGAACTATACCTTAATGACGATCCACTCACCGTAGTGGAGACATATCGATTCTTAGGACTGGTTTTCAATGCCTGATTGACTTGGCTTCCTCTCCTCCATCAGCTTAAGCAGAAATGCTGGCAGCACCTCAATGCCCTCCACGGCCTGAGCAACACCAACTGGTTTGCAGATCGCTTTACGCTGCTGCAGCACTGCAGAGCCCTTGTTCAATCCCACTTTGACTATGAGAGTGTGGTTTATGGTTCAGCGGCACCCTCAGCGTTGCGTTTACTTGACCCAGAGCACAACTGTGGCATTCGCCTAGTGACAGAAGCTTTTAGGTCGAGTCTGGTGACCAGCATCCTGGTGGAGGCCGGAGTTCGTCCATTGCACGTTAAGGGAGCGCAATTGCTCTCCAGTTATGTTACACATGTTTGTAGTTCTCCTGTGCATCCGAACTACCATCTCCTTTTCCCGCCCACGGCTGTTCATCTCCCTCATCGGTGGCCCAGTTCAGGGTTTACAATTGCAGTTCGTGTGCGATCCCTTCTCTCCGAACCGGGGTCCTTGCCTTTACCACATATGCTTGAGGTTCATTCCCGAACACCTCGGTGGTGTACACCTAGGCTGCGGCTTCGCCTGGACCTTTCACATGGCCCTAAGGACTCAGTTAACCCTGCGACTCTCCACTGTCACTTCCTCTCGATTCTTGATGTGTACCAGGGCCATGAAGTGGTTTACACCGATGGCTCGATGGCTGATGGTCACATTGGCTTTGCCTGTGTTTGTGGAGAACAGCACTCCTTACCAGATGGCTGCAGTTTTCACTGCACAGCTGGCGGCCATATCTTGTGCTCTTGAGCACATCCGCTCATACCCAGGTGAGCCATTTCTCCTGTGTACTGACTCCTTGAGCAGCTTGCAAGCTAATGACTTGTGTTACTCTTGTCATCCTTTGGCAGTGACCATCCAAGAGTCCATCTATGCCCTGGAACGGTCCAGTCATCCAGTGGTATTTGTCTGGACCCTTAGGTCACGACAGAATCCCAGGTAATGAACTTGCCGACGGCTGGCCAAACAGCCTACCTATGTGGAAACCACTTATGGAGATCGGTATCTCTGAAACTGACCTGCATGCAGTATTACGCCACAAGGTTTTGCGACTTTGGGAGACAGAATGGCATAACCTCAGTACGCTCAAGAAGCTGCGTGCCATTAAGGAAACTATGAATGTGTGGAGGACCGCCGTGCACACCTATCGCATGGACTCTGTGGTTCTCTGTCGGCTCCGCATTGGTCATATGTGGCTGACGGATTGTTACCTCCTCCGTTGCGAGGACCTACCTTGGTTTCGCTGTGGCTCACAAATGATGGTCGTCCACGTCTTGCTGGACTGCCCACTTTTAGCCACTCTGGCCGACTTTTAACTTTCCCAGCACCCTATCTTCGGTGTTGGGTGACAATGCCTCAACAGCAGCTTTCGTTTTACATTTTATTTGTGTGGGTGAGTTTCATCATTTGCTCTAAGTTTTACCAGATGTCCTTTGTCCCTTTGTGTCCTCCACCCTAGTGCTTTCAGGGTGGAGGTTTTAGTGTGTTGCAGAGTGGCTAGCCTTTCCATTTTATCCTCATGGTCAGCCAGCCATGGTAACCTGCTTTCTTGTTTTAACCTCTTCCACCTGTTTCTTGCGTCTTTGTGGTTTTCTTGTGCTCTTTTGTCCATTTAAGTGTTTGTTGCTCTTCAGTTGTTGTTGTGATTTTTCCTTTCATTCTGTTTTGTGTTGTAAGTCTCATTGTCTTATTCTCACCCTTGTGGCATTGTTTCCTTCGTAACAAGGGACCGATGACTACCGTAGTTTCGCAGCACCTCGTCTCCAACCTTCCAAACTTCACAGAAGGTCCTCTGCTAACCTTGCAGATGGTAGAGCATTTGCCCATGAGAGGCAAAGGTCCCGAGTTAGAGTCTCAGTCCAGCACACAGTTTTAATCTGCCAGGAAGTCTCACATCAGCGCGCAGTCCGCTGCAGAGTGAAAATCTGATTCTGATCACATGCTCGTTTCATTTCATATCACTTTGCAACATTACACCCAGATGTTTGAATGACTTGACTGTGGTAAAGTGGGTCACTACTAATGTTGTATCCAAACATTATGTGTTTGTTTTTCTTATACATTCACATTAACTTCCATTTTTCTACATTTAGAACCAGCTGAAATTCATCACATCAAATAAAAATTTAATATACGTCATCTTGTGTCATCCAAAATACACTCATTTTCAACACCTTCTCATGGGGCTCTCCTGATGATCTCTTGTCTCTGAGTAACGTTCGCCCTGGAGGACAACAAACTGGATTCTACTACTTAAGAAATCTTCGAGCCACTCACACATATCTGGGAACATGTTCAGCATGCTCACACCTTTGGTAACAGTCTGCACTGGGGTACTGCCTAAAAAGCTTTCCAGAAATGTAAAAATATGGAATCTGCCTGTTGCCTTTCATCCATTGTTTTCAGCATGGCATTTGAGAAAAGGGTAAATTGAGTGTTACATGAGTGATGCTTTCTAAAACTGTGCTGATTTGTGGACATAAGCTTTTTGGTTTCTAGGAAATTCATTAAATTTGAATTCAGAATATGTTCTATAATTCTGCAGCAAACTGATACCGAGGATATTGGTCTGTAATTTTGTTGGCTATTCTTTTACCTTTCTTACATATAGGAGTCACCTGCACTTTTTCCGTTCACTTGGGGCTTTGCACTGGGTGAGAGATTCATGATAAGTGCAAGTGAAGTTAGGGGCGCAATGCCGTAAAGTATTCTTTGTAAAACCAAATTGGGATTACATTCGGACCTGACAACTTACTTATTTTCAACTCTTTCAACTGTTTCCCTAAGCCAGGGATGCTTATTACTATGTCGTGTATATGGGACTCAATGCAATGGTCAAACAGCAATATTTTTGTATGATTCTCCTGCCTGAATGATTTCTTAAATGCAAAATTTAAAACCTCAGATTTTGTCTTGCTCTCTTCAACTGCCACACTGGCCTGGTCAACAAGTGACTGGATGGAAGCCTTAGACTCGCAAACAATTTTATGTAGAACCAGTATTTTCTCAGGTTCTCAGCCAGATCTTTTGCTAAGGTACGACGGTGATAGTTATTGTACGCTTCAAGCATAGATATTTTTCACAGATGCATTAATCTCTACTAACTTTCGCCTGTCGCCACTTGTGTGTTCTCTTTTGAACCGAGAGTGCAACAGCTTTTGTTTCCTCAGCGTTTTCCGAATTTTGTTGCTAAACCACAGTAGGCCTTTTCCATCCTTAATCCACTTACTAGACATGTACTTTTCTAGAGCATGCTTTACAATCTGTTTAAACTCTGCTCATAATTCCTCTATGTCCGTCATACTGGAAAGTAATGATTGCAATGCGTTGTCTGAGTAAGATGCTAACAACTGCTTATCTGCTCTTTCTAGCAGAAAAACTCTCCTAGCCTTCTTGAATTATTTACTAACTTTTGCAACCATAGTCATTATGATATGATCACTAACCTCTGTCACTATACTGACACCATCGATAAGCTCCAGGCTCTTTGTAGTTACAAGGTCTGAGATATTTCTGTTGCATATGGGCTGCCAAACTAGCTGCTCAGGACAGTTTTTGGAAAACATGTTCAAAAGTACTTCGCAAGTTTGTCTGTCTGCGCCCCTGCAATAAATCCACAGATGTTCCAGTCCGTACTCTATAGGTTAAAGACATGTCCAACTAGGATTGCATGATCTGGATATTTACAAGCTCCTGACCGTAGATGTTGGTTGTTTCTGAATCTGTCACATTGGTATTGAGTGGCCAGTAAAAATGTCAAACATTTAACTTGGTTTTACTTAGACCTGTTATGTGGATACCAGATAACTTCATTGTCGCACTCAGTTTCAATCTCAAGAGAGACAGTATTTTTATCAATTGCAGGGAACACTCCCTCACCTATGACATGTAGTCTGCCCTTCCGATAAACATTCCATGACATCGCTAAACACATCTGAGCTTTCTACTTCAGGTTTTAGCCAGCTCTTGGCCCCAAGAATAATCTGAGCATGAGAACTTTCCTGGATGGCGGTAAATTTGGGAACTATTCTTCGTGAATTTACTGATAAAATTGTGACAGTCGAAGTGCCTTTACTCTGAACGCGGTCTGATGTCCCTATCTGCATATCAACTGGCGAGTGTTCATCAGAGTACCTCAAACTACCACCTAGCTTAAAAAAAAACCGTACGCACTGCATAGGTACTCTGTTACCAGAGTAGGTGCTTCTTTTGTGTAGTGTACTCCTCACCTATCAGTGGGAGTCCTGCAATTTCCCACCCAATAATGCAGGCTAGGAATCTGCAGGCTAGACTGTCACCGAGCTGCAGAAGCCTTTGGTGAGACGCTCCATATTGCTCCAAACCAAAGGACCCCAATTAGCCCTGGAAACAAAGCTACAAATTTGCAGGCTCTGCTTGCACCCTGCCTGCGAGGCCAGCGGCCTTCACCACCTCCACGAGGTGCGTGTATGAACTGAGGATAGACTCAGAACCCATGTGACAGGTGTTGTTGGTGCCGACATTAGCCACAGCAGCACCCTGCTTGCTTGAAAGCCACAGGCAAGGCTGCTTCCACATCTCAGATGAGGCCCCCTCTGGCAGACATACTTGAGTGTACATTAGCTTTCTCTCCAGCCATGAACACGTCTTCCTAAGGTGCCCCATAACCTGCCTAACGTTGGAGCTCCCAATAACTAGCAAACCCTGCCTATGTGTGCCTGCTTGGCCCCTGCTGAAGGAACGGCGACCTGTTCACTCACAAGCGCAGATAGATGAGGCCAGGTGCCCAGCCTCCACACTGACCCCCACCTCAAGTGATAAGAACACATTACATTCCGCCACTGACCTTGTTGTGAGGGCTGATCCACAGTGTCACATGCACTAGGAGGTGCCTTGGCATTGAGCGTGCGGGCAAAAAAGCAACACTTAAGGTGTCCATGCAGTGTTCCAGACTTTCCGCCACCGCTACACCCCAAGGCAGCAGCCTGAAGTGGCTGATTGTAACCAAATTCACATTGAGTTTTTGCAGACTGCAACCAGCTCCTTCTGTGTCCACACACGGCCTGCACACATCCTACCCATCCTAGCGAGACTGACTGAAGATGTAAAGAGTAAAAGCTGACACAAACCTAGATATGCAATTTGTTATCCTCCTGACATGTCACCAGTGACACTGATACTTCAGTGAACTGTGCCTGAATTCACATTTACAAAACACAAGATTAAATCTCTCAAATACCAAAACTTGTATGAAATTTAAACAATATATACTACCAAGAAAACACAGGAAAAGCTAAAAATGTAACTTGCTGCCCTGGAGATGTCACAAGCGATGTCTCTGACTGGTTTCTCTAATGTGAAATGTGTTCATAGCCTTCTGCATTTAATGTTTTCTTAATTACAATAATGGGACCACACCCAAACCATGGAAAACACCCCCTATCTTAATACCAACTCCTCCAAACTTCACTTTTGCCACTACACATGGTGGCAGGTCATGTTATCTAGGCATGTACCAAACCAAAACCATTCCATCTGATTGCTACAAAGTATAGCAAGATTAATCACACTAAATCATTTGTTTGCAGTGGTGCCACTCTTTGCAGCACCTCAAATGTCGGTTAGCACTACCAACAGAAATGTCATACAAGAAGCAGCTCGGCCTTTACACCCCATTCTTTTTAAACTCCTACGCACCGTCATTGTGGTAACTGGACTGCTGGTAGCGCTTTGGAACTCTGGAATGATTGCTACCACTGATAGCTTGTGATTTTTACAACCATCATCTGCAATACTCACTCAGGATAAGTACATCTACGTACATATCCTGGAAAGCCACTGTATGGTGCATGGCGGAGGGTACCTTGTAACACTGCGTTTCCTTTCCTGCTCCACTCACGAATAGAGCAAAGGAAAAATGACTGTCTATATGCCCTTATGCATACCCTGATTTTCTCATCTTTGTGGTCCTTATATAAAAGTAGGTTGGCGGCAGTAGAGTCATTCAGCACTTAGCTTCACATGCTGGTTCTCTAAATTTTCTTAAGTGTGTCTCGTGAAAATGATGTCGTCTTCCCTCCAGGGGTTCCCATTTGAGATGAAGCAGCATCTCTGTAATACTTGTATGTTGATTGAACGTACCAGTAACAAACCTAACTGCACGTTCTTGAATTGATTCAATGTCTTCCTTTGCCAGCCGGTGTGGCCGAGTGGTTCTAGGCGCTTCATTCTGGAACCGTGCAACCGCTACGATCGCAGGTTCGAATCCTGCCTCGGGCATGGATGTGTGTGATGTCCTTAGGTTAGTTAGGTTTAAGTAGTTTTAAGTTCTGAGGGACTGATGACCTCAGATGTTGAGTCCCATAGTGCTCAGAGTCATTTGAATGTCTTCCGTTAATCCAATCTGAATGGGTCACATAGTCTTCTATACACAGTCCCCTTTATAAATGAGTTAAACTCTTCTAAAATTTTCCCAATAAACTGAAGCCGACCATTTATCTTCCTCACAACCATTGTTCGTATCACTTTGCAACATTAGCCTAGAAATTTAATCAGTGTGACTGTGTCAAGCAGCACACTACTGGTGCTGTATTCGAACATAATGAAATTGCTTCTCTTACTCTTGTACCTTGGTTTAGTTTTGATTGTTCCTTCACATATGCACTTCGCTGTCACACCACCAACTGTTAATTTTGGGTAGCTTTAGAAGAGTTTGCCTTATGTATTGTTACTCAAATGGCATCAAATAACAATCCACATTTGAAGTAACTAAGCTGTCCTGACTGACCCATCTTGCTGTTACAGGTTCTCTACTGACAACACAATACTACCTGTCTCCTTTTATACTTCTGGATCTCTCTATTGTGCCATCTAGTGATCTATTCCACATTACATAGGGATGTTGGGATAATTTTTTTCAGATAGTGTTTGGGAGAAAATGGTGGAACAGCGTGAACTGAAAATTGATGTAAAGAAGTACAAAGTGGCTGATAAAGAGGAATGAAAGAAGAGTAGTCATTGATGTAAATATTAGAGATCAAATTCTAAAGAAAGTGGGAAGTTCCAAGTACCTGGGAAATGTAACAGAAAACAGTGTATGGAATGATAACGAAATTAATGAAGTGTTGTTGTTGTTGTTGTTGTGGTCTTCAGTCCTGAGACTGGTTTGATGCAGCTCTCCATGCTACTCTATCCTGTGCAAGCTTCTTCATCTCCCAGTACACACTGCAACCTACATCCTTCTGAATCTGCTTAGTGTATTCATCTCTTGGTCTCCCTCTACGATTTTTACCCTCCACGCTGCCCTCCAATGCTAAATTTGTGATCCCTTGATGCCTCAAAACATGTCCTACCAACCGATCCCTTCTTCTAGTCAAGTTGTGCCACAAACTTCTCTTCTCCCCAGTCCTATTCAATACCTCCTCATTAGTTACGTGATCTACCCACCTTATCTTCAGCATTCTTCTGTAGCACCACATTTCGAAAGCTTCTATTCTCTTCTTGTCCAAACTGGTTATCGTCCATGTTTCACTTCCATACATGGCTACACTCCATACAAATACTTTCAGAAACGACTTCCTGACACTTAAATCTATACTCGATGTTAACAAATTTCTCTTCTTCAAAAACGATTCCCTTGCCATTGACAGTCTACATTTTATATCCTCTGTACTTCGACCATCATCAGTTATTTTACTCCCTAAATAGCAAAACTCCTTTACTACTTTAAGTGTCTCATTTCCTAATCTAATCCCCTCAGCATCACCCGATTTAATTTGACTACATTCCATTATCCTCGTTTTGCTTTTGTTGATGTTCATCTTATATCCTCCTTTCAAGACACTGTCCATTCCGTTCAACTGCTCTTCCAAGTCCTTTGCTGTCTCTGACAGAATTACAATGTCATCGGCGAACCTCAAAGTTTTTATTTCTTTTCCATGGATTTTAATACCTACTCCGAATTTTTCTTTTGTTTCCTTTACTGCTTGCTCAATATACAGATTGAATAACATCGGGGAGAGGCTACAACCCTGTCTCACTCCTTTCCCAACCACTGCTTCCCTTTCATGCCCCTCGACCCTTATAACTGCCATCTGGTTTCTGTACAAATTGTAAATAGCCTTTCGCTCCCTGTATTTTACCCCTGCCACCTTCAGAATTTGAAAGAGAGTATTCCAGTTAACGTTGTCAAAAGCTTTCTCTAAGTCTACAAATGCTAGAAACGTAGGTTTGCCTTTTCTTAATCTTTCTTCTAAGATAAGTGGTAAGGTTAGTATTGCCTCACGTGTTCCAACATTTCTACGGAATCCAAACTGATCTTCCCCGAGGACCGCTTCTACCAGTTTTTCCATTCGTCTGTAAAGAATTCGCGTTAGTATTTTCAGCTGTGACTTATTAAACTGATAGTTCGGTAATTTTCACATCTGTCAACACCTGCTTTCTTTGGGATTGGAATTATTATATTCTTCTTGAAGTCTGTGGGTATTTCGCCTGTCTCATACATCTTGCTCACCAGATGGTAGAGTTTTGTCACGACTGGCTCTCCCAAGGCCATCAGTAGTTCTAATGGAATGTTGTCTACTCCCGGGGTCTTGTTTCGAGTTAGGTCTTTCGGTGCTCTGTCAAACTCTTCACGCAGTATCGTATCCCCCATTTCATCTTCATCTACCTTCTCTTCCACTTCCATAATGTCCTCAAGAACATCGCCCTTGTATAGGCCCTCTACATACTCCTTCCACCTTTCTGCTTTCCCTTCTTTGCTTAGAACTGGGTTTCCATCTGAGCTCTTGATGTTCATGGAAGTGGTTCTCATTTCTCCAAAGGTCTCTTTACTTTTCCTGTAGGCAGTATCTATCTTACCCCTAGTGAGACAAGCCTCTACATCCTTACATTTGTCCTCTAGCCATCCCTGCTTAGCCATTTTGCACTTCCTGTCGATCTCATTTTTGAGATGTTTGTATTCCTTTTTGCCTGCTTCATTTACTGCATTTTTATATTTTCTCCTTTCATCAATTAAATTCAATATTTCTTCTGTTACCCAAGGATTTCTATTAGCCCTCGTCTTTTTACCTACTTGATCCTCTGCTGCCTTCACTACTTCATCCCTCAGAGCTACCCGTTCTTCTTCTACTGTATTTCTTTCCCCCATTCCTGTCAATTGTTCCCTTATGCTCTCCCTGAAACTCTGTACAACCTCTGGTTCTTTCAGTTTATCCAGGTCCCATCTCCTTAAATTCCCTCCTTTTTGCAGTTTCTTCAGTTTCAATCTGCACTTCATAACCAATAGATTGTGGTCAGAATCCACATCTGCCCCTGGAAATGTCTTACAATTTAAAACCTGGTTCCTAAATCTCTGTCTTAGCATTATGTAATCTATCTGATACCTTTTAGTATCTCCAGGATTCTTCCAGGTATACAACCTTCTTTCATGATTCTTGAACCAAGTGTTAGCTATGATTAAGTTATGCTCTGTGCAAAATTCTACAAGGCGGCTTCCTCTTTCATTTCTTCCCCCCAATCCATATTCACCTACTACATTTCCTTCTCTCCCTTTTCCTACTGACGAATTCCAGTCACCCATGACTATTAAATTTTCGTCTCCCTTCACTACCTGAATAATTTCTTTTATCTCATCATACATTTCATCAATTTCTTTATCATCTGCAGAGCTAGTTGGCATATAAACTTGTACTACTGTAGTAGGCATGGGCTTTGTGTCTATCTTGGCCACAATAATGCGTTCACTATGCTGTTTGTAGTAGCTAACCCGCACTCCTATTTTTTTATTCATTATTAAACCTACTCCTGCATTACCCCTATTTGATTTTGTATTTATAACCCTGTAATCACCTGACCAAAAGTCTTGTTCCTCCTGCCACCGAACTTCACTAATTCCCACTATATCTAACTTTAACCTATCCATTTCCCTTTTTAAATTTGCTAACCTACCTGCCCGATTAAGGGATCTGACATTCCACACTCCAATCCGTAGAATGCCAGTTTTCTTTCTCCTGATAACGACGTCCTCTTGAGTAGTCCCCGCCCGGAGATCCGAATGGGGGACTATTTTACCTCCAGAATATTTTACCCAAGAGGACGCCACCATCATTTAATCATACAGTAAAGCTGCATGCTTAATGAAAGGGGAAGGCAAATCTTTGATTTCCTGTAGAGTGTAGGAAGCGTTATCTGGGGCAAAGGAGTATCACCAGCGTTATCTGGAGCAAAGGAGTATCACCAGAAAATAGAAAATGTTATACCAGACGTATTATGCCCCAGTTCTTGCATAGCTCATAGCATCAGAAACGTCAGTAATGAAGAAATGGCAAGTCAACAGGATACAGGCCTGCGAGATCAAATTTAGGAAAAACAGAATAGGATTTTCTATGGAGTTGACTGAATATCAAGACAGGCCCATGAAATGATAGTAGAAGGCAAGAGACCTAGGGGCAGACCGAGACACAAATGGATCATTGAGGTAAAAAGATATGTGAAGAAGAGAGGAGAAGACTCAGCACAGGGGAGAGGGAAATGTGATGGGACGATGAAGAAGATAATCGGTCTTGTTCAATAATTTCACCTTATTAACTTTTAATTTCTTTTTATTTTTATTCCAGTCCTAACATACATGCACACTCCACCACATTTTTATTTTTGCCTACCATATCAAGGCCTGAAATACTAGCCGTACCTTCAAGCCCTTTTTGTAGTCAGTGTTTACATTTATATAATACTGAAATATTCCCGAGTTGACCATTCAACAAGATTTCTTATTCATCAGTCTTATACCCAAAACATTGTACAGTTTGAAACATTCAGAAATTGGTGTAGCAGATGCCATCATACTTTCTTCTGGTACTTCAAACAACTGTACATCTGCCTTTCTTTGAGCGAATGTAAGGGTGTGTATATGCTGCCACCTAGCTGCTCACTGGCGTTGCACAGCAATGGCGAAACAAGACCACTGAGTCATGCCAGCCCATTTAACCTGCACCATCACTGCTCACCAAGCACTGATATCGAGCAGGTTTGTGTTTAGCACCACAACCATCGCCATATGTCCTGAAACTTGAACCATGATTGGCTGCGTCGAGGGTACTCCACCAGTGCCATGTTTGGCTCTGCTAGCTGTGAACAGCTGCAGGGTAATTACTCCCAGCAATCAGGGAGGATGGTGCAAAAATGCGACAAGGCTGCTGGCGAGCAGTGAAGTGCCAGCTGTGAGATACAGCATAAACATACCCTAACATTGTGTACACACAGCAAGAAGCAGCTCTTTAGCAAAGACTTAGTCCAGCAAATACTAGATATGATAGTTCTCCTTTTAGACCAGGTCGATTAGGGGAAAAGTCATGCACAATGTATCATATGAATTTCTGATGACTCTTTGCACAGACGCGACTAAGCGATTTTTATTTTCCACAAATTGCATTAACACAACATGGAATGCTAATGTGAATTACTAATAATACTAACACAAGTAATGCATATGGTCAACATGTACTTAAATCTCTGCACACGTTCTACATTGCTAGAGGGGGAATTCACTCCTAGTCATCGTCTTGCGGAGCTGTAGTGCTCTTCTGGGAAAGGCAACATCTCCCGTCATGGGTGCTGCTTGCTATTCAATTCACCGACAGACTACTCCTCCCCAGCATTTCCTGTCCAGTTCTCTTATGCCGATAGACAAAATAACTGAGCACAGATTTATAAAGTGCAATTACTTTCAGATTATTAAGTACTGCAAAAAGGTGGGAATTTAAGGAGATGGGATCTGGACAAACTGAACCAGAGGTTGTACAGAGTTTCAGGGAGAGCATAAGGGAACAATTGTCACAAATGGGGGAAAGAAATGCAGTAGAAGAAGAATGGGTAGTTCTGAGGGATGAAGTAGTGAAGGCAGCAGAGGATCAAGTAGGTAAAAAGACGAGGGCTAGTAGAAATCCTTGGGTAACAGAAGAAATATTGAATTTAATTGATGAAAGGAGAAAATATAAAAATGCAGTAAATAAAGCAGGCAAAAAGGAATACAAACGTCTCAAAAATGAGATCGACAGGAAGCGAAAAATGGCTAAACAGGGATGGCTGGAGGACAAATGTAAGGATGTAGAGGCTTATCTCACTAGGGCTAAGATAGATACTGCCTACAGGAAAATTAGAGAGACCTTTGGAGAAAAGAGGTCCACTTGCATGAATATCAAGAGCACAGATGGAAACCAGTTCTAAGCAAAGTAGGGAAAGCAGAAAGGTGGAAGGAGTATATAGAGGGTCTATACAAAGGCGACGTACTTGAGGACAATATTCTGGAATTTGGAAGAGAATGTAGATGAAGACGAAATGGGAGATACAATACTGCGTGAAGAGTTTGACAGAGCACTGAAAGACCTGAGTCGAAACAAGGCCCCGGGAGTAGACAGCATACCATTAGAACTACTGACGGCCTTGGGAGAGCTAGTCCTGACAAAACTGTACCATCTGGTGAGCAAGATGTATGAGACAGGCGAAATACCCTCAGACTTCAAGAAGAATATAATAATTCCAATCCCAAAGAAAGCAGGTGTTGACAGATGTGAAAATTAGCGAACAATCAGTTTAATAAACCACAGCTGCAAAATACTAATGCGAATTCTTTACAGACGAATGGAAAAACTAATAGAAGCCAACCTTGGGGAAGATCAGTTTGGATTCTGTAGAAATATTTGAACATGTGCGGCAATACTGACCTTACGACTTATCTTAGAAAATATATTAAGGAAAGGCAAACCTATGTTTCTAGCATTTGTAGACTTAGAGAAAGCTTTTGACAATGTTGACTGGAATACTCTCTTTCAAATTCTAAAGGTGGCAGGGGTAAAATACAGGGAGCGAAAGGCTGTCTACAATTTGTACAGAAACCAGATGGCATGTCCATTATAATTATCTGGGCTGTTATGCCGTGGTTGGTTGATGAATTCTGTGTCAATTTCCAACGTTTCGTCTCCGACTGCGGGAGACATCTTCAAGGGGGTCCGTCGCTCGATGGAAGGTCCAACACACCCACTGGCTCGCTACTGACTGCAAGCCAGTGGCTGTGTTGGACCTTCCATTGAGCGACGGACCCCCTTGAAGATGTCTCCCGCAGTCGGAGACGAAACGTTTGAAATTGACACAGGATTCATCAACCGACCACGGCATAACAGCCCGGATAATTATAATGGACATGATATTTCTGGCCGTGAAAGTCTACATTTTAGAACCAGATGGCAGTTATGAGAGTCGAGGGACATGAAAGGGAAGCAGCGGTTGGGAAGGGAGTGAGACAGGGTTGTAGCCTATCCCCGAAGGTACTCAATCTGTATATTGAGCAAGCAATAAAGGAAACAAAAGAAAAGTGCGGAGTAGGTATTAAAATACATGGAGAAGAAATAAAAACTTTGACGTTCGCCGATGACATTGTAATTCTGTCAGAGACAGCAAAGGACTTGGAAGAGCAGTTGAACGGAATGGACAGTGTCTTGAAAGGAGGATATAAGATGAACATCAACAAAAGCAAAACGAGGATAATGGAATGTAGTCGAATTTAGTCTGGTGATGCTGGGGGAATTAGATTAGGAAATGAGACACTTAAAGTAGTAAATGAGTTTTGCTGTTTGGGGAGCAAAATAACTGATGATGGTCGAAGTAGAGAGGATATAAAATGTAGACTGGCAATGGTAAGGAAAGTGTTTCTGAAGAAGAGAAATTTTTTAACATCGAGTATAGATTTAAGTGCTCAGATGGTAGAGCACTTGCCTGCGAAAGGCAAAGGTCCCGAGTTTGAGTCTCGGTCAGGCACACAGTTTTAATCTGCCAGGAAGTTTCATATCAGCGCACACTCCGCTGCAGAGTGAAAATCTCATTCTGGAAACATCCCCCAGGTTGTGGCTAAGCCATGTCTCCGCTATATCCTTTCTTTCAGGAGTGCTAGTTCTGCTAGGTTCGCAGGAGAGCTTCTGTAAAGTTTGGAAGGTAGGAGACGAGATACTGGCAGAAGTAAAGCTGTGAGTACCGGGTGCGAGTTGTGCTTCGGTAGCTCAGATGGTAAAGCGCTTGCCTGCGAAAGGCAAAGGTCCCGAGTTCGAGTCTCGGTCGGGCTTAAAGTTTTAATCTGCCAGGAAGAAAAATGGTAATATTGTCACACTTCCAAAAGAGAGAAGAGCTTCTTTGTAAGAGTTACCACATAATAGTACTCTAGAAACCTGCACCGAAAGAAATATCAGAAAACTAAAACAATTGGGGATGAAGCTCTTAATAATTATGACTTGGAAACTGAGGTGGGACCAAATTAAAAAATAGGAAGGAAACTTGTAGGCAGTGCATTGAAACCTGACTGAAATGGTTTAGTCGCCTTGAAAAGATGGTCTCTCAGAGACTGTGTTGAATATGATTTGAGAAGATATTGAAGACAACATGTTGAGAGAGAGAGAGAGAGAGAGAGAGATGGATTTATGGTGTGCTTTTGGGTGTTCAGTTGCATTGTTTACATTTTTATGCACAACATCTTCTTTCAGTACTGTGAGTTGTGTTGTTACGAGTACTTCTTTCCTGGGCTTCAACCAGACTATGAAGTATTGTGCATAAAAATGAAATCAAGAGCTCTGCTAAATACCTGGAAGCACACCATTAACACCATAACATAAAAGCCCGAGTTATCTCGTTTTTATTATTTTGACAGAAACTAAAATCCCTGGTGCACTCAGGCACTTAAGAACAGACCGAAAAAAATGAGACCCCACTTACATCTGTTTCAGCACTGATAGTTAAGTGTTCAGCTGCTAGAAAGCATCAGGTCCTACATTTGTAGCCTGCTGTTGTGTTTTGGTTGAAGTGGTTGCCACTATCGCCTTTACTTTGTGCAGCTTTGGAAACTCGGCAACAAACCGCTCACTCTTAGGCTCTCTTCTGTATTGTTGTGTAGGCAGTGCTTGCAAAAAATAATGGCTATAGTGATCCTGAGTTCATCAGATGAGTGAGAAGTGCTCACCAATGGTATGAGATAAATAGGTCCACTGTGCTCCAGCCAGCTTCTCCAAAATTTATGTCCATGGGAAAAACAAAAAAAAATACTGCTATCAGTACATTAAGGGGTTAATCAGTCGTGCCAAGGAAACCCAAGAAATTACAAGAGACTGGTTGATAGATCAGAAATGATCGAGCAGGACAAGGTCTGGATTTGCAGCAGATTGTGGAGGAAGACACCTGTCTGGACAGAAATAAGTGAAAAATTCTCATTTACTACACTAGGAGACAGGGAAGGTTCAAGATAATGACTTTTGGGAGATTATGCCATTTTCAAATGGAAGAATCACTCTTTCATGATTAATGGTAGATCAGTGTATTTTTATTAGTAGTAATTGCTCTCCTTTTCTGTCCTCATGATCAGTTTGTAGGCAGTAGCAGCAGACACAAGGTTCCATTTACAACTAAAGAACTGGAGTCTCTCTCCTTTATCCAGCTGTTTGGATGTAGCAGTTTCTTAATATATAAAATGTTAGGTCTGATGCAGTCGAGTTTTTCCTGTAGGACAGTATAGTCGCAAATGCGTAATAAATCTTAATTCTGTTTTTATCATATTATCTTCTCAGAAGTGAAGAAAAATGTGTTTTTTGCATTTTTTTTTTTCTAATTACAGATTATATGCTTTTAGAAGAAATGACAAGATCAGTTGAAACATTTTCAAGAGACCCAACAAAACGGTTTACACGCTTGGCCACAGAATTGCCTCCGGTAAGATTATTGCACAGTTCTGAGTTAAAATGCATTTACATGTCGTGTGATAGTTGTTCTATTTTTGTGAATGTAGTTTTAGTTGGGAGGCTTTGAAATGACACCTACTATAGTTTTACTCACTTTTAGTATAGATTTTATGACAGCACATCGTTGGATTCAATTTGTGTTAAGGTACTTTAAAATGATGTATTTCCTAAATTATAGTTTTTGGCAATTCAGAAGCGGGCTGTGAGATTTGTTACCAATAGGTTCAAACAACACATAAGTGTTATGGAGAGGCTTCAGGAACTAAAATAGGGAGGGCAATGTTATTTTCGAGAAACACTGTTGAGGAAATTTAGAGAACTGCGGGCGTAAGGACCATGAAGATAAGAGGCAAGAAATTAGGGCTCATATAGAGGCATACAGACAGTCGTTTTTCCCTCGCTCTGTTTGCGAGTGGAACAAGAAAGGAAACGACTAGAAATGGTACAAGATGGAGATGCAACCTAAGGTGCTTGTGGAGTATCGCTGTAGATGTAGAGTGCAGAAAAATAAAGTGGATAAGACTTGAAATATTGCTAATCGTTGCACCTATGACAGTATTAAATGATGATTCTGAGAAAATTGTTACCTCTTAATACTGTCACCAACTGACTGACTGTGTGTGCTCTTGATTGCTTCATGTGAAACTAAATGTAGATGTTCTTATCAATTGTTAGCTCTTCAAAAAAGTTTGCAGTATATTGTTAACATACCTATCAGAAATTAAAGGATTTGTGGAAAAAGATCAGTCCAATAATTTCTGTTGCACTATGTGCACACCATATTCCTGTCTTTACATCATGCCGAGGCATTGTTATGCACTTCAGGAGCGTTCTTACTATCATGCGTGGACTTTGATAGACAGTTGCAGTACTGACTTAACCAACAGTATCTTAATTGATCAGTCAATGCACAGTCATTACCTTGCGAGATCACACTTTGAAGTTTGTGTGCAGCTCTCTGAGCTAATACTACTGACAAAACAGTCTGAAGAGCAAAGTGGCTGAATAATTTTCTCACCCCTTAACTCATCTTATTCATTCTCAGTTAAAACTGATAAGCCACCCACAACACAGGGTGAAACACAGGGCAGAACAGCATCTGGGGAACCCTGTCTGCGTTTGGCAATATCGGTGATGCCCCCTTTAACATTTCTTTCACTTACAAATGTTTAGAAATATTAATATCATACTCACATTGATTCAGACTGCAAGCGGTGCAGTTACATAGCCAGCCTTGACAAAACTTAACAACAAAGCAAGCCCTGCTCTCTCCACCACAAAATTATTTATATTGTTCTAACAGTTGACAAACAATTTCAGTTACTTTTAATTTTGTAATTTACTTCTCATAGTGAATTATTCAGTGTTTCATTTCATGATTAATAACATACAGATATTTCATGAAAATAATTGGACTGAAGGAGGCCACTTACTGAAAAGCAGAAGTGTTAGTTATTGATAGGCGCACACACACAAAAGAAAGAAAAAACTTGCTAGCTTTCAGAGTTACCCTATGATGTGAGAGTGTAAAATACGCGCGTGCGCGCCCACACACACACACACACACACACACACACACACACACAGTGCCTGCTAGGCTAACAGTGCCAGTGCTATTTTGCACTGGTTGTGGTGGATAGAGGAAGAGACTAGGGTGGGTGAGTATTGTCTGAGAGGGAGGTGGCTGGCTTGCCAGCTAAGACTGTGGGAAGGAGGGGTGGCATTTATATGGGTTGGCACAACTGGAGTAACACATGCTAAAGGCAAAGTGCGGACATGCATTGGGAAGGCGTGACAGGAGGGAAACTATTGGATGAAGCATGTGGAGGCAATGGGTCACCTGAGATTGAGGTCAGGATGATTGTTAGCAGAGGATGTGTTACAACGATAACTCCCAGATGCATAGTCCAGAGAAACTGGTGGTTGAGGGAAGAATCCATATGGCTCAGGTTGTGAAGCAGTTACTGAAATTGAACATATTGTGCCACTGGCTGCTCAACTTTTTTCTTGACAACAGTTTGGTGGCGGCCATGCATCCTAATGGACAGCTGGTTGGTAGTCATACAAATGTTAGAGGTTGTACAGTGTTTGCAGCAGAGTTGGTATATGAAATAGCTGCTTTCACAGGTGGCCTGGCTTGTGTTGGGACAGGATGAGCCCATGGCAGGACTGGAGTAGGGGGTCCTGAGTGGGTGGATTGGGCAGATGTTGGACTTTGTCTGCCATAGGGATGGACTGATACTTTGTGTAGGTTAGGTGGGATACAGAATACCACTCTAGGAGGGGCGGGAATGATCTTAGGTGGGATGTCACTCATTTCAGGGCAGAGCGAGAGATAATCAAAGCCCTGGCGAAGGATAAGGTTCAGTTGTTCCAGTCCAGGGTGATATTATGTAACAAGGAGGGTGCTCCATTGTAGCTAATTCCTGGGGGTGTGTTAGGATACGACAAAGGAAATCTTTTAATTTACTGGGTTTGGGTGGTATTGCATGTCTGTCAAGGCCTTAGTGAGACCTTCTGCATACTGTGCTAGTGAGTTCTCTTCACTTCAGATACATCATCCATGGGTGGCTAGGATGTACGGCAGGGATTTTTTGGTGTAGAAGGGGTGGTAGCTGTTGAAATGTAAGCACTGTTGATGGTCAGTCAGCTTAATGTGGACAGAGGTGCGAATGGAGCCATCAGAGGTGTGGAGGTAGACGTCCAGGGAAGTGGCGCATTGGGTAGAGGAGGACCAGGTGAGGCAGATGGGAGAGAGAGAGAGTGTTCAGGTTGTGACGGAATGTGGAGAGGGTGTGTTGGCCGTGGGTCCAGATCATGAAGATATTATGAATTAATCTGAACCAGACTAAGGGCTGCGAGTTTTGGGAGGCTAGGAAAATTTCCTCTAGATGGCCAATAAACAGGTCGGCATAGGAGAGTGCCATGCGAGTGCCCATGGCTGTGCCGCAGATTTGTTTGTAAACCTTCCCTTCAGAGGGAAAGAAGTTGTGGGTCAGGATATAGTTGCTAAGGCGTATAAGAAATGAGGTGGTGAGTGTGGAGTCCAAAGGACATTAGGAGAGGTAGTGTTTGATAGAGACAAGGCCATGGGCATAAGGGACATTGCTGCGTAGGAAGATGGAATCAGCATTAGTGAGTAGAGATCGAAGAGGTAAAAGGGTGGGGATGGTGGAAAGTCAGTGAAGGAAATGGTTAGTAACAACTAAACACTTCTGTTCGGTGAGTGGTCTCCTTTTATCCTATTGTATTTACATTCTACATGAACTTTCCTACAACTTTCATGAAAATTGTTCTTTTTACATTAATAAATGAATTTTACTTTTAACTGATGTTATATTTGTGATACAGGTGTTTACTACTTATGTAGGGTCGTGACAATTCCTTGTATAATTTGGTAATATTTTTTTATGTCGTAGTGTACTTCTTTCAGTTAACATTATTTTCGTGTTTAGACAGTGAAGTATCCATTACCAGGTTATCACTGTGTAACACAACATAACTAACTCACAACTTTATGTTAAGAAATTTTAAAATAAGCTAAAAACCTCTCATTTGCATTACTAATTAGCATATTGAAATGTCGGACTGTCAAGAAGACAAACTTTTGAATACAAAATATTCATGTATCGTGTACTTCACTTTAACCAGATCTGGAAGGAATCCCAATTCATTTTTACAGAGAGTATGCTTCGATATTGGCCCTGTACTTGGCTTGCATTTATCTCAAATCTATTACACAGCCCAGAGCCCCAAGTGACTGAAAGAAAGACCAGTTGATGCTTATATATAAGAAAGATAAAGGAACAAGCCCAAAAAATTACATACCAATATCCTTGCCATCGGTTTCGTGCAGTATTCTTGAGCATATTCTAAGCACTTGAGGCATAAAAGCAGTTAATTGGCATAGATTTTGAAAGCATTGCCCGTGTGAAACTCAGCTTGCCTTTTTCTCACAAAATGTTCTGTGAACTGTGAATAAAGGCAACAGGGAGCCCATATTGCAGGATTTCAGGGAAAGATTTGACAAAATACACCACTATAGACCGTCAACAAAAGTCCGATTGTATGGGATAGGTTCTCACAAGTAAATCTAGCCAAGGGGTAACTTTAATTTTGAACAGCTTTGAATATGTTGTAGTGTAGAGCAAAGTAAGAGACAGGCATTCTCTTATACGTACCCATACGGTCATTAAGCTGTGAAACACCCCATTAAAAAAAAAAAGAAAAAAAAAAAAAAAAAAAAAGAGTTGAATATTTCCAGACGAGTACCAATGAAATGGTAATATATATAAAAAACTCTAAGTAAAAGTTTTATGTATGTAACAACAGTGCATCCAGTTTTGACTTATCAAACAACCCAGCATAAGAATTGGCGTTGAAGCGGATAGACTTTGGATGTGCACACAGTGATGCAGATCTATTTCTGGTTTATTTCTGGCAAATGCATCCTTGGAATACCACTTCATCATATATGACCAAATAGGGTACTATTGATGCTATGCATTTTACTGCTAGTCAAATGCTGAAATGAAAAACAAAGTAGTGTGGGGGGGGGGGGGGGGGGGGAGAGAGAGAGATGTCAGAAAAAAATGAACTTTTTTGACAAATCTGCATGTACCATTGTAAAATACATTAAAAACTGTAGAAATTGTAATTGAAGTTTTCTTCCATATCTGTTAACGTTTCAGCAGTATGAATTTAGAAATATTAAACTCAGTTTTTTAAAGGGGTGTTTCACCACTTTAGCAGCTGTACAGCTATGTATAAAAAAAGACCTCTTATTTTGCTCTACACTACAGCATTTTCGAAGCCTTTCAAAATGGACTATGTTTACTTGTCCGATATGTGAGTGGCCCAAGACTTCTTAATTAGCAGAACTCAGTACATTGTCCCAGACAATGAGTGGTCATCAGAGACATGGGCATCATTAGGAGCACTCCAGGGAAGTAGTGATAGGACCACTCTTGTTCTCTATATACATGCTTGATCTGACAGAAAGGAATAGCAGCAATATGACTATTTGCTGACGATGCTGTAATGTACAGGAAAGTGTTGTCTCTGAGTGACTGTAAGAGGAAACATAATGATATAGCCAGAATTTATATTTGATGTGACGAATGGCAGCTTGCTCTGAATGTAGAAAATTTTAATTTAATGGAGATGGGTATGGAAAGAATTCTTCTAGTGTTCGAATGAGATCTTAGTGCTGCGCTGTTTGACATAGTCATGTCAATTAAATATCTAGGTCTAACGTTGCAAAGTTATATGAAACAGAACAAATACATAAGAACTGTGATAGGGAAGACGAACGGTCAGTTCTAGTTTATTGGGACAATTCTAAGGAAGTGTGAGTCATCTGTAAAGGAAACCACATATAAAACACTAGCAAAGCCCCTTCTTGAGTACTGCTTGGGCGTTTGGGATCCCCACCAGGTTGGATTGAAGGAAGACTTTGTAGCAATTCAGAGGTGCGGTACTAGATTTGTTACCAGTAGGTTTTATAAACATGCGAGTGTTACAGAAATGTTCCATGAAACCAAATTCCTGGAGGGGAGGCATCATTCTTTTCTCAAAACTATTGAGAAACTTCAGGGAACAGACATTTGCAGCTGACTGCCAAACTATCCTACTGATGCCAACATACATTTCTCGTAAAGACTGCAAAGATTGGACAAGATAAATTAGGGCTTTTATGAAAGCGTATAGACAGTCATTTTTCCTTTCCTCCATTTGCAAGTGGAAAATGAAAGGGAATGACTATACTGGGGTGCAGGTATGCCTGCATCTGATTGAAGCATTTTGTGCAGACAGAAAGGGAAAATACTTGCCACTTTGCCAATTAACCCTTTCTGTGTTGCCAGTACTATGCAGTCAGCTTTCTGGGCTGCTGTCAATACTGTTATTCGTAAGAGTTTCACTATCCAGTGATACATTGAGCACATCGTAAAGAATACTCTACTCATACTTTAATTTCACATTTCATACAAACATTCTGAGCAGTTTTTTATTTTCATGGATTTCAAACTATTTTTCAGTTACTTATTTTGATATCTTCTATGTGACCAGAGAAATAACGCATTTTTTTATCGTTATATGAGGGTTGAAACTTAAATAGTGTCAACTATTTATTCACAACTGATACAAAAGAGTTACATGTTTGCACCTGTTACTTTCCTTCAAAGTAGTCACCAGCGTTGTGTAGAACCTGTTGCCAGCGATGTGGAAGGCATAGTATACCTTTAGCAGAGCCTGTTCTGTTGATGGTGCGAATGGAGCAGTCTACTACCTGTCGAATCTCTGGAACAGTTCTGAGGTGAATGCCATGAAGTGGTTCCTTCATCTTCGCAATCAAATCAAAGTCACAAGGACTTAAGTCCGGGCAGTATCACCTGCGATCAGCTTTGCGATAGAAGCGGCAACACGTTCTGAGCAACCCACCCATCATTTTGCACGACAATGCACTGGCACATACAACGCACAGCGCAAGCTGTGGCTGCTCTGTTCGGTCAATGGGACTGGGAAGTACTGTACCATCGACCATACTCCTGGACTTAAGTCCTCATGACTTTGATTTGATTCTGAAGATGAAGGAACCACTTCGTGGCATTCGCTTCAGAATTGTTCCAGAGATTCGACAGGCAGTAGACCACTCCATTCGCACCATCAACAGAACAGGCTCTGCGAATGGTATACTACACCTTCCACATCGCAGGCAATGGGGTCTACACAACACTGGTGACTACTTTGAAGGACAGTAACAGGTGCAAACATGTAACTCTTTTGTATCGATTGTGAATAAATAGTTGCCACTATTTAAGTTCCAGCACCCATACATAATTCATTTTAATGAGGCAAAACAGTGTCAGTGATGTTTCCTAAGTGAAGATGCACTCTCTTCAACTTCTGGTAGAGACCAACTGGAGACAGTGATTCCTCAAATGCCCAGGCTGTATGGGAGGGAACGTTTGACATGGAAACAATGGCAAACACTTCTGTCCACATCAAACCCACTAACAAACAACAGTACTTAGATTTTGGCAGTTGCCATCCTTTGCATGTCAAACATTCCCTCCTCTACAGCCTTAGGGTTCGGGTCAAATGTATTTCTTCAGATGCAGATTCTTTACAGCAATACACCACCACTCTGACTTCAGCCTTCACTGAATGTAATTATCCCAACAGCCTAGTTCAGAAGCAGATTTCCTGGGCGTTCACACTCAAACCTGGTACTACTGATCCCTCCAAAAAACAACTTTGGAGCACACAACTAGTCACCCAGTATTAGCCTGATCTTGAATGTATCAATCAGCTACTTTGACAGGGTCATGAATTCCTAAAATCCTGCCCTGAAATGAGATCCATTCTGTCAGATTTTGCCCACCCCACCTAGAATAGCTTTTCATCTCCCTCCCAGTCTCTGCAACATCCTTGTCAGACCCGCCCTATGCACCGTCCTACCACCACCTATTCCAGCCCTGTAATTGGCAAAACATATACTATCAAAGGGAGAGCCACATGTGAAACGACACATGTCGTATACCATCTGTTATGTAAACACTGTTCAGCCTTTTACATCAGCATGACTACCACCACTTATCAGTCAGGATGAATGGGCATAGGCAGAGAGCACATACAGGCAACACACAATATCCTGTTGCAGAGCATGCTGTACAACGTGACAGTCGTGACCTCAGTGTGTTTCACCACACGCACCACCTAGATTTTTTCCCCAGACACCAGTTTCGCAGAACCTCGCAGGTGGGAACTAGCACTACATGTCCTTGGTTCTCGCCACCCACCTGGCCTTAATTTATGTTCATTCCTTCCGTATCGGCATTTATTCACTCCTTTCTTCACTACATTTTAGTTTCCTACATCTTTCATTTTTTGACTTTAATTTTCACTGTCCCCCTCCCTCATCTGTTTGTGTACAATACACTTAACTTTGCACTCTTATTGACTTGTGCACGAAGTTTAGTAGTAATCTCTCTCTTGCATATCATCCTGTCTTCCACCTTTAAGCTCTCAGGTTTTCAAATCTCATCCAGTGCAGTCCCCAACAATCAGTCTTTCCTTCTCATCCTGTCTGATAAATCTCCCCTGACCCGGGGTTCTGGGTGACTTTTCTAAACTGTACCTCATTCCCTAGACGTCACCAGTTCTTTTACTTCTTTCCCCCTCAACTCTTCCGCCAGGAGGAGGAGCCACCGACTCTGAGAGCTTGTAAAAGTTAAATCCTTTAGAGAGAGAGAGAGAGAGAGAGAGAGAGAGAGAGAGAGAGAGAGAGTGTGTGTGTGTGTGTGTGTGTGTGTGTGTGTGTGTGTTTTCCCATGCCACTGCGTGCTGAGTAGATTTTATTTTTATCTGTCTGACTTTTAAGGCATAGCTGCAGATGGTGTGATACTATGTTTTATAGGCACAGAAGAAACAAACATCCAGAGGCTGAATTTGCCCAATCATTCCACATGGGATGAATTGCAGTGAATTCAGGAGGGATAGTTTGCTCTAAAGGAGTATAATTCGTATACGCAAAGTAATAATCAAGCAAAAGCAAGTTATTTTGACCAGCTCATGGCCAGGACCTGTGCTATTACTGCACTCTTACTGTCTGTGACGTAAATATTCCTTAATGCCCTTGCAAGAAAGAATCTCAGGGACCAGAGCACTCCCATCTCTTGCAGCCCAATAAATAATTTTTCAGCCAATTGGCCATCCATATTAACAGTTGGCTTAATAGTGTATGACTGTGTTAAGGCGTTGATGTTAGTTGATCTTGGTACAACTCTCTTGGTATCTCTAATTTTCATATGCATTCACTCTTCAAATCCTGATTTGTCGAAGTTGAAAACACATTCCTTACTGAACGATGAGATAAATTTGTTCATCTTAGTTACAAATTTTCGGGCCGATTCTACAGTTTGCTGTACATTGTCAAGTTGACCCTTTGTTTGAAAAAAATTTGTTATCTTACATCTTCCAATTCTGTAGTAATGTTTGAAGTTATGTGAGAATCCACTGCTGCCCTTGAAATCGCTGTAATCTATGTTGCACACTGTTTGAAGTGCATAATGTAGTAGTTCACGCTCGTGCACTTCCTGTAAATTGTATTGAGCATCCTTGACACATACCAACACCAGTTTTTGTAACAAGTGTGCCTTGTCCTCCCTTGAATATCCTCAGTTTTTCTAATGCACTTTATGATCATATTGCTGTGGCCTTATTCAAAGTGTGTTCATAATTGTTTCTGTACTATGCTGTGAATGATCTTCCATGTACCCAATTATGTTTAGTACCTGCTTCTTGGACAGCACGTGTCCTTTACTACATTTCACTAGAGACAGAATTTGTGCCTCCCTGTCTGACAAGGATGATGAACTAAATTGTTTGACACCGGTTTCAATACTCCTTTCCCTGGTTAAGTATGTATTGTCGTCATTGTACTGCTCATGTACATTGTCCACACAGTCGAGCATATATGACACCACACATTCCACTGACTCATCTTGCATAAATGCTAATATTTCATCTGCCACTCCTTTCTCACTGTGTGAAATTCTGGCGTCCTTTCTAACAAGATGTCAACTTCAGCAACTGCTGTTGTAGATACAATGAAATGTTTGCTTTGTTGATTATGGCCATTGCTCTGCTTTGTATCAACACCATCAGCGATGTAGTATTGTTGTGAGTTAATTGGTGACCAAGCAGTTCAACTACAGTCTGCAGTCTCAGTGGTGTGCTCATCATTGGATACCTCCAGTCCTGCCCCTGTTACCATTGTAAGTCAATATTATGGTTGCATGGTCACAGACAACACGTGGGGCATCAAATGCTGTAAACATCATGGGCCTTTTGTGACCCCGCACTCGAGGGGTTCCTTGTGAGTGGTGCCTACTATAAATAAAAGGACAGCCACCTGAGGTTTGATTTTTAATTCAAATTTTCCTAAATCTCCGTCAAAATATAATAGCCCTAAACCACACATAAGAAGATGTTTTGCCATGAAAAAGATGAAGTATCTGAAAGTAGGAACACTGTCCTGAAATGACCCTGCTCTGTCAATCCCTGGTTAGGGAATCAATAATGCTACCCTCACAATGCCATTGTTGCATACAGTTCAGTGCCGGAAAAGCTCTTTCCTCCAGTATGTATTTGAAATCTTTTGCCAACACTACAAATAACTCATTCGCACACGCAAAGTCTCCTTAAAAAATTGTTAAGGCTTTTGTGGCCACTTGTTGACAAACAGCCTATTGGCTTCTGTCTCGGGTTCTTCGGCCGACGTTCATCTAATGATTTTTTTGACGTTTCGCCAGCACGAGTGGCTGGCATTGTCAAAGCTTCACCCTCCATTGCCGGTGGTGAACTGGAGCCGAGCTCGCGGGCGCAGACTATATGTACCTGGCGCGCCAACGTCCGAGGGCTTCTCCACGGTCATTTCCGGTGCGGTTCTCCTCTTGCTACCTGTGACGGTCGTTCGCTGCAGTACGGGAAGCCAGGATCCATTGACCTTAAGGCTTTCCTCTTTCTTGTTCAAACTGTTCGCGTGTTTTTGTATTTCTACAGCTTCTCTGAACAAGCGCGTGTGATAGTGCTTCTCTACAGCCAGAACTTCCGTGTCGGTGAATTTTATTACGTGGTCGGTCTCATTGAGTGCGTGCTCTGCCACGGCCGATTTCTCCACCTGCCCCAACCTGCAGTGCCGCTTATACTCTTTGATCCTGGTGTTAATGGATCGTCCAGTCATTCCGACAAACTTTTCCGCATGTGCATGGTATACGGTATATTCCCGACATTGCAAGTGGGTCTCTTTTCTCCTTCGCCAATCTAAGACACTCTTTGATCTTCCTTGTCCGTTTTAAAATCGTCTTTACGCCATGTTTGCACAATATATGGCCGATTCTGTCCGTCACTCTGGGAATGTATGGCAGAAAGGCCATACCCGACATGTCCCAGGTTTTCGCCGTCCCTTGTGACCAGCACATCTAGAAATGGCAGTTTCTTGTCCTTTTCTACTTCCATGGTAAATGTTATGTTGGCATGGACGCTGTTCAAGTGTCTTAGGAAGTCACTTAGCTGTTCTTCACCACGTCTCCACACCACGAAAGTATCATCGACGTACCTGTACCACACCTTAGGTTTGCAAGTCGCCGAGTCCAGTGCCTGTGCTTCGAACTTTTACATGAAGAAGTTGGCCACCACTGGACTGAGAGGACTACCCATGTCGACGCCTTCCAGCTGTTCGTAGAAATCGCCATTCCACGTGAAATAGCTCGTGGTGAGACATGCATGGAAGAGCTTTCTGATGTCTTGTGAGAAAATGGAACCGATGTGCTCCAGAGCGTCACTGAGTGGCACTTCCGTAAATAACGAAACAACATCAAAGCTGACCAGGATGTCGTTTGGTGCAAGTTTCAGTTTCTTCAGCTTCTCAATGAAATGTCCTGAGTCCGTAATTTTATGTGTCAGTCTTCCCCACGTGTGGCTGGAGCAGAGAGGCCAAGTGTTTTGCCAGTTTATATGTCGGTGAGCCAGGAGCACTAACGATCGGTCGCAGTAGAACGTTGTTCTTATGGATCTTGGGTAATCCATACAACTGAGGTGGTAGGGCTTCTGTGTTGCGCAGGTTTCTGTGCATGTCCGCCGGCAGAGAAGACGCTGTGATTAATCAATTCGTATTCCGTGTGATACACTGCGTCGGATCTGCGCTTAGTTTTCGGTACGTCGTCAGATCTAATAGGTCTCGGATCTTTCGCTCATAATCTTCGGTCTTCATTACGACGGTCGCATTCCCCTTATCGGCAGGCAGTACCAATATACTCTTGTCGGCGTTGAGATTCTTAATGGCTTGTACCTCTTCTTTCTTCAGGTTGCAAGCTGGTGGTTTTGCTCGGCACAGTCTCCTGGCTGTTTCAGTGCATATTTCCTCTGCCCTTTCACAAGGAAGGGTCCGAATGGCTGCTTCGGTGTTGGCAATGATGTCCTCCATAGGTATAGTTCTCGGGATGATAGCGAAATTCCCTCCTTTTTGAAGAACAGACACTTCCTCTTCGGTCAATTTTCGTTCAGTGAGGTTGACCACTGTGTGTGACATGTCGGGAATCGCCTTGTCGGTCTGCTTCCGGCATCTTTCAAACTTTTTCTTCTGTCGCTCGGTGCAGCGCTCGAGTTTGTTCTGCATGCTCCTGTGAGTGATGCTGTCGATCTTGTCCCAGTCGTCTCGATGCATTCTGCTACTTAGTTGATAGAAAATGACCGGAAGTTCCTGATCCGTTCTTGCCAAGTCTCTCCGTGTTGTATGTATTTGCTCACGAAGAAAAGCTCGTTCCATTCTGTCGTAGATACGATGTGCTTGGGCGGTGGTGAATAGGCGCTTACATCTCAAGAACTTCGGTGTAGCACATTCATCTCGGCACCGTGACAGAAAGGCGAGAGAGGACATCAGTCGCGCTTTCTTCTTCCATCATTGGTCAAGGCGTCGGTACAATCTGCAAATCTCCTCCCCGTAGAGGCGTAATACAAAATTGTTAAGGCGTTCGTGGCCACTTGTTGACAAACTGCCTATTGGCTTCTGTCTCAGGTTCTTCGGCCGACGTTCATCTAATGTTTTTTCTGACGTTTCGCCAGCACGGGTGGCTGGCATTGTTAAAGCTTCACCCTCCAAGGCCGGTGGTGAACTGGAGCCGAGCTCGCGGCCGCAGACTATATGTACCCGGCGCGCCAACGTCCGAGGGCTTCTCCGCGGTCATTTCCGGTGCGGTTCTCCTCTTGCTACCTGCGACGGCCGTTCGCTGCAGTACGGGAAGCCAGGATCCGCTGACCTTAAGGCTTTCCTCTTTCTTGTTGAAACTGTTCGCATGTTTTTGTATTTCTACAGCTTTTCTGAACAAGCACGTGTGATAGTGCTTGGCTGTAGAGAATGATCGTCGCAGGTAGCAAGAGGAGAACCGCACCGGAAATGACCGCGGAGAAGCCCTCGGACGTTGGCGTGCCAGGTACATATAGTCTGCGGCTGCGAGTTCGGCTCCAGTTCACCACCGGCAATGGAGGGTGAAGCTTTGACAATGCCAGCCACTCGTGCTGGCGAAACGTCAGAAAAATCATTAGATGAACGTTGGCCGAAGAACCCGAGACAGAAGCCAATAGGGAGTTTGTCAAAGTCTCCTTAGCCCATGATACAGTTATTCTGTAACCTGAGCCCCGGCCTGTGGTTGTTTGGTAAGTACATTCTGAAAGACTGGTTCACAAATTGACCTCTGCAGGCATAGCTATATTTTATTTTATATTTGAACAACTTTACATTCACATTCCACACTAAAACAGTATGTCATCAGTAATCTAAGAGTCTGTTGATGTGGCAATTGGAAAAGTACTGTGCCAGTTCAACCCAGTGCCTACAATGGTGTTGTTGTGGTCTTCAGTCCTGAGACTGGTTTGATGCAGCTCTCCATGCTGCTCTATCCTGTGCAAGCTTCTTCATCTTCCAGTACCTACTGCAACCTACATCCTTCTGAATCTGCTTAGTGTATTCATCTCTTGGTCTCCCTCTACGATTTTTACCTTCCACGCTGCCCTCCAATACTAAATTGGTGGATCCCTTGATGCCTCAGAACATGTCCTACCAACCGATCCCTTCTTCTAGTCAAGTTGTGCCACAAAGTCCTCTTCTCCCCAATCTTATTCAATACCTCCTCATTAGTTATGCGATCTACCCACCTAATCTTCAACATTCTTCTGTAGCACCACAGTTCGAAAGCTTCTATTCTCTTCTTGTCCAAACTATTTATCGTCCATGTTTCACTTCCGTACATGGCTACACTCCATACAAATACTTTCAGAAACGACTTCCTGACACTTAAATCTATACTCGATGTTAACAAATTGCTCTTCTTCAGAAACGCTTTCCTTGCCATTGCCAGTCTACATTTTACATCCCCTTTACTTCGACCATCATCAGTTATTTTGCTCCCCAAGTAGGAAAACTCCTTTACTACTTCAAGTGTCTCATTTCCTAATCTAGTTCCCTCCGCATCAGCCGACTTAATTTGACTACATTCCATTATCCTCGTTTTGCTTTTGTTGATGTTCATCTTATATCCTCCTTTCAAGACACTGTCCATTCCGTTCAACTGCCCTTCCACGTCCTTTGCTGTCTCTGACAGAATTACAATGTCATTGGCGAACGTCAAAGTTTTTATTTCTTTTCCATGGATTTTAATACCTACTCTAAATTTTTCTTTTGTTTCCTTTACTGCTTGCTCAATATACAGATTGAATAACATCGGGGAGAGGCTACAACACTGTCTCAAGCCCTTCCCAACCACTGCTTCCCTTTCATGTCCCTCGACTCTTATAACTGCCATCTGGTTTCTGTACAAATTGTAAATAGCCTTTCGCTCCCTGTATTTTACCCCTACCATTGTCTGTTCTAAAGACAATGGCAGGTATAGTCATCAAAATGCTATTGGTTCTTTTGTGGCTCACTCAGTCAAAATGTTACGTAGTATTGAAGCTGCCATAGTCTGACGCCAGACTGTGCTAGATAGTCTAAAAAGTTGAGCAGAGATGAATGAGTGATTTATGTGGTGCACAGTGGGATATATTACTCATTATTGTGGCTTAAGAGGGTCAGTTTTTATCTTTTAAAAGAAACATCATTGGCTTCATCACTAAAAATTTTTTGGAACTGTAGAGCAAATTTTGTGATATCTCGTAAAATTTGACCAGCTTCCTGAATGCTGGATTAGGTAGATGGTTGCCCTACTTGTACTCTTAACATTTGTATTAGATATGTACCTGTAAGAAAAGCTTTGTTCTAGGATATTCGGGGGTACAAAAGATTAGCGACTGGCGTGTAGATCACACTTCTGAGTCACATGGAATAACCAGAAATATAAGCTGACATCAGAGTGGTAGCATGTAATCGATGGAAATCCTCTGCCATATACATACAGAGTATAGGTGAAATGAAATAAGAGGATGCAACCTTTGTGATTTTAATTGTGTGGCAGTTCCATTACAGATATTTATGTATTTCCAACCCAAGCCAAGGAAAATCTTGCCACTGACGATTAGTTTATTCTGGTGGTGGTTGTGAAACATAGTTCACATTTGATTTGGTTCGTTTTAGTATTCAGCAAGTCTGTTACTTCTTTCAAGCATTGCTGTTGTAGCTTCATGTTTAACTGAGAATCTTCACAACTGCACTAAAGTTGTGCCAACAGGGGGCATTGTAAGTTAATGAAGTGGAGCCCTCAATTGCAGTCATGGGCTAACCAGTCTTTGTGTAAATATGGTAAGGAAAATTCTGGTGAAGTGTAAGTAATTTAGGAATAAAAGGGATAACTCATCACGTAGTGGAGGTGTATAGCTGTCAATAGGGACATTAAAAAAAGTGAAAACTTTGCTAGCTTTTGGATGAATCCTTTAATACTTTGTAGACCACGCCGAAGCGTAGGGTGCACTACAACTTCATGTTCAATCGAATGTATCCGAGTATAGGTCAGGCTGCGAATTCCTCAGTGCATGAGCCTTCTGTCACTTGAAAACTAGACTCATTGCCTATGAGAACGATGTATGGGCACGTTACTATGTATCTTTTGACTGGTGCTGCCTTCTATTGTCAATTTCTAGAGTTATTTTGAAAGAAAGTTAGCAAATGTAACAGTTGCTGTCGCAAACAACAGAGCCAATATTATCGCATTAATATAATTCTGTATGTGTACTTGTTAGTTTTTGCAGTTTGCTGTAATTCTGCTACAAATATGTCATGTTTGTTGAGTGAGCAAGAAATTTTTAAAGCTCAAGTGGAGGAAATTTCTCAGTAACTCATCTCCCACTTTTTGGGAGGGGGGGGGGGGGATAATTATACTTGCTGTAATCATTATTTTAATATTTATAATCTATCAAAGAACTAAGGTAAGTATTAAAACAAAATCTCGTGGCTTGGTCTTCTTTTACTGTGTATTACTCCTACATACGTACCAGTGACACTTCAAATAATGGCACAAATGGCCAGTTCCCTAGGCTTGATATCTATCCCTCTCTCTCTCTCTCTCTCTCTCTCTCTCTCTCTCACACACACACACACACACACACACACACCTTTGCAGCTACATTGTGCCAGATGAACACACAATGCTGGGCTGGAATTCAGCAGGTAGACTGACGTTAGGAGTTGTCAGTTGGGGTGGGTAGAAGCAGAAAAAGAGATGGAAACTGGGAGGAAGAGGTGAGAAAGTGTGATTGTGGCCAGATTGAGGCTCCATGTCTGTGGAAGGTGAGGTCAGCAGTTGCATGGGATAACAATGTGACACACAGTCTGTGGAGCTGGTGAGTTAGTGCAGTGTGCCTTGATTGCAATATGGAGGAGTGGAGTAGTAGGTGGTGCAGGAGAGAGGAAGGTCAGACTGTTGGGCAGGGGGTTTGGATGCAGAGAGTCGGCAATTGAGGCCCGGAGGATTACAGGAACAAAGGATGTAGTGCAAGGATAACTCCCATATGTAGCTCAGAAAATGTGATGCGGGTCCCGATGAAGCAGTTTGTGAAGTAGCCATTGGAATTGAGCATGTTGTGGTTAGCAGTGTTGTCCTGCCGCTGGCGTGCAACATCACTCTTTGCCACAATTTGGCAGTGGCCATTCATTCTGGTGGACAGGTGGTTGGTGGTCATGCCCACATAAAATTTTGTGCAGAAATTGCAGTTATGTACACATACTTCTGATAGGAAAGGGTAACCCTCTCACAGGACTAGAGTAGGACGCTCTGGGTTGAGGCATTGGGCAGTTTTTGCATATGGTCTTCCACAGGAATATGATTTTCCACTGGCAAGGGGTTGAAAGTGGAAGTGACATGGGGGCAGACCAGGATGTTGTATAGTTTGCTTGTGTGGCAGAATATCATTTTAAGAGGAGCAGAAAGAATTATGGGTAGGATGTCCCTTGTTTCAGAGCACGGTGATAGATAATCGAAGCCATGGTGAAGGACATTGTTCAGTTGCTCCAAGTGATATTAGATTATGAGTGGGGTACTCTGTTGCTGCTGGTTCTGGGGAATGGAGGGAGAATTAAGGGTTTGAGGGGATATGGCATAAGACATCTGTTTGCAGAGTAGGTTTGGGTGATAGTGCCTGCCTGTGAAGGCCCCCCCCTTGAGACCTTTAGAAAACTGGGCAAGGGAATTCTTATTACTGTAAATATGGCATGCACAGGTAACCTGGCTATGTGGGAAGCGTGGGTGCGTGCGTGCGTGTGTGTGTGTGTGTGTGTGTGTGTGTGTGTGTGTGTTTTAGCTCATAAGGAACAGCTGACAGGCACTTGTAAGAGATTGAAATTGTTGCTGCTCATTTGGGTAATGCCCCTTTTCAGAGCTAACACACAGACTCACATATACATCATCCAAGCCAGGCAAAACCTCAACTGTGTAGAGATCATTTACCAGTACTCCCTTTATTAGCAGGGTAAGATGGTTTATTTCTGTTTGCTACTCAGTGCTAGTGTCATCTATCTTATGACTAATCCTGGTCAAAGATGATATTCAGTCAGTTCTGGTACGGATAATGCCAACTTGTAGAATCATCCTTTAAATGCAGCAGATGTAAAGTTCTATTTCACATGGACAAATGCTTCATGGTGTATAATACACAGTTGAACTCAGTGAGATTGTTTCAGCTCGTATAAGACATTGGTATCACTTTATATGATCACAGTGTGTACAAAAAGTACAAATTTATGAAAACTAATGGTAATCATATGGCAGTCTGAATTCAGGAAAATATTAGGACAGTGGATTAACCTTGTCAGAAAGAAGTATTTAAAATCTGATCTATTCATTATACAGTAGTTGAATGTAAGAGAAGTTTCACAACAAGCATTCTATTTTCTACAACTTTGCACTTATTCTGTGGTGTAGTACATATTATTTTTCACGCCTACTAAAGATGCCCATTTGTATGCTATGTTGTGTATGTATATCTATGCATGCATGTATGTATGTAGTTTCTGCATTTCCTTTACAGCACCTTTTTAAACTTAGAGCTGCAGCCACCAGGAGGGGTACTCATCTCTGTTTCTTACCTCAGTGTTTTACGCGACATAAGGAAAACACTACATTTTTTAATTGGAAAACACAACTAATAAAATGGAGAATAGACTGGATATTTCCTGAGTGTGATAATTTGAAAATATCATCAGACCAGTTAAGTATAAGTAAATTTTTGACAAAACTAAATTGAAGTACACCATCTTTAAACTACCATGTGCACAATGTCTGTATCAAAGAAAAATTCATTTGGGAAAAATTTAAACCTTCAAGGAGCCTGAATAACTGAAAAAAACTATTCCTAGTTTTTGGAACTGTTTGTTCCTTCCTCAGGAATGAAAGTGGGTTATTTTTTGAAGGAAGGGCTGGTCACTCAGGCAGAGGTCAAGATGGGCTCAACTGTTGTGAGGACAAAGGAAGGCAAGTATAATAGGGAGGTGTTAGGGAGAAGGGGTCAGAGTTGGTGCCTGGCAAGTAATGGACCAGGTTTCAATCCAGAGATGATTTAGAGGAAGTTCGAAATTGCGCTGTTCATTCCACTTCTCACTTCTCTCCCTCTTAACCCATCTTTACTTCTCATTCATTCCTTTTATCATCTCTCTAGCTGCAGCTGTTATAGTGCTAACCAGAGTACTGTTGTTGACTTCCAGCTATCTTTGATCATGCTTCCCTCCATTTATATTTCCTTTTATTCTCAAACAGATGGGTTTCTCTTAAGCTATGGTCTGAGTGCTTGGCTTTTCTTTGCAACTTTCCTGACAAAGGAACTGATAGTTCTGAGAGTTAGAAATAGTTAATGCTATTTCCGATGTGTTTATAAGCAGTACTAGCATTTTTGGCTTCTAAAGGGAAGCACTGGCCCGCATCCTGCCTCCAAGTAATTTTATTATGTATATAATAAGATTTTAATTTTTTTACTTTATATTAAAAAGCTGGAGTTTATTAAAAATTCATTAAAACACATGAAGATATACCACAGATGTGTACAGTATTTCTTGTGATGTGATAGATACAATAGGTTTTGAGCTGATACACACTGGAGGATATTTAGAATGGTACCACTACTATAGTTTTTTTCTTCTATCATTTTGAAGAAGTAAACATATCACACTATGGATTATCTTATATGTCATTTATTTTAACTCTCTTTTCTTTGTGTTTATTTGAAAGAATTTTTCCAAAAAAAAAATTTGGGTTTTTAGGTGCCTTGAGACTGAGCTTCTGTCACACTTCACTAGTAGCTTCTTGGTACGTGACAACACTCCACTGTCAGATCAACAGAAACTGCAGTCTTATTATGCAATAGGACTTCCAGGGCTGTTGTTACTTCTAAAGGCAGAGCTGTGTCGTAAGAAGGAAACACAGTTCTTTGAACTTGACCCGCATGAAAGTTTGAGAGAAAATTTGAAGGGGAAGACTGTTATTGAGTATCCAACAATATACGTTGTGAAGAGGCACAACAAACACATGTTCAACATTGTGGATATAGGTAAGATAAGATAACATTATATGTGATATGTGTGTTAACATAAGAGTATAGACAGAATACCATAAAAGTTATTTGAAGTTATGAAATGACTAAAGGCAATAACTCACCAAATGGTATATGTGTTGACTCACCAATAGGTCTGTTCATTTCATTTATTTATCCAGGTATCATATTACAATGACACTGGATTTGTCGTCATAATACAATGAAAACAAAAGCTCAAAAACGTATACACACGTAGAATATGTAAGTATGTTTTATGAGGATAGGATAGTTGGTCAGCTGTGGCCTGGCATTTGCCTGAATGATTTAGGAAAACTGGAATTGGGATGATCAGACAGAGAAAAAACTCTATCCTCCTGAGCATGAGGTCAGCATCTTATCAACTGCACTGTTTCACTGGTTGGTATCTACATCTACATGATTATTCTGCATTTCACACTTAAGTGGCTGGCAGAGAGTTCTTTGAACCACCTTCAGACTTTCTCTGTCAGTCCACTCTCTTAAAGTGCATGAACACTTTAAATCTTTGAGTATGAACTCTGATCTCTGTTACTGTATTACAATGATTATTTCTCCCTATGTAGGTTGGTTACAGTAAAATATATGTACATTCAGAGGAGAAAGTTGGTGATTGAAATTTTGTAAAAAGATCTCACAACAACAAAAAACGCCTTTGTTTTAATGATTGCCGTCCCAACTTGCGTATCATATCCACGACACTCTCTTCCCTATTAATACAAAATGAGCTGCCCTTTTTAGGACTTTTTCAGTGTCCCTCATAAATTGTATATGTTAAGGATCTTATACTGCACAGGAATACTTCAGCAGAGGACAGACAAGCTAAGTGTAGACAGTCTCTATAGTAGATCTTCTAAGTGTTCTGCCACTAAAACACAGTCTTAAGTTTGCTGTCCCCACAACATTATCTATGTGATTGTTCCAAATTAAGTTGTTCATAATTGTAATTCCTAGATATTTAGTTGAGTTTATGGCCTTTAGAGTAATGTGGTTTATCGTGTAACTGCTGCACAGGGTAGCTGCATGGTCTGAGGAGTCTTGCCATGGTTCTCATGGCTCTCCCCATTGGAAGTTCAAGTCCTCCCTTGGGCACGGGTGTGTGTGTTGTCCTTAGCATAAATTAGTTTAAGTTGGATTAAGTAGTTTGTAAGCTCAGCAGTTTGGTCCCATAGAACTTACCACAACTTTTCCAATTCCCAGATTTATCTTGTAACTGAAATTTAATGGATTTCTTTTCATACTCTTGTGAGTTACCTTACACTTCACCTTATTCAAAGACAGTTGCCACTTTTTGCATCATACAGATATTTTTGTCTTAATCATTTTGCCATTGGTTTTGATCTTCTGATGACTTCACTATACAGTAAATGACACCATCATCTGCGAACAGTTGATGAAGGCTGCTCAAATTGTGTTGTAAATTGTTTATGCAGAGAGGAATATCATCAATATAAATAAAATATAGATTGCTATTCACTATAAGATGATAGATGTTTCAGAGTGGCACAACAAAAAGGCAGTTACACATTAGCCTTTGGCCAAAGCCTTCTTCAGAAAAGGAAACACACGCAATCATTCACACAAGCAAGAACACCTCACGAGCATGTGATCACCAGCTCTGGCAGCTCAGGTCAGAATGTAGCTGTTACATAGAACAGAAGCAGCAATCTTGAATCTCGAGGGGGTGGGGAAGAAGGAGAGCAGCGTACAGATTGGGAGGGGGGGGGGAGCAGGGAGGAGGAGCACTGTCTGGTGGAGCATGCAGGGACTAGACAACCACCAAAAGTGCAGCATCCAGAGGCTGTGAGTCCAAGGGGGGAGGGAGCAAAAAGACGAGGAGCGGGGAAGGGGAGATGCATTGGCAGAGGTCAGCACACAGAGGGTGGGGGATGAGAATGCGGTAGAGATGATTATTTAGAGGGGGTGCAAGTTGTTGGGTGGTGGGTGTGGGGGCAGTAGGTTGCCACAGCTTGAAGCTAGAATAATTTAGGTAGCAGAGATTGTGCTGTGAGGGTAGCTTCCATCGATGTGGTTCAGGAAAATTATTGGTAGAGGAGAGGATACAGATGGCTGCAGCCATTGAAATCAAGCATGTTGTTCAGCTGCATGTTGTACTATAGGGTAGTCTACCTTGCTCTTGGCCACAGTTTATCAGTGGCCATTCATTCTTGTGGACAGCTGGTTGGTAGTTGTACCAATATAAAGCACAATGATTGCAGCAGAGCTGGTATATGACACTTTCACAGGTGGTCCATCCTCTGATGGGGTAGGAAATGCCTGTGACAGGATTGGAGTAGGAAGTACTGGGTGGGTGGTTTGAGCGGGTCTTGCACCTGGGTCTTCACAGGTGGCCCGTCCTCTGATAGGGTAGGAAAAGCCTATGGCTGGTCTGGAGTAAGGTGGGTGGTTTGAGCAGGTCTTGATTCCTATGCCAAAGGGTAGGGACTGGGTGTGGCCTAGGAATGGACTATGATGATACGAAGCTTGCATGGGTGATGGAACATCACTTCAAGAGGCCTGGGAAGGATCTTGGGTAGGATATCCTTCATTTCAGGGCATGATGATAGATAATCAAAACCCTGATGAAGGCTATGGTTCAGCTGTTCCAGTCCAGAATGATATTTTGTAACGAAGGTGGCACTCCTCTGTGGCTAGTTCTGGGGGTAGTGGAAGGATTGGGAGTGTGCAGGGAAAGTGCATGGGAGATCGGTTTGCAAACTAATCTCGGGGATAGTGCCTGTCAGTGAAGACGTTGGTATGACCCTCGGCACACTGGACCAGGGAGTTCTTTTCACTGCTGGCATTATGTCCCCAGGTGACCAGACTGTATGGGAGGGATTTTTTGGTGTGGAAGGGGTGTCAGCTGTCAAAATGCAATTACTGTTAGTAGTTGATGGTTTTAATGTAGACAGAGGAATGGATGGAGCCATCAGAGAGGAGGAGGTCATTGTCCAGGAAGGTTGCATATGGGTTGAGGAGGACCAGGTGAACTGTATGTGAGAGAAGGTTTTGAGGTTGTGAAGGAATTAGGATAGGGTGTCTTGGCGCTGGATCCAGATTGGGGTAGATGAGGTATGGGAGTGTGCGTGGGTTGGGAAAAAATCCCCAAAACTGCCACCAACACTCCAGCAAATCCTGAGCCAAAACTTTCCCATAATGCTCTTGTTAACTTTTCCACCAAAATCCTCAGCCCCACAGAAGTTTGTCCTATCCAGTAGCCTCAACTCACCTTAGCCCTACATCCGAATTTCACCATGGTGGACTTGTCAAAGACCTACTCTCCTTCTTCTAATCCTTGCAATGGAAACATTTCTTTGCTGCCAATGCGTCCAGCCAAAACCTAATCCCAACACTGAATGCTGCTCTCGCAGTTACTATCACAATCCAACTTCGATCCTCCGCTCTTTGACCTAACTATTTGCTGGTCACCTCCTTACCTCCAACTTGGCATAACCATCCTTCCCCAGGATACCAACCTTCCAGTAAAAGAAATGACAGCCGTAAATATCCTCAAAACAACTCCAGGTGTAATTATCATATCTGCAGACAACTACCTGGCAGAAGGCCTCTGCCAATCATATGACACCTCCACCTATAAACTCAGCAAGAGTGATCCTATCCCATAAGGCTAACATAAACTCCAATCCCATGCTTAAAGGGTTAGGCCATTTCCAGAACCTCTCCCCTGAATTCATTTCCATCCTTAACCCTACAACACCCCATACACACCCCTTCTACATGCTTCCAAAAATCCACAAACCCAACAATCCTGGATGGCACATTGTAGTCAGTTTTTGTCCCCCCCCCCCTCCCCCTACTGAAAGACTTTTGGCCCTCATTGGCCAACACATCCAACCAAATTGCCTGTAATCTAGCCTCCCACATCAAAGATACCAACCACTTCCTTCACAACTATCCACCATCCCCATTCCTTTACCTCCTGGATCCCTACTCATCACTGTTGATGCTACTTACCTGTACACCAACATCCCTAATGCCTATTGAAAAATACCTTTCCCAACATCCTTCAGAGTCCAAACCCACTGCCTCATTCCTCATGCTCCTCACTGACTTTATCCTAACTCACAACTACTACTCCTTTGAAGGAAAGGTATACAAACAACTCCACAACACATCCAGGAGCACCTGCATGTCACCCTCCTATGCCAACCTGTTTATTGGCCATCTAGAGAGATCTTCCTAGGCTACCAAAAAGCCAAACCTTTAGTCTGGTTCAGGTTCATTGATGATATCCTCAAGATCTGACCTCAGGGCCAAGACACCCTGTCCTTATTCCTTCACAACCTCAACACCTCTCCCATTCACTTCACCTTGTTCTCCTCAACACAGCATACCACCTTCGTGGTATTAAACACCCCAACCACAAACAGTACCTGCATTGTGACAGCTTCTCTCCAATTCACATCAAGAAATTCATCCCACACAGTCTGGCCATCTGGGGTGGTGTATCTGCAGTGACAAGAACTCCCTTGCTAGTATGCTGAAAGTCTCACCAAGGCCTTCACAGAGAGGCACTATCCCCCAGACCTAGTTTGCAAACAAATTTTCAACCTGTTTTCTCCCATACACTCCCAACCCTCCCACTACTCCCAAGAAACAGCTACAAAGGAGTGTCCCCTTCGTCACCCAGTACAGCTCCTAACTGAACCACACCCTTCATGAGGCCTGTGATTACCTATCATCATGCCCCACCCAAGATCTCCCCCCCCCCCCCCCCCCTAAAGTGGTGTTCCGTTGCCACCCAAGCTCCACAACATCCTAGTTCATCCCTATGCCATTCCCAACCCCAAACCCTTGCCTTAGTGATCATATCCCTGTGGGAGTCCCAGGTGCAAGACCTGCCCAATCTACCCATCCAGCACTTCCTACTCCAGTCCTGTCACAGGCTTATCTTACCACAGCAAAGGCCAGGCCACCTGTGAAAGCAGCTATGTCATATACCAGCTCTATTGTAATCATTGCACAGTTCTTCAAATTGGTATGACTACCACCCAACTGTCCACAGGATGAACAGCCGCACCCAAACTGTGGCCAAGAGCAAAGTAGACCACCCTGCAGCACAACATGCAGCTATACATAACATACTTGATTATAGTGGTTGCTTCATTACCCAAGCTATTTTGATCCTCCCTTCCACCACCACTTTTTCTGAAGTATGCATCCTTACAACACATTCTTTGCTTTTGAAATTATCCTCGCCTCAACCTACCGGCAACTTACTGCCACCACCTGTATCTTATCATCTTGTCTCTATTCTCGTTCCATAGCCTCTTGTTGTTCCACTGTTTGCCACTGCCCCTGCCCATCTTTCTTCTTCCCTGCTCCTCTTCCCCTCTACCCCCACCCCCCCACCCCCTCTGCCCATCTTTCTACTTCCCTGCTCCTCTTCCCCTCTACCCCCCACCCCCACCCCACCCCCTCTGCCCTCTTCAGTGCCAAAAATGTTCTTTGTTTGGCTTGCTAATTTCAATTTATCACTTTTTAGAAACACACATTTTAACTGGCAATGAGCATTTGAACAAGTGGTAACCAATGGACCCACAGATGTCAATGCATTAGTGCATGCAAGTGTCCGAATTTGCACCCATGATGAACTAATTGGCTATCTTCAGCACTAAATGACTCGGAAATGAATTTTTTTCAAACAATTATTTCTCATCACAGTGTCCCTTGCAACACTGTTACAAGATTTGCAGACTATTTCTGACCACCCTGTATAGATTAGGGACAGCAAAGACCCTATAACACTTTGTTGGGGAATGACAGATATCAATTCTGTTTCACTCAATTTTGCATTGATAACTGCATAGTTTCCAACAGGAAATCATGAATCCTATTGTAGAATTTTCTTCCGTTCATACACAATATGCACGATATAAGTTATAGTTTGGAAAATAGTTTTGCAATGCTTCTTCCCATCTCCCTACACTGACACTGCACACACTATGGGTGGCTACTCGTCGTGCACATCTCCATGTACTCCCTTTAGTCTACATAGGAAACTAAGCTAGCATCCACCCACAAAGAGTGAGATGTTGAACTCAGGAAAAGACAAGAAGTTACTTTCATACACTATAGTTCTTAGCAAATGATTTTCATTTTAATGTACTACAGCACTGTAATGCGACAAGACGTACTTAACCCTTCCAACAGTAATGAAACTGGCCTGTAGTTTTCAGGACTAACACATTGCCTCTCTTTAGTAAGGACACAACTCATGCATGATTTAGATTCTCAGGAAAAGTAGCTGGACTAAAGGAATCATTTATTATGTTCATTCATGGGGTCATATGCTCTCTATGCACATGTTCAGAACAGACTGGAAACTAAATTTTACCTGCTGACTTCTTAATTTCTGTGTTGTCTTTCTGCCTTCTAGACTTGTTTCGAAAAAATCATTGTACTTGCTGTGTAAGTCATTGTGGGTGCAACAATTTGTTTTAGAAAGATTTTGTTGCAACTGCTCCACTGTACCAGAGAAATAATCATTTACAAAATTTGTCAATTCTGAGGATTTGCTATCATTCTACCTCCGCCATTGATTTGCATGCTGTTATACTTGAGCCTGCCTTTCCCAGTTTGTTGTTGTATGACATCCCACACTATTTTGCTTTGGCCCCCCTGCAGGTCTGGGGGTTTGAATAGGCCCGAGGTATTCCTGCCTGTCGTGCAAGGTGACTAAAAGGAGTCTCGCATGTTTCGGGCTTTATGTTATGGTCCCCTGTAGGGTTTGACCTCCATTCTTCAAAATTTTCCCGAAGAGCGAGCCAATTGGGGAAGGGCGCCTTACAAGGTGCATCATGTCCGTTGTGCATTGACATCTTCAGCCAACTTTCTTGTCGTCACATTGCAGTCCTGCCCGCTCTCCATCTCTTGGGCAAAGACATGTTCCTGGGTGCGTTTTCCAACATGCGCTATGCAGTGTCGATTTCTGTGTCAACGATGACCGTGGACTTCTTTGCACCTGAAATCCAGCACGTTAGCCAGTCCGTTCTAGTGGGGCCACAATGTACCCTGTTGGTTGTAGCCCCCTGACCACACAGGGATTGCTCTGCTGATGCCTGTGTCGTTAATTCCCCACGTATGCCAAGGGGTAGATGCCTAACCCCCTGGGGCATTGGGACTCCCGGCAATGGCCATCCTGCCAGGTGGCCGTTGCTGCAGTGGGGTGGCGCCCTTGGGGAGGGCCCCTGGTCAGAGTGGGTGGCACCAGGGCGGATGAAAACGCAATGAAGTATAGTGCATCATCTCTTGCTTGTGGAGAAACACCAGCAGACTCTAAGCGATCACGAGCTCAATTCAGCGCACAGGAGTTCGATCCCAAATCATTCCCCTCCCTGGCCACACCGTGGGAGGAACGTCAGGCGAAAGATGGCAGTGGATCTTATTCGCCTCGGTACCTTGTATGTTCGAGAGCTGATGGGGAATCTTTCATGACAATGAAGCCTCAGTTTTTTGTTCAGCATTTAGAGGAGAAGTTTGGGGAGATGGAGGGCTTGTCCAGCCAGAATGAGAGCTGGGTCAATCTTGATAAAAACAGCATCCTCTGCCCCCAATCACAGGAGTTACTCGCTTGTGACAAGTGGGGGGAGTTGTTTCTGTAACCATCACGCCCCATAAGAGCTTAAATATAGTCCAGGGTATCATGTTTCACAGAGACCTCCTTTTGCAGTCCAACGATGAGCTGCACGCCAGTTTAGAGCGGCGAGTTGTACATTTCGTCCGGCGTGTCCACTGGGGTCCGAAGGATAATCAGGTTGCCACTGGTGCCTTCATCTTGACCTTTGAGGGTGATACATTGCCCAAGAATGTCAAGGTGATGGTCTACTGCTGTGATGTCAAGCCATATATCCCTCCCCCAATGCAGTGCTTTAAGTGCTGTAAGTTCGGTCATATGTCATCCCGCTGTCCTTCCAGCATCACATGCTGAGATTGCGGACGACCAACACATCCCAATACTCCATGTGCCGCGCCTCCCATCTGTGTCAACTGCAGAGAGCACCATTCGCCTTGCTCGCCTGACTGCAGGATTCTTCAGAAAGAAAGGAAAATCTTGGAGTACAAGACCCTGGACAGACTGACCTACACTGAGGCCTGCATCCTGTGCGTATGACATCATCTTACGCCGCCGCTCTGAAAACCCAGGTCACCTCTCAGAGCTGGAAGGCTACACCTGCCCCCTTGATGGTGGGGGCATTTCCCTGTTGCTCCTGCACCACCTACTTCGGGACATCCATCCCCCTTTCTAAGCCGGAGAAGCGTAAGTCTTCTAGTGGGAAAGATGACACCCGTCAGTGGCTGAAGAGCCCAAAAGCAGCTGGTTGTAGGGCTTCACTCGCTTCCTCAGTCCTGGAGACTGAGCCAATGATGACCTCCCAGCAAGGGAAACACAAGGAGCAGCGAGAGAAATCCAAAAAGAAAACCTCTAAGACCAAGGAAATTGCGGTGGCACCCACGCCACCGTTACCTACAAGCTCTGCGGCTAATAATGGGATGGAGATTTTGGCATCTGCTGAGGACCTAGATCTCGCCAGAACCCAAGACGCAATGGATATAGGCTGCTCAGGCAATAAATCGGTGGCAGCAGCTGACACTGAGGCGTAAACAGCCTCATTGAATGTTCCATGCCTTCCCAGTCTCACGATGTTATCCTCCAGTGGAATTGCGGCAGTTTTTTCCACCGCCTGGCTGAGCTACGGCAACTGTTAAGCTTTACACCTGCTATCTGCGTTGCCCTCCAGGAAACCTGGTTCCCAGCAATGCGGACACCTGCCCTCCGCAGCTAATAAGGGATATTACAGGAACCATAGCAACTATAATTGAGTGTCAGGTGAAGTTTGCATTTATGTTCTAGACTCAGTCTGTAGTGAAAATGTGCCCCATTAAACCCCTCTTGAAGCTGTGGCTGTCGGAATAAGGACGGCGCAGGAAGTAACTGTCTGCAATGTATATCTTCCTCCAGATGGTGCAGTACCTCTGAATGTATTAGCTGCAGTGACTGATCTACTCCCTAAACCTTTCCTACTTCTGGGGGATTTTAATGCCCATAACCCCTTGTGGGGTGGTACCGAGCTTAATGGCCGAGGCAGAGATGTCGAAACTTTACTGTCGCAGTTTGACCTCTGCCTCTTAAATACTTGGGCCGCCACACACTTCATTGTGGCTCATGGTAGTTACCCGGCCATTGATTTATCAATTTGCAGCCTAGGACTTCTCACATCTATCCACTGGAGATGACATGACGACCTGTGTGGTAGTGACCACTTCCTCATCTTCCTGTCAGTGCCCCAACGTCAGGCGCATGGACGCCTGCCCAGATGGGCTTTGAAGAAGGCGGACTGGGGAACTTTCACCTCTGCTGTCACCGCTACATATCCCCCACATGGTAACATCGATGTGATGGTTGAGCAGGCTACTAGCACAATTGTGAAAATGCGATCCCTTGCTCTTTAGGGTGCCCGAGTCGCAAGGCAGTCCCATGGTGGTCACCGGAAATTGCTGAAGCAATTAAGGAGCATCAGTGAGCTCTACAGTGGCGTAAGCGGCACCCTTCCTGGGAGCACCTCACAGCCTTTAAATGGCTCTGTGCCCGTGTTCGCTACCTTATCAAGCAACGGAAGGAGGAGTGTTGGGAGAGATATGTCTCCACCATTAGGTGCCACACATCTTCCCCGAGTCTGGGCAAAGATCAAACATCTTTTTGGGTACCAGGCCCCAACAACTGTCCCCGGTGTTAACATAAATGGCGAGTTCTATACCAACGCAAATGTGATTACCGAGCACTTTGCTCAAGCCTCTGCATCGGAGAATTGCCCCCCAGCCTTTCGCACACTCGAATGTCGGCTGGAAGGGAACATCCTCTCATTCACTACATGCTGCAGTGAATCCTATAACGCCCCATTTACAGAGTGGGAGCTCCTCAGTGCCCTTGCACATTGCCCCGTCACAGCTCCTGGGCCAGATCGGATCCACGGTCAGATGATTAAACATCTCTCATCTGACTACAAGCGACATCTTCTCGTCATCTTCAATCGGATGTGGTGCAATGGCGTCTTTCCATCAGAATGAGGGAGAGCACCATCATTCCGGTGCTCAGATCCAGTAAAAACCCACTTGATGTGGATAGCTATCAGCCCATCAGCCTCACCAACATTCTTTGTAAACTGCTGGAACATACGGTATGTCGGCGATTGGGTTGGGTCCTGGAGTCACGTGGTTTGCTGGCTCCATGTCAGGGCGGCTACTGCCAGGGTCGCCATACCACTGATAATCTTGTGTCCATCAAGTCTGCCATCTGAACAGCGTTTTCCAGACGGCAACACCTGATTGCCGTCTTTTTTGACTTACATGAAGCGTACAACACGACTTTGCGACATCATATCCTTGTCACATTGTATGAGTGGGGTCTCTGGGGACACTCCCGATTTTTATCGACAACTACCTTTCGCTCCGTACTTTCTGTGTCCAAGTTGGTGACTCCCATAGTTCCATCCATATCCAGGAGAATGGAGTCCTGCAGGGCTCTGTATTGAGTGTCTGTCTATTTTTAGTGGCCATTAACGGTCTAGCAGCAGCTGTCAGGCCCTCCATCTCACCCTCTCTGTATGCAGATGACGTCTGCATTTTCTACTGCTGCTCCAGTACTGTTGTTGCTGAGCGGCACCTCCAGGGAGCCATCTATAAGGCACAGTCATGGGCTCTAGCCCACGGCTTCCAGTTTTCAGCCGTAAAGTCTTGCCATGCATTTTCTGTCGCCGTCGTACCGTTCATCCAGAACCCGCACTTAAATGACGATCCACTCACTGTAGTGGAGACATATCAATTCCTAGGACTGGTTTGCGATGCGCAATTGACCTGGCTCCCTCATCTTAGTCAGCTTAAGCAGAAGTTCTGGAAGCACCTCAATGCCCTCCGTTGCCTGAGCAGCACCAATTGGGGTGCAGATCGCGATACACTGCTGCAGCTCTACAGAGCCCTTGTCCAATACCAAATTGACGATGGGAGTGTGGTTTATGGTTCGGCAGCACCTTCATCATTGCATTTACTCGACCCTGTGCACCACTGTGGGGTGGCTAACACATGGTTACCTACTCCGTCACGAGGACCGCCTTCAGTGTCGCCGTTGCTCCCAAATGACAGTCGTCCACCTCTTGCTGGACTGCCCACTTTTAGCTGCTCAGCGGCAGCCTCTTAACTTTCCCAGCACCCTGCCTTCGGTGTTTCTACGTTTTATCCGTGAGAGTGGGTTTTATACTTCTATGTAGGTTTTAGTGCATGTCCTCTGTCCCTCTGTGGTCCTCCACGCTAGTGCTTTTAGGGTGGAGGTTTTAATGTGTTGCAGAGTGGCTGGCTTTCCCTTTTTATTCTCATGGTTGGCCAGTCACTGTAATCTGCTTTCATGTTTTACTATCGTCTGTGTCTAGTGTCTCTCTGTTGTTTTCTTGTCCTCTTTTGTTCCTTTTAGTGTTCATTGCCTTCCTTTCGTTCTTGTGGCTTTTCCTTTCTTTCCGTTTTGTGTTATATGTTTCATCCGTTTTATTCTCACACTTGTTTTATTAGGAACAAGGGACCGATGACCTCGTAGTTTGGACCCTTGTCCCGCCTTTAAACCAACCAACCAACCAACCTACCTACCTTTGCTTTGGTTTTCTGCATTACATAGTTTTTTGTCATTGAATGAGTTTTTCCAGCAAGCAGCCCCCTCCTATCTTTTTATACCTGTGATAGCAATCTAGAAACTGTAGATTAGTGCAGTGCTTTTGTAACAAATTGAGAAATTTGTCTCGGAGGACCTTTTGATACCTGCAGTTATCCATCAGTGTTCCGTAATTGCTGCTTTTGGAAATATCTCCTCTAAAATTAATATAAACAGTGCACAGAATTTGGAGGACTTAACATCTACATTGTTTCCCATATACATTTCGTCCCAGAAATGATTTGCCAATTCTCTAGAAAAACTATGTATGTTATGTCCAAGAAGATCCTTTTGTAGGCAGCAGTTTTGTGGGTTTTACCAAGCCTGTCTGTAGCATTATTATCTGACAGTAATTGTCAGAAAGCCCAAGATATCTTAAAAATATTTTACAATTTTCCCTGTTGATGTCTGTAAGTATAGGTCTTAGGCTGACACTGAATTTTTAATAACCTGGTTCTAGTGTTTACCACTTTTGCCATGTCAAAAGTGTTCAATATATTTAGAAAGTTATTACTGATTTCACCCCCAACACTTGTGGTAGTATTTATGTCCCCACATATGATGATATTACTTGTGGGGAGTGAGACTCTTTCCAAGACTTCAGTTAATGTGTCAGAGAAAGTGTCCACATTGCCAGTAGCTGAACAACACGCACACAGAATGATTGACTTCTTATGGATGTTTGTTAGTTCTGTGGCTGCCTATTCAAAATGCTCATTTACAGTAATTGTGATCAGATCTTTCTTAGCTTTAATATGTGTGCCACATCTGATGTAAGTACATGATTACCCATCCTTTAAGGTAGTTCTACAGTAGCTACTTGCACATTCATATAACGAGAGCACTACATGCTGCAGTTTGTCATCTCTATACCAGTGCTCCATAATGCCTATCACCTTACTATTCAGAGACTGTACTTTAACTTTGAGCTGTTTTTAAGGGACTGTACACTTTGATGAAAAATAGGTAATTTGGAGCAAATTTTCATGGTGTTTGTGTACTCTGATGTGTAACAAAGCTTCACTTCATATAAACACAGTCAAGAGGATGTAGGTTTAGGATCGCCATAATTTCTGCTTGACAAACTGGGACATTTCTCTTAAACTGACTAAAAATGGATGTAATTTTGGAAGCAGAAATCGGGCAAACAGGGACACTTCTGTTAAACTTAAAAAAAGTGAAAGGTGGAAGCAAATTTCCCCTTTGATTTGGGAGATGCAAATTCCTTCAGCTATACCAAAATAAATGACCTTTGAAAGATCATTAATGTTTGTTTGGTAGTGTCTGGAACTAACACTGATTTCACAACAGCTGTTGATTTCGTTCTGCCCAACATCATATTTTTTGCTGCTTCGACATTATTAAAAAGTTTGTAGCTTAGCCCAGAAGTAGACAACTGATTTCAAAGACATATGATTTTTAATGGTATGACTGCACTTTGCTAAATGTCCAGCTGTTACTAATTTGTCCTGTTTGAATGAATATGAAACAAAATAACTGTCCATTGTTTTTGAAATGCTTGCAGACTACACATTTGATTTATGCTTTACACTAGCAGAGGTAGGTGTAGACAGGACACAACAAACTTTCAATAGGAAATTGAAAAAGAATGTAGGAAAGTCATCGAAAAGGAAGAAAGTTTTGTTGTTAGGCAGTTCTCATGCCAGAGGTGTAGGCCAACTTCTGCAGGAGGAATTAGGACCAGAATACCAGGTCAAAAATTTTTTCAAACCAAGTGCTAGTCTGGATCAGGTGACAGAAGATTTAGGTTCACTCTGTAAAGGATTTACCAGGGAAGACACCGTGGTTATTGTGGGAGGGCCAGGGAACAGCATCGACAGAGATCCTGGGTACAGTATAGAGTGTGACCTGGTAAAGATTGCGTCGGCATCGAGACACACCAATGTTGAATTTGTATCTGTCCTGAGACGCCATGACCGGCCTCATTTGAACTCTTCTGTTGGGAGAGTTAATTTGGAGTTGGAACGGCTGCTTGGGTCGGGTGCGGGGGCTCATATTGGTGTGGTTCCTGTTGATTATCTCAGTAGGTGGGACTATACCAGGCATGGCCTACATCTCAACAGGAAAGGGAAGGGGAAACTGGCTGGGGTAATAGCAGGAAATTTAAGGGGGGGAGGCACTGCCATGAATGGTAAAATACCAGTGGTTACAGGTGTTGGAGCAGCACCTTTTTTAGGATAGGTAAGACAGAAAGATGTCAAGTTCTACGAGAGGTCAGGATTGAAACAAATCTTCAGTTTAGGAAAGAAATTAAACAGCACAATTCTAGCACATTGGATCACCAATCACAGCTATCAATTATAAATTTTCACCAATCACCAGAAATTTTATCTCCACCAAGTTGTATCTCAGTCCTAGGTAATTGCATTGATGAATTAAAGTCACCCAACCCAATTGACATAATCTGCCTCTGAACACCATGTGACCACTGGTATAGGAACTAGGCCTAAGCACAATGAGAAACTCAGACAGGAGAGTACTGCAGATGTTAGAATAAGGAAAGGTTCTCATAAAAGTATAATTAAAAATAATGTAAGTATATTTCATCAAAATATTGGGAGTTTAAAGAATAAAGTAGATGGGCTTCTGGTTTGTTTAGAAGATTTAGAAGCTGAGAATGAAATAGATATACTATGCCTGTCTGCGCATCACATTGTTACTGATATGGATAAGGTAAATGTAAGTAGTTATAAGCTCTCCGCACATGTAATGAGAGAAAATATGGAGAAAGGAGGAGTTGCCATATATGTCAAAAGTTATCATTGTGCAAAAAGTATAGAAACAAAAAAGTTTTGTGTAGAGAAACATATAGAAGCATGTGCCTGTGAGCTTAAATTAAATAAAGGCACATTTATAATTGTAACTGTATGTAGGTCCCCATCAGGAAATTTTCGTCTATTTTTGAAAAATTTGGACTCCTTGTTGTGCTATCTGTCAGACAGGGGGAAGCAAATTATTATTTGTGGGGACTTCAATGTAGATTCTCTGAAAGAGGGTAATAGGAAAAATGACCTTGAAGTATTACTCGGTTCTTTCAATTTGACACCCGTTATTGATTTTCCTACTCGGGTGGTAAAGGATAGCAGCTCACTGATAGATAACTTCTTTATAGACCAAGATAAGTTTAACCAGATAAATGCTCAGCCTGTTGAGAATGGTCTTTCTGATCATGGTGCACAGCTAGTTACAATATATGACATAGCTCCATTCAGCAATACTAAACAGTCCTCCAAAGTAGTATGTTCAGTCAACGATTTAACAATTGCAAATTTCAGGGAAAGCCTACAGCAGTTAGACTGGGATGAGGTGTACCGTGAACCTGATGCCAATTTAAAATATAATTTATTTCATGACATTTTTGTAAATGCATTTGAAAACTGCTTCCCCAAGAAAATAGTTAAATATACTCGTAAGAAACCTTGTAACAAACCATGGCTTACTAAGGGTATAAAAATATCTTGTAACCGGAAAAGGGAAATGTATCTGACAGCAAGAAAGAGTAGTGACCCAGAAACTATCAAAAATTATAAAAACTACTCTGTTATATTAAGAAAAGTTATTAAAAAATCCAGGAGTATGTGTATCATGTCTGAAATCAGCAACTCTGATAATAAAATTAAAACAATTTGGAATATTATTAAAAGAGAAACAGGTCAACCAAGGGCAGAGGAAGACAGTATTACCATCAAATTGAATGAAAAGTTTACGAACAAAAAGTCAGAAGTTGAAAATATTTTTAATAATCATTTTCTAAATGTTGTGGATATAGTAGGATCCGGGTGTTCATTAGAAGATGCTAGGCTGTTAATGGAAGAGGCCATACCTATGCAATTTGATACAATTGAAATCTCACCCACTTCTCCCTCTGAAATTAGGAAAATAATAAACTTGCTTAAAAGCAAAAACTCACATGGAATTGATGGCATTTCCAGCAAAATACTAAAAGCTTGTTCTCAACAGATAAGTAAGATTCTCAGTCACCTGTGTAATAGCTCTCTGGAACAGGGCATTTTCCCTGATAGACTGAAATATGCTATTGTGTTATACCTTTGCATAAAAAGGGGGATAGATCTGATGTCAACAATTACCGTCCAATCTCCCTTCTAACAGCTTTATCCAAAATTTTTTAGAAAGTAATGTATTCAAGAGTAGCTTCACATATCTGTAAAAATGAAGTACTAACAAAATGTCCGTTTGGTTTCCAGAAAGGTTTTTCAACAGAAAATGCCATATATGCTTTCACCAGTCAAATTTTGAATGATCTGAATAACCGAACACCACCCATTGGGATTTTTTGTGATCTCTCAAAGGCTTTTGATTGTGTAAATCATGAAATTCTGCTAGACAAGCTCAAGTATTGTGGCATGAGTGGGACAGTGCACAAATGGTTTAATTCGTACCTAACTGGAAGAGTGCAGAAAGTTGAAATAAGTAGTTCTCGTAACATGCAAAGATCAGCACATTCCTCAAACTGGGGAACTATCAAGAATGGGGTTCCACAAGGGTCAGTCTTGGGTTCTTTGTTGTTCTTATTATATATTAATGACTTGCCATTCTATATTCATGTAGAGGCAAAGTTAGTTCTCTTTGCTGATGATACAAGTATAGTAATCACACCTGAGAAACAAGAATTAACTGATGAAATTGTCAATACTGTCTTCCAGAAAATTACTAAGTGGTTCCTTGTAAACGGACTCTCACTGAATTTTGATAAGACACAGTACATACAGTTCCATACAGTGAATGGTATGACGCCATTAATAAATATAGACCTTAATCAGAAGCATATAGCTAAGGTAGAATATTCCAAATTTTTAGGTATGTCCATTGATGAGAGATTAAATTGGAAGAAACACATTGATGATCTGCTGAAACGTTTGAGTTCAGCTACTTATGCAATAAGGGTCATTGCAAATTTTGGTGATAAACATCTTAGTAAATTAGCTTACTACGCCTATTTTCACTCATTGCTTTCATATGGCATCATATTTTGGGGTAATTCATCACTGAGGAATAAAGTATTTATTGCACAAAAGCGTGTAATCAGAATAATAGCTGGAGTCCACCCAAGATCATCCTGCAGACATTTATTTAAGGATCTAGGGATATTCACAGTAGCTTCTCAGTATATATACTCTCTTATGAAATTTGTTATTAACAACCAAACCAAATTCAAAAGTAATAGCAGTGTGCATAACTACAATACTAGGAGAAAGGACGATCTTCACTATTCAAGATTAAATCTAACTTTGGCACAGAAAGGGGTGAATTATACTGGCACTAAAGTCTTTGGTCACTTACCAAATAGTATCAAAAGTCTGACAGATAACCAACAAGTATTTAAGAAGAAATTAAAAGAATTTCTGAATGACAACTCCTTCTACTCCATAGAGAAATTTTTAGATATAAATTAAGGAATAATATTAAAAAAATAAAAATAAAAATAAAGAAAAACAAAAAAACACAAAAAATAAAGTTGTTATATTAACTGAAGTATGTTGTTAAATTAACCTAATTATGTCATGTATTGGAAAATTCGACTCGTTCCACATCATTACGAAATATCGTATTCATGATCCATGGAACTAGTATTAATCTAATCTAATCTCTAATCTAATCTAGCTAAATGGTCTTTAACATCTGCTCTTGCCACATTTGCAGTGGAAACATAATACTTAAAAACTACATATTCTAATCCATAGAGGGTAAAAACTATAGAGGAAGACAGAAATTTGAGTACATTCAGCAAGCGGTTGAGGACGTAGGTTGCAAGTGCTACTATGAGAGGAAGAGGGTGGCACAGGAGAACAAATCGTGGCAGGCCACATTGAACCAGTGAGAAGAATGATGACTCAGAAAAGTCCCTTCTCCCTCATTTTATGAATGACAATTCTTCTGAATATTTTTGTTGAAATTAACACTTCTTCTTTCGTGTTTTGAGTTCACATGAAACAAACAAACACCTTCAATAACAAATTAAGTGATAAGACTTGGACAGAGAAACAGAGAACCACGTTGATGCAAAACTTAAACTTAGTGGAGATAAGGCCAGGATTACGCTATAATATTTCTTTGTTAAAGTTGGTATGTCAAATATTTATGTCAAAGAAACTTGACCGTGTAATAGGGAACTTTGTCAAATCTCACTTGTCATAAAATAAATATGATCCAATCTAGGGCCTCGCTGTAGATTTGATCATAAAAGTATCTTGTCTTCTGTTCACTGCAATGTGTAATGTTACCACTTGAAACGCTAGCATCGCTGCCGTGTTCTGTCACCAGCAGTGTGTTTGTAAATGTAGTTGCGAAGTTTAATTTGTTTGTGCCGTCAACTACAAAATTAATAGAAATATATGAAGCTGATGATATGCTTTACAATGTGAGGCACCCTGAGTACAAAAATAGATTATAAGAATGGAGAATTACAAAAAAAAAAAAAAAAAAAAAAAATGGATGTCATTAGCCTTGAGATACGGCTGGGTGCATCAGCCCACGGTGCACGTCTGACAACGTAAAAAAGAAAAATAATGCCCTCCACTGACGCTACTCTCACGATAAAGAAAAAGTACATATTGACATACTTATTTCATTTTATTATTATTATTTTCGATTATTCCCTTTTGAGAGAGCGATTGAACTTGAGTAGTCATGATTTCTTCTTCTTTCTTCGTTCTTCCCAAATTCTCTTCATACGTTCACTGTGTTCTCTCTTGCGTTCTTCTGACCATCTTTCTCCCGTTCTGTTCTATGTATGTTCTTGTTTAAGTGTGTGTTTCCGTATGATTATTCTAAACTGTTCTCTATTGTTTATGTTGTCTTGTGTGATCCCCAGTTCTTTAATGTCTTCTTTTCCTTCAGTGATCCACTTTGTCTTGTTTTTGCTCTTGTTTACTATCTCAAAGATTTGTCTTGTGAGCCTGCTTTTATTCATCATGCTGATATGTCCATAAAATTTCATCCTTCTCTTTCTAATGGTGTCTGTTATTGTTTCTATGTCTTTGTAAATTTCTCTCATTGGCGTCTTCACCCAAATTCCTTCCCGAAACACTGGTCCATATATTTTTCTCAGAATTTTTCTTTCCTGCTTTTCACTCTCTCTTATCTTAGTATGACTATGAATCACTGTAATTTCTGCAGCATAAAGTGCTTCTGGTGGGACTACTGTGTTGTAATGCCTTAGTTTCGCATTGACAGAAATATATTTCTTATTATAGTGATTCCAAGTGAGCTTATATGCTTTTTGTAATCTGGAGATTCTTTATTGGCTTTGAATTCAGTCCTGATGGTTGGATTCTCTCTCCCAGATATCTGAAGTGGGCAACTTGTGCCACTTTCCTGTATTGAGTAGTAATCGGGAAATTATCTACAGGTTTGTTTTCCATATACTGTTTTTTCTCATAGGAGATTTGTAGTCCAGTTTTCTGTGAGATTTTGTGTAGTTTTTCCAATGCAAGTTTGGCTTCCTCTCTATTGTTGGTTAGAATGACAAGATTGTCCGTGAAAGCCAAACACTTCACCCTAATTCTCTGCTCTTTTTTAATCCCAAGCCGAATTCCTTTTATTTCCTTTTCCCATGTCCTCACAATTTTTTCCAGAACCATGTTAAATATAATGGGGGACATTGCATCTCCCTGGTGAACAACAGTATGGATATGAAATGCATCTGATGTTTCTCCCATTAATTTAACTTTGGAGGTTGTATCTGTTAATGCCTGTTGAATAATTGACCTTGTTTTCCTGTCAATCCTGAACTCTTCTAAGGTGTGAAATAATGTTTGTCTGTCTATTGAACTGTAAGCCATTTTAAAATCGACAAAAGTTACCACAGTATTTCTAAATCTTCTCATTTGAAAAATTGTTTTTGAGTTCCATATCTGTTCGATGCGAGATCGACCTTTGCGAAACTTTTCATTTTATATATATGTATTCTGAGCCCTCCAGTCTTCTTAATCTATTTTTGTACTCAGGATGCCTCACATTGTAAAGTGCCTCATCAGTTTCATACAGTTCTATTAATTTTGTAGTTGTGAAACACAAAATGTAATTATTACTTTGATCTACAATAAAAATGCACATAAAGTGTATTGGGCATTTATTTACTTTCCGATATTGATCCTTTAGTGCTTTATAAATTGCTTCACACGTTTCAGGTATTATTTTAGTTCATGTGCTCTGTGGTATTTGAGTGCTACACTGTGATCTAGAGGAACTCTCTCGTGTAACAAGACATCAATGATTTACTGTGAGCCCGTCTTCTGCAGATATAGCAGTTCTTAAGTGAGTATTGTGCTTTGTGATATGATGACACTTCACTGAGCAAATACTGAAATGTATGCACATCCATTCGTAAGTAATTTATGTACAACTTGACATCCTCCACTAGAAGCTCATGTAACAAATTTTGTTGAATGCTTTTATCGTCTCATCGTAAAACCCATGGCTTCACTCAGGTACGTTTCTATTTTCCCCCAATTCTCTTCCAAATGCACAAACATTGCAATTGTGGTATTTGCAACTGCTGCGCATAACAAGAAGTTGAACTTCGATGACAAACAATATGAGCGTGTAATACCCCATTTTAGTGCCACATCAAATATCTTTGTCAAACAAATTTGATGACTATTTGATCATACCTTTGATCAAATCTTTGTCAAGGAAATATGAGAGTGTAATACCGGCCAAACACACAATAATGGGAACTCAGCAGCATTACCACACAATACTACTACTTAAGGGCCTCAGTCAGCTGTCATATTTCTCTGAAGTCTGAAATCTAGAACAAACTGCTGCCCCGAAAATATTTTTTGGGACACCAGTTTCTTTAATCTGAAACCAGAACTGTCCTGGAAAACCAGGACATCTGGCAGACCTTTATAACTTGCAGTAGTTATGCAGAGAGGAAGAGACCTGCACAGGATAGACAAGTGTGGAGAACAGAATCTAAGCAGTCTTCGGGCTGAAGACATCAACCACTACTCTGAATTTATAACAAATCGTGACAAGGCAAAGCAGCAGTTAAATTCTGTTATGCCACTGGCAGATCTGCTGCTGATGCAGGGCTTATGGGAAACTATCTGATTGATGAAACAATTGAAAATCAAGGCTAGAATAATGAAAATAATAATAATAATAATAATAATGGTTAGATTGCTTCTCACCATATAGTGGAGATGATTCACAGACAGGCACAAAACTGCCTAAAAAAAAATTAGCTTTCAGCCAAAAGGCCTTCTTCTAAAGTAACTCTCATACATGACCTTTGAGTCTGCCCTCGATGGCCAGGGCCAGAAACATTAGTGTGTGTGTGTGTGTGTGTGTGTGTGTGTGTGTGTGTTTAAAATAAGGCTTTGCGGCTGAAAGCTCACTTGTTTAACAACCCTTTTGTTGTTTCTGTCTGCAACTTAGCACCTCCACAATATGGTGAGTAGCAGTCTATTCTTTTCATAATACTCTCTGATTAATAGCATTTTTATGGAATGAATGTATCATTGGGCAGAAAAATCCATGGTTTCAAATTTCATGGCAGGTTTAAGTGGCGTGCTGCTTTGGGACACAAACCCAAAACCTTGACTTTTGCCGACTGAGCATTCACGTATAACTCATTACCATCAGTACACCTCTCCAACCTTCCAGACTTCTCAGCAGCTCTCTTGCACACCTTGCTAGGCTAGTACTCCAGAAAGAAAATATTTCAGCGACAGGGTGAAAGGTAAAAAATTCACGCAGTGAATCAGTCAGAATGAAAGTAATTAGGATTTGCTTTTCAGTAATTTTCTTCTCCTTTCTGAATTTTCAAAAACCAACAATCATGTAATATTTATCAAAGTTGAACGTCTTCATGTTTCTTTAGTATATTCATCTGATTACTGCAGATTTATTTTTCATTTTTAACTAGTTTAAAGAAAAAAGCTCTCTCTTTATTGTAGTGAATTAATTATCTTCTGTCATTGCGTGCTACAAATAGATTACAAAATTTTCAAATAATGATGAACTTTTATTGCATGAGTACAGGTATTGAGGTGAAATACAGAGCAATGGCTATACTTTGAATACCGACTTTACGTAAATTCATATTTTTATTTACATTGTTTTTCACATCTATGGGATGAAGTACTTGGAGATTCTTCCTGGCACTCCATATATAATTCATCGCTCCATGCTCCCCCTGCGGGTCCGGGGATTAGAATAGACCCGAGGTATTCCTGCCTGTCGTAAGAGGCGACTAAAAGGAGTCCCACCTCCTCAAGGGGGTCGTTAGCGCCTGCGTCCGGAGACGGACGGTTCCACGACCTCTATTTGCGGTCATTTTGCTTTTTCACTTCTCGTTTCTTCCTTCCTTCGGTTGGTTCCTTTCTTTGCTCTTTTCCACCTCACTGTCTTCCTTACTCTTTCCTTGTCTTCTTCTCCTTGCCTTCTCATTGCCTTCTTCTCCTTGCCTTCTCATTGCCTTCTTCTCCTTGCCTTCTTCTCCTTGCCTTCTTCTCCTTGCCTTCTCTGGTCTCCGCCTCGGCGTTTGAGGCAGTCTGTCCTCTCTCGCCCTCTCTCTCCTCCTTTTCCTCTTCTTCCTTCCTCCCTGTGCGTGCCTGAAGGCCGACCCACGCGTTCGCACGCGTAGCCGGTGACGAGGTAACGCGTAATTCCCCGCCCTGGGTAGACATGTAAGGCACGCGCGTACCCCCTGGTAAAGGCCAGGCCCGGAGAGGGGTGATTGCCTGAGCTGATACCTTCTGACCATGCCGATTGGTCCCTCCATCTGGTTCTCGGGAGGTGTGACCTGAGGTGTAAACATTCATCTAAGGCGGGAGTGCCCTCTGAGAAGGTCCCCACAAGGAAGGAGCGCGCCGTCGGAGACGCTGGCAATCATGGGGGATTCCTCCGCAATGGATTTCACTCCATCTGTCTCGACTTCTGCCCAAAAACGGAAACGTGACCAGCCATCAGTGACAAAAGTACTACCGCCTGCCCCACAGTTCCTCGTCATTTCTCTATCTGAGGACGGAAAGGATTTTTCCTCTGTCAACCCTTTCGTTATCCAGAAGGGTGTAGATGCCGTAGCCGGATCTGTCAAATCTTGTACCAGGTTGCGTAACGGTACCTTATTACTAGCAACTGAGAGCGCCTTTCAGGCACAAAAACTGCTTCGGGCCACACTCCTCTACACGTTCCCTGTGCGGGTGGAGGCTCACCGAACTTTGAATTCGTCTCGTGGTGTGGTCTATACTAGCTCCCTCGACGGACTGACTGACGAGGAGATTCAATCTTTCCTCGCTGAGCAGGGCGTGACGGCTGTCCATAGGGTCATGAAGAAGGTCAACAATGACCTTGTACCGACCCGGACACTTTTCTTGACCTTCGATAGTGTTAAGCTGCCATCGCGCATCAAGGCGGGCTACGAGGTTATTTCTGTTCGCCCCTATGTCCCGACACCTACGCGCTGTTACCAGTGTCAGCGTTTCAATCACACTCGACAGTCTTGTTCCAATGCGGTTAAATGTGTCACTTGTGGCAGGGATGCCCATGAGGGTGACTGTCCACCTCCGTCTCCTCGTTGTGTGAACTGTCAGGGTGACCATGCCGCATCCTCCCGCGACTGTCCTGTCTATAAGGAAGAACGCTGTATCCAAGAAATTCGGGTCAAAGAGAAAGTGTCCACCTCGGCTGCTCGCAAGCTATTGGCTAGTAGGAAGGCCACGCTGCTCCCAGCGGGGAAATACAGTACTGTCCTCGCCTCTCCTCGGACTACCAGGGAGGTGGCAACTCAGACATGCGATCTGACCTTCAGCACCACGGTCGTCCGTTCGGCCAGTGCTAAGATCGCCCGGTCGACGTCTCCTCTTCCTCCCGTCACCCCTCAGACACAAGCACCTTCATCAGCTTCTGCCAAGACGAAGACCCAGAAGTCAGATGCACGGGCCTTTATGAAGGAACCGTCCCGTGCAGACTTCCTACGTACCTCGACCTCCCAGCCTTCGACCGGTACTTCCACCAAACGTCCTTCCAAGAAGGCTCCTAGGAAGCACAGTTCTCCTTCTCCGCCACGGCGCATTTCTTCTCCTGCGCCACCCAGCAGTTGCCGCCCCAGGCCGTCATCCGTTTCGCCTGGCCGCACCGCTGGTAGCCGAACATCTGGCCGTTCACCGGCGGAGGAAGCTCCCCCTCCCGGCCATCTTCCCAAGATGGCCGATGAACCTATAGACCCAATGGACGAAGACTGTCCGCCTACTGATAGCGGCGGCAGTGCTCGCTCGAAGCCAGGCCCTCCGCGGCCTTCGAGGTGACCCCTTCTTTTATCTTCCTTTTCTTACGATGGCACTTATTCACTGGAATATTCGCAGCATTCGCTCCAATCGAGAGGACTTGAAATTGCTGCTCCGCTTGCACCGTCCGCTCGTCGTAGCCCTCCAGGAAACGAAGCTACGCCCATGCGATCAAATTGCCTTGGCACACTACACCTCTGTGCGTTTTGACCTACCCCCTGTGGTAGGTATCCCGGCTCATGGAGGGGTTATGTTGCTGGTCCGGGATGACATTTTCTATGATCCCATCACGTTGCACACCGGCCTGCAGGCAGTTGCCATCCGCATTACTCTCCCCACTTTTACATTTTCCATTTGTACCGTTTACATTCCATCGTCATCTGCCGTTACCAGGGCAGACATGATGCAACTTATTGCTCAGCTACCTGCACCATTTTTGTTAACTGGAGACTTCAATGCCCACCATCCCCTTTGGGGCTCTCCAGCATCCTGCCCGAGGGGCTCCCTGTTAGCAGACCTTTTCAACCAGCTCAACCTTGTCTGCCTCAATACTGGCGCCCCTACTTTTCTTTCGGACACATCTCACACCTATTCCCATTTAGACCTCTCTATATGTACTCCCCAACTTGCACGCCAGTTTGAGTGGTATGCACTTTCTGATACATATTCGAGCGACCACTTCCCGTGTGTTATCCATCTCCTGCAGCATACCCCCTCTCCATGCTCCTCTAGTTGGACCATCTCCAAGGCAGACTGGGGGCTCTTCTCTTCCAGGGCGACCTTTCAGGATCAAACCTTCACAAACTGCGATCGTCAGGTCGCACACCTCACGGAAGTCATTCTCGCTGCTGCTGAATATTCCATCCCTCACCCTACTTCTTCTCCACATCGCGTACCGGTCCCCTGGTGGACTGCAGCATGTAGAGACGCTTTACGTGCTCGTCGACGTGCTTTACGCACCTTTAAACGCCACCCTACAGTGGCGAATTGTATCAATTATAAACGATTACGTGCTCAGTGTCGTCGTATTATTAAAGAAAGCAAGAAAGCCAGCTGGGCTGCTTTCACAAGCACCTTCAACAGTTTTACTCCTCCTTCTGTTGTCTGGGGTGGCCTGCGCCGGCTATCTGGCAGTAAGGTCCACTCACCAGTTTCTGGCTTGACGGTCGCGAATGACGTCCTTGTGGCCCCTGAGGATGTCTCCAATGCCTTCGGCCGCTTTTTCGCCAAGGTTTCGAGCTCCGCTCATTACCACCCTGCCTTCCTCCCCCGCAAACAGGCAGAGGAGGCTAGGCCACCTAACTTCCGCTCCTCGAATCGTGAAAGTTATAATGCCCCATTCACCATGCGGGAACTCGAAAACGCACTTGGCCGATCACGGTCCTCCGCTCCAGGGCCTGATTCTATTCATATTCAGATGCTAAAGAACCTTTCTCCTGCGGGTAAAGGTTTTCTTCTTCGTACTTACAATCGCATCTGGATTGAGGGACATGTTCCCGCATGCTGGCGTGAGTTTATTGTTGTCCCGATTCCTAAGCCGGGGAAGGACAAGCACTTGCCTTCCAGTTATCGACCCATCTCGCTTACCAGCTGTGTCTGTAAAGTGATGGAGCGAATTGTTAACTCTCGATTGGTTTGGCTGCTCGAGTCTCGACGCCTACTTACCAATGTACAATGTGGATTTCGTAGGCGCCGCTCTGCTGTTGACCATCTGGTTACCTTGTCGACCTTCATTATGAATAACTTCTTGCGGAAGCGCCCGACCGCGGCTGTGTTCTATGATTTGGAGAAGGCTTACGACACGTGTTGGAGGGCAGGCATTCTCCGCACCGTGCATACATGGGGCCTTCGCGGTCGCCTCCCTCTTTTTATTCGTTCTTTTTTAATGGATCGACGGTTCAGGGTACGTGTGGGTTCTGTCCTGTCAGACACCTTTCGCCAGGAGAATGGGGTGCCACAGGGCTCAGTTTTGAGCGTCGCTCTCTTCGCCATTGCGATCAATCCAATAATGGATTGCCTCCCAGCTGATGTATCAGGCTCCCTTTTCGTGGACGATTTTACCATCTATTGCAGCGCGCAGTGTACACGTGTCCTGGAGCGCTGTCTTCAGCGTTCTCTTGACCGTCATTACTCCTGTAGTGTCGCCAATGGCTTCAGTTTTTCTGCCGAGAAGACGGTCTGTATTAACTTCTGGCGCTACAAAGAGTTTCTCCCACCGTCCTTACGACTCGGTCCCGTTGCTCTCCCAATCGTGGAGACAACAAAATTTTTAGGTCTTACATTTGACAGGAAACTTAGCTGGTCTCCACATGTGTCATATTTGGCTGCCCGTTGTACCCGTTCTTTCAATGTCCTCCGTGTTCTTAGTGGTATGTCGTGGGGAGCGGATCGAACCGTCCTGCTTCGTCTATATCGGTCGATCGTCCGCTCCAAGCTGGATTATGGGAGCTTCGTATACTCCTCTGCATGGCCATCCATCTTACGCCGCCTCAACTCCATACAACATCGGGGTTTACGACTTGCGATCGGAGCGTTTTATACTAGTCCCGTAGAGAGTCTTCATACTGACGCTGGCGAATTGCCACTCACCTACCGGCGCGATATACTGCTTTGTCGGTATGCCTGTCGGCTACTGTCAATGCCCGACCACCCGTCTTATTGCTCCTTTTTTGACGACTCTCTCGACCATCAATACGGGTTGTATGTCTCTGCCCTGCTACCCCCTGGAGTTTGCTTTCGTCGCCTCCTTCAACACCTTAATTTTTCACTCTCTGCAACCTTTCGAGTGGGCGAGAGCCACATGCCACCTTGGCTCCAGGCTCAGGTCCGCGTTCACCTTGACCTCAGCTCGCTCCCAAAAGAGGTTACCCCCGGTTCGGTCTACCACTCCCGTTTTGTTGAACTTCGTTCAAAGTTCATCAATAGGACCTTCATTTATACAGATGGCTCAAAGACCAATGACGGGGTCGGGTGTTCTTTTATTGTCGGGGCACAAAGTTTCAAATACCGGCTCCATGGCCATTGTTCGGTCTTCACAGCTGAGCTCTTTGCCCTCTACCAGGCTGTTCTTTACATCTGCCGCCACCGACATTCTGCTTATGTCATCTGCTCCGATTCCCTGAGCGCCATCCAGAGCCTCAGTGATCCGTATCCGGTTCACCCTTTCGTGCACCGGATCCAACGCTCTCTTCAGCAGCTGGTGGACGTCGGTTCTCCGGTTAGCTTTATGTGGGTCCCTGGCCATGTCAGTATCCCTGGGAACGAAGCTGCAGATGCCGCGGCCAAGGCTGCGGTCCTCCAGCCTCGGACAGCTTCTTGTTGTGTCCCTTCCTCAGACTGTAGCAGGGTCATTTGTCGGCGCATTTTATCGCTGTGGCATGCCGATTGGGCTGCACTTACAGACAACAAGCTTCGGGCCTTGAAACCTCTTCCCGCTGCTTGGACGTCCTCCTCCCGCCCTTCTCGGCGGGAGGAGGTCGTTTTGGCCCGGTTACGCATTGGACACTGCCGGTTCAGCCATCGCCATCTGCTGACGGCTGCGCCGGCGCAGTTCTGCCCATGTGGGCAATTGCTGATGGTCCGCCACATTTTAATGTCCTGTCCGGATTTCAACACACTACGTCTCGATCTTAACCTGCCATGTACTTTAGATGCCATTTTAGCAGATGACCCACGAGCAGCTGCTCGTGTCCTTCGTTTTATCAATTTGACACACCTCTCTAAGGACATTTGATGATGCTGTTTTTTAATCCTCTGCCTATCAGTCTGTCTTTTATCGTGTTTTCCCTTTTAGTTGTTGTTTTAAACTTGTGCCTCGCGGTGCATTCTTAACGTTGTAAGGGCGCTAATGACCATTGAAGTTGTGCGCCCTAAAACCACAAAAAAAAAAAAAAAAAAAAAAAGAAATCGCTCCATGCAGTACCTTCTGTGATGTAGAGATGTCTGCTCTCAAACTCCATCCACTGCACACTTCCCAAGAAGTACCTTGAACAGATAATAAAAATATGAAACAATATTTGAAAATATTTATATCATCTAGAAACAAATAACATCTTTTGAGACTACTTTGGTCCAATTTAATTACTACAACTGTAACAAAACTAATTTTACATACACTTGTTCATTTATAGACAACCAGGATACAGAAAATTTCGCACCTTTAATGCCTATGGGAAAGAAGCCAAATTTTGCACCTCCACAAGGGCAAAGCTTGTTTTAGGGATGAATATTTCACTCTGCAGCAGTGTATGCACTGCTCTGAAACTCCCAGACAGATTCAAACTGTGTTGCCTGACTAAGAACATTTAATATCCTTAAATTTGAGAGTACTAGACCAGCTATCTGTGCCGACCATCTTCTGTGGAGTAGAGAAGTGTTGTGAAAATGGGTCAAGAGATTTGACTGCAAGATTGCAAGCAAAGTTCTCACACTAGCACACAGTTTTAAACTATCAGAAATTTTATGTTCTACTTGTTAATATTAAATGAATATGAAGAATAAATAATAATTTGATACTTAACTTCAAGTGGCGAAATGTATAGTACCACAAAAACACACAAAACTAAAAGGGAATGTTATTTATCTTTCAGAACTGTTAGTGTTTCTTTGTTCGGGAGGGGAGAGAGGATATATCTGCAAAAAATTTAAGAGTATAATTGAATGCTAGTTACACAAATCCTGTAACATACCATCACTTTCAGAATTAATGCACATCTGGTGTGGGTAACATTATTTCAAAATTATTTTGTATAAATGCATTGTATGGTGTAATATCTTTGGGGAGGAGGCAGGTTTGTTATCTTTGGGTGATCACATTTGTGCGTAACAGACGACAGTGGTTGCAAAGCAGTTTACATAATTCTACAATAATTTCCAAACCCGAGTTCGCATCCCAGTCTGATGCACAGTTTTAATATGACAAGAAGTTTCATATCAGCAAATGATGATTCTGGCCACCTTTGACAACCCACTTTACACTTATGATTGTGTCTTCAGTGGTTGTTATTCAGCAGATGATGTAGTGCTGATAGTTATTCACACCAAGGCCCACAAATAGATTTTCTCTTGAAGTTTTTCTCACTTTTATGATTTACTGTGGATCAACTTTCAGGTTTGAAAAAGGACCCTCTTGCTGGTGATGGGATCTTCACAAATGATTCATAAAATCTCTTGTAGGCATTGTTCCAGACTGACTTTCAGTGAGACCACAAATATTATGAACCAGTTGGGAACCGACTTAGTGCCACCCTCCCCTCTACCGTGTTCTTCTTGCTCTCACCCAAAATAGATTGACCTAGATTTGTTTTTGGGAGCACAGCAGTTCAAATTACCACCCAACTCTCCAGATTTAGGTTCCTTTTGTTTACTTAAATCACTTGAGATAAATGCCTGGATGGTTCCATTGAAAGAGACACTGTCAATTTCCTTCCCTAATCCAAGCTTGAGTTCTGTCTCGATTTACCTCATTGTTAATGGGATGTTGGCTCCTTTTCTTTCACCCGCCCCACCTGACACATTGCCTATTCCTTTGTACAGCATGTAACTTGTTGGTTACAGGTTGAGATTTTCAGTCTGCTGGTTTTTTCTTACTCACTGGAATGCATAAACATGTACAAATAGTGCTATACCCAATACGTAATGTGTCCACTTCAAGCCCCTGTTACTGATAAGATGTTACACATACACTGAGGAGATGAAAGTCATAGGATAATGATATTTACATATACAGATGGGCGGTAGTATCGCATACATGAGGTATAAAAGAGCAGTGCAATGGGGAGCTGTCATTTGTACTCAGGTGATTCATCTGATAAGGTTTCCAAAGTGATTATGGCCATATGATGGGAATTAAGACTTTGAACTCAGAATGGTAGTTAGAGCTAGAGGCACAAGACACTCCATTTCAGAAATCATTGGGGTATTCAATATTCCAAGAGCCACAGTGTCAAGAGTGTGCCAATAATACCAAATTTGAGGCATTATCTCTCACCATGGACAGTGCAGCAGCTGGCGGCCTTCACTTAATGACTGAGAGCAGCGGCATTTCCATATAGTTGTCAATGCTAACACACAGGCAACACTGCATGAAATAACCACAGAACATATCTGTTAGGACAGTGCAGTGAAATGTGATGTTATGGGCTATGGCATCAGACTACAAACTTGAGTCCCTTTGCTATCAGCACAACATCGCCTGCAGCATCTCACCTGAGCTCATGACCACAGTGGTTGAATCCTTGGCAACTGGAAAACTGTGGCCTGGTCAGATGAGTCTTGATTTCAGTTGGTAAGAGCTGATGATAGGATTAAAGTATGGTGCAGACCCCACAGAGCCATGTACCCAAGTTTTCAGCTAGACAGTGTGCAAGGTAGTGGTGGCTCCATAATGGTGTGGGCTGTTTTTACGTGGAATGGAATTGTTTATGTTCAACTATCCGAAGACCATTTGTTGCTGTTTGTGGACTTCATGTTCCCAAACAATGATATCATGTAATCGGGCCACAGTTGTTCTAGATTGGTTGGGAGAACATTCTGGACATTTTGAGCAAATGATTTGGCCACTCAAACCACCCGACAAGAATCCCATTAAACATTTATAGCACAAAATTGAGAGGTCAGTTTGTGCACAGAATCCTGCACCAGCAGCAACACTTTCACAATTGTGGCTTTCTGTAGAAGCAGCAGGGCTCACTATTTCTGCGGGGGACTTCCAAAGGCTTGTCGAGTCCATGCAACATAGTTGCTGCAGTACGACAGGCAAAAAGGAGGTCCAACACTATATTAGGAGGTATCCCATGACTTTGGTCTCATCAGTGTATAATTATGTGCAGATTTATTATGTCTGTTCTTAATGTGAACATCGTCATCCTTCCATTCTGAAATGCTGCAAGTAAGCTAATATTGTGAGGCAAAATGTCATCTTCATGAATTATTTAAACTACTTTTGAACTCTAGGTTCTGTACATTTAAGATCAAAGTAAGAGTTAATTATTTGTTTTGTTTTCCCTTCTTTGTAGAGGAAGAAAGCGAGATAGAAGCTGAAGATGACCCGTACGATACCAGTGGGAAAAAAGCTTTCTTGACCATAAGGAAGAGGCATGCAGAATTACGAAATAAGAATAAAAGCCTGTTACTTTCTTATTCTGATCAATCATCATCTGAAAATGAGAGTGAAGAACCAATAGAGAAGAAATCTCATTATGATAAGCCAGTTATTCGACATTGTACAGAAAATTGTAGGTGAAATTATTCTTTTTGAAGCAATTACCAAAATTAAAAGTGGAGTAAATACAGATGTCAGTGGATTGTGCCCCAGTGAACATGTCATATAATTAATGTTATTCATTGGTCGGTATGAAATATGTTTGTGATCTGTATGTCTTTTGTGTATTAATAAGTTTTTATTTTTGTTAATTCAAGCATGTAAATAAATATTTCACATTACAACTCGATAGTTTGATTAGTGCAAACTACCAAGTCTGTCTGGAAGAAGCTGTATTAGCAGTCACATATGATTATCTGCAGTCCTGGTCATTTTACATAAACACACTTCACACATTTATGTTAAGATAGTGAACTGTCAAAAGATAGTCATCCCTGTTGCATGCTGCAACCTTTGCTCTCCTCTTAAAAAGTTAATGACATCTACACTCCTAAAATCATCAGGCTAAATACACAATTTTTAGTACCACAGTCCAAAGAAGTTTTAATGAGACAGTGTAAACAGGCAGGATATTAGTGAAATACGGCGGAAAGAAAACAATCAAGACAACAATGTGCAGCATTCCTGATTGCAGGACTGTCATTGTGCCACAAGTAAAACATGAAAAAAATTGATACTGTGGTCCAAAATGATGTTTTAAGCACCAGTCATTTAACATCTAATTACTCATCCCCCCTCCATAACTTTAGATAACTTGTAAAATTAACTAAAATAATGCAGAAATAATCTTTTCAAATAGTTTGACACATTTCCGGGAGTCTTTTTTTGTGTGTTCTGGACTATTGATTTGCAGTAAGTAATATAGTGCTCTTCTATTAATTGCTGTACTGGAGTCTTTTGATAGTGTGAAGAAAAAAAAAATCTGCAATGCAATTGGATAGGTAAAAAAAAAAAACTGTTCATAAGCAGCAGCAGGAGAAGACGCATATAAAGGTTGAAGAAATGTGCAGGAGTTGGGCAGAAAGGTTGAAGGGAGAAACAAGAGGGATGAAAGAAAAGTGATGTTTCCAGAATGAGATTTTCGCTCTGCAGCGGAGTGTGCACTGATGTGAAACTTCCTAACAGATTAAAACTGTGTGCCAGACCGAGACTCGAACTCGGGACCTATGCTCTACCGCAAGTGCTCTACCGCCCGTGAAAGGCATAGATCCCGAGTTAGTCTTGGTCCGGCACTCGGTTTTAATCTGCCAGCAAGTTTCAAAGAAAAGGGATGTTGAGGTGTCGGAAATGGGGAGAGTTTGGAAAACTCGTCCAGAACCTGGTGTCAGGGGAGACTTACCGGATGGAATGAGAAGTAAAGACTGATGGTTGGGGACTACATTCTCAGTCTAGGACTCTATGGAATCGAAATTTATCTGTACTAAGTAAATTGTTTCTGCTTAAAATATGAGACTACTGTTGAGTGCATTACTTTTGGAATCTTTTGGAAAGTGATGTCAGTGAGTAAATTGGATGATAATTACTTAAGTGTTTCTTGTCACATTTTAATGTGTCTGGAAAAATTCTGTATGCCAGTGATGCATTACATAAATCAGTAAGGAATATGTGAAACAAGAAAAAGGCAACCACTAAGCTTTAGGGACGAGTTGTGGCTGTTTATGACAGTTAGAAATTCTAAATTCTCATTGACCACCTACAATGTTTATAATAGTCACTGCCATGTAGTATTCTTTTGTGAGTGTGAGTAACTTGTTGCTGTCAAAAAAAACTTCACAGTTTTAAGTGAGCATCTAGATTGACGCTGGAACACCTCGACAATAGCAGGTTAACAGCATCTTCAGTGGCAAACAACCACCCAGAACTGTTTCTGTTATATATTCATGATGGAATAGTGTTGACAGTCTGGAGCTCTGACTGCTTGCAATGCCTGCAGAAAGTGCGACCTGAGAATAACATAATGACTACTTTTAGTTAAATTGACAAATTCAAAGGGCTGTGTTCCTTTGTTGATAATAAGTCTTGCAACACGTGTTCCTGTTAGCTGGAAGTATTTTCCATTTTCTACTTTGAGTACAATAGCTTTCATATCATGGAACATAGTCTTTCTTCACTGATGACGAAAACTGTACAACATTACTGAAAAGACAGCCCGAGTCGACTAATGCTTGGGCAGGTTGGCCATAAGAGATGACCTCAGTAAGATTCCCTGACATCTTGAGGACTGTTATCTTTGGAGGATTTGTGTCTGTGGCAACGTCGCCTCAGTAGATAGTCACCTTGCTTAGTTTTCCTGAAGTCGGCAGCCAGGCGAGCTGCTGGTACCTCTGTATGGCAACAGGGAATGGCTACGTCACGTTGGGGAGTGACCTCATCCACGGAATAGTGAGCGGATTCATCCCACAGATCAACTGTAATTATCTGTAACTGACTGTTGTGAATGTAACTTGTGATATTTAATGTCTGGTGTTTTTGTATTCACTGAAAACTTGCCTTCTTTCTCTATGTCGAGGGCATTCACGGTAGAAACACACTGACATGATACCATATTTCCTCCAAATGCTTGCAATTTGTTCCAGGTATTGAGCTTCTCTTTATTGTTCTGTGTGGTTCGTGGGCTGTGCCATCCAGGTAAATGTATGCATTTGTCAAATAGGTCATGTCGCCCCCATCTGTTGCGTTTGGTGATTTCGGTCAAATCATTTTAGCTGCTTCATCGGGTAATGTGCAGAGTTTCCGGAAAACACTGTTCGGTGCCTGATGTGGATCTGACTTATTGCTGTTTTTTAATCCAGCTGTGTCCTGAAAATACAGATTGTAGAAATTATATATAAAAACAAAGATGAGGTGACTTACCGAACAAAAGCGCTGGCAGGTCGATAGACACACAAACATACACACAAAATTCAAGGTTTCGCAACAAACTGTTGCCTCATCAGGAGAGAGGGAAGGAGAGGGGAAGACGAAAGGAAGTGGGTTTTAAGGGAGAGGGTAAGGAGTCATTCCAATCCCGGGAGCGGAAAGACTTACCTTAGGGGGAAAAAAGGACAGGTATACACTCACACACACGCACATATCCATCCACACATACAGACACAAGCAGACATGGTCTTTAAATATGTCTGCTTGTGTATGTATGTGTGGATGGATATGTGCGTGTGTGCGAGTGTATACCTGTCCTTTTTTCCCCCTAAGGTAAGTCTTTCCGCTCCCGGGATTGGAATGACTCCTTACCCTCTCCTTTAAAACCCACTTCCTTTCGTCTTCCCCTCTCCTTCCCTCTCTCCTGATGAGGCAACAGTTTGTTGCGAAACCTTGAATTTTGTGTGTATGTTTGTGTTTGTTTGTGTGTCTATCGACCTGCCAGCGCTTTTGTTCGGTAAGTCACCTCATCTTTGTTTTTATATATAATTTTTCCCACGTGGAATGTTTCCTTCCATTATACAGATTGTAGAAATGATATTTTGCTTGTATTACAGTTCCTGTCCATGTAGGTGAAGGCATTTACATTGTCTAATTGGAGCCATGGTGACGTAGGAGTTTCGAAGGTGCGCTGCTTCCACCACACAATGTCATGTCAAAACCACAAAACAAAATAAATCCAAAGGCATTGTCATTACCAGTATACAACACTTAGCACTGAAATCATGTTTATTACTAGCACCAATACAGTCATAATAGAATGAACCTTCTTGATAGTGTGCAGCTATTTACGCAAACATCAATTATTCCAGAATGCTGTTATTTATAAAGACATTAAATACTCCAGAATACAGAATATATTTCAAGAAACATCCAGAAATCATAACTGCTAATTAACTAATAAATGCTGGTGGACAGGCTTTAAATGGCAACATCAGTAAGCCAGCCACCGAATCTAATAACAACGTCTAGTCGCTACGCCACACCACAAGCACCATAGCTTGCGGCATTATTCTGTTAGAGATGGCAAAAGTCGGTAGCATCTTAAAAAAAGGTTATAAGATGAATATCAGCAAAGATAATGGAATATAGTGGAATTAAATTAGGCAACACTGAGGGAGATAGGTGAGGAAATGACACACAGTAATCGATGAATTCAGCTGTGTGGAGATCAAAATATCCTATGCAGGTAGAAGTAATGAGGATACAAAATGCAGATTTCAAACAGAATTTCCGAAAAATGGAAATATGTAAACATTGAAAATATGTTTTAATATTAAATTCTTTCAGAAAAGTCTTTTTGTTCGGTCTGTCGCCTTGTAAGTGAAACACTGACGATAAGCAGTTAAAACAAGAAAACAGCAAAAGCTTTTGAAATGTAGTGCTATAGAAGATTGCTGAATATTAGGTGGATAGACTGAATAACTAATTAATTGAATGGGGTAGAAAACAAATTTATGGCACAATTTGATTCAAAGAAAATAGCTTCTTACAGAATATTTCTTGAGGCATCAGGGAATAGTTAATTTTGCAATGTAAGTTTATGTGGCAGAAAGGCTTCACAAAATTTAAGCACATTGAAAAAGATGTAGTTGCAATAGTTACATATACATGGAGATACTTGCATGGGTAGACTTACTGCATCCTACTAGACTTCAGACTGAAGAGCACTACAACACCACCTAATTTACAACAAATCATGACAATGCAAGACACCAGTTAAATTCTGTTCTGTAACTGGCAGATCTCTTGCTGATGAAAAGGGGGTGGAAGGTGTAACCTCCACCGTGTGCCATACAGTGACCTGTGGAATATGTATGTAGATGTATATATAAATGACAAGCATTTTCTAAGCTATCTAATTCAAGTATGAAATACAAGGCAAATCATTCTTTTCACTTATACATTAAATACTAGTGCGTGAATCATGTTTGCTTCTTCTCAGTAATTAATAATTAATCTACTTAAAACATCCGTACCATTCTTGGTTTGCTTTTGAAACCTAGTATTAATTTTTTTTAATTGGTATTATTAAGCTTTATCGTCAGTTTCCTAATTTTTCTTTCAGTCAAAAGACCATATGGATTTTAACTCATTAGTTCTTCTTAAGCCATAATATCTGTGTATAATAATTTGGCATTGTCTTTTCTTTACAATTGAAACATGATATACACTGAAGCGCCAAAGAAACTGGTATAAGCATGCGATTCAAATACACAGATGTGTGAACAGGCAGAATAAGGTGCTGCCCTCGACAATGCCTATATGAGACAACAAGGGTCTGGCTCAGGACAACCCCCCCCCCTCCCCCCTGGGTGCCCCTGGAGGTGTCATCTGCCCTCTCGCAAGCCTGATTCTGACCTCTGATTTTATTTATGGATGCCACCCCATCCTTGTTGGTGATGGATGGTAACCAAGCGGAGTGATCGCCTCCAGCCTGTCCACCTCCAATTTGGATCCCTATTCTGTGCTTATTCAATGGAACTTCAATGGATGCTACTGTCTCCTCCCAGAGTTGCATTCTCCTATTTCCTTTCACTCAGCAGGTTGTGTTGTTATCCAGGAACCTCATTTTACTGATGCTCACTCACCTACCCTTTGTGGGTTCTGTGCTTTCTGACAGAACCAGGCCAGCCCTTTGAGGGCTTCTGGTTGCATTTGCACATTGGTCTATATGGACGTTGTTAGTACCTGAATCCCTCTTCATACCACATTGGTAGCTGTTGTGTCCAGGTCTACTTGGACACTGAGGTCATGGTTTACAAACTCTATTCCTCCTGACAGGCCCCCTACAGCTGCTGTCCTAAATGGCCTCATTCAACAACACCCACCTCTCTTCCTCCCCCTTGGGGATTTTAATACCCTTCACCGTATGTGAGGCTGTACATTGTCTTCGACTCGGGGGCTCCTCATTGAACATTCTTGCAGACCACAACCTCTGCCTTTTTATTGATGGTTCCTCTACTCATTTTATTGCTGCATATGGCACTTTCTTTGCCACTGATCTTTTGCTCACGTCCCCTCCCCTTTGTCCTTTCTTACATTGGTCACCGCATGATGACCTATGCAATAGTGACCACTTCCCATGATTCTCTCATTCCCTTACCACCTCCCAATGTCCCGAATACCCTGCTGGGCTTTTCATCGTGCCGATTAGCCTCTTTATACCTCCCAGGTCATGTTTACACCTTCTTTGTCAGGTTGTATTGATGAAGTCCTTCATGATGTGTCCGATAAGATAATTTGTGTTGATGAGCCCCATTTACCACTGGCCAGTTCAGTGATCGTATCTATGATCGTCATCACATCTTAAGCAGTACCTGCCCTCTGCTGATCTTATTACCTTTAAACATCTTCGCACCAAAGCAAGTTACTTATTAAAACAGAGCAAGTGGGTCTGTTGAAAACACTTTGTCTCCTCCCTAGGTTTTTCTGTCCCTTTGTCACAGGTGTGGGCTACACTCTGCAATCTCCTAAATTGTCAGTGATAGTCTTCTATTCAACATCTTGCAACCCATTTTGTGGCAGCATCGGCATCAGCCTCATATCTAGCCATCTTCCTCATCCAGAAACAGCAAGATGAAGTTTCCCACTTCTGTTCTACCCTTTGTCAGACGGAATTTTACAGTGAACCTTTTACTGCAATGTCTCGTGCAAGTTACTAGAATGGATAATGGCTCATCAGCTCAGTTGAGTCCTTGAATCTAGGACCTTACCAGTGCAGCTTTCAGAGGGACAGTCTCCAATCGATAATCTGCTTTGATTGGAAACAGCAGTTTGGCAGGCCTTTCCTCAGTGCCACCATCTTCCCACTGTTTTCTTAGATTTTTGTAATGCCTATGACACAGCTTGGAGTCATCACATCCTACTTACACTCCATGATTGGGGTCTTTGAAGACCCCTGCAGATCTTTACTCGCCAGTTCCTGTCCCAATGGTCGTTCAGTGTTTGGGTTGGCTCTGTTCTCAGCTCACAGCAGACCCAGAAGAATGGTGCTCCACAGCGCTCCATATAAAGTGCCCTTCTTTTTCTCATCATTATTAGTGGACTCGTGGCCACCGCTGGATTGTTGGTCACCCCTGCTCTGTATGTGGATGATTTCTGTATTTGGGGTAGCTCCCACTCAATGGCCTCTGTGGAATGACAGTTCTAGGGCACCATTTGGCATGCTTTCACATGGATTCTCTCGCACAGTTTTCAATTCTCTCACATTACATCGAGAGTGATACCTTTCTGTCATTGTACCACAGTCTATCCTGATTCAGATTTCTACCTTGATACCCAATACCGGACTGTGGCCAGTTCCATTTCTTGGGTCTTCTTTTGGACAACAAGCTTACTTGGATGCCCCATATCCGCCTTCTGAAGGTTGGCTGTTTTCATAAACTCAATGTCCTTTGCTTCCTTGGTCACAGCTCATTTGACACTTCCCTGCTTTTGTCGGGCATTAACAATGTAGGAAAAGATACTGTGCTACTTACTGTAAAGAAGACCTGTCAAACTGCGTACAGGCACAACTAAAATACACTCACATATAGCTTGCAGCTACAGCCTTCGCCAGTAAACACACACACACACACACACACACACACACACACACACACACACAGGTAAGCACACCTCATCAACACACAAATGTCAACTCCAGCATCTTGGGCTGGAATGCAACATCACATGGTGGGATGCAAGCAGCAGTCTGGAGGGAGTGGGGAAGGGATAGTAGTAGTGTGTGGGTGAGGAGAGACAATTGCTGTCTGGTGGACTGTGCAGGAACTAGGCTGCCAACAGGTGCAGCATCAGGAGCTTGTGGACCAGGGAGGTGGGGAAAGATGGGCAGATGTGTTGACAGAGGGCTGCAAACAAACAGGGTGGGAGACGAGAATGGGGAGCAGATGATAGGACAAAGGGGTTGGAAACTGTTGGGTGGAGAGTGTGGGGACAGTATGTTGCCATAGGTTGAGGCCAGGATAATTGCAGAAGTGGAGAATGTGTTGTTCCCTCCAACACTATCTTTTCTGAACTTCACAGATGGGAGTTATCCTTACAACGCATTCTCCACTCCCTTAATTGTAAAGATAATTCCCATCTGTGCAGTTCAGAGAAGCTGGTGGTGGAGGGAAGGATCTAGGTGGCTCAGATAGTGATGCAACCATTGAAATCAAGTCTGTTATGTTCAACTGCCTGTTGTGACACAGGGTGGTCTACTTTGCTCTTGGCCACAGTTTGGCAGTGGCCGTTCATCCTGGTGGACAGCTGATTGGTAGTTGTACCAATGTAAAAAACTGTGCAGTGATTGCAGCAGAGCTGGTAAATGCCGTGGCTGCTTTCATAGGTGGCCCAGCCCCTGGTGGGGTAGGACAAACCTGTGACAGGACTGGAATAGGAAGTGCTGGGTGGGTGGACTGGGCAGGCTTTTTACTTGAGTCTTCCACAGGGATATGATCCTTCTGGCAAGGGGTTGGGATTTGTAGTGGCATGGGGATGGACTAGGATATTGTGGTGGTTGGGTTGGGTGGGAACTATCTCGGGTAGGATGTCCCTCATTTCAGGGCTCGATGATAGGTAATCAAAAAAGCCCTAGCAAAGTCCGGGGTGGTACTGGGTAATGAAGGGGAAACTCCTTTCTGGCTGGTTTTTGGAGGCGGTTGGAGGATTGGGGTTTGTGATGTTCCATTGCCCACCCAGCCTCCACAGCATCCTACTCCATTGCAAATGCCACTTCCAATCCCAGCCCCTTGCCACAAGGATCATATACCTGTGGAGGACCCAGGTGGAAAATTTGCCCAATCCACTCACCCAGCACTTATTCTAGTCCTGTCACAGGTTTATCCTATCCCATCAGGGACCAAACCACCTGTAAAAGCAGCCATGTCATTTACCTGTGCTGCTGCAGTCATTGCACAGCTTTTTATATTGGTATGACTAGCAAGCTGTCCACCAGGATGCACGGCTATTGCCAAACTGGCCAAGAGCGAAGTAGACTGCCCTGTGGCGCAACTTGCAGCTCAACATAACACACTTGATTTCAATGGCTGCTCCACTACCCGAGCCATCTGGATCCTTCCCTCCAACACTATCTTTTCTGAACTTCACAGATGGGAGTTATCCTTACAATGCATTCTCCACTCCCTTAATTATCGTGGCTTCAACCTACCGTAACATACTGTCCCCACACCCTCCACCCAACAGTTTCAAAATCCTCCATCCTATCATCTCCTCCCTAGTCTTGTCTCCCATCCTGTTTATTTGCAGTCTCTGCCAACACATCCGCTCATCTTTTCCCCCCACCTCTCCTTTTCTGTTCCTTTTTTCCCCACCTCCGTGCCCCACAACCTCCTGACACTGTGCCTGTTAGCAGTCTAGTCCCTGCATAGTCCAGCAAACAGCGTTTGTCTCTCCCCCCATCTGTACGCTACTATCCCTTCCCCTTCTCCACCCCCCCTCCAGACTGCTGCTTGCATCCTATGCGATTTTGCGTTCCGGCCCAAGATGCTGTAGGTAGTGGTCAGGTGTGCGTGAGGTGTGCTTGCTTTTGTGTGTGTGTGTGTGTGTGTGTGTGTGTGTGCGTGTGTGTGTGTGTGTGTGTGTGTGTGTGTGTGTGTGTGCGTTTGCTGACAAAGGCTGTGGCCAAAAGCTGTATGTGAGTGTCTTTTAATTGTGCCTGTGTGCAATTTTGTGTGTTTTCTTTATGGCAAGTAGCAATCTATCTTTTCCTACATTGTTGATATTCCTACCTGGAGTATCCATTGTTTAACTTTTGTCGGTTATTAGTTCTGTCTTATCTGAACTGTTGTTGTCAAGTTTGTTTATCAGCTGCCCCTTCTATGCTACTCCTTTTGGACCCAGTTCACCATCATGTTATCTGTTCAGCCATCAATGCCTTTCACACTAGCCCTGTCGATAGTCTTGTGGTTGATGCTGCGACCCCTCCTCTTTCGGTTCAGCGGTCTCAGCTCCTGATTTCCTATGCCATCACTATTCACTCTTCCCCTGCCCACTCGTCCTGTTCTATTCTTCTCATGGCTATGGGACATTACCCGCTCACTGTCTGACCTCAGGTGGGTTTAATGGTTGGGTTCCCCCTTGCTTCTCTCCACCGCAATTTCCATCTTCCCCTCTGTGTCCTCTTCCTCATGTTCCCTCCCTACCACTTGCATTGGTAGGTCCTCAGCCCCAGATTTAGATAGATCTTTTCCAGGGTCCAAAAGCCTCCATTGCCCGAATGGTGTTCCATTTTTTGTTTCCCCCACTGTTATGGTAGTTTGAGGATGCCATTTTTTTTACACTGATGGCTCTAAATCTGCTGATCACATGGGATTTGCGTTCATGTGTTCATTGACATGGAACACCCGGCCATCTGTCGGCCCTGTACTTTATTGAACGATCCTACCTCACCCAAGGTCTGTTATGTATGGGCTAAATGAGTGGCCTTCAGACCGTCGCGCCACCTCTTGATCTCTGCCATCCACAACCTTCTCGCCGATCTTGGCAATTCTGCTTGTTCAGTTGATTTCCTTTGGGTTCCCGGCCATGTGGGTATCCCAGGTAAAGAACTCGCTTATTGTCTGGATGGAGGGATGGGCACCTACACCCATTCTCCATTACCCCTCCAAGTGCAGATTTGCAGCTTTATATCAAATCTCTTTTTGCTCTACTGTGGGTTGACTCTTGGAGGGCTAACCTCCTGTCTAATAATCCTCATTCAGTCCAAAAGACTCCCACCTTGTGGCATTCTTCCCTCACTTCTCCAGGCAGGAACCTTCATCCTCTGCCGTCATACTGGATTGACCCAATACTCCGCAGTGAGCCTCCCACTCCCCTTTTGTAGTTGCAATCCCCCTCCCCCTCACAGTGATCCATATTTTGATAAACTCCCCCATATTTTGGTCCTCCCCCACTAATTATACTCTCCCAGCTTTCTTGTCCTGGGTGTTAGTGGACAACCATAGCATGGTTATGTCTTTCCTTGATTTTCTTCGTGAAAGTTATTTGTCCTCCCAGGTTTAAATTCTCAAATTTCCTTCTGGAATTGGAGTCCCTTGGTTAACATTGGTATTGGTTATGGAGGCATTGGTCTTGCCTCCACACCAGCCAGAGTCCCCCCTCCCTTTATCCACACATTTTCTCTGGTCTTGTGTGCCATTTTGTTTCTCCCTTTTCTTGTGTTTTCTTCCCCTGGTTTTGTCCCCATTGTGTTGTGATCATGGTGTGGGGGATCGGAAAGGGTCGGTGGCGGTACTGGTGCCCCAACGCATATAACGTTTTTTTGTGCTCTCGCCTTTACCCTGCCCCCTTTGAACAGATGGAGATCATTGTGGAAGGAAGGGCTGCAGCCGGAGATGAGTAACTTAATGGTAAGGCCATTTTGGGGGGATTCCACGAGCCAAGTGACAATGCAAGAACAATATGTGGGGCTCGGTTCGGTCTAGGGAGAGGAAACTTTTCTGTATTGACACACAGAGAGGGAGCAAGGAATCATGGTGGGGGGATAAAAACAGGTAAAAATATGTTAATAACGTAGAAATACATCCGAATAAATACACCAAAACATGGGAGAAATCGCGAAAAGGATGAAATTGATGATGTATGGGAAACAAGATGAAATATGAGATGTTGGCCTATAGTGAAAGGCGAAAACCAACTGAAATTGTCATGAAAAGACCATCTGATCAATAACAAAAAAAAAAAATAGATAAAAGATTTTAATGTGGTTTGCAGGTCTGTCGGTGGATAGGTGTGAAGGAAGGGGTGGGATATGTGACTAGATTATGTGAAATTAGAATATGCGAACTGTCATTGTCCTTTACCCACCCTTCTATGTTCCCATTCTAGCACAACACAGCCCTCTATTCTACCAACACACCCAGTCATTTTACTCCTCTCCTTTTCACTGCCCCCAACACTTCCCCCCCCCCCACCCCCCACCCCCCCACCCTCCTGCCTTCCATGCAACCTCCCAACTGCTACTAGCTGCCCTATCATCCCACCACTTCATCCCTGTTACACTCCTACAAGCAGCTGTTTACTGTTCCCTTTCCCTCCCTGCCCCAGCCTTCTCCTTACCCCATAATCCAGTCTGCTTCTCCCATCATGTGCTACTGTTCGCAATCTTGCCTTGGCAGCCAGAGATTGTGGTTTTTGTGTGTGTGTGTGTGTGTGTGTGTGTGTGTGTGTGTGTGTGTGTGTGTGTGTCTAATTCTGATGAAAGCTTTGTTTCACAGTCTTTCTGTAGTGTCTATCTGGGACACAGCATCTCTGTTATATGGTGAGTAGCAACTATCCTTTTCATAATATTATATACATATCACTCATGTGCCACCAAAACACAGTATTTCAACATAACTTTTAAATAATCTGTAGATCCACTATAGAAAATAAACTTTTATTCCCATCTTCAGTTTATAATAAACACCTTTCCATCCGTAGCTGCACCTGCGTACGCATATTTACATATATCAAACAATGGAAACTCCATGTTGTAATTTCAACAACATAAGGAAAAGGATAGAGTGCTGCTCACCCTGCAGACAACACACTGAGTTGCACACCGTACAGACAACACACTGAGTTGCAGATAGGCTCTATGAAGAGACAGTTACATTTAGCGTCCAGCGAAAGCCTTCTTCAGGAAGGAAAACAAAATACACACACACTCATTCACACAAGCAAGTACACTTAATGCACATGTGACCACCATCTCCAGCAGCTCAGACAGGAATGCAACTGTCGCGTTGAATGAAAGCACTGTGGAGGGGGTGAGGAAGAGGTAGAGAAGAGTGCTGTCTGGCAGAGCTGGCAGTGACTAAATGGAATCATGACAAGACTGCCACAGGGCTCAGTACTGGGAAGCTGGGAAGGGGAAACAGGGAGCAAAAAGGAGAGGAGCATGGAGGGGAAATATGGGTGGATGCGTTGGCAGTGTGCAGTGCACAGTGAAGGTGGGGACGTGAATAGGGAGGAGGTGATAGGACATAGGAGGGCAGAAATTGATGGGTGGAGGGTGTGGTGACAATGGGCTACTGTAGGTTGCGGCTGGGATAATTTTGGGAGTGGAGAATGTGTTGTGAGGATGACTCCTGTCTCCACTGAACAGAAAAGCTGGTTGTGGAGGGGAGGATCCATATGGCCCAGGGTGTGAAGGAGCCATAGAAATCAAGCACGTCATGTTGTGCCACAGGGTGGTCTACTTTGCACTTGGCTATGTTGAGGCAACAGCCACTCATCCTATTTGACAGCTGGTATATGATGTGGCTGCTTTCACAGGTGGCCTGGCCTCTGAAGGGGTAGAATAAGACTGTGGCAGGACGGACTAGGATGTGGAGGTTAGGTGGGCGATGGAACACCACCCTAGGAGGGGTGGGAAGTATCTCAGGTAGGATGTCGCTCATTTCAGGGCATGAAGATAGGTAATCAAAGCCTTGGTGAAGGATGTGGTTCAGTTGTTGCAGTCCAGGGTGGTACTGGGTGATGAACAGGATACTCCTTTGTTTCTGATTCTTCTGGTTGGTGGAAGAATTGGGGGTGTGAGGTGGAAATGGCACAGGGAGATCTGTTTGAAGACTAGGTCTGTGGGATAGTGCCTGTCTGTGAAGGCCTTGGACATTGTGGATGTTGGTTGGATGATGGAACACCACTGTAGGAGGGGTTGGATGGATCTTGATTGGATATCCCTCATTTCAAGGCATGATGGTATGTAATCAAAGCCCTGAAAAAAAAGGAGGTGAGTTCAGTTGTTCCAATGTGGAGCAGTAATGGGTGATGGAGGTGGCACTCCATTCTAGCTGGTTCTTTAGGGTGGTGGGAGGATTGGTGTTGTGTGGGATAATGGCATGAGAGATTTGTTTGTGGACCAGGACAGTGCTTGTTGGGATTTTTTGGTGTGAAAGGAAAGACAGCTGTCAAAATACAGGTACTGTTGGTGTTTGGTGGATTTAATATGAACAGAGATGTGGATGGTGACATCAGAGAGGAACTGGTCAAAGTGCAGGAAGATGGCACACTGGATTGACAAGAACCAGGCAGAGTGGGTGGGAGAAGAAGGTATTGAGGTTGTGAAGGAATGAGGATAGGGTGTTTTGGCCCTGAGTCCATATCATGAAGATATAATCAATGAACGTAGACCAGAGTAGGGGTTTGGCATTTTTGGGAGGCTAGGAAGATCTCTTCTAGGTGACTCAGTTAAAGGTTATCATAGGAGGGTGCCATGCAGGTGCCCATGGCTGTGCTGTGGATTTGCTTGTATATCTTCCCTGTATGTCATACGAGTGAAGAGGAGAATGGATTCAGTGGAGAGGTTCGGAGAAGGGCCTAAGGCTTTAAGCTGGGATTGGAGGTTATGTTGGACTTATGGGATAGGATCACTCTGACAGAATTTATAGATGGATTAGTCAAATAATGGGCAGAGGCCTCTGCCAGGTAGTTACTGAGATTCAAAATGACAATAATGGGCTCCTTTTCTGCAAATAGGATGATTAGGTCTGGATTTGTTTTGTGGTTGTGTATGGCTGACCTATCTTCTGCTGAAAGCTTGATGTTCAAAGGAAGGGACCTGGGGAAGGATGGTGAGGGAATCACTGTTGTATGATGGTATGAACTGGGAGAGGCAGAGTTCAGTGTTAAAATTAGGTTAGCTTTGGTTGGAGGGATTGGTGGCAAAGAAGTTCTCCGTTCCAGGGATCAGGAGGAGGAGGAGAGTAGGGCTTTGACAAATCCAACATAGTTTATTTGGGTGTATGGCTAAAGGTGAGGCCTTTGGGGCTGCGGATTTTAGTAGAAATGGCAATTGGGGATGTGGCAACTAGAAAAGGTCACCTAGGCAGTATCCGGGTGCTATGTGGTGTTGACGAGGTGGAACACTGTGTGGCTAGGATACGAGTTGGGGGCTTGTGCCCCAAGATGGCAGTAGAATGTTAGCAGTTTCAGTAACTTATGGAGGTGGTGTCTGGAATGCTCCTCCTGCCCTCATGTCTTCAACAACATTTTCCTTCCCATTTGTTTCAGCTGTTCCTCCTCAACCTTGTGTGCCACCTTCCTGAATGTTGACCTCCTCCTCTCTGATGGTTCCATCCACTCTTCTGTCTACGTTAAACCCACCAGCTGCCAACAGTACCTGCATTTTGACAGCTGTCATCCCCTCCACACCAAAAAATTCCGTCCCATACAGCCTGGCCACTCTGGAATGCTGTCTTTGCAGTTACAAGTACTCTGTTGTCCCAGTATGCTGAGGGTCACACCAAGGTCTTCAGACAGGTACTATCCTCCAGTCCTAGTTTGCAAACAGCTCTCCCATGATATTTCCCCATTCAACTCCAACCTCTCACCGTCCCCAAGAACCAGCTAGAATCCACACAGAATACTGTGACCAGCAGATGCACAGATGGCAGGGCACGCGTGGGGAGACTGGTAGCAGTGGGAATTGTGGGCAGATACCTAAGGGGAAATGCCGAGCACTGGAGGGGAATTGCTGTTCTAAACTGAAGCCTTTTTTTGTAAAAATTAATGGGGCCACTCTACACCCACATTTGCATGGTGGCCATTGAAAAAGACCTCTGCTTTGGTTAGTATCCAAAAAGAATTCCACTGAAAATGCAGAAATTTATTTTTGCGTGGTTGGTTAACCATTTGTAACTTTCAGAGAAACACCATGAGTGGTGAATTTTGAGCAAAACCTACACATTTATCAGGTTGCCATGTTAATATTTGCTTCTTTTGCCAAAACACAGCATACTTCACACAGTCTCACATCATTAATTGTGACAGGATTGTGAAACAGAGATTTATTAACTGAGGAACTGAGCAGATGTAAGATCAGCAGCTTATAAAAATCACATCTACAGTACGAAATAAACATGTAACGTCTTCACTTATGTTGTTCCAAACCTATAGCATTTCTTGTTTCACGAGCTATTATTGGTCCTTAGAAATTATGTTCTTTCATCAAAAGAGTGTGTAGTTAGTGAAATAACATAGTAGATAATGAAGTTCCACGTAATAACTACGTGGCAAAACTCTCTCCTCTTTGTGTACTATCATTTGCCAAAATCTCATTTTCATATCTCAAACTGCTTATGAAACATAAGGTATATTGTGGATATTTCACTCTGGCTTTATCGCTGGTGTGATGTGATCGCAAATGAGTGTGCTACGTCAGATCAATTTTCTTGAGATTGGTGACAGATAGACCTCCATCCAAGTCTAAAGAAAAATTCAATATATTAGCTAAATTTCATGCACAGTAACATATTCTGCAGTATGCACCAAACGCAAAATCATAGCAACCTCTATTTTTCATTCCTAACATTTTCAAGCTTCATACAGTGTCTTACTTCCACTTAAATATCACAATAAGAATGACCATTAATAAAATGATGGGCACATGATCATGAACCTGACATATAAAGAAAAAATGAAATATTTTTACCGAATAGTTTCTGTAAAATCGTTTGAGAAAGATTGCAGGGCACGCGCCTCAATAGTGTCATCAACGACTGGTTGAAAGATGGGAAACACTGTCAGCTTCCCCTTCTGAAAAAACAAATGAAATTGGACAAAACTGGTCATTGCGCATTGGCCACTGTATCTTATGCAGACTCTACAGAGAGAGCCTCCTTCATCACCCAGTACCACCTATGACTGGAACAACTGCATCACACCCTTTGTCAGGGTTTTGATTGCCTATCATCATGTCCTGAAATAAGGGACATCATACCCAAGATCCTTCCCACCTCTCCTTAAGTCGTGTTCTGTCACCCACCTAATCTCCACAACATCCTAGTCCATCCCTGTGCCGCTCCCAATCCCAACCCCATGCCACAAGTATCATATCCCTGTGGAAGACTCGGGTGCAAGACCTGGCCAATCCAGCCACCCAGTAGTTCCTATTAAAGTCCTGTCAGTGGCTTATCTTACCCCATCGGAGGCTGGGCCACCATTGAAAGCAGCCATCTCATGTACTAACTCTGCTGCACCCATTTTGGTTTTACTGCCAACCAGTTATCCACCAAGATGACTGGTAAACTCCAAACTGTGGCCAGGTGCAAAGTAGACCACACGGTGCCTCAACATGCTGCTGAACTTAATATGCTCGATTTCAATGGCTGCTTCACAACCTGAGCCATCAGGATCATCCCCTCTTACCACCACAAGCTTTTCTGAACTGCATAGATGGGAGTCATCCTTACAACATATTCTCTGCTCCAACAATTATCCTAGCCTCAACCTACCTTAAGCTACTATCCTCACACCCTCCACCCACAAGTTTCTGCCCTCCTGTGTCCTATCAACTACATCTATATCTTCATAGAAACTCTGCAAGCCACCGTAGAGTGCATGGTGGAGGGTATCCTGTTTACTACTAGTCATTTCCTTTCTTGTTCTACTCACAAATAGAGTGAAGAAAAAATTACTGTCTATGTGCCTCCCTGTTCGTCCTCTCCCCCTTCCCCCCCACCCTCACCCCCACCTTCCTGCCCTATAGCCTCCTTAAGCTGTGCCTGGTGGCAGCTGTGTGACCTTTTCCGCCACCTGTCGCAGCCATGTGGCATTATCTTTGGCATGAAACATGCTGACAAAATTTTTTGGTTGCTACAGTGCTTATTCTTGTGATCTGATTAGCACACTGAACAACACATGTAAGAGACATATTGTGCTTCATCCTTTTAAATTATTTCAAGTTAGCTAAGTTCAGAAAAGAATAACCAGCTGTTTTCAAACATTTTTGCATGTCACCCCATCTCAAACCCACCCCGAATCCTAAAGGTGGAAAAGTTATTTTACACCCACAGTACTCTTATACAAAAACAAACTATATATATATATATATATATATATATATATATATAAAAACAAAGATGAGGTGACTTACCGAACAAAAGCGCTGGCAGGTCGATAGACACACAAACAAACACAAACATACACACAAAATTCAAGCTTTCGCAACAAGCTGTTGCCTCATCAGGAAAGAGGGAAGGAGAGGGGAAGACGAAAGGAAGTGGGTTTTAAGGGAGAGGGTAAGGAGTCATTCCAATCCCGGGAGCGGAAAGACTTACCTTAGGGGGGAAAAAAGGACAGGTATACACTCGCACACACGCACATATCCATCCCATGCAATGGAGACGTATTGATTCTTAGGACTGGTTTTTGACGCCTGATTGACTTGGCTTCCTCAGCTTAAGCGGAAGTGCTGGCAGCACCTCAATACAATACCCTCCGCTGCCTGAGCAACACCAACTGGGGTGCAGATCACTCTATGTTGCTGCAGCTTTACAGAGCTCTTGTTCAATCCCGCCTTGACTATGGGAGTCTGGTTTATGGTTCGGCAGCGCCCTCAGTGTTGTGTTTACTCAACCCAGTGCATCACTGTGGCGTTTGCCTAACAACAGGAACTTTTAGGACGAGTCCGGTGAACAGTGTCCATGTGGAATCCGGAGTGCCTCCATTACAGGTTAGGCATGCACAACTACTGGCTAGTTACATAGCACATGATTGTAATTCTCCTGTGCATCCGAATCACCATATCCTTTTCCTATCCATGGCGGTTCATCTCCCGCATCCGTGACCCAGGTCAGGGCTTCCAATTGCAGTTTGTGTCTGATCCCTTCTTTCTGAACTGGAGTCCTTGCCTTTACTACCTGTACTTGAGCTCCATTCACATACACCTCCATGGTGTACACCTGGGCCGCAGCTTCGCCTGGACCTTTCAAATGGCCCTAAGGACCCAGTTAACCCCGTGGCTCTCCGCTGCCACTTCATCTTGGTTCTTGACAAGTACCGAGGCCACGAAGTGGTTTACGCCAATGGCTTGTTGACTGATGCTCACGTCGGCTTCGCGTATGTCCATGGAGGACATATTGAACAGCATTCCTTGCCTGATGGCTGCAGTGTTTCCACTGCCGAGCTGGTGGCTATATCTCATGCTCTTGAGCACATCCGTTCATACCCTGGGGAGGCGTTTCTTCTGTGTACTGACTCCTTGAGCAGCCTACAAGCTCTTGACCAGTGCTACCCTCGTCATCCTGTGATAGTGACCATCCAGGAGTCCATCTATGCCCTGGAATGGTCCGGTCCGGTCGTTCAGTGGTGTTTGTCTGAACCCCAGATCACTTTGGAATGCCAGGCAATGAACTTACTGACAGGCTGGCCAAACAGCCGACGCGGAAACCGCTTCTAGAGATCGGCTTCTCTGCAACTGACCCGCGTGCAGTACTAAGTCGCAGGGTTTTGCAGCTTTGGGAGACAAAATGGCATAACCTCTGAATGAACAACAAACTGCGTGCCATTAAGGAGACTACGAATGTGTGGTAGTCCTCCATGCAAGCCTCGCGCAGGGACTGTGGTTATCTGCCGGCTCCACACTGGCCATGCTTGGGTGACACACAGCTACCTCCTGTGCCGTGATGACCCACCTCAGTGTCGGTGCGGCGCCTGGCTGACAGTGGCCCATATCCTGGTGAGCTGGCCTCTTTTGGCTGCCCTGCGATGGAATCTTCACTTACTGGACTCGTTGTCATTAAATTTAGTTGGCAACACCTCATCGGCTAATTTAGTTTTACGTTTTATACGTGACGGTGGGTTTTATCATTCTATATAAGTTTTCGCGCATTTCCTATGTCGCTTTGTGTTCTCCACTCTAATGCTTTTAGGGTGGATGTTTTAATGTGTCGCAGAGTGGCTGGCTTTTCCTTTTTATTCTCGTGGTTGGCCTGCCTCAGTCATCTGCTCTCTTGTTTTTACCCCTTCTACCTGTTTCTTGCTTCTCGCTTCTCACTATGATTTTCTTTTCCTGTTTTTGCCCATAGTAGTGTTGGTTGTCCTTCTGTCGTTCTTCTGTTTATTCCTTTCTCTTGTTATTGTGCTGTACGTCTCCTTTCTTTTCTTCTTTCTGTTGTGTAAATATTTTACTAGGAACAAGGAACCAATGACCTCGCAGTTTGGACCCTTCCCCCCCTCTTTTAAACCAACCAACCAACTGTGGCTGCCCTCTCCTTGTGGGGAATCCTTGCAGCCCACCATGCAAGTGCATGAACTGTTCTGGCCCACATTATCCTCACTCATCAGATTTCCCAGCCTATAAAAAGGAAAGGAAACCCTCTGAACCCTCTGTGGGGCCGTATTGTGACCACTGACTGGGACAGGGTTGTTGAAGATCTGCTGGCAAGGCTTGATCTCTGCATCCTCAATGCTGGACCTCCCACACTCTTTGGGTGGGACACTACACTTTCTCAGTTATTGATCTTTCCATCCATAGCCCAGGATTCCTGCCCTCTGTTCAATGGGGAGTTAACAATGATTTATGCAACAGCCATCGTTTTCCTGATCGATCTTTTCTTGAGCATCATTTGCCTAGGTTCTCTTACAGGTGGGCCGTTACTAACGTGGCTTGACATGCCTTTTCCTTGGCTGCCATCTCGACTGCTCCACCACATGACAGCACTGATGAGTCCTTACAGAGTTTGACTGACACCATCCTTTCAGCAGCTGCTTCAGCAATTCCCTCTTCCTCTGGTTCACCCCGACAGCAGACTGTCCCTTGGTGGACACCCAAAATTGCTGCAGATATTTAAGACCACTGTCATGCCCTCCAACGCTACAAACAGCATCCATCTCTCGATCACCTCCTGGCCTTTAAACAGCATCATGCCTGGGCCCATTATCTAATTACATGTCAGAAACGGATTTTTTGGGAACAATATGTTGCCGCCATAGGGCTGAGTACTCCCTCTTCACAAGTATGGGCAAACATCAGGTGCATTGCTGGCCACTGTTCTCCTACAGGTGTCCTGAATGGTGTTATAGTATTGCTTACTCTATCGCTGAGCATATTGCTCGGGATATCACCCAGGCCTCAGCATTGATCCACTACCCCATGCGATCCATCATCTAAAAATCATCTTGAATGATTCTCTTTGTCTTTTGTTTCCCACCACCTGGATCCTAATAATGCTCCGTTTAGCGAGTGGGAACTCACCAGTGCACGTGCTGTCTACCATAACACAACTCCTGGCCTGGATCGGTTGCACAACCAAATGCTTCAACACTTACAATGGCTAGTCAATATCATATACTTGACCTTTTAACTGTCTTTGGAGCAAGGGTGAATTCCCCTCCCAGTGGCAAGAAAATGTCATTACTCCTGTTCTGAAATCAAGTAAACTGCCTCTTCAGATGATTAGCTATCATCCAGTCAGTTTTACCAATGTCCTCTGCAAGTTATGTGAACATATGGTGAGTTGAAAGCTGTATTGGATCCTTGCATCCCAGGACCTTTTCGATTCAACCAAGGGTAGTGTTCGGTGATGCCATTCTACTGCAGATAATTTAGTCCACCTGGCGTCTGCAATCCAAACAGCTTTTGCCCAGCATCAACACCTTGTAGTCTTCTTTGATTTGCATAAAGCTTATGATACCGCATGGCGCCCCGCATTCTTGCCACCTTATGCGAGTGCAGCCCCCCCTGGCCTGCTTCCAGTTTTTATCCAGACCTTTCTTTCACATCATTCTTTTCAGGTATAGGTTGGCACCTCCCGTAGCACATCCTGTCAGCATGATAATAGGGTTCTGCAGGATTCTGTTTGAGTGTCCCTCTCTTTTTTAGTGCCTATCAATGGCATGATTGTGGCTGTGGGACATACAGTGTCCCCCCTCTTTGTATGTTGATGACTTTTGCATTTACTTTTGTTCATCCATGATGGGTGTTGCTGATCGCAGACTGCAGGGAGCAATACACGAGTGCAGACTTGGGCTCTCACTTATGGTTCCCAGTTTTCAGCTGCTAATATCTTCATTGTGGATTTCTGTCATCATCATACAGTGCATCACCATGTCCCCCCATGTGGTGGATTCGCATTGTGTTTTGAGACTGGTCTTCGATGCACTGTTGATATAGATTTCCCATCTTTGTCAACTTTGGCCGCATCAACTATGCTTGAAGCCTCAGCAGTACCAACTGGCATGTGGACCACACTACTCTGCTCCAGCTCTACAAAGCATTGGTCCAGTCCCATTTACATTACGGGAGTCTCGCATATGGCTTGGCATTACCTACAATGTTACGGATGCTGGATGCAATACACCACTGTGGTGTATGACTGGCAACTGGCACCTTTCAGACAAGCCCCATTACCTCCTAGCAGAGCCCAGGGTTCCACCAATGCGTGTTCTGTGCCAACAACAGTTGATCACTTATGCATTTGCATCCACTGCTCTGTGGAGCATCTGAACTACCATCTCATCTTTCCAGATACAGAGGTCCACCTCCCATAATGACGGCCCATATCTGGAGCTATGACTGCCATCCATGTCTGGTCCCTTTTTCAGAACTCCATCTTTCCCCTCTACCACCTATCGACTGGGCCCGCTCACATACACCTCTGTGGTTCATGCCCTGGTCACAGATCTGTCTTGACCTATCACAAGGTCCAAAAGACTCAGCTCCACCAGAGGCTCTCTGCCAGCAATTCTTCTCCATTCTTAGTGCATTTTGGGGTTCAGAAGTAGTCTATAATGGTGGCTTTATGGTTGCCAGGCACACTGGCTATGCTTACATTCATGTGGTATGTCATGACCTCCACTCCTTGCTAGATGGTTGCAGTATTTCTCTGCAGAGTTGGCAGCCATATCTCATGCTCTTGAGCATATCCGTTTTGCCTTGGTGAGTTCTTCCTCATCTGTAGTGACTTCTTGAGCAGTTTACAAGCTCTTAACCTGTGTTACCCTCATCATCCCATGGTCCTGACTGTCCAGGATTCCCTTTCTGCTCTCAGACAATGTGGCCACTCAGTGCTCTTTGTCTGGACTCTGGGGCATGTTAGGACCCTGGGGAATGAATTCACTCACAGGCTGGCCAAGTTGGCTACCAGCAAGCCGCCTCTTGAAATCAGTGTTCCACAACTGGACTTTCAACTGATATTATGCCGTTAAGTTTTAAGGATTTGGAATATGAAATGGCACACTCTGTCTTCGCCAGACAAACTACATGCGATAAAGGAGACCGTGTATTTGTGAAGGTCCTCCATGTGGACCTCCACATTGGCCATACTTGGCTGACTAACGGTCATCTCCTCCATCATGAGGATCTGGCCAACTTTCATTGTGGTGACTGTTTGATGGTGGTCCACATTTTGCTGGACTGACCTAACCTAGCTGCTCTGCGGAGGACTTTTATTCTTCCTGGCTCACTGCCTCTCGTGTTAGCAGATGATGCCTCAGTGGCTGATGTGGTTTTACATTTTTTCATGAATGGTGTTTTTTATCGATCTCTGTAAGGGAGCTCTCCCCATGAACCATAGACCTTGCCGTTGGTGGGGAGGCTTGCGTGCCTCAGCGATACAGATAGCCATACCGTAGGTGCAACCACAACGGAGGGGTATCTGTTGAGAGGCCAGACAAACGTATGGTTCCTCAAGAGGGGAAGCAGCCTTTTCAGTAGTTGCAGGGGCAACAGTCTGGATGATTGACTGATCTGGCCTTGTAACACTAACCAAAACGGCCTTGCTGTGCTGGTACTGCGAATGGCTGAAAGCAAGGGGAAACTACGGCCGTAATTTTTCCCAAGGGCATGCAGCTTTACTGTATGGATAAATGGTGATGGCGTCCTCTTGGGTAAAATATTCCGGACGTAAAACAGTCCCCCATTCGGATCTCCGGGCGGGGACTACTCGAGGAGGTCGTTATCAGGAGAAAGAAAACTGGCTTTCTACAGATTGGAGCATGGAATGTCAGATCCCTTAACCGGGCAGGTAAATTAGAAAATTTAAAAAGGGAAATGGATAGGTTAAAGTTAGATATAGTGGCAATTAGTGAAGTTCGGTGGCAGGAGGAACAAGACTTTTGGTCAGGTTAATACAGGGTTATAAATACAAAATCAAATAGGGGTAATGCAGGAGTAGGTTTAATAATGAATAGAAAAATGGGAGTTCAGGTAAGTGAATGCATTATTGTGGTCAAGATAGACGCGAAGCCCATGCCTACGACTGTAGTAAAAGTCTATATGCCAACTAGCTCTGCAGATGATGAAGAAATTGTAGAAATGTATGATGAGATAAAAGAAATTATTCAGATAGTGAAGGGAGGCGAAAATTTAATAGTCATGGGTGACTGGAATTCGTCAGTAGGAAAAGGAAGAGAAGGAAATGTAGTAGGTGAATATGGATTGGGGCTAAGAAATGAAAGAGGAAGCCGCCTGGTAGAATTTTGCACAGAGCACAACTTAATCATAGCTAACACTTGGTTCAAGAATCATAAAAGAAGGTTGTATACATGGAAGAAGCCTGGAGATACTGACAGGTTTCAGATTGATTATATAATGGTAAGACTGAGATTTAGGAACCAGGTTTTAAATTGTAAGACATTTCCAAGGGCAGATGTGGACTCTGACCACAATCTATTGGTTATGAACTGTAGACTAAAACTGAAGAAACTGCAAAAAGGTGGGAATTTAAGAAGATGGGACCTGGATAAACTGAAAGAACCAGAGCTTTTACAGAGTTTCAGGGAGAGCATAAAGGAACAATTGACAAGAATGGGGGAAAGAAATACAGTAGAAGAAGGCTTTGAGGGATGAAGTAGTGAAGGCAGCAGAGGATCAAGTTGGTATAAAGACGAGGGCTAGTAGAAATCCTTGGGTGACAGAAGAAATATTGAATTTAATTGATGAAAGGAGAAAATATAAAAATGCCGTAAATGAAGCAGGCAAAAAGGAATACAAACGTCTCAAAAATGAGATCTACAGGAAGTGCAAAATGGCTAAACAGGCATGGCTAGAGGACAAATGTAAGGACGTAGAGGCTTATCTCACTAGGGGTAAGATAGATACTGCCTACAGGAAAATTAAAGAGACCTTTGGAGAAAAGTGAACCACTTTTATATCAAGAGCTCAGATGGAAACAAAGTTCTAAGCAAAGAAGGGAAAGCAGAAAGGTGGAAGGAGTATATAGAGGGACTATACAAGGGCGATGTACTTGAGGGCAATGTTATAGAAAGGGAAGAGGATGTAGATGAAGATGAAATGGGAGATATGATACTGCGTGAAGAGTTTGACAGAGCACTGAAAGATATGAGTCGAAACAAGGCCCTGGGAGTAGAAAACATTCCATTAGAACTACTGACAGCCTTGGGAGAGCCAGTCCTGACAAAACTCTACCATCTGGTGAGCAAAACGTATGAGACAGGCGAAATACCCTCAGACTTCAAGAAGAATGTAATAATTCCAATCCCAAAGAAAGCAGGCGTTGACAGATGTGAAAATTATCGAACTATCAGTTTAATAAGTCACAGCTGCAAAATACTAACGCGAATTCTTTACGGACGAATGGAAAAACTGGTAGAAGCCGACCTCGGGGAAGATCAGTTTGCATTCCGTAGAAATATGGGAACACGTGAGGCAATACTGACTCTACGACTTATCTTAGAAGCTAGATTAAGAAAAGGCAAACCTACGTTTCTAGCATTTGTAGACTTGGAGAAAGATTTTGACAATGATGACTGGAATGCTCTCTTTCAAATTCTGAAGGTGGCAGGGGTAAAATACAGGGAGCGAAAGGCTATTTATAATTTGTACAGAAACCAGATGGCAGTTAGTCGAGGGGCATGAAAGGGAAGCAGTGGTTGGGAAGGGAGTGAGACTGGGTTGCACCCTCTCCGCGATGTTATTCAATCTGTATATTGAGCAAGCAGTAAAGGAAACAAAAGAAAAATTTGGAGTAGGTAGTAAAGTCCATGGAGAAGAAATAAAAACGTTAAGGTTCGCCGATGACATTGTAATTCTGTCAGAGACAGCAAAGGACTTGGAAGTGCAGTTGAACGGAATGGACAGTGTCTTGAAGGGAGGATATAAGATGAAAAAGCAAAACGAGGATAATGGACTGTAGTCGAATTAAGCCAGGTGATGCTGAGGGAATTAGATTAGGAAATGAGACACTTAAAGTAGTAAAAGAGTTTTGCTATTTGGGGAGCAAAATAACTGATGATGGTCGAAGTAGAGAGGATGTAAAATGTAGACTGGCAATGGCAAGGAAAGTGTTTCTGAAGAAGAGCAATTTGTTAACATCGAGTATAGATTTAAGTGTCAGGAAGTCCTTTCTGAAAGTATTTGTATGGAGTGTAGCCATGTATGGAAGTGAAATGTGGACGATAAATAGTTTGTACAAGAAGAATGCTGAATATTAGATGGGTACATCACATAACTAATGAGGAGGTATTGAATAGGATTGGGGAGAAGAGGAGTTTGTGACACAACTTGACTAGAAGAAGGGATTGGTTGGTAGGACATGTTCTGAGGCATCAAGGGATCACAATTTTAGCATTGGAGGGCAGCGTGGAGGGTAAAAATCGTAGAGGGAGACCAAGAGATGAATACACTAAGCAGATTCAGAAGGATGTAGGCTGCAGTATGTACTGGGAGATGAAGCAGCTTGCACAGTATAGAGTAGCATGGAGAGCTGCATCAAACCAGTCTCAGGACTGAAGACAACAACAACAACAACAACAACAACAACTAGTACTACTACTACTACTGTAAGGGAGGGCGCCTCAGCAGTGTTGGCCCATCGAGGGCTTGATTGGCTGGTGCCCTGATACCTCCTCTGCCCTGACCAGGCAATTGCTATCTGGGCTTGGTGATCTGCTTGAGCCCTACTTGTTCTTTTCAGCATCTTCCCTCCCTTTCATGTTGTGTTTTACTTGGTATTCTTCCAGTGTGCTTCTCTCACCATGTTGATGCCACTAGTCTTTTCTGTGTAATGTTGGGTGGAATCCCTCTGGTAAGTGGCACTTTCTGTCTTTGAGGGCCTCTGGCAGATCTTGGGGTTTTCTTTCCTTGGGTGTTACACACTAGACCCTTATTTGGTTGGCTGTTTTGGTGACTTGTTTGTTCCAGGTAGGAGGGACCGATGATGATGTAGTTTGGTCCCTTTAATTTTGCACCAACCAATCAACTGACTTGTCTAACAGAACACACACCACTGAATTATACACATGGCTGTGAGAAAATCAATAATTTGTGAGTAGGGAGTTAATGGATGAGGGACGCTGCATTGCAGTAAGTAATAAGTTGAGAACTTGGGTCAGACAAAAAGCATGTCCAGATGGCCAAGATGGTTAAGGCAATCATCCTAGAGAAGCAAAGCATCTGGGTTCGAGTCCTGGTCAGTCATAAATTACCAGCTTTTGCCATTGCATTACCACAATGCCCTTCGCAACTGGAAGTCACAAATTCGTACGCTTCCTTTCCCGTTTCTTTCTCCATCTTTTATTTTGTACAAATGTATGCACCAGCTGCGTCGTCACAGGTGGTGCCAAATTTGTAGGACATCTCCAACAGAACAGACACCATGCAAATATATACATCTCATCTAAGGAACTTGTATGAGTTTGCCAGTTCCAGCTGTGATCTACAGGTACTATATTAATAGGATACTACATTTTTTGATTTTGTGAAGTGCACGATTTCTGAACATTTAAAGCAAGTTGCCAGTCTTTGCACCACTTTGAAATCTTATCAAGGTATGGCTGAATATTTGTGCTCCTTCATTCAGACTGTAATTCATTGTAGATAACTGCATAATCTGCAACAGGTGTGAGATTACTATTAATATCATCTGCAAGGTCAATAATATACAATGTGAACAGCAAGAAGCTAAACACGCTTTCTTGGGCACACCCAAAGCTGTTTCCACCTCTATGACTCTCCATCCAAGATAACATGCTGTACCCTCCCTTACAAGAAATCCCCAATCCAGTCACAAATTTTGTCCAATACCCCATACTATCACACTTTTGATAATAAGCATAAGTGTGGTACTGAGTCAAATGTTTTTCAGAAAGTGAGAAATACTGCACCTTCCTGACTGGCATGATCCATGGCTCTCGGGATGTTTGAGAGAAGTGTAGATTACATGTGACCAGTGTTTCTCAAATCTATGCTGATTCTGCCCAAGACACCTCGTTACGTTTGAGCTCAGGCATTTATGCTTATCGGAAATAACTTCTGAATTTAATTTAGCTGTATTCTGTGCCTTGTCAGGATTAATCTTTACTCTTCAGCAGAGTGTGCACTATTCTGAAACCTCCTGACAAATTCAGATTATGTTGCCAGACTGGGACAATAATATCCTTAATTTAGGGAGTGCAAGTCCAGCTAGATAGGCCAGAGAGCTGCGGAGGTGAAAAAGTGGGAGGAGTACCTAGTGGAATTGAAGTTGAAACTGGGACAAGAGCTGTGACAACAAGGTTTCAGTCAAGGTTCCTGGTCTAGCTCACGTAATTTAAACTGCCAAAAATTTGATCTTGTTAATATTAAGTGAATATGAAGAATAAGTATTAATTTAATAGACAGAATCATAGTTCAATATTTTCCTTCCGGATGTCAAACATATAGCACTACCGACAGACACACAAAAGGACCACATTGCCTAGGTTTTGGAGCTGATAGTTTATTTGTTGGGGAGGAGAGAGGGATATGTTGGAGAAGGTTAAAAGTGAAGGGCAGACTACTCGGACGCAGAGTGGGAGAGACCTACATGTAGATCATACAAGCTTTTATAATATTAGTGACCTACAGAACAATGCATTACGAAGAAAGATATAATCTTAGTCATAAGTATATTTTGTAAGAAAAAATATCAATTCATATATTTTGAGCAATGAAAAACAAACTGAATGTAAGGATTCACCTGAGGTTCATGAAATTGAAGTAATAAAACTTACTTACTCTTGGGAGCAATGTGTCTTTAATATATGCACAATTACTAAGAGCATAAATGCATCCTGCATTCCTGATACATATATTCTATAGCACACTAGCATTTTAAAAATAAAAAAGAATGGTGGTGGTTAGGTGTGTGGAGACGGACAGTAAACACTATTTTCAAAGAATGCTGATATGGGAATGAGCTTTACCTTTATGTTGATAAACTATTGCATCTTCTTCTGCCACCTATTGTAGAGTATTTAGATTAAGGAGAATGGGCTAGGAGATCTCTTACTGTGTGGTTGCATAAAAGTCTACTGCTTTCCAGAAGCTCCGTGTAGATGTAACCATTTTTCTTTAATAGCTCGTTATTTCCAATAGGAATAATTCTGCTCGCAGTTGATGGTTATTATGTGTTATATTCGTCCAGCAACTACGAAAATTTCATTAACTATAGTATAATGAATTAGGAGGTTTTTACAAAGTCGTTCAATTTTATACAATATACAGGTTGATTTATTCCACCGTGTACAAACTCTAGGGATTGATCGATGATAGGATACTGAACAAAAAAGATCTAATGGACTTATGTCCAGAAATACGTGGTTTCCAGCTAGAGGCTGTTTATTCAATCATACTTTGTTACAGAGAATGTAGTCTAATACGCACTGTACGATGCATCCACTGTTATGGAATACCTGGTTTTCTACTAGAGAGCAGTACTGTTCCTCATATGTCATGCCTTAGTGCCCTCTCCTGTCATAGTGATTGTAATATTGTGTCTGATTCTGTTCTCTTGCTGACTCATCTTGTAGTGGATGTGATACAGCATTGTGCACAGTGATTCAGTATTTGAAACGAGAGCTTGCCGACATGTTGTTTACTTAGGAATGGCAAATGGCAATGGACAGTGGACAGCAAGGTTGTATCAGGAGACCTATACCCACTGACAACAGCCACAGCATTCAATGTTTGCAACAGTGTTTCGCCATTTGTCTGAGACAGCATTGTTTCAGGAAGCTGGAAATCTTGAAGGACATACCCAAAATGTTCTGACACTAGAATTCGAGGAAAATGTGATTAACACTGCGGAAGGCAAGTGCTGTATCAGTACCAGGCAGTTTGTCTGCCACTGCAGTGTAAGCCAGACTACCATATGGAACATTCTCCATGACAATTGTTGCTGGCCTTATCACTTACAGCATGTGCAGGGCTTACTAGTGACAGACTTTCCACCTCGGGAGCAGTTTTGTCACTAGTTTCTTCACCTGGCAACCGTGATTCTGGGATCTGTGTCATCCACCCTATTCATAGATGAGGCCACCTTCACGTGGAGTAGTATCTTCAACTTTCATAACAGTAATCTTTGGGAGAGTATACACAACTGCCATGATATGGAGACAATGTATTATCATCATCATCATCAGTGCAGCTCGAACGTGTGGGCCGGGATAATTGGCAACCTTCCTTGTCAACTAACAGGCCAAAACAATTGGTGTTTTTCGTGGGTGACGTTGCCTCCCCTTCTGGAAGAAGTGCCATTGATGATTCAAAGGGTTATGTGGCTGCTACATGGTGATGCTCAGCCCACTTCACCGGTAATGTCCGGACACATCTCAATAGTGTCTTCCCTGGTCAATGGATTGGACGAGGGGGTCCATTTGCATGGCCTGCTCGTTCACCGGATCTCAACCTGTGTGATTTTTGGTTATGGTGGCCGTCTCAAAAGTATCGTGTATGCAGAGCCCATTCTAGTTGTGGAGACACTGGAGCAGCATATTCATGTTTCCTTTGACACTGTTCGGATGCAGCCTGACCAATGTGAATGTGAGAGACAGAACATGCTATGGCGAATACACACATGTTGAGACACAGGGAAACCATTTTCAACACATACTGTAACTGTGGCTGCATTTTACAGTGCTTATTAGACCACAGTCTCTGTAACAGTGTGTGATTGAATAAATGGTCTCTAGCATGGAGACCATTCATTTCCAGACACAAGTTCATTAGACATTTTTTTATCCATATCCTCTCATTGTTTAATCCCTAGAGTTTGTAAAAAAATCACCCTGCATAGTATGTAGCCCACAGGAAACCACAGTAGTACAAGTTTATACGTCAATTAACTCTGCAGATGATGATGATGATGATGATGATGATGATGATGATGAGATTGAAGAAATATATGATGAGACAAAAGAAATTATTCTGATGGTTAAGGGAGACAAAAATTTAATAGTCATAAAGGATCTGAATTCAATAGTAGGAAAAGGCAGAGAAGGAAAAATAATAGGTGAATATGGGCTGGGAGAAAGGAATGAGAGGAAGCCACCTGATAGAATTTTGCACAGAGCATACTTCAATCATAGCTAACAACTGGTTTAAGAATCGTGAAAGAAGTCTGTATACATGGAAGAGATCTGGAGACACCGGAAGGTTTCAGATTGATTATATAATGGTAAAAGAGAGATTTAGGAACCAAATTTTAAACTGTAAGACATTTTCAAGGGCAGATGTGGACTCTGACCACAACTTATTGGTTATGAACCATAGATTAAAACTGAAGAAACTGCAAAAAGGTAGGAATTTAAGAAGATGGGACCCAGATAAACTGAAAGAACAAAAGGTTATAGAGAGATTCAGTGGGAGCTTTAGGGAATGATTGACAAGAATGGGGGAAAGGAACACAGTAGAAGAAGAATGGGTAACTGTGAGAAATGGAATAGTGAAAGCAGCAGAGGATCAAGAAGGTAAAAAGGTGAGAGCTAGTAGAAATCCTTGCATAACACCTGAAGTCATACAAAGAAAAAATAAAAGTGAAAAGTGCAAATTCCTATTAGATTTTGTATGGCATATTCTGTGAAATTAACCCATTTCTGAGCTAATATGTAAAATCTGTAGTAAAGAAAGCAAAAGGAAGATTCAGATGTATTGCAAAAGTTTTGGTGAAGTTTTGTAAAGAAAACTAGGTACAAACACTTGAATGACAATAGAGTACTGCTCCAGCATCAGAAGAGTGTATCAAGTATGCATTACAGCACATATCAATTCAGAGATATGCTCCTACGATTTCTACAGATTAGTGTAGCCCATATAAAACTATAACAGAGATCCTCAGGCAACCTGCATGGGGATATTTGTAATAAATGTGATATTGTTAATAAATGTGATAGTGTTCTCATTCAACCATTTTGGATCAATTTCAAGAATACATGGTCTAGAAATAGTGAGCAATAATGCTGCTGCTATTACTGTAAGTCTCTCAACTAGTGATCATGAGACTTGTTAAGGTGCATACACAGGCTGAGAGACAGTCATTTTGCTGTGCTCGATATGTGACTAGAATAAAGGAAAGTCATTAACGTTTTTAAGAAATAATCTTTGTCAGATCCAAATGTAATGTCATCAACATCAAGATAATGAAGATCCCTTTGGAAACTGAAACTCAAGTAATCACTGAGTAAATCTGCTCTGTATTAAAGAACCATAATGTGAAACAATTTACAGCATATTCTGTGCTTGCAAAGACATGAATTCACAATGCTGGAAAGAAATACTTGTATCTCTGGTACCACATGCCATGGAGTTTGAATCCCTGCCAGACGCCATGGACGTCGAAGACCCCTAGAGGTCTCTGCACCATCGTGCCGCAAGCTGTGGCAGCGCATGCCTCCTGGCCTGCATTTAGTGTGAGGGCATCACAGTGGAACACGTGGTTGCAGCGGCCAATAGCGGTGTCCCCGGTAGCGTACTTAAGTGCCTACCTCTCGCTCAGTCTGCCAGTCTAACCTTGCGTACGTCTCAGGACATATCGCCTCACCTTAGACAGCGTATTTACTTTCGTGTTTTGTTTATGAGTGGACATGGTTGTCTAGTTAGGTTTTCTTGACTCTATTGTTTCATTCTTGTTGTTGTCGTAAGGTCCTTCATTGCTCGAGTCCGTCCTCTCCCGTTGTGTTGTTGTTCGCGGGCTGCTCCGTGGGTCCTGCCGCATTTTCCGTCAATTCAACCCCGCGACTGTTCCGGTCGCCGTTACAACATTTTGGCGACGAGGTAAACGGTTGTCATTGTTGGTATGGAGGCGAAGTTGGTCTGTCTGCTGGAGCAACAGCAGCAGCTCATGCAGCAGCAGCAGCTCCAGTTAGACATCTTACAAAAGTCTTTGCAGTTGCTAACGGACAAAGTCGATGCCCAGGACGCATTACCACAATAGCTTCAGAGTTCTAGGGTGTCCGATGCTTTCCCACATCCACCGTCGTTTCCACCCTTTAATGATGCTAACGAGGACTGGGAAACCTACTTACATTGGCTGAAACAACATTTCATGGCTTTTCAAGTCACGGACGACTCCTTGCAGTGGTCGTTGTTTGGGCCTCCCTGGACACGTTCATTCTTCTCTGCAAGTTGGAACTGTTGTCCTATCCTGTGGCTCTCTCTTTCCAGGAGAGCTGCCTTTTGCTGACAGACTATTATTCCCAACGCTACCATGTGCTCGCCTCTTGGCTGGAGTTCCACCAGTACCATAAGCAGCCTGGTCAATCGTATCGTTCCTGGGTCACGGATTTGCAGGGTCTCAGCCATCAATGCGATTTTACGTGCACCAATCAGCAGTGTACGGCTTCGTATGCGGACTCCCTGATCCGGGATGTGGTCGTTCAGCTGGCTCCCGATCCTGAGGTCTGTACTGCGGCATTGAAACTCGACAACCCCTCCTTGGAAGAGATTCTCTGCATTGCCCACTCCTTTGAAATTGCTCACGTGGCTAATGGGCATCTTGTGGCGCAACTGCAGGTGGCGGCGATTGCGGCATCACGGCGGGTTCCGCCCTTGCGACGTCAACGTGGCCCAGCCGACAGAGGCCAGCGCCGTCGGGACTCCTCGTTGTTGGACATCTCTATGGCATCAGCGCCTTCGGTCGCCCCTCGTGGTGCGGCCCACTTCCATCTTGCCCACAGTGCTTTACTGCACATTCGTGGGCTGATTGTCCCCACTGCTGGAAAACTTGCACGCTGTGTAACAAGGAGGGCCACATCCAATCGGTTTGTTGTAGTCACTCGACTTGCTCCAGTCCTGCCCCTCCTGGGGGCTTAAGATACAGTCCATACTCTGCAATCAGTCATCCCACAGGACAACCCGTCAGCGCGGAAGCTTTTCCTCACGCTCCGCATTTTCGCTGAGGATGTCAGTTTTCAGGTCGACACTGCGGCCACCGTCTCCCTGATTAATATGGCAACATATACCCTGCTGAGCTCTCCTGCATTGTCGTCTCCCTCTCGCCGTTTGGTTGCCTACGGAGATGGTTCCATTCCCCTTCGTGGGCAGTTCGTCGTCCAGGTGACATACAAGCGTGTTCCCTGGCTCCTTACCCTCTTTGTCATCAACCATCCGTCAGCTTCGAATATTTTTGGCCTGGATGTGTTTCAAATGTTTGGCTTTTCAATTTCCGACGAAGTTAAGGTCATTTCCACGGCTGTTCTCTTTCAGGACTTGGACGATCTGTGCTCCGCTTTCGCGTCGTCGTTTGCACTGGATCTTGGATGTGCTACCGGCTTTCAGGTTCACATCACCCTACGGCTGGTTGCACAGCCTCGCTTTTTCCGGGCCTGGCCCCTTTCGGTGGCCTTACAGCCGGCGGTCAAGCAGGAACTTGATCAGCTCCAGGCCGCTGGCGTGCTGGAGTATGTAACTTACAGTGCATGTGCGACACCACTGGTGGTCATATGGAAACCCAATGGGTCCCTTCGGCTGTGTGGGGACTTTGGCACTACAGTCAATGCTCAGTCCCTCGTTGAGACTTACCCTATTCCCCGACAGGAAGACCTTCTTAGCAAGCTTGCCACGGGAGAGTATTTTTCCAAGATCAACCTGGCTGAGGCACACCACCAGTTGGCCTTGGATGCCGAATCTCAGAACATCATGGTTATCAACACACCTTTTGGATTGTATAAGTACAAGTGTCTTCCCTTTGGGGTCACTTCGGTGGCGGCCATTTTCCAGCAATTCCTCGAGCAGCTTACACAGCCTATTCCTGCCTGTGTGAGTTATCTGGATGACATCTTGGTCACCGGGCATTCCTCCCAGGAACATTGGCAGAACCTCAGCGCCTTATTTCACACTCTGCAGTCTGCTGGTTTACGCTGTCGGCTGGACAGGTGTTTTTTTCAACCAGAAGTGGAATACTTAGGCCACTGGCTTAGCAAAGATGGCATTCGCCCTTCGGGTCGTAATGTCATGGCTACCTTCCTCGTCCCAAGGACTTATCTGAACTCCAGGTGCTTTTGGCCAAGGTTACTTATTACTTAAAGTTCTTGCCCCAGGCTGCCTCCGTTGCTCAACACCTCAATCACTTGTGTCACAAAGGGGTACCTTTTGATTGGACTCCTGCCTGTGACCAGGCTTTTCTCTGTTTAAAGGTGATGCTGAAGTCTGCCCCTTGCCTTACTCCCTTTTCTCCGGACCGGCCCTTGGTTGTGGCGGCTGATGCGTCGGCATACGGCATTGGGGCTGTCCTTGCGCACCGGGATGCCGATGGCTCCGAACAGCCCATCGCTTATGCCTCTAAGACGTTAACCCCAGAGCAACGGAACTACTCCCAGATTTCTGAGTAATCTATTTGCTTCAAACCAAGATTGTAATTGACAAGTAGTTTCATTAACTGCATCTTGCAATATGTCACCTCTAATTGTTTTAATATTTGTGATTTGTGTCGTCAGCATACAGAAACGACCTGGCATTTGGTATGTGCTGTGGGGGATCATTTATGAGCAATATGAAAAGAACAGTGCCACGAACAGATTCTTGAGGGATGCCATTTGTTGTATGTAGTGTATCTGACCTGCAGTACCTGGATGTCTTTGATTTTGTTATTTCTACATATTGCTTTCTTTCACTAAGGTAGCTACAGAACCAATAGTGGGCTACACCACTAATCCCGTACTTCTGGAGTTTCATAAGAAGCAGCTTGTGGTCGACCAAGTCAAATGCCTTGGACTGATCAAGAAATATACCAACAGTAGGTTGTTTATGGTCAATGAAACTTGAGCACTTTTCTAGAAATGCATACAGAGCATGTGTGATGGACCTATTTTTCCAAAATCCATATTCGGAAGATGTGATTATGTTTTAAAATATACAGTATACAAATATTTTTGAGAAAGCAGATGGTATAGCAACTGGCCTATAGTTTGCTATGTCCATATAATTTTAGCAAGTTTTAGCTGGTTTGGAAATGTTCTCTCTAAAAATGAGGTATTTCTGATTTTTGACATGGCTCCACTGATGTAATTTGAACACTTATGATGTAAGAAGCAGGGTATCATATCATTCCATGCAGAATAAATCTTTTTAATTGGTTTTTTAATAGTAGCTTCAATTTCATATGGTGCTGTAGGAGATAGGAAAAGGGAGTTCAGAGGAGTATTGTTTTTGAGAAGAGAGCGTACAGTGTTTGGAGAGTTCATCAGGAGGTTTGTGGGAAGAGAGTGTACAGTATTTGAAGAGTTGGTTAGGAGATTTGTGGAAATTTCTGGAAAAATAGCTGTTCAATTTATTGGCAGTTTTATGTGTATTTTCAGTCTTTTGTCCTATATTTAGTGTGATTAACTTTCTACCGGTCTGTTTATTTACTATACCCTAGACTGTATTACATCTGTTGGAAGAGCATGTAATTGTTTTGTCATTATGAGCTTTTTTAGCCTATTTGATAACTGTCCTATATGTGGTTTTGTAATTTTTATAGTATACCTTGAACTCTGGATTTGCCACTGTCCAGTTTACTAAGTCTTTGCAACGGCCTCATCTTTTCTGGTGGAAGTTTTAATACCTTTTGTTAGTGGTAGTCTTTGTTTTCTCTGGAAAATGGCAATTAAAATAATAATCAAATATTTGTAGAAAATTGTCATACTTTTCATTTGTAGCTGAAGAAGTAAATACACTTTGCCACTCTTCTTTCTTTAAACTAAGTACAAAGTTATTGTCACTATAACTTCTACACTTAATAACTGTTTTTCCCATTGGGAGTACATTGAGTGGTGGAATAAAATGTATTGTTAGCGCACTGTGATCTGAAGAACCAACATCTATAATTATTACAGTGCAATCAGTGTAGTAGCAACCTGATCAAGACAGCTGTTTAATCTCGTTGGACATATAACTTTCATATTTAAATTGAATGACACCATTAAATTTACTAATTGCGACTTTTGAGCAGATTATTCAAGGGTATTTTTGAGTACATTTGGGAGTACATTGAGTGGTGGAATAAAATGTATTGTTAGCGCACTGTGATCTGAAGAACCAACATCTATAATTATTACAGTGCAATCAGTGTAGTAGCAACCTGATCAAGACAGCTGTTTAATCTCGTTGGACATATAACTTTCATATTTAAATTGAATGACACCATTAAATTTACTAATTGCGACTTTTGAGCAGATTATTCAAGGGTATTTTTGAGTTATTGTGACACGCTTTTTCTAGCAATAGTGTAAATATTTAGGTTGGCAAGTACTACCCCAGCTATTTCATTGTCTTTGTCTAAGGAAAACACTTAACAGGGATGGAAAGGTTCACAGCTAATGCTATTTCTTATGTAGATACAAGTTCCACCACCTTTGTAATTTTTCCTAAAATAGTGGCGAACTAATCTGAAGTTTTGAATATACTGATAAGGTAATTCTGATTCTTTTAGCCAGTGTTCACTAATAAATAGTAAGTGCATGTCCGACAAAACATTAGTATCACTCCTAAGAATTTCAAGTTCCCTTACTTTATTTTTCAGTCCTTGTACATTGTGACAGAGTATTTTAAGGTTGTCACATTCTTCTATGTGAGGAAGGTTTTTTGAATGATCAAATCAAGGTCTGTTTTAAGGTTGTGGGTGTCTGTGACAAAAGGTTTGTGTTCTGGGAAAAGAATTTATTATTTAGATGAGAAATTAAACTAGCAAAAGACACATTCATGATTATGCTGTAGCCAAGAATTGTTCTCCAGTAATGGAAAATTGGTTAAACACACAAATGTGTTGCTGTCTGCAGAATATCCCTGTTATATCTCTTCACAATTTCATTTATGAAGCTAAAGTATCCACTACAAAAGTGAAATTTGAAAAAAAAAAAAAAAAACTTCCTCTATGTAATTTGGCCACACATTTTATCAAAAATTTCTTGAAAGGTGGGTAAAAAAAGGTGGGCTTTGCATCTAAACCATTTTGATGGTATACGCAAGCTTTTTCTAACTGTTCATAAAGGTAACCCAATTTTAACAGAGCAAGTCTACACAATTTTCACTCTAATTGGATACTCTCAGGCAACAAAAGCACTACTTTCAAAGATTTTTGTAACTTCATTCAGAAAGTTGTGTGAAGTTAATGACTTCTTTGTGCGAAAAACTCTATAACTATTGTTGATTATCGGTAACTGAGAATATTGCTGGTATTTATTTACCACCAGCTGGGTAACATTAGCACATTTCCCATCTTCTTCAAAATTATTTCATCTGATTTGTTAAAATGTGTGTGAATTCCTAAGGTACCAAACTGCTGAGGTCATCCATCCCTAGACTTACACACTACTTAAACTGGCTTAAACTAACTTATGCTAAGGACAACACACACACACACACACACACACACACACACACACCATGCCTGAGTGAGGTCTCAAAGCTCCAGCAGGAGGGGCCGCGCAATTCGTGACATGGCGCTTCTAACCGTGCGGCCACTCTGCATGGGTCTGATTTGTTGGTAGTATGTAAGTAAATTATTGTAGAATATTTTTTTAATACCTGTATCTAACATGTGGCCAGATCAGTGTTGTGTTACTGCATTTTGGATATTGTTAATACCCACAATTTTTTCCCATAAATGAGGAAATGTTATTCCTACTAAAGGTAACTTTCTACCACATGTTCAGGTCTCTTCACTATAATCTAAAAATTAGACTTAACCCTTGTTACAGTAACTGAAAAAACAGTTACATTTAATACATTACTATAAAGTCCAATTATAAATTTATGCCTGAAAAATAAACTAAATAATTAAAATCAAAGAATCAGAGCGAATAAGAACAACTCCATAAAATTTTTTTTTTTTATTACAGCAGCTGTTACAAAAGGACAGCACATTGACATTGTAAAATATAACTGATTACACAAAACTGTCAAGTTCTGTGATACAAAATTGGTTTCATTTGTATATCTTCCTTGGTGGATTAATCCAGTATTTCATATCCTTCCAATTAAACATTAGTCTGCACTTTCAGGCCACCTACAACACTTCAGTCTGTCCTCCTTGAACTTTACAGGACTAAATAAATAAAACAATCATAATGTTGATCATTCCTCTGGGGGTATTAAAAAAGTATCTGCATCTATATCTATACTCCGCAAACCATCTTCTTCCTTTTCCTTTTCCTGTTCCATTCATGTCTGGTTCACAGGAAGAACAATTGCTGGTAAGCCTTCGTGTGAGTTGAAATCCCTCTAATTTTACCTTCATGGTCATTTTGAGAGATGTGTAGAGGAAACAATATATTAGTTGACTCTCCTAGGAACTTACACCCTCTAAACTTAAACAGTAAACTAGTGATGCAGAATGCCTCTCTTGCAGAATCTGCCACTGGAGTTGGCTGAGTATCTCTGTGGCAATTTCGTGCCTACCAAATGAACCTATAACGAACCATTATGTTCTTTTTTGGATCATTTCTATTTCCTCTATAAATCCTATGTAGTATAGAACAATGAGCAATAAAGTGTTGGTTAAACAAGGGTGTTGTAAGTGACTTCTGTTGTGGGTGGACTACATTTCTGGAGGATTCTTTCAATATACCTCAGTTGGTACCTGCCTTACCTGCGACATGTACACATACTCCTGGACATTTTATGGCTGTGACAATTTCCAGTGAATGTCTTGCAGTTATTTAATCATTGCAATAACAGGTCTATCCATCTATTTATGCACAATACTTTACATTTATTAATGATGAGAGTCAACTGCCAATCATGCACCAATCCTCTGCAGGTCTTCTTGCATTTCACTACAGTTTCCTAGCATTATGATCTCTCTTTGTAGTGGAGCATCATCCTCATCATATAACTTCAGGTTATCCACTATGTCATTAATATATATTGTGAGAAATAATGGTCCAATAACATTCCCTCAGAGCATGCCCAAAGATATTTTTATGTCTGAAGATTTTTCTCTGTTGAGAATCACACGCTTTGTTCTGTTTGTGAGAAATTCTTCAATCCAGTCGCACAGCTTGTCTGATATTCTGTACACTACTATTTTGTTCATTAGGTGGCAGTGCAGAGCTGTACCGAATGCCTCCCAGGAGTAAAGAAGTGTGACATAAACCTGGGCACTAGTACCTACTGCCTTATTGGTCTCACAGACAAGTGGAGCGAGCTGGGTTCCATACAACTGTTGTTTTCGGGTCCCATGTTGACTCCCACAGAGGAGATTTTCTATCTCCATAAATTTCATAATATGCAAGCATAATTCATATTCAAAAATTCAACAACTGACCGACATCAAGAGAGATAGCCCTATAATTTTCTGCATCTCCTTTACAGTCTTCCCTGAAAGTGGGAGTGACCTCTGCATTTTCCAATCATTAGGAACACTTAATTCTTCTAGTGACCTATGATATATTGCTGCTAGAGTTGCAGAAAGTTCTTTCGCATACTCTGTGTGGAATAATGTTGGTATGCCATCGGGTCCAGTGGCCTTTCGTTGAATGATTTCAGTTGCTTTTCTATCCCACGGTCTTCTCTTCTTCTGCAGCGCTACAGTCCATAAGAATCTTGGCCTTATGATTTTTGTTACGGGAGCATCAGCGTATATAGTGTACAATTCTGCATTGTACCTATTCCTCCATTGTACTCTCTCATATACAAGGCCAATTATTCTCCTTAAAACTTTCCTCTCAAATCCGTTGAACAACCTTGCGTTGGTTTCTGTCAAGGGCCATGTTTCCGAAACATAAGTGAGAACTGATCTAACAGGGACTATCCCACAATCACTTATTTGTGCAACAATTTTAGGAGGAACTAGAGTGTGGTCTTCCTAAGTGAAACAGTTTTGGAAGAATATGTTTAATTTATTTATTTATTTACATGTCAAGTTCCTTAGGACCAAACTGAGGAGCAAATCTCTAAGGTCATGGAACGTGGCAGTACATGAAATTACAACATAAAAGTAATAACAGATAAAAATAAAATATTTATGAACACAAAAAAGTCAAGCCGTAAGTTTCAGTAAATGCAGTCAACAATATAACATAAGAATCAGCTTAATTTTTCAAGGAACTCCTCAACAGAATAGAAGGGTGACCCATGAGGAAACTCTTCAGTTTCGATTTGAAAGCGCATAAGATTTTTGATTTCTTGTGGTAGCTTATTAAAATGGATGCAGCAGTATACTGCACACCTTTCTGCACAGGAGTTAAGGAAGTCCGATCCAAATGCAGGTTGGATTTCTGCTGAGTATTCACTGAATGAAAGCTGCTTATATTTGGGAATAAGCTGATATTGTTAACAAGAAATGACAGTAAAGAGTATATGAGAGGCCAATATCAAAATACCTAGACTAGTAAACAGAGGTCGACAAGAGGTTCACGAACTTGCACCACTTATTGCCCGAACGACCCATTTCTGAGCCAAAAATATCCTTTTAGAATGGGAAGAGTTACCCCAAAATATAATAACATAAGCGAATGAAAATAAGCAAAGTAGACTAATTTTCGTGTCGAACAATCACTTATTTCAGATACCATTCATGTAGTAAAAATGGCAGCATTAAGTCTTTGAACAAGTTCCTGAATTTGGGCTTTCCACAACAGTTTATTATCTATCTGAAAACCTAGAAATTTCAACTGTTCAGTTTCACTAATGATATGTTCATGGATGCAGCAGTATACTGCACACCTTTCTGCACAGGAGTTAAGGAAGTCCGATCCAAATGCAGGTTGGATTTCTGCTGAGTATTCACTGAATGAAAGCTGCTTATATTTGGGAATAAGCTGATATTGTTAACAAGAAATGACAGTAAAGAGTATATGAGAGGCCAATATCAAAATACCTAGACTAGTAAACAGAGGTCGACAAGAGGTTCGCGAACTTGCACCACTTATTGCCCGAACGACCCATTTCTGAGCCAAAAATATCCTTTTAGAATGGGAAGAGTTACCCCAAAATATAATAACATAAGCGAATGAAAATAAGCAAAGTAGACTAATTTTCGTGTCGAACAATCACTTATTTCAGATACCATTCATGTAGTAAAAATGGCAGCATTAAGTCTTTGAACAAGTTCCTGAATTTGGGCTTTCCACAACAGTTTATTATCTATCTGAAAACCTAGAAATTTCAACTGTTCAGTTTCACTAATGATATGTTCATTCTGTGAAATTAAAACATCGGGTTTTGTTGAATTATGTGTTAGAAACTGCAAAAACTGAGATTTACTGTGATTTAGTGTTAGTTTATTTTCTACAAGCCAGGAACTTGTGTCATGAACTGCACTGTTTGAAACCAAGCCAATGTTGCACACAACAACCTTTACTACCAAGCAAGTGTCATCAGCAAACAGAAAAGTTTTAGAGTTACCCATAATGATAGAGGGAACATAATTTATATAAATAAGGAACAGAAGTGACGCCAACACTGATCCCTGGGGTACCCCCCCATTTGACCATACCCCACACAGACACCACATCACAGCCATTCAGAACACTGTGGATAATGACCTTTTGCCATCAGTTGTTAAAGTAAGAGGTGAACCAATTGAGAGCTACTCCCCATATTCCGTAATGGTCCAACTTCCGGGTAATATTTTGTGATCACCACAATCAAACCCCTTAGATAAATCAAAAAATATGCCTAGCGTTTGAAACCTTTTGTTTAACCCATCCAGTACCTCACAGAGAAAAGAGAATTTTCAGTTGCTAAATGCCTTCTGAAGCCAAACTGTACATTGTCTGCATTATTCCTTTATCCCTTTTACTACTGAGTACTTTAATCGTACGGGAAAATGACCATTCCTAAAGGAAAAATTACAAATATGGCTAAGTACAGGGCTAACATGTGTAGCACAGTACTTTAATATTCTGCTAGGCACTCCATCATAGCCATGAGATTCCTTAGTCTTCAATAATTTAATTAATGTCTCAATCTTCCCCTTGTCAGTATCACAGAGGAGTGTTTCAGACATCAGTCTCGGAAAGGCATTTGCCAGGAAAGTTATATGATTCGTTGTAGAAGCTAAATTTTTATATAACTCACCAGCAATGCTCAGAAAATGGTTGTTAAATACTGTACATATACCTGATTTATCAGTAACAGAAATATTTTTGCTATGAACTGACTTTATATTGTCAACCTTGTGCTGTTGACCAGACACTTTCTTCCCAACTGACTATATGGTTTTAATTTTATCCTGTGAATTAGCTATTCTATTTGCACGGCACAAACTCTTTCCTTCCTAATAACATTTTTAAGCTCCTTACAATACTGTTTGTAATGGGTAACTGTAGCTCGATTGTGACTACTTCTAACATTTTGATATAATTCCTGCTTTGTTCTACATGATATCCTTATCTCACTAGTCAGGAACCCAGACTGCCTTTTTCTGCTAGTACCTCGTTTAGAACATTTGTTATTTTGGCCAACTCTGTGTCATTCCATGTTTCAGTGCTATTATGGTCACAGTGCCTGGACTGATGGCTTCAATCTGTTTACTTATTTAAGATAAGACCATAACATCTTGGGGGTTTCCTGTCAAGTTGGTAGATAGAATTTTACTGTTGAATTCAACTGGACACTTCACACAAGGCTTTCCTTTGCTCACTTTGGCTTCATTCAGCTTTTGTTTGTCTGTGAGGCTTTTTCTATGTTAAATTTGCAATGGATCTCTTTTTGATATAGTAGCATCTTTTTAATTTTGCTGTCAAACCATGACGTGTCTTTCCCTACCCTCACAACTATGCTTCACACATAGCTGTCAAAAGCATATTTTATAATACTGCTGAACTTTGTCCATCGATGCTCAACACCATCAGTGTTGGAAATGAAATTTTCATGTTGACTGTTTAGGTAATCTGACTTCTGTTTCTTATTGCTCCTGTTAAATAGACATATCTTCATTTATATTCTTATTTACAGCCATATTCAGCGACACTGTAACGGTCATATGATCACTGGTCCCTGTTCCGTGCTAACTGAGTCCAAAAGTTTGGGCACATTGGTAACCAGAAAATCTAATATGTGGTAATCATGAGTTGGTTCTCTCATTAGCTGCTCAAGTTAATTTTCATATAAGCCATTTAGAACAATTTCACATTATTCCCTAACCTTATTCTCTGCCTTAATCACTTGAGTCTCCCAATCTGTAGCTGGTAAATTGAAATCTCCACATAATGTTATAACATGACCAGAAAATTTGCATGGAATGTCCTCCTAGTTTTTCCTCAAATGTTACACCACAATGCTTCTGAGACAGGTGGTCACTGAAAACATCTGGTGCCTACAAGGTATGACAATAAAGTAATGAGACTGATTTTCTTTGCAAGATGTGGCAACCCTGCAGGCTTGTGTAAGTACAATATCTTTGACGTTGGTCTATAAGCTGCTTTTAGTCCAAGTAGCTCATCGATGCAACTGCTCAGTCGTGAGTTGTGCTGTAATAAGTTAACACATGTTTGTGTCTCTCGTCATGGAAATAGAACCGTATAATATTGCGCAATGGTATGCCATTTCTTTTTGCATTAAATTGGGTGAAAACACGACGACAAATTACAGTAAGCTTCAGAAGGCTTTTGGAGAGGAGGTTATGTCAAGAGCTCAAGTTTTTCATTGGCATAAATTGTTTAGTGAAGGCAGAATGAATATTGAAGGTGAAGACCGCAGTGGACGACCATCAACCTCGTGGATGAATGTCAACTTGGCCAGGGTGCATGAACTCGTACGATCTGATCGAAGATTATCCATGAAAATGATTGCAGAAGAACAGAACATCAATCGAGAAAAAGTTCGTCTAATAATAACTGAAGATCTTGGTATGGGAAAGATTTGTGCAAAAATGGTCTCCAAAAATCTCGCACCACAACAGCGAGAAACACAGAAAATGTGGCAGCCAATCTGTTAGAGCAAACGGAAGTCAATCCAGAGACAAAACGCCAAAGTTCGCAATGGTGCTCAAAGGGATCACCCAGACAAAAAAAAGCTCGCATGCCAAAGTCAAAAGTGAAATGCATGCTTGTGTGCTTCTTTGATTTCAAGAGAGTTATTCATAAAGAGTGAGTGCCTCCTGGACAAACAGTTAACCAATATTACTACAAAGAAGTTTTCGAAAGATTTCGTAAAAAAGTTCTTCGTGTCTGTGCCAACATTGCTGATAATTGGATTCTGCATCACGATAATGCGCCATCCCACACTGCTCCGTCAGTACAGCAATTTTTGCCTCAAAACAAATTTCAGTACTACCACAGCCACTTTATTCATCAAATATTGCTCTGCGCGACTTTTCTATTTCCAAGAGTCAAAACGGCGGTCAAGGGACACCATTTTCAAACAACACAAGGTGTCCAAAAAGCTGTGACGAGGGTCTTGGAGGGTATTACAGAAGATGAGTTCCAGAAATGTTACCATCAATGGCAGAAGCACTGGAAAAAGTGTGTGCTCTCAGAAGGAAACTACTTTGAAGGAGACAACACTAAACTTGATTAAAACAGTAAGCAACATTTTTTTTCACATTAGTCTCATTACTTTGTTGCACCTCGTATGTTTGATCCACCCAAACTATTTCACATTCGGAATGTGTACTAATCTCACTAAATATTATTGTACTTTTTACAGCTGTAAACATGTCTTCACCATTTGCAATTCAAGGGGTTGGACAAAAATGTGGAAACATGATGAAAAATGCATGGTTCAACGTAAGTGCAGATTATAGCCAAGCCTGTGGGTTACGCTGTTGTATTTAACAATGAACAGCACGTGTACAATGCTCTCAGTACATTGCAAGTGTCAGTCATGGTCAGAAAAGAGTCCTGTGCAGTTTTGAGTGCATTATGTCAGTGCTAAGTGAATTCAAACAAGCGGAAATTGAAGATGTGTGGAAAAACGAGCTAACCATCAAAGTAAAAACGGTGTTGCCATCTGTTGCTGAGTACAGGAACTATCAAAGCTGACATTGGTCTCACCCCTAAATATCCTAATGTGATATTCAGGAGAGAGACCAGTGTCATTTTTGATAGTTCCTGTACCCAGCAATAGAAAGCAACACTTGTCTCTAAGCTTTTACATTTGAGGGTTAGCCAGTTTTTTCGCACATATCTTTAATTGTTGGTGCTTATATGGTGGGTGCTTCCATAACCAAGGGAGCCGATGAGTTTGGTGTTTCAAGAAGCAACAGATCGAAGATTTACACCACATACAGGGAAAGTAAAGAAATGTCATCCGCTAAATCACAACACTGACATAAGTGTCTGTTGAATGATCATGGCAGATGGTCACTGAAGAGGATTGTGACAGAAAAGAAGAGGATTACAGGTGATAAAGTCACTGCAGAACTGTATGTTGCAAACAGCATTGAACGAACACAAAGGGAGCTCCATAAATAGGGAACTGCAGGGCAAGCTGGAATTCCGAAACGACTCATCAATCATGAAAATGCCCCTAATAGGAAAAAGTGATATCAAAGCCATAAAACCTGGATTATGGTGCAATGGAAGAAAGTCACATAGTCAGATAAGTCTTGTTGCATCCTTTTTCCAACTTCTGGCTGAGTTTACACCCCAGGAGTGAAACTTGATGGAGGTTCGGTGATGATTTGGGCAGCTGTATCATGGTTTATTCTTAGAGTCCACGGTTACTCTGCAAGGTCGCATTAGAGCCAAGGATTACATGACCAGTTTGGCATCCTATGGCACAGTGTTTGTTCTCTAATAGTGATACTGTGTTTCAAGATGACAGGACTCCTGTTCATACAGCTCACATCATCCAGGACTGATTTTCTGAATTTGAGGATGAACTGTCATGTCTCGTGTGGCCAGTATAGTCACCATATCACAATATTATTGGACCTTTGTAGTCTACCATGGAGATAAGTTCTTTGTTGTCCTCAACAATGAGTGTTCATCAGAGTCAAGGATTTCATCAGGAGTGCCCCAGGGAAGTGTGATAGGACCTATCTACATACACGATTTGGTGGTCAGGGGCGGGCGGCAATCTGCAGTTGTCTGCTGATGATGCTGTGGTGTACAGTAAGGTGTTGAAGTTTAGTGACTGTAAGAAGATTCAAGGTGACTTAGACAAAATTTATAGTTGGTGTGATGAATGGCAGCTAGTTCTAAATGTCGAAAAATGTAAGTTAATGGGGATGAGTAGGAAGAAAAATCCTGTAATGTCCAGATACAGTATTACTAGTGTCCTGCTTGACACAGTCAAGTCATTTAAATATCCGAGCATAAATTTGCAAAGCAATATGGAATGGAATGAGCATGAGAGATCTGTGGTAGGGAAGGCAAGTGGTCAACTTCAGTTTATTGGGAGAATTTTAGGAAACAGTGGTTCACCTGTAAAGAAGGCCACATATAGGACGCTGGTGCAACCTTTTCTTGAGTACTGCTAAAGTGTTTGGGGTCGACACCAAACTGAACTAAAGGAAGACATTGAGGCAATTCTGAGGCAGGCTGCTAGATTTGTTACTGGTACGTTCAAACAATACACAAGTGTTATGCAGATGCTTTGGGAATTCAAATGAGAATCCCTGGAGGAAAGGTGACATTCTTTTAGAGGAACAGTATTGAGAAAATTTAGAGAACCGAGATCTGAAGCTGATTACAGACTGACTCTGCTGCCTCTAACATACATTGCGCATAAGGACCACATAGATAAGTCATGAGAAATTAGGGCTCATATGGAGATATATAGACAACTGCTTTTACCTTGATCTGTTTGCAAGTGGAACACAAAAGAAAATGACTAGTAGTGGTATGGGTTAACCTCTGCCACATGCCATATGGACTGCGGAGTATTAATGTAGATGTAGATGGATGCATGACCACTGTCCACTCGTAGCATTGTGCAGCATCATTCTCAGCATCGATCACGGTCCTCTGGTTTGGAGCTGGGGGGAATTTTGCAGGAAGAACAGTATTGGACTCCCTGGAAAACAATACAGGGCCTCATTTATTCATTCCAAAATGACTGGAAGCTATTTAGAATGCAATGGTTTCCTGTGCCATACTAGACATAGTAATGTGTTATGTTCTTAGTGTTTCCATCTTTTCGTCCCTCTACATTCCAGTGGGAATTTACATTGTCATAGTTCTGGGACCTTTTCATAGGTTCTCCTGTAATTAACTAACACTATACTAACATTTTTTCTTCAATACGCCATGACAAATGCTACTTACTCTAATTAATGGGTATAGCATTCTTCCCCATCTGAAATCCAAATGTATCTAGTCAGGTCTGCAGAAGGATTTCTGTAGCCTAAAAAACCTACATGTGCACACCTCACATTCTCCATTAGCCTAAGAGCCACTTCCGGCGTGTAGTGCACACTTGAGCTATTACGGAGTGTCCTACAACTATCCACTGAAAAGCAGTCAAGAAATATGCATACAAGTATATCACAGAATCATCAGAGCCTCTGGTTTAAACCTTTCCCCAGCTCCAAACCAGAGGACCATGATCGATGCTCAGAATGATACTGCACAATGCTAGCTCCATTTCCACCCTGAGAGCAAGGCTAGCTGTCTTCACCAAAGCAGTTAGCCGCCTGTAGGAACTGAGGATGGCATCTGAACCCAAGCAACAGGTGTCATGTGTTCAGACATCATGAGCCACAATCTGCAACAGTACACTTGGTTTTTGCCAGCAGAGCCTCCTCCACATCTCAGACATGACCCCCTGTCTAGCAGAGTGGACAATGACATTCTTTCCTGACATATCCACAATTTCCCTAATCACCTGCCTAACACTGGAGCTTCCAGTGACAAGCAATCACTTGTTTGGGCCTTTCAGGAAGATCATCTATTGTCCCAACAGGTGAGTTTTACCATGTTGGTTCAGATGTACTTTCACCAGTGGGAAATACCTCAGACCTGTTTTTAGAACATATGTGGACAACTGTGCAGCCAGTACCAACTTTTGCCTTCCACCCAAAAATTCATAATCCACCACTGTTTGCCATTCACCACTAGGTAAGTGTCGGCCAGCCAGGATGTGCAAAGCTGAAGGTACTGTGACATTAGGGACCACAGGTGATGCTAGAGGCTCCAGAGGTATCAAATCATTCTACTCTGGTGCTCCAATGCCACTGCAGCATAAGCCTGTCAACCATGGCCAACGCACTTTCCATCAGTTTATAGATGTGGTCAAATCCCCCTGCATCCATACTCACCAGGCATAGTCCCTATTCATCTTTAATCAATTTTTGTGTATACCACAAGTATTACAATACTAATCCAAGGGGTAGTTAGGAGCAATCTACGTTCTGCTGCTATGATACTTGTGCCTTATGAGACCAGAATTTCACTTGGCATATATGGTGTTCAAATAACTTACAGAAATGGAATTGGCTGATGTTCATCAACTGTCAATATTTCAACACATGCACACCCTGTCGGTGCTGAAGGAACAAGGTGTGTTGAGAGGAAGACTAACAGCCTCCTGAATAAAATTTCCTTATTGCAGGACACTTTCAAGAGTCTTAATCCTGTCACCTCGAGGTTATATGGCCTTCCAAAGGTCTGCAAGGAAGGGATTCCTCTTCGGACGGTTGTGGATAGCATTGGTGCTACAGTATATTGTGTAGTGGAACATCTTATTACTTTGTTAAACCCACGGTTAGGTTAGTTTAAGTATTATATTAAGAACTTGGTGGATTTCTTACATTGATCAGAGGCAATGTGTTTGAATGACTCTGAAACCACACTGCCAGCTCTCTGAGACTGCAGACGTGTGTGTGTGTGTGTGTGTGTGTGTGTGTGTGTGTGTGTGTGTGTGTGATGGTGAGTAGCAACTTTCCTTCTCTGTTTGTTACATTCCATCCTGGATTTTCCATTGTTTGATATGGACACCAAAGAATTTTGAAGTTTCTACCCTCATTGTGTGTCAGACTTATCACTGATGTAGTATCCCTAGATGTGCAGAACTGAATATGTTGTGTCTTTTTCAAATTGATGGTGAGACCATTAGCAGAAAACCAATCAACGATACTTTTAAGAACTTTGTTTACTGTTTCTTCTGCTTGTGTGTGTATGCTTGCATTGATTACAATACTGGTGTCACTGGAATAAAGAACTAATTCTGCTTGTTGTACATTAGATGTACATTCACATATATGAGAAACAATGATGCACCTAAGATTGAACACTGGGGAACCACATATGTGATTTCTCCCCAGTGAGAATTATGTCCCCAGACTATATTGGTTGAATTACTAAGTACAGCTTTCTCCATTCTTTCTGTTAGATAGGACATTATCCATTGGTTGGCTATACATCAGTCTCAAGAACCTTCAATTTATCTGGGAGAATACTGTGATTCACACAGTCAAATGCCTTAGGTCACAGAAAAAACAAACTGGTGCTATTTTATTATTTAAAGCTTGTAAAATCCGGTGAGCGAAAATGTAAATGGCCATTTCCAATAGAGGAACCCTTCTGAAGCCCAAACTGTGATTTGCTGAGGATATTGTTGTTGCTAAGGTGATATACTAGTCAAGAATTAATGACCTTCTCAAAATAATTGGAAAATGATGTCAACAGTGGAACAGGTCGGTAGTTAATGACATCTTTCGTATCACGTTTCTTAAAGAGAGGTTTAACAATGGCATATTTCAGTCTCTCTGGAAAAGTGCCTTGAGTTAGCGATGCATTACATATTAGAGATAAGACTGGCCTTATTATATGGGAACAAATCTTTATTACTCTATTGGAAATATCTTAGAAATAGATGAGCTTTTATATTTGAGAAATCTTGGCTTGTGTAATGTGGGTGTCCATAGTATTCCTTGCAGTTGTGTCATGTCACATATTGGTCAGACAACCAGGAATGTAGAGGACCAGTATACTGAGCATAAGTTTCACACACTCTTACGTCAGCTGAGCTAGTCTGCTGCTGCAGAACATTGCCCTGGCTCTTGTCGTCCTATGGAATAAAAAAAAAACACAGAGATTCTGGCCGGCATTTCTAGCTATTGGAATAATGTTATTGAGGAAGCAGTTGAAATTAAACTAACAGGTAACCTTTTAAACACAGACAGAGGTTTTGCTTAGATTCTGCATGGAATCCTGCTCTCTCCTCTGTCTAAAAACAGATGGACAGAGTTCGTACTACCTCAAACGTTGGTTATTAATTCTCAATATCGATAACTTCTGAAGCCCTCTTTGGTTGTGTGGTGGTGCTAATGTTTACAGAGATGGGGCATTTGTTAGAGAGAGAGAGAGAGAGAGAGAGAGAGAGAGAGAGAGAGAGAGAGAGGGGGGTGGGGGGGGGGGGGAGGGAGTGAGAGAGAGTGTGTTTGCTTGTTTGTTTGTTTTACCTTTCTGGAATTTACAAACAGAACTAATGTCTTAAATTCCCTTGAACAGTGCTTAATTGCGGTGCTTTTAGCTTGGAAATAACATGGTGTGCACCTGTTGAAATATCGGCAGTTGTTGACTACATCACCTGTCTGCATTCCCGTAAGTTGTTTGTACATATGCCTTTTTTAAACTGCCCTCCCAATTAAGCTCACACAATGCAATGCACCATGAGCCCACTCACTACCTGCCTAAGTTGTTTCAAGTACACTGCAGAAATTTTACTCGGAAGCTCCAATATATCCTCCATGCAGTCCAAGCCTCTCCCCATGCAGTTCCCATATTTTTGGAGCCCTGAAGAAACACATCTGTGGCCGTCGATTTACTGTGGACAAAGAGGTGCATGCCTGGGTACTATCAGGATCATACAGGCAACCACAAACATTTTCCATGAAGGCAATGACCATCTTGTCTCACAGTGGAATAAACGTATTTACAGTTATGGCAATTATTTTTTAAATAAAGAACAGTTTACTCGCTTCTTTTCCCATCTGCCTTATTATCATTTGATTGCCCCTTATAATTGTGGTGGTTGGGTTTAAACAGCTGACCCGCATCATGCCAGGCAGCAACAATAACCATAATGCCACAATTAATGCACCATAGCTCATGGCATTGCTCCCTCTCCTGGAGGAGCAGCAACTCACAGTTTCAGAAGTTATCACTGGAGGCAATTACAGGAATGTCAATGGTACTCTCTATATGGCAGTGCTGGCAAATCCTCCCATTCTGGTTGTGTTGTCACTCCTCTTCTCTATCATGAGCATCAAAGGTAGCCCATCCTGTTGAGGCTTCTGAATTTTTGAGTGGTTGTTCAGTGTCCTTGAGCTTACCATTGTTTATCTGCATCTGAGCACTGTTCTAGGGCTTCGTACTAAGGACATGGTCTTCTTGATGAGCGTCGTAATACTCAGCTCCATACTTGATGTCTGACATGCAAAGAAAGATATGATAACGGCCCAATGTTGCGCTTTAGTTTTCCACACTAGTATAAAAATCCATACCGAGTTACCCGACCTGTATCTCACTGGTCAGTGGTCAGCATTAAAGCTCTCATTAGCATCCAGGGTCCATACGTGAGACACCTGCTTTGCTGCTTCAGTCCTGGTGATGACATGTTTCACCTAGTCACCCTGAGTATCGTCCAGTTGAAAGGGCAACTCATTTTGGCCTCATGACCGGGCAGCAGAAAGAACAATGTGATGCCTGTTGTGTCTTGCCTCACTGTTTGCATGTGAATGTTAAAACAGGCAGTATTATATCCCAGTCTCTCTGACTGACCTTACTGTATGTTGAGAGCATATCTGCCAGTGTCTCATTAAAGGGCTCCGCATGACCATTCATCTGTTGATGGCAGGCAGTTGTCATGTTATAGGTAATGTCGCAACATGAAATTACCTCTGATTCTAGTCTCAGCTGGAAAACTTTTCCGTGATCAGAGAACACCACACTTGGAGCTCCACTCTTCAAAATTATGTCTCCTACAAGGAACTTTGCAATTTCTAGAGTTTTGGCAGTCAGCACTGACTTTGGGCACCTCCCCAAGAGGTTGATTCCAACTCAGTGGAATGTCCCTGCTGCATGCAAGATTGGTATCATATAACCTAGAGGTAATTGTGGCATGTACTTCCGTTGCTGGCATTCCTTACATTGACTCACATAGTGTCTAATGGATTCATAGAGACCTGATCAACCCCATCTGATTCTGTCTGGGGTCTTCACAGATCCTGGATGACCAGATGTTGGAGTATCGCGTGAATACTTCAAGATAGTAGACTATAGATGAGCTGGGATGAAAAACAGTGATGCACAATTAATGCAAACAAACAATTTACAGCTATGAGGCATGTTCATATGTAGTAGGAACATTTATTAATGAGAACAGTTCTAAGCATAAGTTAAAGGAGGTGGTACAGGGTGAGGTATTATACACGGTGTCTCAGGATGAACGGTCAGTATTCTGGGTTATGGCAGGAACAGTCCTTTGAAGCAAAAGAGTCTAGTAAACATGGCCTCTACAATGCATTAATTAAGAGCACCTGTTCAGTAGAGCCGGCCGCGGTGGCTGTGCGGTTCTGGCGCTGCAGTCCGGAACCGCGGGACTGCTACGGTCGCAGGTTCGAATCCTGCCTCGGGCATGGGTGTGTGTGATGTCCTTAGGTTAGTTAGGTTTAAGTAGTTCTAAGTTCTAGGGGACTTATGACCTAAGATGTTGAGTCCCATAGTGCTCAGAGCCATTTGAACCTGTTCAGTAGAAGAGGTATGTTTCAAAATAGTGAAGACAAACTAGTGCTCATGGCTCGTAAGGTATGCACTTCAGAGCTTAGGTTGTTGGACCTTTTTTCTTGTTTTAGCCCATACTGCCACCTCTCAAAATATAGAATGCAAGGAGCTCGCAGTAGAAGAGATTTATTCCACAGTATCGAAGATGTAGTAGTGCTCATAGCTCTTAAGGAATACATTTTAGAGGACCTGTTTATTAAACTTTTTTATGTCAAATGATAGTTCCTATTATATTTCTAAATATTGATCATTCCTCCTGGGACACGCTGAATAGAGGGCGAGTTAGGAGGAAAGGTACATGGTTTGAGGCATGGTAGTATTGGTGATACTGAACAAAAAATTTCAAATGAATATATGCCCTTTTCTTAACCATATCTGATATACAGCTGTTTGGAAATCACAGATGTCAGTCACATGTTCTTTACTAGCACTCACATGTGAATACAACCAAAGTGACATTAGGCTATGTAGTGTTGTCTTTACTGACCATTTCAACACACACTTCACTTGCACAAAGTGGGGCTATGAGTCCTGCAAGTGTACATGTTGTTTTCTTTACATCTCAGTACTACAATGGTTGCACCAGTCTACTACAGTGCTATATTTCTAGTCAGAATAGTACTGCAGTCCATGGTGGACTTTTTGAATCCCTTTTATGAAGAAATGTACAAAATTAAATAAAACATTAGATCACAATGCTTCATTTAATATCGCATGCATTTGTTCTCTTCCATGCTGTATTCATTAGTTTCCTCGTAAACTTTTAAGAACAGGACATATAAATCATCTGTTTTTTCTTTCTTTTTTTTCAGGCTCACTAATAATATGACCCCTCCCCCTTCCCAAAGCAAATATCTTCCCTCCTGATTCACCCTGGAAAGAGAGAGAGAGAGAGAGAGAGAGAGAGAGAGAGAGAGAGAGAGAGAGAGCTAATGTGAAATTAAATATATTCCATAGCAAATTTGTGTCAACATTTGAAAGTAACTTTGCTTAAAAAATTATAAAGATACTCCATTGAAAAAACAAGCAAGCCATGATATGTAAAGGGACTAAAATCAAACAGAAAAATCCAGGACAGAATGTAACAATACTATGAAAAGGATAATTGCTACTCACAACATAGCAGAGATGCTGAGTCGCAGATATATACAACAAATATAGCTTTTAGCCAGTAAGGCCTTCATCAAAATTGAAAGATACCTCAGTTGCCTGAGACTGCAGTCGCGTGTGTGTGTGTGTGTGTGTGTGTGTGTGTGTGTGTGTGAGAGAGAGAGAGAGAGAGAGAGAGAGAGAGTGTATATATCTAATTTTCACAAAGGCCTTACTGGCCGGAAGCTATATTTGTGACAGCCTTTTTGTTGTGCCTATCTGTGACTCAGCATGTATGCTATATGGTGAGTAGCAATTTTCCTTTTCATAAGATTGTTAAAGGAATTAAAATTTCATGTAAGAGAAAAAAGTAAAATTTATATAGAGGCCAGAATAAGCCACATTCTGACATTAATTGCATGCTTTAAGGGAAATAATGAAATGTCCAGAAGGATGCACATTCTGGCAGGAATTATTAATGCAGTGTAACGGGAGACATGGCAGTCAGTCAGTGTAGAAGATACCACTACAACAAAAGTGAATGGCAATGTTGTGACTCACCTTCAAAAGTTGTTTGTATTTTTAACAATTGCTTTCTAAATGTAGCAGAAGAAATAAGATTAAATGGTTCAGTTGAAAGAAGAGCACATATTAATAATGTTGTTCCGCAAAAATTTACGCAACTATAAGTACCAACATCCTTCACTGAAATTAATAGAATTGTAACAATTCTAAAAAAACAAAAGTTCATGTGGTGGTGATGGAATTTCAAACAAAATTCTGAAAAGGTTGTCCCAACTTAATAAATAGTGCCCTAAGTGATATGTGTAATGCTTCAGTGGCACAGAGAATTTTTTCCAGACAGATTAAGATACCCAATTATTAACCTCTTTATAAGAAAGGACAACAAAGACTTAAATAATTATCATCCAGTTTCCTTAATTGCCAAAATATCTGAGAAAGTAATGTGCTCAACAGCAGTCTCACATTTAAGTAGAACCAATTTACTAACCATATCACAGTTTGGATCCCAGAAGGGTAAATCATGTTACTCTCTTGGAAAAAGTTAAAAGGTTTATGGAACTGATGGGTTTAGACAACTGGTTCGAATCGTTTGTACAAACAGAATCTAAAAAGTTGTGCTGAATGATTCAAACATTGTCAGGAGAGGAGTAAATTTTAGTGACTGAGAAGAAATCACAAAGCAAGCACCCCAGGCTTCAATTTTGAGGCCATTCCTATTCCTTGTACATTTGAATGAGCTTCCACGAAACATTTAGCAAGCAGAATTAGTACTTTTTGTGGATACCAGTGTTATAATAAATCCAATTAGAGAGAAAGTGCAAAATTTATTTTTTCCAACAATTATGACATGGTTCGCTACAAATGAACTCTTCCTGAACTTTCAGCAAACATCCTTAACTGTAAATGAGGGAAAAGTCAATCAAATTTCACAATTTTTTTTACTGATTTTCGAGGATATGTTACAAAGTCAAATGAACAGACATTTAATACTTTATTACAGAATTCTTTATCGGATGCCTTTAAGAACAACAGAATTGCTATTTTTCAAAGTGTGTCATTTATTTCCTTTAAATTTGATTGAAGTTACCCACCTAAGTAGGGTAAATTCGATCACCGATTAAATTTAAAGGGAAATAAACTTTAGAATATTACAAGAGCAAGCTGATTAGTAAAAATAAAAATTTACAATTTATTAATTATTTAGTTAAAATCACACACAAAAAGAATACTTGAATGTTTATTTTTAATACGGAGAAAGATATAACTTACTATTTGTAGTTGACTTGAAAGAATGTTAAATCTTGTTAAATAGAGAGAATATTTTATAATTGCGACGACTTCTATTGACAGTAAACAGAGACTTTTATAAGTTAGTAACATGAAATTTACCCTTTGTAGTTTCTGTAGCGAACGGCTAGCTTCTAAAGAGCAGGGTAAAACTTTGCTAAGAAAAATATTTATTATTTGTGTCCAGAAGTGGGGTCGACTAACGATGAAATACAGTATATCTGAGACTATGGAAATCTAACTAATAAATAATTTTGTGAAAACCATCCTGTTTTTATTCCACAATAATTCAGATTATTATTTAGAAAAATTGTTTCGCACATCTACAATTTTCATCGCAGACATCTACGAAGAAAACACACTGGAATTTGCCAACTTACGGCGAAAATTAGTGATCGTTTACAAAGTTTAGTCCTGTTTAGAAATTGGAATACTCATCAGTAGAGGAAACAATCTTGGAAAATAATAATATTGCAGTAATTGCGATGCATGATACGTCATAAGACAAGCAATAATTACAATATTAAGAAATAGAACTCACTAGCCGACAAGATAGAATCTGATGATAGTTCGAGAGGCTAACCGAAAGGCGCTAGAACAATAGAGCGCGCAAAATCGGTCACGCATCGTAATTTATAGTAGTTACAGACATGTTAATGTCGCGCCTATCACAGTCAGCTTGGCATTAACACTCATCAGCGTTACATGATCGCTGCAGTTAGCGCAAACTACATCTTTCCTTAGACATAAACAATTTATTATTTCTACCGGTTCACGGGAGGCGTTATTTCACATCCCCCCCCCCCCCCCCCGTACTGGTATTTTAAATTATATTTGTAATTGAACTTTTAAAATAACATGCCCTAGTATAGACGATTACAAATCCTTTTCGGGTTTACATGTCTTCAGTCACTTATTCGTACGCGCCTTCATTGGTTGCTCATTCCTACTATGTGTGTCCTAATATTAACTTGCCGGTTTTGTTATCAAGATGGGCTCTCATATTTGGCACAGGGGGTACCGGGAAAAACAAAACCGGATATGAGAGAGGAGACGAAAAAAAAAAGTCTCCGTGAGCCGGGGAACGCACATCTCACAAAGATAGTTTACCTTTTTTATTATAGATTGCATCTTGGTTAAAAATTATATAAACCACTAATTTACTTAGTTATTTCAAAGAAAATCAACAGGTTCTTTAGTACGGTAATTATAATAGTTACATAATATTTTGGAAGCATAGGTGTCATATACAACGTTATGCTTTCTCAACAAATTTAAACGTTTTCCTAGCGCTATATGATACAACATTCTTAGTTTTGTTAAAGCTGAAAATGCGAGTGAGTTAAATAATTCAAGTATTTTGTATCTTATAGTTGAATGATGTACACTTCACATTAGGATAATCGAATTGTTGTTGCAAAAAAGAAAATCTTTATAGTAAATATTTCATTACCATAAAACTGTATAAGATGTTAAATACATTTTTGTACTCGCTAATATCTCGGTTAAATTTGAAGATAACTTAAGGAATTTACCTAAGTATTTCAATTTAGTACTGTTAAACAGTAATATATGTGACAGTTCATTACGGCTCAAGAAAGAAAATTTAAATATTTCAGGTATTCTATACAATGCAAAAACATTATTAGAACCGGTGTTACTGTTACACAAGATACTTGCCTTTTTTTTTTTTTTTTTTTTTTTTTGTCGAATAAATGCGTTCGTGAATTTTACTGCGTGTATACTGCATAATATGCGTTAGGTGTTAGTTTACTTTATAGACAGCTTTTTGGTTAGATGTTTGATTTTTAGAATGACTATATATAATGCAAAGCATACTCGATGTCTTCATGGCGTTGGTTGATTGTAGGATGTTGATTGCAGTGCTGATACAAAGGTTATGAAGCGTAGAATCGTCGTCGAGGGGCCTACATATAAAGGTACTAAAGATGGATTTGCCCCCGGATGCTGGATAGGTGGTGTTAATTCGGCTGCAATCCACCCTCGGCTTCCGGCTGCAACCTTCCTTCCCTCGGAATGGACTGGAACTCTTGCACTTCCCTTCATCGCGGCCCATTAAGGAGGGATGTCAGCTCGGTGGCGATGTCCATGAAATAGGTCAGGCACATATTATAAAAATTGTATTTTCAGATGTTTAGTGTCCTGTAAGGTAAGTCAGGTGGTTAAACAAATCCAGAGTCCTGAACTTTTCCATCCTCGCGATGCATTTTAAGTTACGCGGGGCGCGACAGACTGCCGTTACGCACAGCGCTACACTACAAGTGGTTCGGCGAATATTGGTTTGCCCCGCGCACCGCTGCGGTAATTTGTCAATAATGGTTCTCCCGACGCAGACCGCGGCTGATATGTTAACGTTCATCCCGAAGCAAAAACGTCGACTCGATGTTCCGATGCACTTGGAACACAGTCTTTCACAAGTAGATCGAAATTGCAGTTCCGGTACGGATTATGTCCAATGATCATACTCGTCACACCAACGTCCATGGTTCAGAGATCAGTATCTGGTTTTCACACAGTCCTTGCTCACTGAAACAAGCACTTCATACAGTCTGCACGTAGCAAAGTATAGAGAAATGTCACCACACAACACCAAGCGTGATTACACTGTTCAGAAGTCCTAAACTTTTATAACACAATACACAGGTAGTTGTGATAAACTTTGCCTTAATGTAAAGTTCTCATGGAATCCGAACGTTTTTCCACAGGAAAATACACCAACATGCTTTATGGTGGAAGTCTCTATTGACGCATTCATCGTGAATTGTCCCATATAAGTTCCACTGAAAGTTTAGTTAACACAGTCCACGTTAAAGTCCCTTGCTGTGCATAAAATTTACCCACACTATGGAGGTCTCATCGTTAAGTTTTACAGTAACAAATGCTGATCATTAGTCCATCATTACTGTCCAGAACTAACACGAATTTCACACAAGAGGTTTACAAAATTCAGTCATTTGAGGATTACACTCATATAAATATTTACGGGATAAAGCATAAATTTCCTCACACAAATGAGGTTTCCCTTGCTCAGCCAAGAGAGAAAAAAACTCGCGGCTTTATACCTACTGGCGGAAAGCAAAAATAAAGAAAGGAAAAGCCAACTGGCTATCACATACACATGTGAAACATGTATATTCTGATAAGTAAAAAAAGGAAGTCATTTCCTTTGATTCTCCATAGATACTTTCCTACGCTAAGACAAATATAAAACATACTTAGAACTATACATCACCATGAAGTGAGAATACACTTTTAAATGATTATAGAAATTGGAAACGTTCATCGTGTTCCACATCCACTAGGACCACCTCAGCACGGATCTATGGAACGAAAAACTAATCTAATCTAAAGAACCATCAAAACTCTTCAAATACTAATAATTGGTTTTAAAAGAAAAGCAAAAGATCTACGTATTTCTTAACTTAACTTCTTAGTTTATCTTTATGAAAAACAAACAAGTTGCGCCTGCGCAAATGTCGTCAAGAAATTGAATAAAATGACTCGGCTTGTTAAATGATTAATCACTTCTCTATATAGTACATATTTCACTCTATTAAAAAAATACAAACTTAAAATCTAAGTACTGAAAAATACAATGCATTAGTAACATAGAGGTCGTTAGCTATGTACACTATACACACATCATACAAATGAATCACATTTCAATAATAAAGTTCACTTCACGAAGTGTAGGAGATGTTTGTTTTTCTATGTACACTTTATCATTCATAGTACTTTCTCAGGTCCATGTGGTTATATAACCCTTTAACTTAATTTGTAAATGGCACTGTTAACAAATAGTTACCTTAGTGAAGCATCTCACTTACAGTACTGGCCATTAAAATTGCTACACCATAAGAAATGCAGATGATAAACGGGTATTCATTGGACAAATATAATATACTATAACTGACATGTGATTACATTTTCACGCAATTTGGGGTGCATAGATCCTGAGAAATCAGTAGCCAGAACAACCACCTCTGGCCGTAATAACGGCCTTGATTCGCCTGGGCATTGAGTCGAACAGAGCTTGGATGGCGTGTACAGGTACAGCTGCCCATGCAGCTTCAACACGATACCATAGATGATCAAGAGTAGTGACTGGCGTATTGTGACGAGCCAGTTGCTCGGCCACCGTTGACCAGACGTTTTCAACTGGTGAGAGATCTGGAGAATGTGCTGGTCAGGGCTGCAGTCGAACATTTTCTGTATCCAGAAAGACCCGTGCAGGACCTGCAACATGCGGTCGTGCATTATCCTGCTGAAATGTAGGGTTTCGCAGGGATCGAATGAAGGGTGGAGCCACGGGTCGTAACACATCTGAAATGTAACGTCCACTGTTCAAAGTGCCGTCAATGCGAACAGGAGGTGACCGAGACGTGTAACCAATGGCACCCCATACCATCACTACGGGTGATACGCCAGTATGGCGATGACGAATACACGCTTCCAATTTGCGTTCACCGCGATGTCGCCTAACACGGATGATACCATCATGATGCTGTAAGCAGAACCTGGATTCATCCGAAAAAATGACGTTTTGCCAATCGTGCACCCAGGTTCGTCGTTGAGTACACCATCGCAGGCGCTCCTGTCTGTGATGCAGCGTCAAGTGTAACCGCAGCCATGGTCTCCGAGCTGATAGTCCATGTTGCTGCAAACGTCGTCGAACTGTTCGTGCAGATGGTTGTTGTCTTGCAAACTTCTCCATCTCTTGACTCAGGGATCGAGACGTGGCTGCCCGATCTGTAACAGCCATGCGGATAAGATGCTTGTCATCTCGACTGCTAGTGATACGAGGCCGTTGGGATCCACCTCGGCGTTCCGTATTACCCTCCCGAACCCACCGATTCCATATTCTGCTAACAGTCATTGGATCTCGACCAACGCGAGCAGCAATGTCGCAATACGATAAACCTCATTCGCAATAGGCTACAATCCGACCTTTATCAAAGTCGGAAACGTGATGGTACGCATTTCTCCTCCTTACACGAGGCATCACAACAAAGTTTCACCAGGCAACGCTGGTCAACTGCTGCTTGTGTATGAGAAATCGGTTGGAAATTTTCCTCATGTCAGCACGTTGTAGGTGTCGTCACCGGCGCCAACCTTGTGTGAATGCTCTGAGAAGCTAATCATTTGCATATCACAGCATCTTCTTCCTGTTGGTTAAATTTCGCGTCTTCAGCACGTCATTTTCGTGGTGTAGCAATTTTAATGGTCAGTAGTGTATTATACAGGGTCCAATAAAAAGTCTTTGCCACTTTTTATTCAGTATTTTAAGACGTGACGACTTACGGTGGTTTTTTACTAATACCTTCTCACCAATTTGACTCTAACATTTGACGAATTTCCGCCTTTACAGCCTCCTTTTTAGTCCATGGTACGGCGTACTATGTTCTGCGAAATGTCTGGTGTGGGGCAACTTCCATGTCATACTCAATTTTTTTTTTATTACGCCGGATTTCTCCACAAAAACATTAGCGTACTCCTGAATGAGATTCGGCAACTCTTCCATCTGTATGTTTTCCATATAGGACGATTCTGATACTTTCGTTTTGATAGTGGCAAGATTACTTCTTATGGTTGCTTCCGAATCTTTCGAGTGCGGGAATTCTGTCTTCTCAAATTGTTCCGCAATATGTAGTATGCGCGGACCTACTAATTTTACTACAAAGTTACGACAGTGTCTGTCGTGCACGCTCGGAGTTTTAATGAGCTGCAGTGCAATTCTTTTACCATCATTTGCAACTATACATTTTCCCGTCCGTAGGTCGATCATTGCGTCCCTGCTGGGCAGAAAATCCTGTGGCATTGTATGTGCTCGTCTTCTACTATCAAACCGGCCTGCACCTGTTGCTTCACATACTGTGTAGAAACGCCTAATGCCCCCGAAAGGCGGCAGTTTTACACAGGCAGAACGGGAAGTCTTCTTATGCGATTTACTTCGTCGTATAATGCGTAATTCATGACACTGGTTGTTGCTCCTGCGTATATTATAGCTTCCACACTGCTACCATTTATTGAAACTTTCGTTGGAACTTGCACAGCATAATCTTCCGTATGTTTGCATGCGTTCGGCTCTTGTAAAAGTTCTTCTCTCATATCCACACCGTCGTTGAACCTCAATGTGTTCAGGTCAGATTTAAAGTTGCCTCCACTTTGGAATACGACCGCACTAGGAAAACTGTTTAGATCGGTCGGTTCTCGTTTTAACTGTTGTGGATTGGTATCCTGCTCTACGACTTCGCATACGCGATTCGTTGTAGGGCAGCTGTTGTCACGGTTATTGCAACTATTCGGGTTCAGAATAAAAAGCATGGGTTGCATCATGTTTTCCGTTGGATTCCCAAACCATAAAATTGGCTACTGGTTAGGCCAACCATTTCCATGATTAGGATTTCGCTGACTACGTTTGTTCCTGTCATCCGCCCCTTGCTGGAGCGGTACATTACTGCTATTATTCCAGGAATTTCCCGATTGTTTTTTCCATGGTGTTTTCCTATCGCGGTTGGAATCGTTGTAACCATTTCCGTTACCATTCTTCCGTTTTCTATTGGAACCATTTGCCGGATTACCGTTGTTATGATTCCAATTATTATTTCCGTAATTCGTGTTTGGTTCATTTGCTGAGTGGTTATTTTGATTATAGGTAGCCGCGTTCACTTTTGCGTACTGGTTTCTTGCACTCTGGTGTTGTTTGTTACCGTCAGTGACGTTAGTGTTATCACTGTTGTGATAGCTACTGCACTGTTGGAATAAGCCTGATACGACTTAGTGTCTTCTTGGATGAGATCGAGTGAGTCGATCACGGACAGAAACTGTTCCAAGTCCTCATCCGGTACATTAATCAACTTTTCTCTTAGGTGGATAGGAAGTTTTGCCTTTAGTATGCGGAGCACTTCTTTGTGAGAGATTGACTCCGACCAATACCTCGTCTTTGCAATATATCTTTCGAAGCATTTCCGCAAGCTTCCCTTACGCGGGTTGTACAAATCGGGGGAAAACACTTCTTTGCGCAATCGCTCCTGAATACCCGCGGACCAGTATATAGAAAGAAACGCTCTTTCAAAATCTGCTAGTGTGTCACAAACTTCTGATGTTTCGCTCGCCCACACAGCTGCATCACCTGTGTTGTGCGACATAACGAACTGTATCTTCTGATGCTCCGTCCAACATCGTGGTGAGATGTTGTCGAACGTTCGTATGAAGACAATGGGGTGAACTGACTACTTGTCTCCGGAAAAAGTTAGGAAATGACGATGTTTCAACAAATTTTGTTCTATCTTAGTGGTGCTAGCACACGGTTCATTTTCGTATTTAGCTTTGACGTGCGTTATATCGGTTGGCTGAAATATTTTTTCATTCCCGTAAGTGGGTTTAGTGTCAATGATAGGATTATCACAATGTGATGGAAAATTATTTTCCGATGTGGTATCACTTGACATAACCCTTTCCAGGTTCCTTATGCGGGTGTTTATCTCTCGCCTCCACATAGGATTTTCTTCGTCGGTCCCTGCGCGTACGCGCTGCACAGCAATGTTGACTGCTACATTTATTTTAGAATCCATTTCAGATTCCTTGTCCACTATCCAATTGGATATGTCTTGGTTAATTGTTTTCTGTGACTTTCTACTTGTTCGTCCAGGATTTTCTGGTCGCTGAGCTTAAAGTTGACGAGTGCAGAGGTTAAAGTTTCCACATTCGTCTTTACTTCGTCGTGAGAGGTTTTCAACTCGCTCACATCAAGTTTCGTGACTTGATTTAAAATTGGAGCGTTAGCTGCCTTCATTGTTATTAGCTCGGATTTAATTCTGCGTAGTTCGACTCTAATTTCGCGATCGCATTTTTCCTGCTTGCGATCGCGCATTTCAAGTTTTTGTAAGAAAGCGGTAAGCGGGTCTAGCGAATGCCTGCATCCGTTACGGCTGAGATTGCGTCTTTTTCATCTCTCGTTCGCTCTGCTCGGCGCCTATATTAGCGTCGGCATTTGGCTGTGCGTTTTCTAAATTTGCTGCCATGTTCGAATCAATTAGTGGGTTTTCTAATGGGTCAAAGATGAGATCTATTAAAGAATCATTGTTATTTTCTGCTTCGCTATCAATATTAACAGACGAAGCCATTACTTTAGTGGTAAAATGGTTCAAATGGCTCTGAGCAATATGGGACTTAACATCTGAGGTCATCTGTCCCCTAAAACCTAGAACTACTCAAACCTAACTAACCTAAGGACATCACACACATCCATGCCAGAGGCAGGATTCGAACCTGCGACCGTAGCGGCCGCGCGGTTCCAGACTGAAGCGCATAGAACCGCTCGGCCACACGTGCCGATTTTACTGGAAAAAATTATCTGTCTTTCCTACTTTTACCATAACTAAAAATTATTCAATGTCAGAAAAATCTTCACACGAAAATTTGCTCTTAAAATTAACACAAAATAAACACAGCAATAACAACTCACAAGAATGAATAAATTAATTTTCCTCGATGCGACGCTCATTTATCAGTGCTCGGCCAAGTCGGCCATTTCCCGTTCCCTTTTCACACGAATAAACTATCTTGCGTCGCTTTTGAAATTTTGATTTTCCTTAGTACTCCCTTCCAAAATTCACTGATTAATAAATAGTACTTCTAACTACGATTTGACTTCTACTGAGCCACAAAGGAAATTTTTTCTGAAGAAAAAACTACGACCTTGACAGAGCAAAAATAAAAAATTCATTTGTGTTTCGAATACATGGAGTTGTTGATCACAGCAGCTCGTAATGGAGTACACCAGATTGTAGTATGAAAAAGGATAAAATTTTCTTATTAGATATAGAGAAATTTAGTTTTCACAAAATTGCAAGATATACTATAAATCATGACCACACAGTTGGCGCGCGATTAATATATAACTTACTATTTATATTTTACTTGAAAGAACGTTAAATCTTCTTAAATAGAGAGAATATGTTATAATTGAGACTACTTCTGTTGACAGTAAATAGGAACTTTTATAAGTTAAGTTGTTTTGTTGTTTTCAGTCCTGAGACTGGTTTGATGCAGCTCTCCAGGCTACAATATCCTGTGCAAGCTTCTTCATCTGCCAGTACTTACTGCAACCTACATCCTTCTGAATCTGCTTAGTGTATTCATCTCTTGGTCTCCCTCTACGATTTTTACCCTCCACGCTGCCCTCCAATGCTAAATTTGTGATCCCTTGATGCCTCAGAACATGTCCTACCAACCAGTCCCTTCTTCTTGTCAAGTTGTGCCACAAACTCCTCTTCTCCCCAATTCTATTCAATATCTCATTAGTTATGTGATCTACCCATCTAATCTTCAGCATTCTTCTGTAGCACCACATTTCGAAAGCTTCTATTCTCTTCTTGTCCAAACTATTTATCGTCCATGTTTCACTTCCATACATGGCTACACTCCATACAAATACTTTCAGAAATTACTTCCTTACACTTAAATCTATACTTGATGTTAACAAATTTCTCTTCTTCAGAAACGCTTTCCTTGCCATTGCCAGTCTACATTTTATATCCTCTCTACTTCGACCATCATCAGTTATTTTGCTCCCCAAATAGCAAAACTCCTTTACTACTTTAATCGCCTCATTTCCTAATCTAATTCCCTCAGCATCACCTGACTTAATTTGACTACAGTCCATTATCCTTGTTTTGCTTTTGTTGATGTTCATCTTATATCCTCCTTTCAAGACACTGTCCATTCCGATAAGTTAAGTTAGTAACATGAAATTTACCTTTTGTAGTTTCTGTAGCAGAAGTTCTGGGAGAAGTCATTCCTTTTTTTTAAATTTATTTTTGTGCTGGTATACCGATTAGCTTTAGCTTTTAAAGAGCAGGGTAAAACCTTGCCAAGAAAAATATTTTTTATATTAGTGTCCAGTAGTGGGGTCAACTAATGACGAAATATAGTATATCTCAGACTCTGGAAATCTAATAAATAATTTTGTGAAAACCAACCATCCCGTTTTTATTTCACAATAATTCAGATTATTATTTAGAAATTTTTTTTCGTATATTTACAAGTTTCATGGCAGACATCTTCTGCAAAGAAAACATAATGGAATTTGCCAACTTACGGCGAAAATTAGTTATCGTTTAAAAATTTTAGTCCTGTTTGGAAATGAGAATGTTCATCAGCAGAGGAAATCATCATGGAAAATAATAATATCGCAGTAATTGCTATGTATGATATGTCATAAGACACAAGGAATAATTACAATATTAAGAAACAGAAGTCACTAGAACTAAAATGTCTGACAAGATAGAATCTGATAGTTCGAGAGGCTAAAATGCCGCGCCGATCACAGTAAGCTTGGCATTAACACTCAGACAATCAGCGTTACACAATCGCTGCAGTTAACGCAAAATATATCTTTCCTTTGACATACATAATTTATGGTATTATTTCTACAGTGTCACAGGAGGCGTTATTTCACAGGAGGACACTGTTAAAACTGTTATTCATATGATTGAAGTGCAGTTACTTTGTGTTGTCATTAATACAAGGAACAGAAAAGATGTTATTTGCTGATACTTCACACAGTATACTAACAGACAATGGCTGTTTATGGAAATTGAATGAACACAAAGAAAGGTTTTCTTTTTCAACTTCTTTTAAATTAAGTTTAGAAATGAGTTAAAATCTTCCTCGTCTTATGTCCCTGGCTGCCACTCTTGTCACAATATCACTTGAGGGTTGACAACTGTTTCATCAAGTGATGTGGGATGGACAAAATATGTTCCCTTGGGAGTGACCTCCTTCCTCAGAGAACTCGTAGTGATTTCATCTTCTGTCATTGCAATTATTTTGCCAACGAAAGATTTATTTCAGTTTCTGCCATTTGTTTTTAATGTGACCAAAACCTAGTTCCCAACCCTATATACATTTTTGTTCTGCGGCTCTTGATTTCCTTCTATTTCACTGGAATCTAAACTTTTGCATCCTTCACCTGTTGCTTCTGAAAACTCATGATCTTCATCAGGTTCCAAGCACAGAGAGCTACCAATTCTTCCATCTCTGTTTTTGACATCAAAAGCTACAACACCTTTTCCAGGAACAACTTTTAATCCACCCCTCCCACCCCCCACCCCACCCTCGTGGATGTGTTTCCTTTCGGGTCCTCCGTAAATGCTCAGTAAAGATTCCTAACCCGGAAGAGTCTGCAGAGCTGCCCTTTCCTTCGCTGTCAAGAATTTTATGTAACACCTTGTCTGGACTGAAAGGAACTATACCAGATACAGGAAATCCAGATTTCACATTTTCTTGAGTTCTGGTACCAACTTCATTGAAGGCTGAACTTGATCTTTGGCAGTGGTCCTCTGTTTTTCATATTCCAAGTGTTCAAAACTTTCTGTCATGCAGCCTTCAAAAGGCATGTCAAAGGGCAGGCAAATATGTGTTGATTTTGGCAGAAGTAGCACAAAACTTACGTTATTTTCTTCAAAGGAATGGATTATATCAATGGATATGTGGCCTGATATTTTATCACCAATAATGACCTTACACACATCCTTTCTCTTTGCATAAGGTACGAGACTCTTGTTGAACCAGTCACTGAATATTATCGAATCAATCCAGCCACTTAAATTTTTATTGAATGCTGAACCTTGGATCCCTCCTTCACACCAAAAAGGGTACAAGTGTTTGACTTTATAAACCATATATGGAGAGAGAGGAGTGCCATCTGGTGCCATCTGCAGCTGCAGCCATCATTATACTCATGCTGGGCTTTTAGGTGTCTTCTTTTCTGTCCTGATGAAAGCCTGACTTCTGTGCTACAGTTTGATTTCATCTTATAGAAGAGAATTGAAAATAACATCTTTCATTCAAATGAACATTAAGTATAAAATGCGTTGTTGTTACGGAATTTCTTCATTCATAAAGTTGCATCAACTATTTTACCTGAGAGTCACTGGGTGTACAATACAGTATAGATGAAAACTTGAACAGGAAGAAGAGCTTCTCAAACAATTATGTTCAGCTATTTTTGCTTTTCATATAAGTGCTAGTGCTGGAAACAAACTAATCAACCTCCTGACATATTATGCACATTTCTACTAAATAATGTCTAACGAAATAAATTACCGTGTAGTGTAGTTACCTTTTACAGGAGTTACACACTTTAACTGAACTCTTGCCGTGCATATATTCGCTAATGAAATTCATCAAAAATAATACTTCACAATTTGAGAATAATAGTAATATCCATACACATGACACTAGAAGAAAAATTGACCTTTATTACCCTTTATTAAAGCTATCAATGGCTCAGAAAGGAGCTCAACAAACAACAACCAAAATTATTGCTCATTTGTTCAAAAACATAAAATGTCCAACATCTAGCAAACCAAGTTTTAAATAACATCTTAAATCATTTCTCCGGGACAATTCCTGTTCCACTGGCGAATTTTTATTTAAAAATTGGTAGGCAGTAACAAAAAAACAAGAAAGTGTAGCTGTATGAGTTAGGTGTTAGGACCTAAAATGGCATTATGTTCATTAACGTTAACACTAATCCTGTAAACTGACTTGTTCCACATAATTTGATAAAAGAATTGTTCATACGATGTATGTAACATGTAAATAACTAATTAGCAACCATTTCTGCCTACTGGATCGTAGTTCCTCTTATTCAATGTTCCATTTATTAAATGGAGGAATTCCCCTTTGGTCGGTTCCTCTTCCTTCAAGTTTTCTGAAATGCTGGCTCTTCCTTCTGTTCAGCAGCAGTGTCATTTAATCCAGCGATAACTGAAATTTTATCCACACTGCTTTGTTTGCATCCACTTTTGTACACCAATATTATGTCGTATTTCTGAAGCTTCAGTGCGCATCTTGCAAGTCAACCCAATGGATCCTTCAGACTAATCAGCCAGCATAGAGAATGATCATCTGTCACAACAGTGAATGGTTTGCCAAATAAGTATGGCCAAAACTTGATGAAGGCCCAAAAAAATCCAAGACACTCTTTCTCGGTTGCAGAGTAATTCAACTGACGTGAATTGAATCTCAATGTAGACAAGTGTAATGTGCTGCGAATACATAGAAAGAAAGACCCTTTATCATTTAGCTACAATATAGCAGGTCAGCAACTGGAAGCAGTAAATTCCATAAATTATCTGGGAGTAGGCATTAGGAGTGATTTAAAATGGAATGACCACATAAAATTAATTGTCGGTAAAGCAGATGCCTGACTGAGATTCATTGGAAGAATCCTAAGGAAATGCAGTCCGAAAACAAAGGAAGTATGTTAAAGTGCACTTGTTCGCCCATTGCTTGAATACTGCTCACCGATATGGGATCCGTACCAGATAGGGTTGATAGAAGAGATAGAGAAGTTCCAACGGAGAGCAGCGCGCTTCATTACAGGATTATTTAGTAACCACAAAAGTGTTACGGAGATGACAGATAAACTCCAGTGGAAGACCCTGCAAGAGAGACGCTCAGTAGCTCAGTATGGGCTTTTGTTGAAGTTCCGAGAACATACCTTCACCGAAGAGTCAAGCAGTATATTGCTCCCTCCTATGTATATCTTGCGAAGAGACCATGAGAATAAAATCAGAGAGATTAGAGCCCACACAGAGGCATGCTGACAATATTTCTTTCCACGAACAATATTAGACTGGAATAGTAGGGAGAACCAATAGTGGTACTCAAGGTACCCTCTGCCACACACCATCAGGTGGCTTGCAGAGTATGGATGTAGATGTAGATTACTCTGGAAGCATAAGCTATCACCTTTTCAGCACCTTCCCAAATCTGTGTTAGAAGTGCATCTATCACATGACCACTAATTTTGGTGTGAATCTCTGTCTCAGCATTCTCGTCATACAAGGCTAGGACTGGAGAGACTGTTAGTGCCTGCTTCAGGAAAAGGAAAGATCTTTCTTGTGCATTATTCCAGGAAAATTCAGCGTCTCCCTGCAGTAGATCTTGCAATGGATGTGCCTTGGTGCAGAAGTCCTTTATGACTTGCTGATTCACATTCAAAAGAATTTATTACATCACAAATTTGCTGAGTAGTCAGAAAAATCTATGAATGCTGTTATTTTCTCTGGACTGTGACAGTTTCTATTACCATTCATTAGATGCCCAATATTTTTATTACTTGGGCAGTGAAGAGGCACTTTTTGGGATTCAGGTGAAGGCCTGCAATCTGAGCATGCATGAACATGGTTGTCAAGTGGCTTAGATGTTCTTCAAATGTCTTCGCAAAAATGACAATATCAACCAGACAGCATACTCACATCGTGCATTTAAGCTTTTGTTGTAGGTTGTCCATCATAGTTTGAAAGCGGCTGGAATATTACAGTCTAAACAGCTTAACTTTACTCTTATACAGGCCATCAGGAGATACAAAGGTATTCTTTTTCCTGGTCTGTCTTGTCAATCTTGATTTGATAGTTGCCTGTCTGCATGTCCATAGTTGAGAAACACACTGTTCGTTTAAAGTAGTCTAGGGTGTCAATGCATGGCAGTGGATAGACATCTTTCCTCATGATTTTGTTCAGTTGGTAGTTGATGCAGAAATGTCGTGTACAATATCTCTTTTGACAAGGACCATAGGACTGTCTGAAGGTTTAGGGAAGTTATCTTGCAGTATATTCTCCACTTCCTCCAAGATTATCCCTTGTTTAGCTGGTAAGACACTGTATGAATGACAGCTAATTAGGGGGAGGAGGAGATGAGCCTCTGTGTTGCTACAGTGTTGTGGGATAGGCCCCTTGGTCTGTCTTTTGATTTGAAAGCATCCAAAAAATGACACAGAGCATTAGTACACCCCAACATTGTTCCTCCACCAGGGCATATCCTATTGTCACTTTGATAATGGCTCCCCCCCCAACCTGCATTGGCAGTAGTGGTAGCAGAGAATGGTTCTTCATCACTGGCATTAAGCTGCCCTATGTGGACTGGTTTAGCTGTCCCTAAACACATACCTGTAGGGTGAATTGTGGCTCTGTATGACAATTAGTGATCCAAAGTTATTCTTGACCATCTGCAATATTCTTGACCACCTGCAATCATCAATGGCATGTAGATTCCTTTTGTGAGTCTGAGTAGCTTTTTGCAATGAATAAAAGCTTCACAGTTTAACTGAAGATCTTGACTGATACCTGTAACTCATCCCATTAATGATGGTGGGCTAATGTCACCTTCAATAGCAAACAACCACCAAGGGCAATTTTGTTATATGTGCTTTTTGGGACAGCTTTGTCAGTCTAGAGTACTGATCTTCCAAGTTCTGTGACTGTTTGTGCTATCTGCAGAAAACCCCATCTGAGAATAGCATCATGGCTACATTGTGTTGAAAATGATGAATCCGAAACACTGTGTTCTGCCATTGATAGTTACTCTTGCAGTACATGTTCCTGTTGGCTGGACATATTTTCCATTTGCGACCTTCAGCACAATTGTTATCATATGAGGGTGGTTTGGAAAGTTCTCGTAATCACCATGAGAGGTCAGCACTAGCGCAATGAATTGTTCACGTGATAGTCATTGGACTGTTGCCTGTAAACACATGCCACATCATTGCTCTTGGAAGAGAGCTGTGGTGGTGACGTGGCTCTGATGTTTATCCCGCGTAGTGATTTGTGAAGATGGAAAAAATTGAGATGCAAGCAGTGATTAGGTACTTCATAAAGAAAGGTATGAAAGCAAAGGACATTCATGCCGAATCCAGAATACACTGGGAGACTCAGCTCCTTCATATTCAGCTGTTACCAAGTGGACAAATGATTTTAAATTTGGTCAGGAGAGCTTCAGTGATGATCGACACATTGTCAGCCAAGATGTGTCACTACTCCAGAAATCATTGCAAAAGTGCACAAAATGGTCATGGAGGATTGCCGACTGAAAGTGCATGAAATTGCTCATGCTTACCAGATGTCACCTGAAAGGATATATCACATTTTAAATGAAGAATTAGAAATGAAAAAATTATCTGCAAGACGGGTGCCGCGAGTCTTGATGCTGGATCAAAAACACATGAGAATGGACATATTGGAACAATGTTTGGCCTGTTTTGGGAGAAACGAACAAGATTTTTTGCACCGGTTTGTGATCACAGATGAAACTTGGGTGTACTACTATGCGCCAGACGTAACAACAGTCAAAGCAGTGGAAACATGCTGATTCTCCGCCACCAAAGAAAGCAAAGACAATTCCTTCAGCAGGAAAGGTCATGGCATCAGTGTTCTGGGATGTGAAGGGGATTTTCTTCATAGATTGTCCCCAAACTGGGTAAACAATGACTGGAGAATACTAAGCTAACCCCATGGACAGATTGCAGCAAAGATACACGAAAAAAGGCCAGGTTTAGCAAGGAAGAAAGTCATCTTCCATCACGACAATGCACGCCTGCACACGTGCTGTCGCCATGGCAAAATTACGTGAATTAAGATATGAATTGTTGCCACACCTGCCTTATTCACCTGATATGGCTCCGTCAGGCTTCCATCTCTTCCCAAAACTGAAAATTTTTCTTGGTGGACAAAGATTCACTTCAAACAAAGAACTGATAGCTGGAGTAGACAACTATTTAGCAGGCCTGTAGGAAACTCATTTTCGAGATGGGATCAAGGCACTGGAATATCGTTGGACCAAGTGCATTAATCTACAAGGAGACTACATTGAAAAAGTCTCAGTGATGTAAGTACTTTTTTCCCTATTCTGTTTCGAGAACTATTCGTATTAATCTTTTTTCGCTGGTGATGATAAGCATTTGACATAATGGAAACAGAAGCCCGAGTCAACTAGCACCCAGAAAGCATTGACATTGATGAGATTTACTGACATCCTTGTAACTGTCATTCACAGAGGATTTTCATCTGTGGCTGCCCCACCTCCGTAGATGGTCACTTCACTTAGTTTTCCGCTAGGTGAGCAGCTGTTATCTCTGTATAAGGACAGGTAATGGCTGCTTCCAGGCTACAATAATGGACTTTGTCTCTCAGGTCGACTAGATTCATCTACAGTTGAGTGCCATGAATAGGACTGTTGTGATGGTTGACATCATTAAGTGTAATAGTTATTGTACACTTATCCTTTTTCTCTGCAAATGCATACTGTGTGTCCAGTGCATTCACAGTGGAAGTAGGCCTGTGTATTGCCCATTGTCCCACGAATGTCTGTTGTTCTATAGGGCATTATACTTGCCAGAGAGGTTAGTTGTATTGTATTTGTCTGTTGCTGGGTTGTCATTTGATGAATGTGGCATAAATTCAAGCCGGCTGAGTCCATTCTTCATCGTGCATCCGACTGGTGACAGAATGGTGCTAAAGATCAGTACACCTCTTCTTCAATGTTTACCTCTATTACTTCCATTTGTACGGTGTTGACATTTATAGTTACTGTCTCTTGCATACTTAGTCCAACATTTATGGCTGCCATAAACTACTGTATCTCTTCCCTTACTACCTTGCATATGAGAAAGGTGAGGTCATGGTGGTCAACCACAACTGTCTTAGCAACCACATTTGGAAGTCGTTCATACTTCTTTCATCCAGTTCTTTTCTGTTGCATTTTTTTTTTCTATGTGCTGGCAAAACTTCATGAATTCTTTGGTTGTTGTGACACTCCTTACCAGACGAGCTTGGTGCACATTGTTGAGTAAAAGTGAAGCGATTTCTTGTGTTCCCTTAGATAATGTTATAGGCCCTATGCTGTTCCTTAGCTATATAAACAATTTTGGAAACAATCAGAGCAGCCATCAAATCTTGTTCACACATGATGATGTTATTTATTGTCTAGTAAAGTCATGAGGAGATCAAAACAAATTGCAGAACGATTTAGGAAAGATATCTACACGATGCAAAAATTGGCAATTGACCCTCAATAATGAAAAGTGTGAAGTCATCCACATGAATGCTAAAAGGAATCCATTAAACTTTGGTTACATGATAAATCAATCAAGTATAAAGGCTGTAAATTCAACTTAATACCTGTTGTTGTTGTTGTATTCAGTCCTGAGACTGGTTTGATGCAGCTCTCCATGCTACTCTATCCAGTGCAAGCTTCTTCATCTCCCAGTACTTAATGCAACCTACATCCTTCTGAATTTTCTTAGTGTACTCATCTCTTGGTCTCCCTCTACGCTGCCCTCCAATGCTAAATTTGTGATTCCTTGATGCCTCAGAACATGTCCTACCAACCGGTCCCTTCTTCTTGTCAAGTTGTGCCACAAACTCCTCTTCCCAATTCTATTCAATACCTCCTCATTAGTTATATGATCTACCCATCTAATCTTCAGCATTCTTCTGTAGCACCACATTTCGAAAGCTTCTATTCTCTTCTTGTCCAAACTATTTGTCGTCCATGTTTCACTTCCATACGTGGCTACACTCCATACAAATACTTTCAGAAACTACTTCCTGACACTTGAATCTATACTCGATGTTAACAAATTTCTCTTCTTCAGAAACGCTTTCCTTGCCATTGCCAGTCTACATTTTATATCCTCTCTACTTCGACCATCATCAGTTATTTTGCTCCCCAAATAGCAAAACTCCTTTACTGCTTTAAGTGTCTCATTTCCTAATCTAATTCCCTCAGCATCACCTGACTTAATTTGACTACATTCCATTATCCTCGTTTTGCTTTTGACGACGTTCATCTTATATCCTCCTTTCAAGACACTGTCCATTCCGTTCAACTGCTCTTCCAAGTCCTTTGCTGTCTCTGACAGAATTACAATGTCATTAGCAAACCTCAACGTTTTTATTTCTTCTCCATGGACTTTACTACCTACTCCAAATTTTTCTTTTGTATCCTTTACTGCTTGCTCAATATCCAGATTGAATAACATCGGGGAGAGGCTACAACACTGTCTCACTCCCTTCCCAACCACTGCTTCCCTTTCGTGTCCCTCGACTCTTCGTAACTGCCATCTGGTTTCTGTACAAATTGTAAATAGCCTTTTGCTCCCTGTATTTTACCCCTGCCACCTTTAGAATTTGAAAGAGAGTATTCCAGTCAACATAGTCAAAAGCTTTCTCTAAGTCTACAAATGCTAGAAATGTAGGTCTGCCTTTCCTTGATCTATTTTCTAAGATAAGTCGTAGGGTCAGTATTGCCTCACGTGTTCCAACATTTCTGCGGAATCCAAACTGATCTTCGCCGAGGTCAGCATCTACCAGTTTTTCCATTCGTCTGTAAAGAATTCGCGTTAGTATTTTGCAGCTGTGACTTATTAAACTGATAGTTTGGTAATTTTCACATCTGTCAACACCTGCTTTCTTTGGGATTGGAATTATTATATTCTTCTTGAAGTCTGAGGGTATTTCGCTTGTCTCATACATCTTGCTCACCAGATGGTAGAGTTTTGTCAGGACTGGCTCTCCCAAGGCTGTCAGTAGTTCTAATGGAATATTGTCTAGTCCCGGGGCCTTGTTTCGACTCAGGTCTTTCAGTGCTCTGTCAAACTCTTCACGCAGTATCTTATCTCCCATTTCATCTTCATCTACATCCTCTTCCATTTCCATAATATTGTCCTCAAGTACATCGCCCTTGTATAAACCCTCTATATACTCCTTCCACCTTTCTGCCTTCCCTTCTTTGCTTAGAACTGGGTTGCCATCTGAGCTCTTGACATTCAAGTGGTTCTCTTTTCTCCAAAGGTCTCTCTAATTTTCCTGTAGGCAATATCTATCTTACCCCTAGTGAGACAAGCCTCTACATCCTTACATTTGTCCTCTAGCCATCCCTGTTTAGCCATTTTGCACTTCCTGTCGATCTCATTTTTGAGACGTTTGTATTCCTTTTTGCCTGCTTCATTTACTGCATTTTTATATTTCCTCCTTTCATCAATTAAATTCAATATTTCTTCTGTTACCCAAGGATTTCTATTAGCCCTCGTCTTTTTACCTACTTGAACCTCTGCTGCCTTCACTACTTCATCCCTCAGAGCTACCCATTCTTCTTCTACTGTATTTCTTTCCCCCATTCCTGTCAATTGTTCCCGTATGCTCTCCCTGAAACTCTGTACAACCTCTGGTTTAGTCAGTTTATCCAGGTCCCATCTCCTTAAATTCCCACCTTTTTGTAGTTTCTTCTGTTTTAATCTACAGTTCATAACCAATAGATTGTGGTCAGAGTCCACATCTGCCCCTGGAAATGTCTTACAATTTAAAACCTGGTTCCTAAATCTTTGTCTTACCATTATATAATCTATCTGATACCTTCTAGTATCTCCAGGATTCTTCCATGTATACAACCTTCTTTTATGATTCTTGAACCAAGTGTTAGCTATGATTAAGTTATGCTCTGTGCAAAATTCTACCAGACGGCTTCCTCTTTCATTTCTCTCCCTCAATCCATATTCACCCACTATGTTTCCTTCTCTCCCTTTTCCTACTCTCGAATTCCAGTCACCCATGACTATTAAATTTTCGTCTCCCTTCACTACCTGAATAATTTCTTTTATCTCATCATACATTTCATCAATTTCTTTATCATCTGCAGAGCTAGTTGGCATATAAACTTGTACTACTGTAGTAGGCATGGGCTTCGTGTCTATCTTGGCCACAATAATGTGTTCACTATGCTGTTGGTAGTAGCTTACTCGCACTCCTATTTTTTTGTTCATTATTAAACCTACTCCTGCATTACCCCTATTTGATTTTGTGTCTATAACCCTGTAGTCACCTGACCAGAAGTCTTGTTCCTCCTGCCACTGAACTTCACTAATTCCCACTATATCTAACTTCAACTTATCCATTTCCCTTTATAAATTTTCTAACCTACCTGCCCGATTAAAGGACCTGACATTCCACGCTCCGATCCGTAGAACGCCAGTTTTCTTTCTCCTGATAACGACGTCCTCTTGAGTAGTCCCTGCCCGGAGATCCGAATGGGGGACTATTTTACCTCCACAATATTTTACCCAAGAGGACGCCATCATCATTTAACCATACAGTAAAGCTGCATGCCCTCGGGAAAAATTATGGCTGTAGTTTTCCCTTGCTTTCAGCCATTCACAGTACCAGCACAGCAAGGCCGTTTTGGTTAGTGTTGCAAGGCCAGATCAGTCAATCATCCAGACTGTTGCCCCTGCAACTACTGAAAAGGCTGCTGCCCCTCTTCAGGAACCACACGTTCGTCTGGCCTCTCAACAGATACCCCTCCGTTGTGGTTGCACCTACGGTACGGCCATCTGTATCGCTGAGGTACGCAAGCCTCCCCACCAACGGCAAGGTCCATGGTTCATGGGGGTATTACAATTCCGAATAACTTAAATTCGAAAGAACACACAGAAAATGGTGTGGCAAAGGTGAACCAAAGACTGATTTATTGGCAAAACGCTTAGAAGATACAACAGGTCTACTTGAGAGACTGCCTACACTACACTTGTCCATCCTCTTTTGGTACTGCTGCACAGTGTGGGATTCTTATCAGATAGGATTAACAGAGTACATCAAGAAAGTTCAAAGAAAGGCAGGATGTTTCATATTATAGAGAAATAAAGGAGAGAGTATCACAGACATGATACAGGATTTGGGGTGGACAACATTAAAACAAAGTCGTTTCTCATTGTGGTGGGATCTTCTTACAAAATTTCAATCACCAACTTTCTCCTCTGAATGCAAAATATTTTGTTGAACCCAACCTACATAGGGAGAAATGGTCATCACAATAAAATAAGGGAAATCAGAGCTCGCACAAAAGATACAGGTGTTCATTTTTTCCATGTGCTCAGAATTGTGAAGGTGGTTCAATGAATCCTCTGCCAGGCACTTAAGTGCAATTTGCAGAGTATCCACGTAGATGTAGATGTTTTTTGCATCTCCATTTATCAAATGTGAGATTTTGTCACCTTCTGTCATATTCAGATTTACAATTTGGCAGAGGGCCAAAACTTTCCATATGTATGACTGAGGCATTTCTCCATGACATTGGGCCCTGTTCTTAAGTCGTTCTTTTGCTAAACGGTCTTGTTGCTGATTATCACCAAACGTTTTCGTCAGTTTGGCCTGGAATTTATCCCAGCTATTGAGTTTACCATTGTTGGACTGTGCTGCCCAAGTAAACGTACACATTTGCCAAACACATGTCATACCACCTGTTGCATTTGGTGATGTGGTCAAAACCTTTCAGCCGTTTTGTTGCGTTCTGTTCAGCAACTCCGGAAAACACTGCTGGATGTACGATGTGCAGCCGACTTATTGCTAGCTTGGAATGCACTGGTCTACTGAATATATGATCTATAGGAATGACATTCATGCCCACACAGATGATGGATTTTATATTGTATAATACGAGTCATGGTGAGATAGATGTTTTGAAGTGCCTGGGACCTCCACAGTATAATGTCCCATCATAACTACACCCAAATCCAAATCCAAATCCAAAAGCAGGGTTATCAGTGAAATGGACCACTTTAGCACTGAAAGCTTGTTTATTATGAACATCAATGTGCAGCCAGAACAGAGCTGAACCCCTGGATGGAAAGTGCTGCTATTTATACAAACATCATATATTCCAGACTGCTGCTGTTTATACAAACATTGAACAATCCAGAATATAGAGAAATGGTATATTTCAAAAATACTAAAATGTTAGTGGTTGAATTTGAACTGGTGTCCCCACAACATGTAAGCCAACAACACAAATTACTATGCCACATTGCATGCAACTCAGCTCACAACACTATTTTCCATAGATTTGAAATCCTGTACACAATTTTCGTCACTGTAGTACTTGCAGATACATAAACTACTGAAAGAAAACTCTTACCATATAGCTGGTAGTACTACCTATATAGTTTAACAAAAGAAATATGGTTATTTGTAGATATGCTTACAATCTGCATGGCATAGTGTTTCCCCCTGGGCCAGAGTTACATGCAAAGGGCCCAGCTGACATCAACTGTTTACTTTTTGAGGCACAACAGAAAATAACTAGTTCAATGGCATAAATAATTACAAAATTACTCTGGTATCATAAGGATGGAACTGCTTTAGTCTCCGTTATGTATTCCTGTTTGACCCACTTTTGAAAATTTTCTATGTTTATGAAACATTCCACAATTACTTAATAGGTACTTTAAAAGCCCATCTTGTTCAAAAGAAATATCATAAAACAAGAAAGGGTAAATTTTGGTACACTAAAGAAATGGAGAATCTAAAAAATAAACTACTGCTGTTGAAGCGCCTTGGCAAAATAAATAATTCTAATGAAATTAAGGATCTCGAAAAAAACCACTAAGAAACTGTATAAGAAAGAGTTACAACTGGCGAAACAAAGATACAACACAAATCTCACAAAAAATAGTAAAAACCAATGCAAAACAGCCTGGTCAATAATTAATACTGTCAAAGGCGAAGTCAGAAACTTTGACAAAACAGTCCCAATACCAGGAGACACATTCAACAAATATTTTGTAAGCTGTGCTGGCAATATCAAAAAGTTGATCAGTAAACTCAATGTAACATATATAGATTATCTAAGAGTGCAAACCTAAATCATAATAGGGCAAGATCATCATTGAAACACTTTAAAGAGGTACACCAACATGAAGTTCTTAAAATAGTCAAAGAAATGAAAAATTCATACAGTACAGATAATGTCAAACAATCTATTGAAAGAAATCATACATTACATTGCAGCACCATTAACATATTCTATAAACATCTGTCTCATAGAAGGGGTTTTTCCTGATCCTCTCAAACTATCCAAGGTGACTCCAGTCTTTAAGAGAGGTATCAAATCTGATCCTGCAAAGTACAGACCAATTTCACTAATTCCAGTACTAGGAAAAGTCTTTGAAGGCATAATATACCAGCAGATGTATGAGTTCATAGAACTAAATGATATGTTAAGTGCATCACAGTTTGGTTACAGAAAAGGAAGGTCAGCCATACATGCCGTAGAGCTCTTAGTCAGAGATATTTTAGCAGCATTCGAGGACCATGCTCACACACAGATAACCTTATGTGAACTGAACAAAGCCTTTGACTGTGTTGACCACTCGCTTTTGCTCTCTAAACTTGAGTACTATGGAATATGTGATAAAATTTTAAAACTCGTCAAATCATACGGGAAACAGGTGGTGAGTTCAGGAAGTTATCTGTCAAACACACTCGAGGTTCAATACAGAGTGCCGCAGGGATCTAAACTGGGCCCATTTCTCTTCCTTGTACACATAAATGACTTACCGGGAAATATAGATGTAAAGATGTATATGTATGCAGATGATACAACTTTATAATCTGTAAACCATGTATTTGATAACCTTGTAAGTGGTATGAAATTGGCAAAATAAAATGCAACATCATGGTTTAATGCAAATGGTCTACTGTTAAATGAGGAAAAGAGCCAGAATATGTGGTTCAGTCTATCAAAGACTACAGAAATAGAAAAACAAAAGGCAAAGTTTTTAGGTATCATAGTTGACAACAGTCTAACATGGAACTCTCATGTTGATCACATAGTGGTTAGGTTGTCAAGAGTTATATATTTGTTGAAGAGACTGATGTGTTGTGTGACGTTTGAGTACGTAAGGACAGCATACTTCGCCTTTTTTCAATCTGTTTTAAGGTATGGGTTAATACCCTGGGGAAACAGCAGAAAAAAAATGAAATTATGGTGATCCAGAAGATAACAATCAGAGTAATGGCTAAGGTAGATAATAGAACACATTGTAAACCATTGTTCATTAAATATAGAATTTTAACAGTTATTAATTTATATATTCGTGGCAGTGTTAACTACATACTTGCTGAACTACATAATTTAAGTGTAACAAATCAAAGGCATGACTACTATACAAGAACCTGTACTTCTCTGCTGTAGCCACAAAATAGATTAGCTGAAACTAACAATAGTCATAAATATATGGCAATTAAAATATGTAACAAATTGACTAAGAATGTGTCAATCAAGCCTGACAAATTATTTAAAGAAAATGTACACAACTTCTTGTTAACTAATCCATTCTATTCATTAGAAGAATTTTTAGAAACGCCCAATATCAACTTAAATATGTAAAAATTTATTTTGTAAAATAGGTTAAGTGAACTGACGAAGTCTATTGCATGTAATAATGCTGAATGACCAATAAAGAATCTAAATCTGTGTATGGGACTACAGGGTTTCACTGATGAACTTTTCTTTGGTTATCAGCTGAGAAACAGCTTACTTTTACAATAATATTTCTACAAGTTTACCACTTATCATGTTGAGTGCTGGATTCCTGTAAGATCTGATCTTTTACACATTTTGGATTCCTTTAGTCCTCTGTCAAAGAAGCAAGGTGTGCCCAATCACATCTCTACAGAATAATGTTTATTAGTCAGTGATTGAGGGTGTGGGCATCAAGTCCTTTTATGCTATTAGTCTATTCTGTTTACTACGTGAGCACTCGGCCAGAAACGTTCTTGAGAGAACTGTGCTAACACAGCATCCCCTCTGGAAATTAGTTCTAAAAACATATAGATGGTCACTATGGGATCCAAAACAATCAGAGTTTGCAGCACTTGGAAAAAGCAACTCAGTTTCCAGAGTGCTTGCAGCACATATATGGGCAAGACTACTTCACTTTAGTTGCATTGTGGAGAACCCTTCATGGGATTCCCATAACATCTCAACAGCACATAATGCAACATTAAGTTAACAACAAAGTCAAGAAAGAAAAATCTGGATGGTACACTGGAGCATTCCAGTTGCACGAAGCAAACACATACATACCTGTAACTAATCATTAAAAGTTGGGACCAAACTCTGCGATGCAATACTGTCCTAATCACCCTTGTGTACAGAAAGCAAGCCACCTGTGGCCAGAAGAGACTGGCTACTGAGCCACAGCACAGCACAGCACAGCACAGGTGAGAACCCCTCCACAAGAACAGCTGCTTTGAGGTGCAAGTAAAACATTTGTGTCAGCCAAAAAGCAAGAAGAAAATGAAAGAAGGCATCAGGTTTTAGTGCAAATTCAGTAAGAATATTCCTGGCTGAGAGCAGTACAGCCAGTGGATGTAATGGACAAGTAAAATGATGACTTGGTGCTCACACCCTCCACCACTGGCCAGGAGACACACCACCAAAGGCACACATTTGATCTGACCCAATCTGCCACCTCAGAGCAGTGCAGGCAGTGGATGGAATTGACAGAAAGCACTAGGGCTCAATGCCTGGACTTCCATTACTAGCCAAGATGCTTTTTCAGAGGCAAATGATTTGTCTACAAGAAACTGCCATTTCACAAGCAGATCATAAGAAGTGAACTTGATGAAAAGTTGCTAAAATTACAACTTTGTAACACTGCTGATAATGAGCAAAGATTGCATCAGCATTTCATGTGGTTTCCTCTTTTATATCCCAAATTTCTGTACCAAATCCACTATTATGGTGGTTGTGATTCCTCAGTTTTAGATAATACACTGAGGTGACAAAAGTCAGTGGGGACCTCCTAATATTGTGTCGGACATACTTTTGTCCAGCGCAGTGCTGCAGCTCAACATGGCATGGGCTCGAGAAATCTCTGGAAGTCCCCTGCAGAAACACTGAGCCATGCTGCCTCTATAGCCGTCCCTAACTGAAAAAGTGTTGCCGATCCAGGATTTTGTGCACGAACTGACCTCTCAGTTACACCCCATAAATGTTTCATGGGATTCATATCAGGTGATCTGGGTGGGCAAATCATTTGCTCGAAAGTTCCAGAATGTTCTTCAAACCAATTATGAACCACTGTGGCCCAGTGACATGGAGCATTGTCATCCATAAAAATTCTATCATTGTTTGGGAACATGAAGTCCATGAATGGCTGAAAATAGTCTCCAGGTAGCTGAATATAAATATTTCCAGTCAATGATTCATCTAAACACAGAGCACACCGCTATGGAGCCCCAAATAGCCTCCATAGTGCCTTGTGCACAACTTCGATCCATTGCTTTGTGGGGGTCTGTGCCACACTTGAACCTTATGATTAGTTCTTACCAAATGAAATCGGGACTCATCTTAGGCCATAGTTTTCCAGTCATCTAGGGTCCAATTGACACAGTCACAAGCCCAGGAGAGGCGCTGTGTGCCACGTTGTGCTGTTAGCAAAGGTACTCCAGTCAGTTGGCCGCTGCCATAGCCATTAACGACAAATTTCGCTGCACTGTCCTAACTGATAAGTTCGATGTATGTCCCACATTGATGTCTGCAGTTATTTCACACAGTGTTGCTAGTCTATTAGCACTGATAACACTACACAATCACCTCTGCTCCTGGTTGTTTGGTTAAAGCAGTCGGCCACTGCATTTTCCGTGGTGAGAGGTAATGCCTGAAATTTGGTATTTTTGACATACTCTTTTTTGACACTGTGGATCTCACAACATTGAATTCGCTAACATTTTCCAAAATGGAATGTCCTAACCATCAAGTTTAAACTACCATTCTGCATTCAGTGCACGTTAATTCCAGTCGTGCAGCCACAACCATGTCAGAAACATTTTCACATTAATCGCCTGAATATAACTGACTGCTCCCCCAGTGCACTGCCCTTTTATACCCTGTGTATGCAATGCTACCATCATCTATATGTTTGAATATCACTATCCCATGACTGTCGTCACCTTGGTGTATGAATGTTTGGTAAGTGTCTTTTACTGCCTGATTTTTAGTAATGAACTATGTGTAAAATTTCTGGCACAATATTGTAATCCTAGATGTGTAACTCAAATGGCTGACTCATGATTGTGTGGAAGATGTGTTCAAGAAACACATTTAAATTCTTCATCCACTATATTTGTCTTGTAAATGTCACATGTGTTGCACACTTGCATCTAAATCTTCCACTGGAACTCTTTTCTTTATATGCCTCACTTGGGTGTGATCAGTTAATACGTATACTACATTATAATAATTTCATTTGTAGTATTTGGCCTCCATTAACTTTTTTGGTTGAGTAAATTATAGTTTCCATTGTTACAGATAATTAGTCATCAGAAATGGTGAGAAGAAATGAAAAAACGCTTGGGTCAAGACCACATCAAGGAAGACATGGAAAAATCAAACAATGGAAACTCCAGGTTTGAATATCAACAATGCAAGGAAAACACACACACACTCATTCACAGAAGCAAGAACATGTCACACACACGAATGCCATCTCCAGCAGCTCAGACCGAAATGACAGCAAGGAAAATCTATCCTTTCTCTTTTATTGCGGATATGGAAATGGCCATACATGCTATTAAGGAAGGAATGTCACAGAAGGTGGCTAAAGCAAAATTCAAAGTTCCTCAGCCAAAGCTTGTAAGGAGGTTGCTTGGAAAGTATCTTGGGCCTGTTGGACATACAAATGTTTTCAGCAAAATGAAGAACGGACAGATATGAAGAATGATGTCAAAAAATACCTTGATAAACAGGGACTAGTAGTACCTGTCTCCAAAGACAATATCATCTGGTCCGGATTTCCTCGATTCATTCACAGCTCGAAACAATCTGTCCATTAGAATCCAATAAACAGCAGTGCAGACATTTGTCAATTGCAATGAAAATTTTGAACTTCTTCAATAATACTGGACTTGCTCTTCAAGGAGTGAAAAGTACAAATTTCTACAGTTGTGATAAGATCAACTTTAGAGATGACTCTGGGTCCAGAAAGACTCTGGTTTCCAGAAACACGAAAAAGGCAGAAAGAGCACAAGACCACCCTGAAGTTTCAATTAGCTTGGTGGTATGCAGGAACACAAATGGAGATCTACTTCCTCCTAAGGTTGCGTACAAACTACAGCATATGTACGACAATTGGACTAAAGTTGGACCAGCTGGTATAAAATATGCCAGCAGTCCAAGCAGTTGGTGAATCTCTTCGAAGTGTGGTTCTCCAAAATTTTGTTGCCTCACGTTGAAGCCACTTGTGACCCTAGAGACACAGTGATATTATTACGAGACAATCTTGCTAGTCACTTTTCTCCTGAAGTGACTGAAGAATGCAGACATAGCAAAGTTTATGTCACCCCATTCCCACCAAATGCAAGCCATCAGTGCTGCAGTATTTGCCCCAATGAAAAGGAAATGGAGGGAAATTTTGTACCAATACATAAAGAATAGGTACCCTCGACGTATTCCAAAAGAACAGGGACCTGTCTTGTGAAACAGATTATGAGCTACATATAAGAAGAGGAAAAAACTGGACCCACAAAATTACAGACCAATAACCTTAACATTGGTTTGTTGCAGAATTCTAGAACATATTCGGAGTTCGAATATAACAAATTTCTTAGAGACTGAAACGCTTATGTCCACGAATCAGCACAGTTTTAGAAAGCATTGCTTTTATGAAACTTAGCTTGCCTTTTCCTCACGTGATCTACTGATAACTATACGTGAAGGATGACGTACATATTCCATATTCCTAGATATCAAAAAAGTATTTAACACAAAGCCCCACTGAAGACTATTAACAAAGGTACGAGCATACAGAACAAGTTCCCAGATATGTGACTGGCTCAAAGACTTCTTAAGTAGCTGAACCCAGGATATATTCCTTGATTGTGAATGTTCACTGGAGACAAGGGTATTGTCAGGAGTGCCCCATGGAAGTGTGACAGGACCGCTATTATTTTCTATATACAGAAATGATCTGACTGACAGGATTAGCAGCAATCAGCGGTTGTCTGCTGATGATGCTGTGGTATATAGGAAGGTGTCAAAGTTGAGTGACTGTAACAGGTTACAAATTGACTTAGACAAAATTTCCAGTTGGTGCGATGAATGGCAGCTAGCTTGAATGGAGAAAAATGAAAGTTAATGAAGTTGAATAGGAAAAATAAACCTGTAATGTTCAGATACAGCATTAGTAGTGTCCTGGTTGACGCGCTCACATCGTTTAAATATCCAAGTGTAATGTTACATACTAATATGAAATTGAACAAGCATGTGAGGATTGCGGTGGGGAAGGCGAATGGTCAGCTTCCATTTATTGGGAGGATTTTAAGAAAAGTGTGGTTCATCTGTAAAGGACATAGGACACTAGTGTGATCTAATCTTGAGTACTGCTCGAGTGTTTGGGGCCCGCACTAGGTCGAATTAAAGGAAGACACTGAAGCAATTCAGAAGCAGGCTGTTAGATTTTGTTACTCGTAGGTTTGAACAACATGCAAGTTATATGGAGTTGAAACACTACTGAGAAAATTTTGAGAACTAGCATTTGAAGCTAACTGTAGGACAATCCTACTGCCACCAATATACATTTTATATAAGAACCACAAAGATAAGATACAAGAAATTAGGGCTGGCACGGACGCACACAGTCACTCTACCTACAAATGGCACAGGAATGGAAATGACCAGTTGTGATTCAGGGTACCCTCTGCCTCACACTGTATGGTTGCTTTCAGAGAATGTATGAAAGTGTAGATGCAGATTACTGAAACTGTGAGCAAACATTTAGTAGTAAGTTTGATAGCTACCACTTTGCATCCACCAAACCATATTGAGATGTTGAAGAGAATTCTTGATGGATTACATGGTGACGGTCAGGAAATAGCAAGAAGTTTGGTACACTCATTCAAGGAACATCAACGAAGTTGTGAGAAGAAGACACAAAAGCAAGGAAATATGGTAGCACCAGAAACAAATGCATCTTCCACATGTAAGTCTGCCAAAAAGAACTCTGATCCTTGTATAATCAAAGCTTTGCATATGCAGGCCATGTTTGTGTAAGTCACAAAATAACTGTAGACAGACTTACATGCAGTATTTGTTTATAAACTGTAAAGACTACAGAGGCAAATTTGATTCGATCGAATGTGAAAAATGCCGCAAATTTGTGACCCATGCAGCGGTCGAAGTATTGATACATCTTAAAACTGCCTCCATTGTGAGCATTCAGGTGATGAAATTGCGGAGGATAGTGTCAAAAGATTACATACCGATAAATCACACACAGAGATTCAATGCACCTTGGAATTATGTTTAATGTTTCCTAGGTATTAGTTTTTCTAAATGGTTTCCCCATATTATTAATGTGTTGTTCCTCAGTTCATGCGACATTTGTGTATGACAACTTTCTTTTGATTTATTTCCAGTGTATTTAATAATTCTTTGTTATTTTTGTTTGTTCATTAACCAATTTCTGAGAATACTTAAAGTGAGCCCAGATACCTTTTTACTTACTTATGTGGTAACATGAGCAGCTCTCAAGTTTATAACTCATTTTCATAAAAAATAAAGCAAGTAGTGTTCACTTAGTCCCAAATACTGGGTTACTTGGAAATCCAAAACAATTTTTACTACTTTTTGTTTCACTATTTTCTAATTTTAATTTGAACTAAGCTAGATTACCAGTTAGGTCAGTACACAGCACTTTTTTTTAAAAATCCTCATAATAAGAATGGAACGAGCCACATAAAAAACACACTTTACGAGTGTCCAAATAGTCCTATTTTACAGAATTTCCTGTGAACAACTTTTTAGATGAATTGTTGGCAACTGATGGACAAATAACCTCAATGCCATACATCGTAATTGAGGGCATGTTTCAGGAAAAATACTGCTCTCCCCCCCCCCCCCCCCCCCCCCACACTCACCCCCCAACTGTACAAAACACCAAACAAATTCCCTCATTTAAAGGGAAAATGTTCAGCTACATGGAAGACACTGCAAGGACTGCATTACCACCGTGCTGTGGGCCATAATACTCTTGATGACAAACCATGTTCCAAGTGACAACACTTCCGACTATTTGAGGCATTGGCATGTGATGATGAGTAAGCACAGTGTTCCACATTGGTTGTTTGGGTTGTCCTGTGCTTTATTTAGAGCAGTCTTTGGCATAGTTATTAGCACCTGCTATATCACAAAAGTGGTTAAAATATTTAAAATTTAAAAAATGGTGGCACAAAATGTTAGTTGAAATCAATCTCTCTCTTTTTTTTCCCCATTCATAGACACAATCCCTCTCAAGCACAAAAAATTGAAGTAGTAAAATAGCAGTGACATTAAAATGAATTATTAAAGTACAAATTTGAGAAACATAACAAAATACTAAAACAGGATATCAGTAAATTGTGACCAACAGATCTCTTGCACGATAAATGGCATAGCCAGGCATCATTAGTCCACACTAAAATCTTCTCACAATATCAGCATGAAGTTTATTATGCACCAGTTGATGAAAAAAGTGATTTATTTAACAAAACATGTTTCGGGACTACATTATCAAGTCATACAATGGCTTCACAACAGATAGTATTCTTCACAACAGTTTTTGTAGAAAGTCAGATAAAATAGAATTTTACAACATTTACCTCAAATGTCATTTAAAATAGAGTAGATATCTGAAACTGGCTGCACTGTGGCATGCCATTGTATGTGGCTGTAAACCGTAAGCACTACAGATTGATGAGTCCTAACATCAAAGAAGGAAGCCGTGTGTTATGGTGTTGGATCCCATGCAGAGACTTGTCACAATCATTTCAACACACTTGTGTGTCTGGGAGAAGGAGCATCAGAGCATTAAAGTTGGTTTTATTTATTAAACACAGCTTGTTAACCACCATATCCACCCACTCTTTTATCTCATAGACCAGTGGTTCTCAACCTGGGAGTAATTATCTCCTGGTAATTTATTGATCGGGTAAAAACAAAAAGTTTTTGGCCATGCAAAAAAATTATTTTTAAAAGATCATTACTCTTATCAGTATTTCATAAAAACATACTACTGATTACATAAATTCCCAATATTAAAAAAATACTAGCATTAATACCACACACACACACACACACACACACACACACACACACACCGTATCTAAAGAAAATGCCTTCTCCAAGTTGTAGGTAGTTCCCACCATAGATCAGAAGTTACTTCATTATTCAATTGGCAACACTAAATGAACTAATTGACAGCACACCACAAGAGTAACTATGTAATGGTTACAATACTGCTGTAGGGCCCAAACTGTATTATTATTATTCCATACCTTTTTGAAAACTTTCTTGCGTTGTAAAAGAATAACATTTATTTATTGATGACTAAGTTCATACTATCTGTCCATTATACAATCAGCCATAAATATAAGTCTTGGGCTGCACTATTCATTCAAGTAGAAAATCAGCTACGAAATCAGTAACTGTGATAATAGATAATGTGGCCGCCCCATGTGCTCATCGCCAACTGTCAGTGCATAAACTGCCTCCAAGTGACCTAGAAAGTCACTAGTGGCCATACTGGTGCCAGTAACCAGACAAAGCATTGTCAGCATAGTCTTCCAATTTCTGGTAGTTCAGAAGTATGGAGCCGAGCAGTCAAATGACATACAAACAGTAGCCCTAAGCATAGTGCACACATTTTAATTAGTTAGTTTTAAATGGGGATGCAACACTATAATTTATCCTATGTCATTTTTCAAAGAAAATTATTTTCCATTTTAAAGTTTAGTTTGGCTGTAAAGCTGATGATTGTGGTGGGAATTTGGGGGGGGGGGACGGGGGGGCTGCCAGCTAATGTCCAATTGCAGTCAGGGGTAGTGGTCTCGGAAAGGTTGGGAACCACTATCATAGATGCACAACACCTCAACAACAACAACATTGCAGCACACAGAGATAGCACATTAACAAGCCTCCTTGGTAATGACACACAGCATAATGATGTCTCCTTCCTGTGATTTTGCAACTGGAGAAGGGCATCTTTCATAATACTGACTATTTTATTTTTTGGATATAAATGCTGATCATTTGCAGAACATTAAGGAATCTGAACAGATGAGGAAGTCAGACCCTAATTAGAATTCACTCCTCAGAATAGCGCAAGTCCAGCAACAAATTTTCTGAATTCATTGGTAAGCTTGATTCTGAGGACATGATCAAGAGAAAAGTTTGAAGAGAACAAGGTGACACATTGCTTTGGCTCATCAGTATATAATTCTTAAAAATCTCTATGATAATTCTAAATACTATAAAATTTAATGTTAAGAAAGCAATATAGTCTAATCTATCAAATGTGAAATTACCCTGGGTCCCAACAATAGTCACTGCTTAGTTTTGCTCCAGCACTACATTAGTACATTAATATTGGCTACACACAGAATCCACAGTCAGTTATCAGTCCATTCACCCACAGAACATTTACAAAATGATATCAGATATGTCATCTTAATAAAATATTTGAATATAATAGAGGGAAACATTCCACGTGGGAAAAATATATCTAAAAACACAGATGATGTGACTTACCGAACGAAAGTGCTGGCAGGTCGATAGACACACAAACAAACACAAACATACACATGAAATTCAAGCTTTCGCAACAAACTGTTGCCTCATCAGGAAAGAGGGAAGGAGAGGGAAAGACGAAAGGATGTGGGTTATAAGGGAGAGGGTAAGGAGTCATTCCAATCCCGGGAGCGGAAAGACTTACCTTATATTTGCTTTCTCTGCGAGGATCTGGTGTTTTATCTGTAATTACAATGTTTTTCCCTATCTGGAAAGTTAAGTTACGATATCAAGCTGACGTTATGCCAAGTTAGTCATAGACAGAGTTTTTGTGAGCTCTTGAAAGTTATAGACTGTTTTAATGCTCATTTGGATTTGAAACTGATTCCTATTAGAGAAACTATAAAAAGTCTTATTACAACCCCGTGTTAATAGAATAAATAACTACAAGAACGTGTTTACAAAGCTGTGTGGTTATTTTACACACAAAAACCCTGGCATTATTTAAGTACTCCCACAGATAAGTATCTTTTAAAATTTTATTTCACTGTTCATTTCCATTCAGTGTTACTGCCTCTCACTGATGTTCCAGTTAAATTTCTTGCTGTTTTTGAAGTCAATTTATGTTAATAATTATGATTACTTGCAATTATCAGATGGTGGTGGTGTTACTCCATTCTAGAGTTCCCATTCTTTGATGTCTGGAAAGCCATATGCTGCCCTGAGGGACTCCTATGTTTATATGAGTATACTTTGCCTCTGATAAATGTTTCGTTAAGAATTTTGCTTCCTAGAAAAATATCACAGTTTCTCTTATTTCTTAAGGTAGAGAGTGTGTGTGTGTGTGTGTGTGTGTGTGTGTGTGTGTTTTGTGGTCAAGAGTATGAAAGACTTTTGACAGATCTAAAGAGATACCTGTGACACACTCTTTCCTGTCTAGTGCAATTTTTGTAAACTCTACAAGATTGGTTCTGTACTTCTACTCTGGAAACCACACTGTACTTCCCTGAGAATGTTATATTTATTCAAGTAATTCATTAGCTTGTCTTTCAAAATAGATTTTTTTATTTTTGAGAATGGTGATGGTAAAAAACAATTCTTTCCCAGTTAATAATCATCACTGATGGTCCTTTTGCATCGACCATATGCAGTTCAATTTTTCCATCGTCACAGAACCTGCCACTGACAATCATCTTCAATCCTTGCTATGGTCTGTGAACATGAGAAATTTTCTTTGTTTCACCTAAACAGACTCTGCATTTTGATTGTTGGGCTTTGAATGACAACCTACTGGAGAATTGTCTGTAAGCAAAATGCACATCCTTTTCTTCTTTCCTTCAGGGTCAGAATTGCAAAAAGCGTCAGATATTACTCTTTCACAGAATGTCTGAATCCCCCTTCCCTCCCCCTCGCAGCATGGATTTTATTGGTTGGACACGTGCATGTTCTCCCCAGTATTGTCTACAAATGAGGACATTTACAGTTATCGTACTGGTGTTTTCCGTCTTTTCTGGTAGTCATCTGACAAATTCAGACATTTGGCGACTGCTCAAGTCCTGGTGCCAATTTCATCCTTTACCAAATGTCTGTGTTTGTTTTTACCATTTTGTGAGAGTTTTGTTGCTTGTCCAACTCTGCTGCTGTCGCTACCATTACCATTGCCTCTCTTAACCCAAAATGAAACTGTTTTTGGGTCAATGCCCGATGATTGAGGAATTTTGGTGTTGACATTCCATTGCCACAGAGGCCTTGAACCTGGGGATTAACATGATCAGATATTAGTCCCATTTCCTAATGACAGCCATAAGAAAGATGAAAAACACAAAGAGCAGAATACATGTTGTTGTGGTGGTCTTCAGTCCACGGACTGGTTTGATGCAGCTCTCCATGCTATTCTATCCTGTGCAAGCATCTTCATCTCCCAGTACCTACTGCAGCCTACATCCTTCTGAATCTGCTTAGTGTATTCACCTCTTGGTCTCCCTCTACAATTTTTACCCTCCACACTGCCCTCCAATACTAAATTGCTGATCCCTTGATGCCTCAGAACATATCCTACCAACTGATCCCTTCTTCTGGTCAAGTTGTGACACAAATTTCTCTTCTCCCCGATTCTATTCAGTACCTCCTCATTACTTACATAATACCTGTCAAATCTTCAGCATTCTTCTGTAGCACCACATTCCGAAAGCTTGGCTAAACTATTTATCATCCATGTTTCAGTTCCATACATGGCCACAATCCATACCAATACCTTCGGAAAAGACGTCCTAACACTTAAATCTCTACTCGACATTAACAAATTTCTTTTCTTCACAAATGCTCTCCTTGCCATTGCCAGTCTACAGTTTATATCCTCCTTACTTTGGCCATCATCAGTTATTTTGCTCCCCAAATAGCTAACTCATTTAGCACTTAAAGTGTCTGATTTCCTAATCTAATTCCCTCAGCATCACCTGATGTAATTTGGACATCACCTGATTTAACTTGAATACATTCCATTATCCTCATTTTGCTTTTGTTGATGTTCATCTTATATCCTCCTTTCAAGACACTGTCCATTCCGTTCAGCTGCTCTTCCAGGTCCTTTGTTGTCTCTGACAGAATTACAATGTTATCGGCAAACCTCAGAGTTTTTACTTCTCCATGGATTTTAATTCCTACTCGGAATTTTTATTTTGTTTTCTTTACTGCTTGCTCAATATACAGACTGAATAACATCGGGGACAGGCTACAACTCTGTCTTTTAAGTAAGTCTTAGGCTCAGTGTTACCTCACGTGTTCCAACATTTCTATGGAATCCATACTGATCTTCCCCGAGGTCAGCTTCTACCAGTTTTTCCATCCGCCTGTAAAGAATTCATGTTAGTATTTTGCAGCTGTGACTTATTGAACTGATACTTTGGTAATTATCACATCTGTCAACACCTGCTTTCTTTGGGATTAGAATTATTATATTCTTCCTGAAGTCTGAAGGTATTTTGCACCTCTCATACATCTTGCTCACCAGTTGGTAGAGTTTTGTTAGGATGGGCTCTCCCAAGGCTATCAGTAGTTCTAATGGAATGATGTCTACTTCCAGAGCCTATAGAATATTAATGAATTTAATTGATAGGGAAACCCTTCAAATTGAATGAAAGTAAAATTTTACAAAACTGTCTTTTTTTATCATCCTTGTTAAAATTTAGAAACTATAATTATTTTTCTTTTCTTTCGTTAGGTGAAAACATAAGAATATGTAAAAAAAATGATCGAATGACATATTTTCACTAATGAACCAAGTAACAGTGCATTAAATTTTTGAAGATGACATGTTTAAAAGATGTGCACTACCACAACAACACTTGCTAGCAGTGAGAATCTGTTCACTATGATTCATCTCCTAATACAAACTAACATGAAGTTCATACAGCTAGCACCACCTGTTGATGTAAAGTGGTAATGTCTCCACGAAGCATCAAACCTCCACGGCTCTGTCAATAAAAAAGGGAGAAATGTTCCATACACCCTGTACATTCTTTAAGTACAGTGCTTCATCTATATCTGCTGACTAATTTTTTAATTTTTGTACAGTTTTCCTGTCTGCATACTCTGTGGTGGGTATCATCATCATTTAACTTGTTACCAATTTTTTTTATTGGAACCTCTGATTTTAGGAATTTTTTGTAATTTATCTACTTAACCTGAAAAATATTAATTCACATAATTTTCTATTTTCCATGGATCACTTCTCGACCTACCTCTGTTTTCTTATTTAAGAACCTTCCGGACTGCTGTGCTTTACTTTCAGCATTAACATACTGACTGTCAAAAGGCCACCAGTGGACACAGCAGAACCTTATGCCTGATGTCACGTGGCCAGCGGCACCCACAGCAGAGCCTCATGCCTGACACCATGGTCTGGCATTGAAAAACCCATCACTATGTGCGGCAGCCAGTGTGTTCAAGTATTGCTTTGTCATTTGCTTACTACGTCTTTTTTCTATAAGCAACTCCATCCTGTAAACCTTTTTATAGCTTTGTAACAGTTTAGGAATTCTGACTCACTATGAGATTTTCTTATGGAACTGAAACATTTCAAGGTCTTTGAGGACTTTCTTATCCTTATCATTCTTTTCCGTATACAGTCCATCATAGTTTAGATTAACAATACGGTAGAAAATTCTTGAATTTTGGGGTTTTGAAAAGGTCTTTTGTAGACGTGCAGTCTGGTGGACTTCTCCTAGGCAGCTTTTACTTTCCTTAATGGGCAGGAATTATCAAGAATGTCCAAGATATTTTTCATCTACAATACAGTTTCCTTGTCTATATCCGTAACATGATTGATTAGTAATGCTGAGGTTTTTGTTGCCATTGTTGCACTGTTGACCATCTGAAACATATCAAAGCTGTGCAGAATGGGAATGTTATTTGTTTTATGCACGGTATTTGTATTTACATTTATGTCTCCACTTAAGATTATCTTGTACTTGGGCACTAAAACTTTGTCCGTGACCTCAGTTTACTAAAAAGTTTCTGTCTATTTGCATTAGGTAAATAGACTCACAAAGAGCTGTTTTTTTTTATGGCAGTAGGTTCTAGTTAAACACCTGATATTTCAAAGCATTTCTCATTGCAAAGTGTCGTAAGGTACATGCAAGTTTAAACTGTGTTCTCTTCTTGATATGATACACAAGATTTTCCCCCCTTTATGGGTGTCCTACAATAATAGTTTGCTCTGTCATATCAGGGTTTCTGTTTATCTGCAAAGCTGTGTGCTGATTCAAATTGCTGTGTAGTTTAAAGATTTGAGTTCAACTTTAAACTGCTGTATTTTATTTTATACTGATTGAATGTTTTGATGAATTATTAGATATATACCTATTCCAATGTCACTTGCCCTTGTGGCTTCTTTCTTAAAGCCACAGAGCAGCATTATATGGAGGGAAAAAAACTTTGTGCTTGGGTCCGAGGACTGACCAATGGGTTACACCACACTTTTCTATAGCTATGAAGGAGTTGTCTTTGTGTTCAGTTTGTGCATCGTGATATTCTATAATCCAGTTTAGTAAGTACCAGCTCATGAGAAACTGTTTCTGGATATACTGCCTGCGTTTGATACAAACATGTCACCCTGCCTTTGCCATCTAATTTCGTTAATATTGCATTGACAAGATCACTCCTCCACTTGTTTCACTTCATGCGCCAGTCTTACAGTTTCTAACTTTTTTTTTTCTTTTGAAAGTAATAGGATATGTTACATTGAAATATCTGAAGGATTTGAAGTTATTCCATTTCTCTCCAAATTTTTCAGCACCAAACACATCATTCCAAGTCTCAGACTGCAGTGGGGGACTTTTGGTTATTAACCAGTTCTCTAAAGATATTTCACTTATACAGGATGTATCATAATTAATGGTGTAAACGCATACAGTTGAAAGCACACAAAACTAGGAGCAAAAAAGTCTCAGTAAACATAGGGTCGAAAATGCATACCTCAAGAGCTATGAGCAATCATTCCATCTTCGATACTGTTAAACAATCTCTTCTACTTCACGTTCTTTGCTTTCCATATTTTGGGAACTGGTACTATAGACAAAAAAAAAAAAAAAAGAAAAAAAGAGTCCCGTAAACGTGCTCTAAAATCCATTCCTTAAGAGCTACGAGCACTTGTTCATCTTTGCTACTTTGAAACGCAACTCTTCTAATGATCACGTGCTCGTAACTTTTAAGGTATGCGTTTTAGAGCACGTTTGCTGGACTTTTTTTTTCTTATTTTGGTCCATACTACCACTTCCTAAAATATGGAAAGCAAAGAACTTGCAGTAGAAGAGATTTGTTTCACAGTATCAAAGATGAAAAACTGCGTGTAGCTCTTAAGGTGTGCATTTTCGACCCTACATTTACTGAAACTTTTTTTGCTTCTAGTATCGTGTACTTTCAACTGTATTCAAAAACAAAGATGATGAGACTTACCAAACACAAGCGCTGGCAGGTCGATAGACACACAAACAAACACAAACATGCACACAAAATTCATGCTTTCGCAACAAACGGTTGCTTCGTCAGGAAAGAGGGAAGGAGAGGGAAAGACGAAAGGATGTGGGTTTTAAGGGAGAGGGTACGGAGTCATTCCAATCCCGGGAGCGGAAAGACTTACCTTAGGGGGAAAAAAAGGACAGGTATACACTCGCACACAGACAGAATGTCTGCTTGTGTCTGTGTATGTGCGGATGGATATGTGTGTGTGTGCGCGAGTGTATACCTGTCCTTTTTTCCCCCTAAGGTAAGTCTTTCCGCTCCCGGGATTGGAATGACTCCTTACCCTCTCCCTTAAAACCCACATCCTTTCATCTTTCCCTCTCCTTCCCTCTTTGCTGACGAAGCAACCGTTTGTTGCGAAAGCTTGAATTTTGTGTGTATGTTTGTGTGTCTATCGACCTGCCAGCGCTTTTGTTTGATAAGTCTCATCATCTTTGTTTTTAGATATATTTTTCCCACGTGGAATGTTTCCCTCTATTATATTCAACTGTATTCATTTACACCATTAATTATGATACACCCTGTATGTATCTTCCCTCATCTCATGCATACTGAGTGAATCATACACAATTAGTGTTTCAATTGTTTGGAAAAGGTGATGAGAGGAGTTACAATGTATTGCATCAACTCTATTATGTAAATTGGTGTAGATTTGATCTATACAGTTAGCAACATCTTTAAGTTGTTTCTGACAAATTACAGTTGCACAGAATATAATTCCTCAGAGGGAAGGTATAGTTTTCAGTAATGCTATGATGAATAAAACGTATTAATTGAACAAGTAATATAAAAAAGGACTTTATCATTTTATTCTGAAAAGATTTTCATTTACACGTAATAACAGTAACAGCTACATACATTACTAGCCAATAACACATTTCCGCAGTCTAAATTAAATATTCAAGTCTGAATAATGTCCATTTTCTAATACACAGCCTAGAAACTTTGGCACAGATAGCACAGTTCCTGACAATACCTGCACAAATTTCTTATCCTTCTCTGGTGTTTCATAATACATAAGCAAACGTTTGCTTATGTAATTATTACACAATGAAAGATATCCAACTTCAATGAAAGACTTATTGTGTACAGAAAACATCTGAATGCTTGCTCTTAAACTTTCCCATTGCTTGAGTGAGTTGGCAGGGAAAAGCACAATTCTGAAGGGTACTCCCAGACTCCTGTATATGCATGTAACAGCTTTTAATGTCCGTTGGAATTCTGCTTTCAGTTCTTTCAGTGCGTCTGAAGTTAACACAAACAATTCCACACATGATGCCTGGCAAGTGTGAAATAATCCTGGCAAACTTTTACTTTGTATGGGACTATATTGTCGACCTATTGTAAAATACCTAATTGGAAGAGAACCTGTGACAATGGTCTTTGCATGACAAGCACAGTATGCAGGCAAAGAAGCACCTCCGACTAAGTGAAGCCTATTATTGATATCTGATACACCCGTGTCACTGTGTTCTATAGTGAACACTGATACTGAATTAATGTGCTTCATTCCACATCCTTCAACTACTATGCTCCTTACAAAGTCAGAATTACATGTCTCCGCAAATTCTGCTACGTGAAGTGAATCAGCAAAGTGCTGGAGCAATTTTAATTCATAAACTGCTGCAGCTCCAGTTAAATAGTAACAAACTGGACTAAAATACCTCACCAAATCTTGTTTGTTTCCTATCACAGTGTGGCATTCTGAGGGGCCCTGAGGTACATTACCAAATTCATACAAAACTTTTTCTTCAATTTCAGGTGTATCAGGGTCTAAATCATTTGGCAATGACAAAAACTGCCCAATCGCTTTTTCCTGCATTTCCCAAAATTTCTTAGTTACTTTTTTAATATCATCTCTTAATGACCTACCTTGCACTTTGAGCTTCTCTATGTCCTGGAAATTGTTGTTTTTCTTTAAAGCTTTTGTTATACTGGCTATTTCTATGCGTTTCTGTTCCATACACTCTTTTGTCTGCTCAATAGATCTTAATTTTTCCCACAACTGATGGACGTTATCAACATCAAGATCAAGTTTGCGCAACATAACATTTCTCTTCAGCTTTTCTAAACCCTGAAACCTTTCCTCACAATCAAGATGTGGAATCAGAACTGATGCAGTTTTATGTGCTTTATTACCTGTAACAAATAAAGTTGAGCTGCAGTATGTTCGTAATAACATACTGAATCCACATACAGATTTCATTAAGTGGGAGGCAAATATCATTTTCGATTATTTTTCTAAAGTGTTCACAGAAATGACTATTTTAATCAGTCATTCTGTCACCAGATTCAACATAGGTATCATCTCCTGTACTCTGTGTTTCAATCTTCCTTCTCTTGGGAGGTTGGTAGTGGCCTTTGCCAGCAGCTCTCTCCGATTCTTCTACGGTGTATGGCTCCAGTTCAAGAGCTTTCAGCCTACGCTTGTGAACTTTCGTCCGGAAATGATCAGTCAGTGCAGATTCATCAATGAAATACCTCCTGTGAAAAAAATTGAAGGCAACAACGATAAAATTAAAAAGAAAGGAGAGAAGAGGTTAGTGTTTTATACACGTAACATGGAATTTTTTAATGATGTTACAATCAGAGCATTACACGCATTGAAAGACTGTAAATTAAAACAAGAATTGGCAAATTTCCCTGCAGATGGTTAATTACTAATTTTAAAGAAAATGAATTCGTTTTAAGAACAGAATTGCAAAATCACCGAAAGCTGCTGTAATGTGTATTTTTTTTATGGGTAACTAGTATCAGTCATGTGCCCATCTTTAAGTCACTTACATAAGAAAAATGTATAAGAAAAGCATATTCCAAAATAGTTAACCTGAACTATTGTATATAGCAGATACTCATGGGTACCATTATATCACGTTAAAGGAAGGTTCCACAGCATCAAGTACACAATTATTATTACTTACAGCATCTATGATTTAGGTGAAAATACAAAATGTTTAAAGACATTAAAAACACAGTATACATGTTATAGTTACCTGCCACTATACATGCATCAATTATAATTATATGCATTTTCCATTAGTCAATAAATGCACAAATGCACAAACTGACAGTGCACTGCAATGTTCAGCATACTGCCTCACCAAAATTTTAGCAAATAAAACTTATGAAATACTGGAAACATGCATGTGTGATGTGACTTTTGTGTACATCTAAAATCTGTCTTCATATGTATACTATTGTTTTTAATATATTTATGCTTATTGTATTTTTAGCCGTACCATTTAGATAACTATAACCATTATGTACTTTATGCCACGGAACCTTCTTTTACCATGCTATAGTGACACCCGTAAGTATCTGCTACACACAATAGTTCACCAGAATTAGTTCCACAAAGCTATTTTTTATACATCTTTGTTATTGTGCACACAATTTAGAGATAGTCACTAAATGAAAACTGAATTTCTGTAAATAAACACACATTACAGCAGCTTTTGGTTGTTTTGTGATGTCATGCTGTAAATACATCCACGTGATGAATTCACCTTTTCTCCCTTCTTTTACAGGAGAATGTGTGCGGAGTACAGAATGGAATTTCTACCATCCATATAATACACCTCCAAGGATAGAAGCATTGTAAAATAACTAAGATCGATCTTTTTATTGCAATATAACCAATTAGTGGAATTATAGGCACAAGTAAATAATTCTTAAATGTTTCATGTAGGCCTAACCAAATCTGACTATGCATTAAAAAGTGATAAAATACAACGAACGTTTGCATGTCAATTTTTGGCAAATATGGCTTAGGGCTACAGTACACATCAATCAATTTTGGCAAACTTATTTCCGTATTGAAATTCACTGACTCCACCAATGCTCCAGCAAATTATTACATTCCAAACTAATCTAGTACTCAGGCTATGCTACAAGTCAGTGTCAGCACATTTAGTTTTTTTTTCCAGTCACCAAATAAATACAAAAATCAGTAACCAACCTTAAAAATCATAACAGCCAGCACAAGAAAAGTTATTCTGGCACTCTCCATATTAAAAACCAGTGTAAACAATCTATTTTCTGCCAAAATAAAACAGATCCAGTAATTTTCTTTGTTTGCATATACTATCTCGTGCTATGACAAACGTCAACAAATAGTCAACATCTATACACAATGCAAGAGCTGCTGAAACTTGAATGCTTTTTAGCACAGAAGTCCCAACAGTACAAAATTTTAGTACAACACAGGAAGATCTGCAAAGGATTGACACTTTATGCAGAGATTGACAGTTGATCCTCAACATAAACAAATATAACATATGACACATAAATGGACAAAAATATCAGTTATTGTACGATTAGAAAATTGCTGTGCAATCACTAAAAACAGTCACATCCACTAAATATATGATGATGCATGCACAGCTATTTAAAGTGGAACAAATATACAAAAACTAATTCCAGGCAAGGCAGATATCCATTGGGAGAACCCACAGAAAGTGCAGTCCATCCACGAAGGAGGTAGCTTTCAAAACCCTCATTGCACCGATACTTTAATATTGCCCATCAGACCGGGATCCATACCAGAAAGGCTTGATAGAGGAAATAAGAAGATCCTAAGAGGAGCAATGCATTTTCTTACAGCCTTATTTAATAAGCATTAAAATATCGAGGGGATGCTCTGCCAACCCCAGTCGCAAACGAGCAAGGTAGATTCTGCATCACTGTGTGTTTTACCGTTAAAGTTCAAGAACTGACGTTCTAATAAGAGTCAACCAACTGCTTTTGCCTACATCTCACACAGACACACCATGAAGGCAAAAGCAGAGAGATTCAAGCTCACATGGAGACTTACCACCACAGTTCTTCTCTTGCTATTGCCAGTCCATATTTTATATCCCCTCTACTTTCACCACTGTCAGTTATTTTGCTGTCCAAATAGTGAAACTTGTCTATTACTTTAATGCCTCGTTCCCGAAACTAACTCCCTCAGTATCTACTGACTTAATTTGACTGCACTCCATAATAGGAAAGGTGGAAGAGACAGTGGTCATAAAATACCCTCTGCAACACATTGTAAGGTGGATTACAGAGTAATAATGCATACGCAGACATAAGACATAGCCAGCTGATGAATAACAACTAGCCTGTAGAAAGAAAAATAATAAATGACAACAGCTGTCATAAAGGTTATATGCTTATTTTAGTCCTTAGGTGGCCAACTAAAGAAATTAGTGTAGACGACAATGGTGGTAATAATAACAGTGGTACTAATAATAATAATAATAATAATAATAATAATAATAATAATAATTGTAATAATAATTCCTGTGGAGGCCCGGGAAAAGAATAGGCCTCCGGTATGTTCTGCCAGTCGTAAAAGGCGACGAAAAGAACAAACCACTAATAGGGCTAACCCCCCTTTTAGTGTGGTTAGTTGGTTCAGAACAGAACTAAAGAAGCCTCGGACAAGCGCCGTCATGGTCAGGGACGACGCTTGAACCCTATGCCCTCCCACAATGGTAACAACACTGCTAGCCAACTGGAAAATGATTCAAATCCAAATAGAGGTGTTTTGCAGGATATGCTTCCTGCAACCACCCTAGAAGGAAAACAAAGACAGAGGATGAGATGGTCAGATGAAGTTAATCGACACCTCATGTTCTGTTATTACCAAGCAACAAACCTAGGAACCAACACAACTGGATACAGATCACAAGTATACGCAACATTTATTACCAGATACCCAGAATTAAAATTTTTAACAGAACAACGATTAGCTGATCAGATCCGTGTAATAATCAAAAACAACAGGATACCCCAGTCAGAATTAGAAAACATCAAACAACAAGTACAACAAATACTGGAACAAAATAATGTGCAATCAGAAGAAGAAGAAAATGCAGTAATGGACTCAAACATCCCAGAGCAAACAAACAAAGACCAACACGCATCAATTAAACAATCAGAGGAAAACGAAATCTTAAGACAGCCACCAGAACAAGCACAAATAGAACACGAAGAGACACACGTGTTAGATATAGAAGAAAAATTTCAGCTGACATATATAGAATACAAAGACACAAATACAGACATTAGACCATTCTTGCATAGACCGCCAAATAACCCACAAGTCGAAACAATAAAAGCTATCAACACAATCATACACAACAAAATAAATGAAAACACAACTATGGAAGAGTTACAACTACTGGTTTATATAGGAGCACTCACTACACTAAATATACACACTAGGCAGAGAACAGAACCAACCAACACACAGAAGAAACCCACAAAACCAGCATGGCAACACAGGCTACAGATCAGAATAGAAAAACTGAGAAAAGACATCGGACAGCTAACACAATTTATAAGAAATGAAATGTCAGAAAAAAAATGAAAAAGATTAGGTAAAATCTCACAACAAGAAGTGATAGAGCAATTAGATGAAAAGAAGCAGAAATTACAAGCATTGGCCAAACGACTTAGAAAATACAGAAAAAGTGAAAATAGAAGGAAACAAAACCAAACATTCAACACAAACCAAAAGAAATTTTACCAGACAGTAGATAACACACACATTAAAATAGACAATCCACCAAACATAACAGACATGGAACACTTCTGGAGCAACATATGGTCAAACCCGGTACAACATAACAGGCATGCACGGTGGATACAAGCAGAAACAGACACATACAAGACGATACCACAAATGCCTCAAGTGATAATTTTGCAACATGAAGTCACCCAAGCAAGTAATTCTACTCACAATTGGAAAGCCCCTGGAAAAGATAAAATAGCAAATTTATGGCTAAAGAAATTCACCTCAACACATTCACATCTAACTAAATTATTTAACAATATAATAGAGGGACACATTCCACGCGGGAAAAATATATTTAAAAACAAAGATGATGTGACTTCCATACGAAAGCCCTGGCAGGTCGATAGAAACACAGACAGACACATACATACATACATACACACAAAATTCAAGCTTTCGCAACAAACTGTTGCCTCATCAGGAAAGAGCGAAAGAGAGGGAAAGACGAAAGGAAGTGGGTTTTAAGGGAGAGGGTAAGGAGTCAATCCAATCCCGGGAGCGGAAAGACTTACCTTAGGGGGAAAAAAGGACGGGTATACACTCGCGCGCGCAGGCCTGAAGAGCAAGTTCCCATCTCCGGAGTTCCGGAGATGGGAACTTGCTCTTCAATATATCCTCTCTTCCCGTTACCCACCAGGCCTCAATCTCCGCTAATTTCAAGTTGCCGCCACTCATACCTCACCTGTCATTCAACATCATCTTTGCCTCTGCACTTCCGCCTCAACTGACATCTCTGCCCAAACTCTTTGTCTTTAAATATGTCTGCTTGTGTCTGTATATGTGTGGATGGATGTGTGTGTGTGTGTGCGCGCGCGCGCAAGTGTATACCCGTTCTTTTTTTCCCCCTAAGGTAAGTCTTTCCGCTCCTGGGATTGGAATGACTCCTTACCCTCTCCCTTAAAACTCACTTCCTTTCGTCTTTCCCTCTCCTTCCCTCTTTCCTGATGAGGCAACAGTTTGTTGCGAAAGCTTGAATTTTGTGTGTATGTATGTGTCTGTTTGTGTTTCTATCGACCTGCCAGCGCTTTCGTATGGTAAGTCACATCATCTTTGTTTTTAAATATAAATTATTTAACAGTTACATTGCAGACCCATACACATTCCCTGATACACTTACACATGGAATAACTTATCTGAAACCTAAAGATCAAGCAGACACAGCAAACCCAGCTAAATATCGCCCCATAACATGCCTACCAACAATATACAAAATATTAACTTCAGTCATTACACAGAAATTAATGACACGTACAACACAGAACAAAATTATAAATGAAGAACAAAAGGGCTGTTGCAAAGGAGCACTAGGATGTAAAGAGCAACTGATAATAGATGCAGAGGTGACATATCAAGCTAAAACTAAACAAAGGTCGCTACACTATGCATACATTGATTACCAAAAAGCTTTTGATAGTGTACCCCACTCAGTTACTACAAATATTGGAAATATACAAAGTAGATCCTAAATTGATACAGTTCCTAAACATAGCAATGAAAAATTCGAAAACCACACTTAATATCCAAACAAATTCAAATAATATCACACCACAGCCAATACAGATTAAGCGTGGAATATACCAAGGAGACTCATTAAGTCCTTTCTGGTTCTGTCTTGTTCTGAACCCACTATCCAACATGCTAAATAATACAAATTATGGATATAATATTACTGGAACATACCCACACAAAATCACACATTTGCTATACATGGATGATCTAAAACTACTGGCAGCAACCAATCAACAACTCAACCAATTACTAAAGATAACAGAAGTATTCAGCAATGATATAAATATGGCGTTTGGAACAGACAAATGTAAGAAAAATAGCATAGTCAAGGGAAAACACACTAAACAAGCAGATTACATATTGAATAACCACAGTGACTGCATAGAAGCGATGGAAAAAACAGATGCCTATAAATATCTAGGATACAGACAAAAAATAGGAATAGATAATACAAATATTAAAGAAGAACTAAAAGAAAAATATAGACAAAGACTAACAAAAATACTGAAAACAGAATTGACAGCAAGAAACAAGACAAAAGCTATAAATACTTATGCTATACCAATATTGACCTACTCATTTGGAGTAGTGAAATTGAGTAACATAGACCTAGAAGCACTCAATACACTTACACGATCACAATGCCACAAATATAGAATACATCACATACATTCAGCAACAGAAAGATTCACATTAAGCAGAAAAGAAGGAGGAAGGGGATTTATCGACATAAAAAACCTACATTATGGACAGGTAGACAACTTAAGAAAATTCTTTATAGAACGAGCAGAAACTAACAAAATACAAAAAGCAATCACTCATATAAATACATCGGCTACACCACTGCAATTTCATAACCACTTCTACAACCCTTTAGATCACATAACATCAACAGATACGAATAAAGTAAATTGGAAAAAGAAAACACTACATGGCAAGCACCCGTATCATCTAACACAGCCACACATCGATCAAGACGCATCCAACACATGGCTAAGAAAAGGCAATATATACAGTGAGACAGAAGGATTCGTGATTGCAATACAGGATCAAACAATGAACACCAGATATTACAGCACGCATATTATTAAACATCCCAATACCACAACAGATAAATGCAGACTTTGCAAACAACAAATAGAAACAGTAGATCACATCCAAGCGGATGTACAATACTAGCAAATACAGAATACCCCAGAAGACATGACAATGTAGCAAAAATAATACATCAACAGCTTGCCTTACAACATAAACTTATAAACAACATGTTCCCACATACAGGTATGCACCACAAAATTTACTGGAGAATGATGAATACAAATTATACTGGAACAGAACCATTATAACAGATAAAGCAACACCACATAACAAACCTGACATCATACTCACCAATAAAAAGAAGAAATTAACACAACTAATCAAAATATCCATACCCAATACAACAAATATACAAAAGAAAACAGGAGAAAAAATTGAAAAATACATCCAACTGGCTGAGGAAGTTAAAGACATGTGGCATCAGGATAAAGTTGACATACCAATTATACTATCAACTACATGAGTCATACCACACAATATCCACCAGTACATCAATGCAATACAGCTACATCCAAACTTATATATACAGCTACAGAAATCTGTAATTATTGACACTTGTTCAATTACCCGAAAGTTCCTAAATGCAATGTAACATATACCATACAGTTGAAAGGAAGTCACACTTGATCAAGGTCCGTGTCACCTTCCATTTTTAACCAGACATAACGTCTGAGACAAGAAAGAAGTAATAATAATAATGATAATAAAGGTAATGTGATTGTATGTTACATAACATTCACTACCAAGTAACTAACTGTGGAATAAAATAATACATACAAAGGATTCCAACTTTTCTGCCTTAAAAGAAAGTTGTTGACAATTACAATTTACCAAGACCACAGAATAACCATGTTCTGACATCGCAGCAAAATCATCGAGATATCTCACGGAACACAGATATATGGTCAGCAAGTTTGAAAATCCAAGTTCAGATGAACAACAAATTTGAGGACATCAGACAACTACAATACAATGCCACAAGATATGAGCCTGTAATAGCTATAAATGGAGAGGTCTTGAAGCGCAAAACCAGTCATGGTGGTTTTTATTTTAACAGAATTAAAAGCAAATTTTTGGGCTGCTGCTATATTAGCTGAATGTCTCAAATCAATCAACTACTATGAATACCTGATCATTACAATTTGTAGGGCTGTGAAATGGAATGATTACGCTGACGCGACTTTTGATTCATTGGTAGGATACTGGAAAAATGTAGTCAGTCTACTAAGGAGATTGCTTACTAATCACTTGTGCATCCCACCTTACAATATTGCTCAATTGTTTGGGACCTAAACCAAATAGGACTATCATGCAATATTGACACAGTTAACAGGATGAATCAATACCGGAGCCCTGCTTCATCCTGTAATGTAACAATGATGTGGCACATAATGTAATGCTGATGTGGCAAACAGAAAAACACTAGAACACTGACAATATTTCTTTTGCACCTGTATTAGTTTCTGGGAAGTATGTTGTGGTGACAGACTAATCTGCAGCATAGCCTGAAGTCGTGGTTAGGATGAAAGGCGGCAGTTTGGTTGGGCCATTGAATATATACAAAAGAATGCAGCAAGATGGCCACAGATTTATTCGGTTCATTGGGAAGCATCATGGAAACGTTGAAAAAAGTGAATTTGCAGATGCTTGAAGATAGATGGCAATTATCCCATGGCTGCCTACTTACCAAGTGAGTGTAAAATCTAGAGCTATTTTCGTCATCCTATACAATGAGGTGACAAAAAGCATGGGATACCTCCTAATATTGTGTTGGACCTCCTTTTCTCTGGGATAGTGCCCAAGTCAATACAGCATGGACTCAACATGTCACTGGAAGATCCTTGCAGAAATATTGAGTCACGCTGCTTCTATAACAATAGATAATTGCAAAAGTGTTGCCCGTGAAGGATTTTCTGCACGAACTGACCTCTCCATTACGTCCCGTGTCAGGCAATCTAGCTGACCAAATTATTTGCTCGAATTGTCCAGAATTTTCTTCAAAACCAATTGGGAATAACTGTGGCCCAGTGACAGTGCGCATTGTCATCGGTAACAATTCCATTGTTGTTTGGTAACATGAACTCCATGAATGGCTGCAAATGATCTTCAAAAAGCCGAACGTAACCATTTCCAGTTAATGATCCGTTCAGTTGGACGAGATGACCCAGTCCATTCCACACAAACACAGCCCACACCTGCCTGCACAGTGTCTTGTTGACAACTTGGTTCCATGGCTTCGTGTTTCTGCACCACACTCGAACCCTGCCATCAGCTCTTACCAACTCAAATAATGACTTATCTGGTCAGGCCATAGTTTTCCAGTTGTCTAGGGTCCAACACATACGGTTGCAAGCCCAGGAGAGGCACTGCAGGTGATGATGTGCTGTTAGCAAAGGCACTCACGTCAGTCGCCAGCTGCCACAGTCCTTGAACACCAAACTGTCCTAATGGATATGTTCACGTACATCCGACATTGATTTCTGCAGTTATTTCATACACTGCTGCTTGTCTGTCAGCGGTGAGAACTCTACGCAGACGCCACTGCTCTCAGTTGCCTGAAATTTGGTGTCTCTGCACACTCCTAAGACTATGGATCTCTGAATATTTAAGTCCTTAATGATCTCCGAAATGGAATGACCCAAGAGTCTAGCTCTAACTACCATTCTATGTTCAAAGCCTGTTAATTCCGGTCATATGGCCATAATTACATCAGTCACTTTTTCACATGAATCACCTGAGTACAAATAACAGCTCCACCAATGCACTGCTCTTTCATACCTTGTGTACACAATACTACCTCCATCTCTATATGTGCATATTGCTATCCCACGATTTTTGTCACCCAGTGTATATTGTTCCTGCAGGAAATGCGTAGGCAATATCACACTCATTTTAGCATTCACAGTGGCATTTAAACAGACTTTCTTTATAGTGAAATTTAAGGAATCACTCTTTCTACACTCCAACCATGATTGGAATGGGAGGAAACCACAAAATCTGATACCACAATGGCACAGATGAGGGAGAGCAGGGAAAGAGACGAGCAATCTCTACGTATACATTCACAACCACTACCTGTCCTCTAGTACTTCTGGAATCATCAAGAACATTTTTTTTTTTTTAGAATACTACTGTAACCCCAATACTCAGTGTTTTCATTGTGTCAGTAATATATTCATTACTTTAATCAATATGTGTATACGTAGAGCTTTTCCTTAAGCTCTATGAGGAGGACATGAACACTGCTTCATCACTCATTCTAGCACTAATACAACACACTGAAAAGAGTCATCATATACAACAGTGGTTATTATAATGCCATGGCACATAGCGATATTTTTCTGTAAAGACACAGAACACTACAGACATTTACCGATTTTCAATTAGAGAATTAAATATTCAAACAAAAATTTTCTTATAGTATGAAGGTAATATAAGTACTTAGTATTTATTTTTAATGTCTATATTTGAACAGTTGAAAACACCTGCTGACTGAAGTGGCATAATCATTACGTCACTGAACATAGTTCAAGAGGACACCAATCCACTATTTATTTCTCAGTGGTGGGACAAAAAAGTGTGCTTCAGAAATAAACTTAACTGTCACTAACTCCTCCAGATACAACAGCAATCTAAGGTTGTTTACACAGCACTCTTCATTACAGGTATCAAATAATTATTTCCTAATTAAGTTGTAAGAGTGCACTTTTAGCTTGCGCAAGAAGTTCAATTAATAACATCATGTAAAAATCTGCTCAAATAAGTTATCAAGCAGTATGTGTACCATTAGTTCAGGGAGGCGGGTGTGGGGAAATGGTTTAGGAATCAGCAGCAGGTGCCCTGGATGTGTACAGTAATGTAGAGCAAAACTATGTTAGTTATGTGGAGCACATAGTGTGTATCTCAGATATTGTTCTACAATAGGAGCCAACAGAGTAAGACTGTGCAGTTGTTCAGACAAAGACCTCATATGTAGTAGGTTTCAGTTACTTTGTTCAGACACCTTGATCTGGTTCTCCTAAATCTATCTAGAAACTACTGGAATGGATTCTTCATCAGTGCTGTGCCTGACCACCTGTCCTATACACATAAAGCACTGCCCTAACCTCATAAAAGCATACCTGTATATTGTGATTTATTAGTGTGTGTGTTTTATGCTATTAATTTTCAGTCTCCTAAGATGACAAATCTTATACCATTGCAAAATTAACGCTGGATAAATAAATATGTATTCAATCATTAATATGAAATCAGCTACACGACTTCTGAGTAACCTGCTACTCTATTTCTGCCTTTTCATTTTTCACAATAACAGTGGAGATGATGACTGATGGAAATTTATTTCTGGGCACTCTTAAGACAATATTTACATCGTAATTAAATTTCCTCCAAAGTTACTATACGATCTTCATGTCATTCAACTTTTGTTACTACATACAGAAAGATAGCCTAAATTTATCATATTACACATTAATTTTCGCAACTTTGTAGACTTAAAAAGCATAGCAATTTCGTTGTTTAGTTTTAAACATTTCAGTCATCTGAGTTCAACTGTGTACACATTAAAAACTGCAATACAAAAACTACTAATCTTCTAAACAATAAGCATTTCTAGCGGCATGCAACTACTGAGAATGTTACTCACGCGCAATGCAAACAATAAAACTGTGCATTTCCAGGTTTATCCAAATCTATTTCTTGATTTAGTAGCAGTTTTGCATTCTTTTCTTTCATATCCTCATCAATCTGCAATTACAACCACGTGTCATGGTTTAATTTTTAATAGTCATTTTTCCATCAATAACCTTAAAAGACAAACTGACGCTTACTAACCTCATCAAGGTCTTTCGTTCGGCGCTTCGTTCTCCATTTCTTCTTCAAATGTGTATCGCCTTTATGATATTTTTTCCTTTTATAAGTCATTGTTTGGCTTCGAAATACTTCAGCGTGTCTGACGATATCACAAAAATTCACAAAATCAGTAACTCTTCACAGAGGCTATAATTGCTACTGACATCTGTGTTCAGTGTACGAACTATAATTTCATCGCGCTCTGTACGCCGAGACGGGAATCGACGTTATGGACGCGTTGCTTGATGTCGCAGCGTTACTAACGGTGGGGTTTAATTAGACCTAGACAAGTTTTATAACACAGATTCATTGCAAACTACATTTTAAAGTAGAAATAACTTGTATCTGAGTATCTATCCGCCGTCTTTGGGCGTAATGGCCGACGCCATTTTGGCTTGCAGTGACATTACACATAGGAAGAAACGTGCCGTTACGTGTATGTAACATTTTTGGTGCATATTTGTGATTATTTTGGTGCAAAGTACTAAACTGTGCGCCATGGAAAAGTTACGGACAACGTGTGAGTGGTTGTGCCGTGTACTGGACTCGTGCTGTGTGCTTAATATCGGACAGAAGTAAGTTGCAACATTGGGAGTTAGAAATCCAGTCAACCCTACGTCTGCGGGAGTCGAACAATACCCTTCGTCGGTTGAGCCCCAACTGCTATCTTACCGTGGTGTATCTGCTCTTCGCTGCGACTACGTCACGCGTATCGGGACTCTAAATGGATTCACGTAGCGTAGTAACACGTGTGGTGCAATAAACAAGAGTGTTTCAGTGTTAATATGGCCAAAATTCTTAACAAGGACCCAGTCACATACCAACGGGAACGTGACAGTTTCATTCGAGAACTTAGGCAATTCCACGAAAGCCGTGGGTAAGTGTACTTTTATTTAAAATTTATTAAACATCTTTGTATGTTTGTTTGGGTTTCGCATGTATCTATGTTAAGTTATTCATCGTAATACATTATAATGTCTTGTTGTTTTCAGGACTCCATTTCGTAAAATACCGAAGATTAACGGCCATGAAATAGACTTATATCTTCTTTATGTACTGGTTACAGCTCACGGAGGATGGATAAAGGTGAGTATACTAAGCAGAACGTGGCATTGTGTTTGTATTTACTTTGCGGTGCATATCTGAAGCGGACTCCGGTTGTTTCGATACATTATTATTGATCATCAGTTTGTTTTGGCTAGTTGGTATAGTGTTTATATAGCAGTAATGTGCTTAAAATGTGTGATATTTTTAAATTATTACGTGTTTGATGTTACTGTCGTATAGTCGGTACTGCTTTCTGAATACTGTCCCTTTTATTTTCTCGTTTCGTTGATTGTAATTTTTTTTTTCAAATTTTAACTTCAAAGTCATACTTGTTCGGGAATTTTAGTTAATTGTGTATTTGTGGCCCATGGACTTGCAGCGTGTGTCGAATACATCGTTTGTAATACTAAAAAGATTTAAGTTTTTTCCCTCTCTGTTTCAAGAATTGTAGCGAATGCAATCTTGAGTTATGTATATTTTGACTGAACGTGGTACAGATGCATTTTTTCTATGCTGAAGTGGAATTAGAAATATTTGATTTCTCAGCTAGAATGGCCATAAGTACGGGATTTTTTATTAAGATAACCACAGTTATTGTAAGATTATTTCAGATAAATCGTTTGACAAACTCTCGGGTGTACTTCTACCCAGACCGTAAACATGGCGTATCGTGTATATTAATTTCACCTCATATTCCAGTTGGCAGGAAAGTAAAGTTAGTTTACTTCCTGTAGAAACGTTCTAAGCTGTCATTGTTACCGAAAGATCGTAAACTTATGTGGCTGCTGTTGTACGACCCAGCTGTTAAAATCGATCCAGGATTAAAGTTCGGAAAACATTTTGCCTTTGCAAAAGGCATTGATTATGGAATTGATATTATTTGCAGCTGGGATCATTACATAATAGAGGACTAGATCTCCCAGCAAAAGTGAACTGGAGGGATGCGAAGCAGGTAGTGGATGTTGCTGTGTCTATCCCTTGGCTGGCGTCTGTTGCATACAGAGCTGTGTGTGACAGCGCTGCGGGGTTGTTTTTGGTGGTCGCGTGTTCGCCACCACGTGCTCCCTCCCCCTCCGACTGACTGTTGAAGGTGGAGTGACGCAAGGTCATGGTTCACCTCCCACCACCAACACTCCGCCCCTCCCGCGCCCCCCACCCTTCGGGTGACTGAGGAAGCAAGCGCGTATGTGATGTGGTCCGTTTGCGTGCGGGATTCCTGGTTAACGTTCAGGAGTGGGAAGACTAGTTAGCATACACAGAAGACTGAAGTTCCTTAAGAAATGACAGTCCGAAAACAAGTTTTGGCTAGGGACTGAACCGGTGTTGAGCACTTCATTCCGAGCACAAAAGAGACAATTTTCCTTGAAGATTTCCCTTCACTGTGATGACCGTGGACATAAATAGGAAACAGCTCGGATCCAGGTGCACTGATAGAAGGATGGGCGTCTTCTGTCGAACACATCAACCTGTTGAGGGAAAGTTGATTATAAAGAAATTTAGGCAAAATTAACTTTCGTACTCCGCCCAACCCTTCTGTTCTACTTACGTCCTGATGCGTCTCTTGTCTTACATAGAGTCGACATTTTTAATAAGTTTATTTCAGCCCAGTGTCACCCCACAGTCACTACTCATCATGATTGTATTAAATATGGAACTGAGGCTGGTTTTTTCTTCGTGTTGTTCTTGTGAAACACGTTTTCGCAAAAGCAGTAATCGTAACGAAGAAAGATCAGAGCTTAAAATCTCGATCAAGATTATAACATGTGAACCACTAACAGATCAGGACATTGCTGAGGTAATTGCCCAGCATTCACTCCATGTGATACAGGGAAGCCAAACCGGTGCTCATCAGTAAGAAATTGGGATCGCACATGCATTCGTAATGCCTCACTCCCTGAACACTCTCTCTCTCTCTCTCTCTCTCTCTCTCCCTCTCTCTGTCTCTCTCTTTCCGGAGAAAAGCTGCGACATAATACCATTAATTTGACAGTGATCTGATCGCTAATGTTGCACAGGCAATGATCTTATCTGAAACGATGCTTTTGTTTGTGATAAGGGATCTGACATTTCAGTTTCATAATATCTCAGCTTACATTAAGCCAGCTTGAAGGCATGAAGATATCTTTTCGCAACAGAAAATATGCTTTCAGTGCAGAACAGACTTTGGTATATGCGGCAGAGCCAGTTAAGTTCTCGTCTATTTGTATGTTATTTTGATAACATGTTGAATGCAACCCGGAGTACGTTTACATGACTTGTCGAGAGCTGCGTAACTCATATGACTTTATGTACAGTGAGACGTGTCTCTTAAACAAAGCATCATTTTTGAATGTACAGTTTGCCAGTTAACAAAACGTATACGTCGTTTGATGCATCTCCAAGCGCGCGCGCTGTCGTAGCACACCTGTCCCAACAGGTTTGGCGCCTTTTCTATAAAGTGCTGCGCGCGCGCGGGCGAGCATGCAGCCCCGTTGCCTCCGTGTCGGCAGAAGTGTGCACCTGGTGATTTTGGCAATTCAATGTTCGCTCCTCACTCTGTGCGATCTTTGGCCACGGAACGAACCCTACATTCTAGGTTGCTCCACAATGTGGAGGTTTTTTCTGGTCTTCATGTATTTAAACACCATTGTCAAAAGATGAAAGCGGCAAGTCGTAAACAGTTTTATTTCTATACCTCGTATCATTTGTGAAATTGTCTGCTTTTCGCATACTAAAGTTGATTGGCTACGTCGCCATGATGGCTTGCTTTTAGAGCCATCGAAGATTCCGTAAATTGAAAAAGCTCACTTCTGCAATTGGAACAGCGTTAAACTATGACGATTCAGGTGAACATTTTGTGTCGTGGCATCGCGTAATAGGATCACATTACTGATCCAACAGTAACCAGATTCTATAAGGTATTGGTGGTGTCATGTAATTTAAGAAATCCAACATTCACGACTTACACCATTCAGAGGCTACGGATACATGGTATAAGGAATGCAATCCTGATAATAAACAGTTCTACTTAATTGTAAGCACTATAGTGAGATCTTGAATTTTTTCGTAAATGGTTCACTTTTTAAAGTAATTGATTTGTATGACGATGTAAATAGTTCAGAATATCAGAGCTCATGTCAGCACAATTGCGGAGAAGCGCCTAGGAGGTGCCAGATTAACATTTATTAGCCTTAAGAGCTGACAGTTTCATAACACTCCGTTTCTGTGGGTGAAATACAGGGTGACAATAATTGAACTGTATGAAATAAAAACGTCATAACTTCTGAACGGTTTCTGTAGGACGCTCAAACTGCACGGTTGGCCGCGGGCCATGATGGGAATTAGTATGCACTGTATGGCTTGGTTTAGCGACGAAACCCACTTTCGTTTGGATGGGCTCGCCAAGTAAGCAAAATTGCATTTGGGAGACGGAGAATCCGCATTTCGCGATCGAGAAGGATCTTCAACCTCAACAGGTGGCTGTGTGGTGTGCAATGCCCAGCCACGGAATAATCGGCGCGATATTCCTTGATGGCACGGTGATTACCGACCGATACGTCAAGATTTTGGATAATGATTTCATCCCCATTATCCAAAGTGATCACAATATATGATTCATGCAAGACGGAGCTGGACCACATGTTTGATGTCCTGGAGGAGCACTTTGGAGACAGCATTCTGATTCTGGGGTACCCACAAGCCACTGGCACGGGGCTCGATTGGCCGCCGTATTCTCCATATGTGAACACACGCGACTCTGTTTTGTGGGTGTATATTAAGGAGGAGGTGTACAGCAATAACCTCAAAACCATTCAGGCCATCGACAGATGCGATGTTCCGGCACTTCAGCGGGTGATGCAAAATTTCGCTATTCGTCAGCACCACATCGTCGCCAATGATGGCAGGCATGTGGAACATGTCATAACCTAAATCCAAATACCTGTAGTGAGGTTTACATGTTGAATGTAGTTTGTAACTAATTTACGGTTTTTTTCGTATAGTTCAATAATTGTCACCCTGTAGACAATGTTGACTGGAATACTCTCTTTCAAATTCTGAAGGTGGCAGGGGTAAAATACAGGGAGCGAAAGGCTATTTACAATTCGTACGGAAACCAGATGGCAGTTACGAAGAGTCGAGGGACACGAAAGGGAAGCAGTGGTTGGGAAGGGAGTGAGACAGGGTTGTAGCCTCTCCCCGATGTTATTCAATCTGTATATTGAGCAAGCAGTGAAGGAAACAAAAGAAAAATTCGGAGTAGGAGTTAAATTCCATGGAGAAGAAATTAAAACTTTGAGGTTCGCCGATGACATTGTAATTCTGCCAGAGACAGCAAAGGACTTGGAAGAGCAGTTGAACGGAATGGATAGTGTCTTCAAGGGAGGATATAAGATGAACATCAACAAAAGCAAAACGAGGATAATTTAATGTAGTCGAATTAAGTCGGGTGATGCTGAGGGAATTAGATTAGGAAATGAGACGCTTAAAGTAGTAAAGGAGTTTTGCTATTTGGGGAGCAAAATAACTGATGATGGTCGAAGTAGAGAGGATATAAAATGTAGACTGGCAATGGCAAGGAAGGCGTTTCTGAAGAAGAGAAATTTGTTAACATCGAGTATAGATTTAAGTGTCAGGATGTGGTTTCTGAAAGTATTTGTATGGAGTGTAGCCATGTATGGAAGTGAAACATGGACGATAAATAGTTTAGGCAAGAAGAGAATAGAAGCTTTTGAAATGTGGTGCTACAGAAGAATGCTGAAGATCAGATGAGTAGATCACATTAACTGTTGTTGTAGTTGTTGTTGTTGTTGTCTTCAGTCCTGAGGCTGGTTTGATGCAGCTCTCCATGCTACTCGATCCTGTGCAAGTTTCTTCATCTCCCAGTACCTACTGCAGCCTACATCCTTCTGAATCTGCTTAGTGTATTCATCTCTTGGTCTCCCTCTACGATTTTTACCCTCCACGCTTCCCTCCAATACTAAATTGGTGATCCCTTGATGCCTCAGAACATGTCCTACCAACCGATCCCTTCTTCTGGTCAAGTTGTGCCACAAACTCCTCTTCTCCCCAATTCTATTCGATACCTCCTTATTAGTTATGTGATCTACCCATCTAATTTTCAGCATTCTTCTGTAGCACCACATTTCGGAAGCTTCTATTCTCTTCTTTTCCAAACTATTTATCGTCCATGTTTCACTTCCATACATGGCTACACTCCATACAAATACTTTCAGAAACGACTTCCTGACAATTAAATCCATACTCGATGTTAACAAATTTCTCTTCTTCAGAAACGCTTTCCTTGCCATTGCCAGTCTACATTTTATATCCTCTCTACTTCGACCATCATCAGTTATTTTGCTCCCCAAATAGCAAAACTCATTTAATACTTTAAGCGTCTCATTTCCTAATCTAATTCCCTCAGCATCACCCGACTTAATTCGACTACATTCCATTATCCTTGTTTTGCTTTTGTTGATGTTCATCTTATATCCTCCTTTCAAGACACTGTCCATTCCGTTCAACTGCTCTTCCAAGTCCTTTGCTGTCTCTGACAGTATTACAATGTCATCGGCGAACCTCAACGTTTTTATTTCTTCTCCATGGACTTTAATACCTACTCCGAATTTTTCTTTTGTTTCCGTTACTGCTTGCTCAGTATACAGATTGAATAACATAGGGATCACATAACTAATGAGGAGGTATTGAATAGGATTGGGGAGAAGAGAAGTTTGTTTGTGGCACAACTTGACTAGAAGAAGGGATCGGTTGGTAGGACACGTTCTGAGGCATCAAGGGATCACCAGTTTAGTATTGGAGGGCAGCGTGGAGGGTAAAAATCGTTGAGGGAGACCAAGAGATGAATACACCAAGCAGATTCAGAAGGATGTAGGTTGCAGTAGGTACTGGGAGATCAAGAAGCTTGCACAGGATAGAGTAGCATGGAGAGCTGCATCAAATCAGTCTCGGGACTGAAGACCACAACAACAACAAGAAGTAATCTGTTAGAAGGTTTCACTCCATAAACACCTAAAATCATTTAATTTACGCTCAATATTGCCATTGTCCATTGTTGAAGTTGCAAGCAACTGGAAACAATGAAGTCTTACCATTGCGTAATGGAACAACTCCTCAGTGCAATTCCGGCCCTGGCAGTGCCGCCTACATTGCTTCGGCTCTGTTCTTTAATGTTGTGTGTTCTGGACGCGTCTGTTTACAAAAAGAATATCAACGGCTTTGCGTTGCTAAAGCCTCTTGTCGCTGTCATCAACTTCTTCGAATTAAAAGGAAAATACGTCACCAACCAGAAGGTTGGTTTACTGGGCGTGGTCCTATTTGACTTGGTGTGCCCTGGGCTTTCTCAGACTTTTCAACTAATTTACCCACCCATTTAGGGCGCCAACAGTTTACCGTGAACTTACAATCACGGTGCGGCTTGATATGAATTACTAAACACGCAAACATTAAAATTATTTTCCTTGAGTATCACTGGTTTATCCATGTTAACTAGTATAGATTTTGAAAATCCCATCCATAAGACAAGGTTACTTAATCATCACACATGATACCATAAGATGTGAATCTGTGTGATCGATCAGTCCTCTGCTCCAGACACACCTCGAAGTCACTATTAGTATGTGAGCCAGTTGCACAAATGAAGAGGAAATTAAAATTATAAAGGCGGGGGGGGGGGGGGGTAGTATTCTATTGTGGGTAAGATAACATCAATCAGAATCAGAAAAATAATCGAAATGGTTCCGCATGAGTGCCTAATCTCATTCGGTTTATGGCTTCTACTAATTATGTTGCAGAAATCAATGGGAAGCTTGATGGCCGTCAGTGTAATAAGTCATGATTGCTAAATACTGACACTAATTATTTGCAGAAGAATCGAAAACTGGTAGAAGTCAACCTCGGAAAAAGGCAGTATGGGTTCTGGAGAAATGTGGAAACACGTGAGGTAGTACTGACACTACGACTTAACTGGCGCTAGAGCTCGGCGAGGGATTTAAGTTAACTAACTTTAATAGCAAAGTGGTAGGCTGGTGAAAGCGTTTGCTGATAATCTTCAGATCTCATCTTAGATGATGCGCGAACTCTAAATAATGAGATTCGTTCATTAGGTTAGCGTAAATGTGGCTTGTAAAGTTTATTGAACAGAACGTATCAGCACTTAAACATAAATGAATGAAAAAGCATTAAAATCTACCGCGAAGGAAATTCAGTCTCACGATCATCAATTTTTCTGCTATGATAGAAGGCCATTTGCCTGTCTCTTCCAGGCGGTCAATCGCTTCCTTCTTAATTCTGCTTTATGTGCTGCCGTCTGCGATTTGAAACCTTTTCCGTTTCGCCTCTCCTTCCTCGTACCTTACCAAGTAAGGGACGTTAATAGACTGGTCTTTTTGATTTTGTTAATACTTTACAGGATTTGAAGATTGTAGTCGGACAAAGCCACTGATATGAATTTGTTAGTGGCACAATTTCATTCAATTTTAATTAAATCTCGCATATGTTAACAAATATAAATTTAATAATTTTAATAAAAGTAGCATCCTTTTAGTTATTGGTCGTATGAAAATAAATTAAAATTTCACACCGACGTTTTGGATGACTTTTTGTTAAAAAATTTCATTCATCGGTAATACTGTTCAGTCTCTAGAAACAAAGAAATACTTTATTTCCCTTTGACATTTTGCATTTTTCTACCAAATTTTAATTTATTGTGATTACTCCCATTTTATTCCAATTCTAATTAAATTGAAAAGATGTTACTGACATTACAATTATGATTCAATATTTGTTAAGTAATGTTTTCATTTTTAATAAATATGGTATTTTAATGTTGCTGTTGTGCTCTTCAGTCAGAAGACAGGTTTGATGCAGCTCCCCACACTATCTTGTCAAGCAGCTTCATTTCCAAATAACTGCTACTACCCTTTACCATTTCTCGCCCCCACATTTTCCTCCAGTATTGAATTTGTGATGTGTGTCCCATCAACCAATACCTTCTTTTAACCAGCTTAAGCCACAAATTTCTTTTCTCTCTAGTTATGTTCAGTACTTCCTCAATAGTTGTATGATCTTCCCAGCATTCCTTTCTAGTACCATATTTTGAAAGCTTCTATTATCTGCTTGCCTGTAGTGCTTATCATCCACTTTAACTTCTGTACAAGACTACACTCAAGACAAATACCTAGAGAATGGATTTCCTAACAGTTAAATTTATATTCGACTTTAACTAATTTCTTTTCTTTAGAATGCCGATCTTGACTCTGCTAGTCTACATTCTATATCTTCTGTACTCTGTTGGTTATTTTGCTGCCCAAATAGCGGAACTCGTCTACAACTTTTAGTGTCTCATTCCTTGATCAGATTCCCTCAGGATTGTCTGATTTAATCCAACTCCATTTACATCTACGTCGGTACTCTACAAAAAACTGTGGGTGCATGGCAGAAGGTACATCCCACTGTATCATTTATTAGGGTTTCTTCATGTTCCATTTACACATGGAGTGGTGGAAAAAAAATGATTGTTTGGAATACCTCTGTGTATGCAGTAATCTTTACAATCCCCAAGTGAGTGATACATAGGGGGTTCCATTCCATTACACTTGTTTGTTTTGCTGTTGAACTGTTCTTCCAAGTCCTTTGCTGTCTCTGACAGAAGTACAGTGTCATCGGCAAAACTGAAAATTTTTATTTCTTCTTCCTGAACTAAGTTTACAAATGCTATAAATGTAAATTTGCCTTCCTTTAACCTATCTTCCAAGATAATTGCCTAACACGTTCCTGCCTGTCTGCGGAACCTGAGCTGATATTTTCGGAGGTCAGCTTTCGTGGGCTCTCCTGTTCTGTTGTAAATAGTTCGTGTCAGTATTTTGCAATCGTGATTTATTAAACTGATGGTTCAGTAATATTCACACATGTCAGCACTTGCTTTCTTTGGGATTGGAAATATTACATTCTTCTTGAAGTTTGTGCATATTTCACCTGAAGTTTGTGCATATTTCACTGTCTCGTACATCTTGTGTGACAGGTGGAATAATCATGTCAGCTCTCCCTAGGGTAACAGTAGTTCTGAGGAAATATTACCTGTTTCAGGTATATGTCTTTCAGTGCTCTATCAAATTCTTCTCTGTGTCGTATCTCCCGTCTCCTCTTCATCTGCATTCTCTTACCATTGTATGATATTGTCTTCAAGTTTATTTTCCCACAGCCCCTCTATGTATTCCTTCATCTTTCCCTTCTCTGCTTAGTACCTGAACTCTTAATGCACATCCATTTGCTTTACTTTTTTCAAAGGTCTCTTTGAGTTTCCTACAGGCAGTATCTATCTTTCCCATGTTTATACAAGTAAGAAGCAGTATATCCCACTAATGAGATTTGATCCAGCGACTTCACTTTACAATCATATTCTGCTATGCTTTCACTTAGTGACGAATATGTTAAGATTTAAAATTTTGTAAATGAGTCTCTGCAATTTTTAACTAGCTGATCGTTGGTAGCTGAGGACATACAGCACGAAAAATATCGAGAGTTTTAGAAACCCTCCCCTGGATACTTCTCAAAGGTATAATAAATGTGGCAAAACGTGCTGAACTAGTCTACTGTGAGATTAATTAAACTGATAGATTATACATGGATAGCAAGTTGAGTAACGTTCTCAGTAACTCTGGTAACAATCATTTTTCCTTGTGGTTTTCAAGCAGCACGGCTTCCAGAATATAGCACTATAGTTCTCGTTTAGTGCTTGAGACGTGGTTCAACGTTCTGAAGTAATTCTGTGCAAATGCTTTACGTAGTGTTAGAACAACTCCCTTCACTCATTGCTGACATGTTGTCATTTAACCCCAGTTCTGAGATGTATTTAGTACGTCACAAGACAACGTAAAACTTGGAAATGTGTCAATCACAGAAGCCTGCGTGGCCGGACCATTAGAGCCCAGTACGCCCGGCTTCATTCCTTATCTGTTAGGAAAACAAACGCTCTGTTACATCTATGAAGGAATGGTGAGTGATATTTGTTACTAGGGTTGAAAAGCGACCAATTAAGTGGTAGCAATAGGTATTATTGGTGCAGATCGACGTGCACAGGTGCAAAGGCGCTCTAAAATAGTGGGACCAAAGTGTTCCTACTTCTGATCGTCGATAAGTCCGTCCAAACTACCCAGTACAAACTCTCGTCGCAAAGAGCCATTTCGCTCCCATAGGTAAGCGTTCATTGGGGCGTGCCACAGGACTTTTTCCTGGACACCACAGTTCTTTAATAGGCATGGTACAATGCATGGGGCCATCTATTGCCTTCCTCCGACTTCAGAAGTGACGTACGCAGCCAACTATAGGAGGAGTTGCAGTTGAAGGGAATTCCGAGACACGATGCAACTCGATATTTTTCAGATGAATAAATATTGCCAGAGGTGAAAGAAGTGGTATAAGGAGCCTCAAACTAACCAGGGTCGAAACCCAGACCTTTGGCTTCGTAGTCTGGCACGTAGCCACCGAGCGCGTGTTGCTTGTTGAAGATGGGAAAAGGAGGAGGAAATACTTCTTAATACACAATATCTACAACAGAAGATGTGAGCCTGTAGAATTCCGTACTCGTAATTTTAGATGTGACGGACGAAGATGTGGACAATTTTCAATATTATAAAATGGCTCGGGAGAAATTTAGCTCTCCGCGATATAATTTTGAGTGGTATGTTGGACCGAAGATATGACTGACTGTCACTCAGTCACCCGTACTAGCCGAATGTGGCCGCGTTTTCCGCTAGTCAACTCGTGCGGCACGGCCAAGTACATACACTCAAATTGTAAACAATGCAGGGAATGTGACTATGCTGTTACGTGCTGCGCTCCTTTAAGTGCCATGAGCTGAATATGAACTACTTCGAGAGTACTGCCAATGGTCAGAAAAATTCACACTTGAAACGTAACACGGGTAATGGCGGCGTAAAACTAATATCGTGGAACAAAGACGTTAAGTTTGATGGCGTATGCTCTACGAAAGGGAATTAACAAATGCATAAAAGAAACGACATTGAGTGGAACCAAAGGTATCCAAATCATAGCCACAATGCTACAGCAACACTAAAGAAATGGACCTGCTCGCATTACTCGAGAATTATTTCTCCGGTGTCCTGGAAAAGAAAATAACCTGAGTATGGCTAAGTGCACCATTGCCTGCAAAATCAACTGGCTTCACATGAGTAAAGAAAGAGAGAACGATATATTGTATCTTCACTCCAAATGTGACAATTCAGTTGCGTAAAGAATACACATTTTAGTGTTGCAGGTGAAGTTTGGGTGAAGAATTTTACGTAACGTATACCCATAAGTGACGTCCGTTTTCCCTCGCACTGCAGATATGTTTTATGCATTGCGCAACTTTTACCCTTGACGCTATCGTTACTGACAAGTTTTATCAAAATCGATCCACATAGTAGCAATGGGTGATCAGTTTAATACAGAAATACAAGTACGCAACATCCTAAGAGAGAAATATATGGGTAACTTCTTATTTTGTAGCTTAATGAAATTATTTCCATCACACCAGAGAAATGCGTTCCATTCCTCGTGATTGAGTGTTCCTGATGACCGTGTTTGGTCATAGTCGTTTCTCAAGCGGCGAGGGGTATAGTACAATAATCTTACCGCACCTTGTCCCTCCCACGCGTTATCAGTTTTTGTTATTCGCAGTGAAAGGGAATTAATTTCGCTGTTTGGTATCGGAAAGGAAAATTGTTTCAGTAGCAATCATGTCTTGTTCAGATTTTACGTGATTTTTACGTATTGCTTCGGTGAAAGCCGTCCCAATGAATTTGTGGCTGGTTTCTTCTCTCAGCCTTGCTTGGACAGAAACGAGTTCTCCGTATGTAATGGTCTTTGTGGTTTTAATTTTTATCAACTTATTAATGCTGACATAACCTTGCTGTTGAACTTCTTGCATTACATATCGATGAATCAGCGCAGCAGCCACGTTTTATTTGTCTTCCTGAATGTCCCTCCCCCCCCCTTTCTTTTCAGGCTGTTTTCACACGTCTGGCAAACAATCGAAGTCATTGTTGTAGCTGACAATGTTAATCAGAACAGCGTAGGTACTGTAACGCTCTGATTGTTGTGTAGACAGAAAAGTGCCAAAAATATTACCTTCGTCGATTCTACTATCACATCTAGGTTTGGCCAGGAAAATTACCAAAAGCGTCGCAAGGGTAAAATTATATACCCTTTATTGTAGGAAATTTAAAGAAAACTACGTCTCACTGTTTCCACGAGCTTTCCATTGCAGCTGGCCTTGTGGCCGAGCGGTTCTAGGCGCTTCAGTCTGGAACCGCGCGGCCGCTACGGTCGCAGGTTCGAATCCTGCCTCGGGCATGGATATGTGTGTTGTCCTTAGGCTAGTTAGGTTTAAGTAGTTCCAAGCTCTAGGGGACCGATGACCTCAGATGTTAAGTTCCATAGTGCTCAGAGCCATTTGAACCATTTTTTTTTCCATTGCAATAAATCACAAAAACTCACATCGCATAGGATCACAAACAAAAGGGCGTAGATTTTCGCCCGCCGGGAACGCTGTGGAGTAAGTAGGCCTATAGAGAAGAACATTGCATTAACTCTTACACGATAATTTGAATGATCATGTGCCAGGTGTATTGAGTAAATACAATAGTTACATAAACAGAAGAATGCAATCTGAGAAAAATAACTGAAAAAAATTTAGAATGTCACGCGTATATCTATTGGAAACAGTCGGTCCTTGACGAATATGGACTATGTTCATTGCTGATGGCTTACCAGTGGTTCCACGCTGACTTTTATTTTCCAGGACATTCCTGTCTGACATTAGCTCGGTTTTAGATGGCACCAAGATGCACTGGAAGTTGTCTCCAGGGGACGACATTGTTGCTGACAATGGAAGCTGAGGAACTCGTCTTCTTTGAATCGTTGTCGTTACTTTTGTTATGCTCATTTTTCAGTCCAATAGTTTCGGGGCGAATGTTGACTCACATCGCATAGGATCACAAACAAAAGGGCGTAGATTTTCGCCCGCCGGGAACGCTGTGGAGTAAGTAGGCCTACAGAGAAGAACATTGCATTAACTCTTACACGATAATTTGAATGCCCCTTCTTTGTTTTTCCCAACAGATGCTTCCTTCTTAATTTGCGCCACCGTTGCGTTAAGTGTTTCTTCGTACTAATATGATGCACAGTCGATAGTGTAATCGGAAACGTTATCGTCTTCTTTGACGTTGTTTTCTTCGTCAGAATGTCAAGATCGGATTCCGTTGAATCCATAGCTCAAGGTTTTCGGTAATTCGCCAGAACCTGAAAAGAAAAGAAAAGAAAAGTTATGGAATAGGTACCACAACCCACTTAAAACCAAAACGTTCTTTTCAACAAACATCCAATAAAATATTAATAGCAAATTAGCCGATGATTACTATACGTTCGAATCGGCGAGTCCATTTTGTTCGTGAATACTACACGTTAGTCGTTTAAACGGATCAATATTTACATGCACAACTATACCTTCATTGGTTCGACGCTGTTAACTTCGGGACGAAATATGGTTCACTTGATCGAAGAGCGATGTAGGTCACTTCCGCCGGCGGTATTACAGAGCCAACTTGATCCTCCAGGCACTGCTGCGAGGGCGGCGTGCCCCTCCCGTTAAACAACAGTAGGGGGGGGGGGGGGTGGTATTGAAGGAGAATGTGTTCGTCGAATTGACTAACAGTAGTATTCTCCGGTTAATAAACTTCTGATTGGGAAACAACATAGCGTGTCTCGATGAACTTTATTTAGATCATTTGATTTCCTTACTGGGGTACATAACTGTAGACTGAAATATCACCTCAGTTCTCATATAAAAGCGTAATCTGAAGAAAGTTTGTCTTTGTAATGATTTCCAGCTCTTGCCATGTCTTAAATGCTCAAAAAGCTTGGGCGCTGTTACTGTTGTTCGAGAGAATCGTTGTTTTCCAGCGTAAATGTGTCTGCAAACTAAAACGAGCCTCTTCTAAGATTTCTAGCTTAAACTAGTATAATAGTACAAACAGTTGTGGCTGTCCGCTGTACTAATTTAGGGGAAGCGAAGAGAGTAAAACAGAAGACTGGTCTGTCCCTCCGCCAGCGCGAAGGTAACTCACAATGTTTGGCCACATGCATCGTCTGATGATGATACACTACACTATAATATTTTGTACCTTTGTTGTGTAAGTCCGCAGCGCGTTGTTTTGTGGTAGCGTTCTCGCTTCCCGCGCACGGGGTCCCGGGTTCGATTCCCGGCGGGGTCAGGAATTTTTCCTGCCGCGAGATGACTGGGCGTTGTTGTGACGTCATCATCATCTTCATTCATCCGCATTATGGTCGGAGGAAGGCATTGGCAAACCACCTCCCCTAGGACCTTGCTAGTTCGGCGGTGCGGGTCTCCCGCATCGTCCCCTACGCTCCTCGGAGTATGCGACCTCATCATCATCGTTGTTGTGTAAGGGCATAGCAAAAATTTCCATTTTTACAGAAAATCTAAACTCACTGCGACTAGACAATTTACCCGTTTTGTGTGACATTTCTGTCAAAAGAGAGGAAAAGAAAGACATAATAAATACGCCAGCACAAAGTGGACTTGTTCCTTTGCTGCCTGTGACTAAAAATTCATAGACATCCTTCGTTAACTCAGCGTAAGAGTGCAGATGATTCATACATTGCAGTCTGTTACGTGCTGTTATGTAATCTTCATTTTTCGTTATTTTGCTCGAAATATTGCATTGGTTAATGTACTGAACAGCTGAGTTCAAATACCCAACCGGTCATTGATTTAGTTACTCCAGGGTGTTAGGCGAATTCCAGTATGATTTCTTTGAGGACACGCGATGCGACGTTAAACTCAAATTTTACATTTGTAATATAAAATTGTAAAAATCGTCACTTTCTATTTCATAACAACTGCTCCGCAACTGAGTAAATACACAAGTGTTCCTCGTGAAAATTAAACTTACAGCAGGGCACGCCGTATGAAACACTGAAGACAATTACAGACGCTACCGAAGGTTTTACATCGCCACTTTATTTCAAAATTGATGTGGCACAGAAAACAAAAATTGGCCCTGATACATGCGCATATATTCATTTCCAATATGTCCAGAGCATAAAAAAGGGAGAGTGTTTTAAGTGTCACCCTCTTTGCCATATCCATCAACAGTATCATGTCTAGGGCAAGGAGTCCTGTACAGTGCTCCTTATTTGTCGAATTTTGCTGTTTTCTCTTCCTCCTCCAATGTTGCAACAACGACCTGCAGCGTACAGTGTGGAAGTTAGAGGAGTGGGATGCAAAGACGGGTTTTCACTTTTCTCCAGGGTGTGTGTGTGTGTGTGTGTGTGTGTGTGTGTGTGTGTGTGTGTGTGTGTGTGTGTGTGTGTGTTCATTTTAATCGTTTTCGTCCATTTTTAATTTACCTGGCGTGCGTGTGAGGTACACCATTCTACACTTTAGAGACTCTGTGAGTTTCCTGAGCCTTATTTTTTACTCCAAATTGTCGTGGTTGCCACACCTGAGGGACGTGAAAGCCAGAACCCTGGGTGCATGGGTATCATAAAGTGCCTTAGCCACAGGTCTTTGGGGAGTGGACAGGACGCAGCTATTCCAGTTTTATAGGTCTTTTGTGCATTCGCGCTTAGTCTACGGGTCCACAGTATATGGATTGGCGATGCCTTCGTATTTGAAGATCATTGACGCTGTCCACCACGAGGGGGATTAGGCTGACCATGGGTGCTCATAGGACCAGCCCCATACCCATTCTCCGTGCTGAAGCTGGAGTAGCGCCGCTTACAGTTCGGTGGCAACTCCTCGTGGTGTGTGAGGCATGTAAGTTCCTCTCATCTCCGAATTCATTGCATACCATACTGTTGCTCCTACCCTCTGAAACGCATTATCCCATTGTCCACGAGCTGCAAGGGCATTTGGGATCCGCATGCGACAAGTGCTGGACTCACTTGGAGTGGGGCAAGTATAACCGCAAAACCAGGGCGTTAACCGTCTGCCAGCCTGGTTACCGCAGAGGCCCAGCGTCATTTTAGATTTAGTGCAATGCAGAAGAGATTGCACTACTCTTTCTGGTTTTAATGCTATATTTTCTGACATTTTATATGAGCACCGCAACTATATAGCTCCCTTGACGGACTGGTGTAAAAAACGACCTCGGTTCGTTGCTTTGTCGTTTTCCCGGATCTTGTCCTCAAAGTCCGACTGCTTCAAGAATTTACTGTCTTCGACGCAGAATTATATGCGATCTTAACGGGCACAGGAGCAGATGAGAAGTTCTTCCAGTGCTAAATTTCTTGTCTGCTCCAATTCCCTTGACCTTCACTCTCTACATCGTTTGTACACAGTAGATAAAGTAGTCCAGGGCCCCCTCCTCCAACTACAACGATTGGGAAAAAGGTGTCGTTCTGGTGGGTACCAGAACACAAGGGTATCGCGGGGAACGAAAGCAGGGATCTAGCAACCGAGGAGGCGTGTAGTGATCATCGGTTATTTCAGTGTGCCATCCCCCTGCATGCCGTGCGTGCTATCACCGCGCTGTTGTGGTACAAGTCATGCGTCAATAAGAAGATGAGTGGATGGAAGTGACAGACAACAAGCTCCGTCTAGTGAAGTCAACAACGCGGCCGTGGTGAACCACCTTCCAGCCACGTCGACGGGACGAGGTCCTTCCTACTCGTCTTCGTATGGGCTACAGCGCTATGACGCATGGCTTCTGGCCCGGTGAGAGGACCCTCCAGTGTGTGGCGATTGTGACGTACATATCACTGGGCGCTACATTTTATTGGACTGTGTTTTATTTTCAGACCAGCGGGCCGTGTCGAATGTGCCGCCGGATCTGCCCTCTATTTTAACTAACGTTCAGACGAATGTTGTTTGAGTTTTAAAGTTTGCCGACCGACGTGGCCGTGCGGTTAAAGGCGCTGCAGTCTGGAACCGCAAGACCGCTACGGTCGCAGGTTCGAATCCTGCCTCGGGCATGGATGTTTGTGATGTCCTTAGGTTAGTTAGGTTTAACTAGTTCTAAGTTCTAGGGGACTAATGACCTAAGATGTTGAGTCCCATATTGCTCAGAGCCATTTTTCTAAAGTTTTGTGAATTGTCCAACATTTTTCGCAAGAGTTGAGGGAGATACTTTTAATGTGTTGACAGGGTGACTGGGATGCATAAGAGGTCAGCCAGTGACATTTCCTTGTGCTTTTCTTTTAGCTCCTTTATCGTTTTACTAGAGTTTTAATTTCGTTTATAGCTATCTCCACATTCGTTGTTTTAATAAATGTAAGGGCGTTCGCCGTTCAGCGCCCGTTAAAATCCCCCCCCCCCCCCCCCCACTCCCCTCCGCGCGCGCGCGCGCACACACACACACACACAAAAGCGCGCACGCGACCATTTCCCATGACTTTTTGCCCACCTGTAACTGAGTTTATGGTGTGGTGTACGATGGAGATTCGCACTATACAATCGTCCCCTAATAATTTGATGCGATACGCAACGTCCCCTAGCCTGTTGGAACGCGAAATTGAGTTTTGAACCACTCAGCCCACGGTTCCTTCTACTCAGAAGTCGTAGATATCGATCGTCCTTTGCACCTGTCGGACGTGGACGGCCTGTGCGGTGTAGGTCCTTAATACTACCAATTCCGTGTCCGCACCACAAAAAACTTTGACCCCGGTGCATACGTCGAGCAGCTGCCCAGTTTAACAAGCCTTCTTCGCGTGATGGGATGATGCGGACCGATCATTGATTGCGTTTGCCCTTAGTGCCATATGTTCACCGTACTGTTCAACAGATGTTTCTAACGCGTCCCTACTGGTGCTTTACTTTCGACTGAAATGCTGTTTCGATGTGAGTGCGTCATTCTACCCGTAGGTAGTGCTCGTGACAACTGTGTGTTTACAAAACGTCAGGGTTTACCTCCCAGTCGGTACAGGAACGGGCACCATAGCAACCATCTACACGACGTATCAGGGTGACGCAACACTTTTGTTGATGTGTGCATTTAGTCAATCGCAGACCGTACATCGCTGCCGTTAGAAGACGTACGAACCCAACCCAAACTTAGACAACACCGGAGAATTACAGCATTCAAGTTGTTTCGGCTGCAAGCTAAACCCTTGCTAACATCTCTTTCTTTCATTGGCAAAGACAATTGGCATTAGGGTCCATGGAAGCAAATCCATACATCATCATGCCACAACCACATCACCAGACGCAAGCACAAACAATGGTTTTTTTTTTTTTTTTTTTTCTTGTCAAGCAAGAAACAAATTATGGATATTTGTGAATCTCACATTGAAATATTTGTGAATATATCGCTGGATCTATAAGACAATCCTGGTCATGGGACTCGGAATTAAGATACCCATTAGTTATTCGACAAGCGATTGGTAGTGTTTTATCTTGCCAGTGAAAGAAAAGTACGAACTCCTCTAAGAACATTTGCACTGCAGAGCCCGCTTTGTACTCCAAAATAAGCAATCTGTAGAACATGAAAATATAATCTTTGCGATCGTAGCATATTTTAAAACGTCGTTCCACCAGTCAACTTTTGAACATAAAAGGTACCGTGTATTCAGGCAACATACATAACCTCTCTCGGAGGGGGTATATCACCGGAAGTTATATCTATTGTCTCAATTTACTGTCTGTCAATCCGCTACGGTCGCAGGTTCGAATCCTGCCTCGGGCATGGATGTTTGTGATGTCCTTAGGTTAGTTAGGTTTAACTAGTTCTAAGTTCTAGGGGACTAATGACCTCAGCAGTTGAGTCCCATAGTGCTCAGAGCCATTACTGTCTGTCAATCTAAAACAATGACAGAATGGTACACATTGTTTCGCCATTTTAATATGTAGAGACTTTATTGCACATAATTATTCATGGGTCTATGAAATAAATTACGTGGAAATTGACACTGGCGAAAATTGGCCGTCGGTCTATTCATACGTTCACCACCACCTCACACATCGAGTGTGAAATTAAAACATATCAGTTGGGATCCGATCACTTCCCACTTGAAATACTAGTATGTATGCGTACAATTAATGTTACAAACCAAAACAGAAATGGAGCGTTAAGTAAAGCAAACTGGACTAGTTATGAAAGGCTCAGAGACTTGGAGTGTAACACATTCGACCTGTCAAACGGTTGCAGTAGTAAGCAGAATACAGTAAGTTTAGAAGTTTGATAAATGTAGCCGCGTCACCTTCCGTCGCTCAGAATGTGGCGCAAATAGACCCCAAAATGTGGATCCCTGCTGTGGTCATGAGCGTTTACGGCTATTAGCCCAACATAAAGTAGCATTTTCGCTGTGCAAGCACGGTAGCGCGAAGAAATATTTCTCAACTACAAAAGAATTCACATTGAAAAAACTGCTGTGAAAGGATTGCAAGACAACCCCTCTCTAACAAGTGCGACCGACGATGCGAAGGAGTAATAACAGTGAACATCCACCGCCAAAATCCGTTGACCGGTGGAAGACTTGCGGACGCAATTTTACCCTCCTCCTCAGAAATGCAATGCAACACTTTAAAAATGATAATCACGGAGTATACCAAATTTACGAAACCTCTTACAATCCAAGAACTAGCATTTTCCAGTTACACGGCACCCGAACTTGATCAAATAAATTTTCCTAAGATATTCATTTGACTGATGTAGTCAAAACATGTTGCAGCTTCTTTGGCCCAATTTGGGCACAGCCGTCAGCGCCCGTACAAAGTCCCAATTTTTTCGCAGTCCAATCTAGCCACTGTCACGAATGATGAGGATGATGATGATATGTGATGAGGGCAACACAAACATCCAGTCCCCAGGCAGAGAAATTCCCCAACCCAGCCGGGAATCGAACCCGGGACCCCGTGATCCAGAGATACCAACGCTAGCCACTAGACCACGAGCTGCGGATGACGATGAAGGCGACGATGATGATGATGCTTCCAGTTGAATTCCCCACCCCATGCGACTGTAACAGCGCGTAAAACATTTATCGCTTTCCCTGATTCCGTTTCAGTGGAATTAACTTGTCTGCCAGATGTCCAGATGAAGCTCCGATATCTTTGCCGACATCTAAACGATAATACCAAACGGTGGCAGTCATGTGCTGCGGCATCTACAATTTTCATGTGAAGTTATCAAATTCCGTTAGTATTTGAAAATATTAAAATGCGTTGCTAGTCTCTTTTCGTCAAGCTATAAGTATTTATGTAGATATTCGGTAAATTATTCCAATTTAATTGATGTAAGTGACAATAAAGTGCTGGTGCTGAGAACTGACTGTGAGCTGATGCCTTCCCACATCTCTACTGTGGCAAGTGCTGCCTCAAAACACGGTGCCCCCCTTCACTAAAAGTGTATCGAGTTTACGAGCAACCATTCTTATTCTTTTTCATTACGAAATACAGTCATAAACTACTCGAATACATTTTTTGTTCACAATTTTTCTCCATGTATTGGTCAAAATAATAAAATATTGGACGCTGTCAGATCACATTTTTATTTTTGGAAAGTTTCAATAGTTACAATGGAAAAATTTTGGAAAGGACTTGGAAGTGTCGTACTTCTTATTGGATAAACGCAGATGTGCTAGATGAGAATGAACAAATTATCGCCGGCCGAAGTGGCCGTGCGGTTAAAGGCGCTGCAGTCTGGAACCGCAAGACCGCTACGGTCGCAGGTTCGAATCCTGCCTCGGGCATGGATGTTTGTGATGTCCTTAGGTTAGTTAGGTTTAACTAGTTCTAAGTTCTAGGGGACTAATGACCTCAGCAGTTGAGTCCCATAGTGCTCAGAGCCATTTGAACCATTTGAACAAATTATCGTATTTTGTTGGTACTGGAACGCGCGCTTAGGGCTAGCAGCACAACGCACACAGCCAGAAGGGTGGTGGCCCCCATGTCAGCAGTAGATAATTCAGGAGTCAGACACACCTTATCAGAAGCGACATCCTGCCTTAGTTGGTGGCCTGCAAGTCCCAAGCCACAAATCGAGAAATTCTATTAAAAATCTTCACAAGTACACAGATTTTAGCTCGGAGAACCGAAATTGTCGAATTAAACACCAGTAACGGTTCTTTAAGCCATATTTTAAGCTAAAAGGGAAGAAATGACGTATTGTGAATCGACGTTCGTTTCTGTGGAGCCCTATTGTTTCTTTCTTTTTTTCACACAGCATGATTTTGAAGCAATGCACGAGCTTAATTGTTCTTAACCAGAATTTGTGGAGGAGACTAATACGGTGTAATTATTCTTTTTAAAACGAATACTAAGTAGAAGATATATGATAGCAACGAGAAATGTTGAATGAGAAATGCCGAGTCAAGCAAATCGATTGTGATTTTGATTTTACTCGGATCATTTCAGACGAATGTTTCTTCTCAGAAGTCGCCATAGATTCTGTCCTTTGCCTTTTACAAACTAACAAAGCTAGTTTTTCTGCTTCCACTTATGCCAACAAAGTCAGATTGAAAATACTATGTAAGTGTTGTGAATGATGTGGGTGTAAAACACACATATACGTTAAACGACCATAATTTTTTTAAATAAAGCGCTTCTAATGGAGATGGCTGCACAGCCATGTCTACGCTGACCGTTACTTTCAGAAGCTCGGTTTCCGAACCCAATTACGTTATCTTCACTGGAGAATTAAGCTTAGGAGTTTGGGGTTGATGGAAAGAACATCTGCGTTTAGGGATCTTGAGACGTGTTGTGTGACGTATGGGACATTGCGGAAGCGGCCTTTGGAGGAAGTGATCGAGCAGACGTTCTCGTCAGAGGCGTCGCGAGTGTAACTTGGGCCCGGGTGGCAGGTCTGCTGCATCCCCACCACGGGCTCCTTGTTGTGGTCAGCTGACTGGCACAGCGCAAGATGCAAGGCGCATGCGCCACATTGTGGACCCTCCGTTGCATATTCGGGGCGGTTCAGGAAGTCACTGAGCGGAGCGGCGCTGCCGCGACCGCTGGACACGGAATCTGGGAGTCTGTGGTTCACCAGGGAACGAGAATGCGCTGCCGTTAGCACTAAAATCGTTTTCTGGAGGTGCGGGGTTCTAACTTCTAATTGGCCGGTGAAAGAAGCGCACTTTCTATGTGCGGAGGGGCATTGTGGAACAGCAAGCGACCAGACATTTCTTGTAAAGGACGACTCATTCATATACGTCAGTGGAGTAGACGTGCTAACTGTATAAACCATGATAAGTAAGAACTTAAAGAAATAGTGTTTATCCTTCTTTCACGGTTTTCAATACAGTCGAGCAGTACCACTTCAGTAAGCGCATTACCATACGTATATTAAAATGCATCAGCCGGCCGCGGTGGTCTAGCGGTTCAGGCGCTCAGTCCGGAACCGCGCGACTGCTACGGTCGCAGGTTCGAATCCTGCCTCAGGCATGGATGTGTGTGATGTCCTTAGCTTAGTTAGGTTTAAGTAGTTCTAAGTTCAAGGGGCTGATGACCACAGATGTTGAATCCCATAGTGCTCAGAGCCATTTGAACCATTATTAAAATGCATCGGTAACGGCGATCTGGGATGTCAGCCAAGACACGTTTATTTAACCTAACAAAACTATGTCTTTACACTACCATCAACTCTATCTAAAAGTTGTATTCATAAGAAGAAGATTTAACACAAGAAGTCCGGGGAATGGTGACATGATTGATTAGAAGAAGACTGATCTACGAAAAGTCGGGGGGGGGGGGGGGAGCTTAATTAGGCGATATTTGTCGAAAGACAGGTATTCACATTCAGTTCCTGGACCTGCCTTTAATCTAACAGTTAACGAATAATGAGTGAAAGCTGCAGCACACCTCTGAAGACTGTAAAAGCTAAATTCTTATATCTGTAGAAGAAAATCTGCAGCGTATTTGCACCAAGGTATATTCGCTGAACAAAGACAGGCAGCACATCTATCTGTCGCTATCCAAGTTGATGACATGACTCTGCGAAAGTGTTTTTAAGCACTTTGAATTGCGGTAACGCATCAGTTGTGTAACAGAGATTAGTTTCCCTGCTTTCCATACGTAAATCTATCGAGTCAGAGGCCTCTTGGTTGGCCACCGGGGTATTTCATGTTGGATTAGTGCGTGAAGGAAGCATTGAAAATATACGCAAGTTAAAGTAAGTAAAGGAAAAGGGAAGATTGCGTGAAGCTAACTGACTGAGGCTGAGGGAAGCAGTTGCGACGTCAGCGGTGAAGTAGACGCAAAGTGACCTGAGCCAGAGACCAGCATGATGACGCTGTTGCCCGCACAGCAGAAGCCGAGGCGAGTTGGCGTCGTCGCTTATTGCGTCACCGTGACGTCACACACGTTGCAGCCGTGACGGTGGCGCCTCTTCAAGCGTGTACGTGACACGAAAATCCTTCCCGCCAGCCTCGCAAGATTTTGCTTCCGCTGTGCACAAACAATTGCGCAGTTTCCAAGAAAATTGCCAACTCGATGGCGATAGAGACGTTCTCCAATAAATGCTTCCACAACCTCTGGGGCCATAAATTCTGCACTCCCAACAGGTGTTTAGGAGCTGTGGGGTTGCCAGTGGTGAAGTGAGATTGGTATTGAACTTTATGCCAGAACTTAGGTCAAAGTCACAAATCTTCACTGGAGTGAGTTTGTCAGGATACACACAGAGGATATTTTCTGGCTTCAGATCACGATGAGCAATTCCCTTCCTATGCAAGAACTCTAAAGCACTTGCAAGTTCTCGTACAATCTCACTGGCTTCATTCTCTGTGAAGTGATTCTGTTCCTGAATTCTTGTCAGTAGAGGCCCACCATTCACTCTCTCAAATACAAGACGTTTGAATTATCTTTCTCGTGTAGTTTTACAAGAACGTGATTTGTATTGAATATGATCTTTTATATCTATACAAAAAAAGTTGATAAACCGTTCCTTGCGACATAAAACTCACTTCGGTTGCCCGTTGCGAGAGTGATTTAGAACAACCTTCATATGCATTATAAGAAGTACATATAAGAAGGATCATGGTTTTGCAGCAAACTTCGACACAGCTGCCTTCAGTAAGTCGTTCCGCGTCATTCGCTGTAAAACTGTGAGAAAATAAATTATTATTGCTTGAAATCGTCAAACTGCGTTCGGTCTATTTTATTCTTCGCTCGAGCTTTAAGTAATAAGACGACTTCAAGAGTTAGATTTTCACCGCGTTGCGATAAGATACGATGCCAGCAGGTGTGAACAGCGAACATAAAAGATTAGAAAAGCTGCTAACCTATACTGAACGAGACTTTGCTTGATAATACTGAGCTGTATTTGGCAAGGTCATTCACGTACCACTAGCTTTCTATTCTGTGTAGGCGCTGACCATCCAGACTCGTCCGATCCCGATATGTAGCCCGCATCTCGTGGTCGTGCGGTAGCGTTCTCGCTTCCCACGCCCGGGTTCCCGGGTTCGATTCCCGGCGGGGTCAGGGATTTTCTCTGCCTCGTGATGGCTGGGTGTTGTGTGCTGTCCTTAGGTTAGTTAGGTTTAAGTAGTTCTAAGTTCTAGGGGACTTATGACCACAGCAGTTGAGTCCCATAGTGCTCAGAGCCATTTGATCCCGATATGTACTTTTTTGAAATTTCCTGTTCAGTTGATCGAGCAGCAAGGGGTGTACGTTGAAAACGAAAATGTATTAGAGGCCCTATGAAAAAAGCCTTTTCGTTAGAGTAGTCAAAGTAGGATACATGGAAACTGTAATTCGGGTTGGAGATATTATGTCCTGCAATTTCACTACTTATGGTGAAAAGTCTCCATTCATTTGAGGCAGTGTACTATTATATAGCCGTTTTGCATCAGCGTATGGAGCTATTTTGCCATTGCTTGAAACACTGGTTGGGTGGCGTTCCTTTATTTGCAATAGAAATGCGCCAACGAAGAAGTTACGTTATATGTAGCTTCAAATGTTTTATCGTTAATAACACGATAACCGTGCTGAGTTGTGATGGCAGCGTAATTCACCTTTAGTCGTGTGTGTGTGTGTGTGTGTGTGTGTGTGTGTGTGTGTGTGTGTGTGTGTGTGTGATTTTAAGGTTAAGCACTTGGGCTCCCAATAAGAACACTCTTTCCTTATGTGACAGTTTTCATAGCCACCATTGCTGAGCAATTTGGTCGCGAAAAGCGTCAGAATGTTGGTGTATGGTCAGGCTAGTCTCAGAGAGACAATTTAAGCAGCGAGCTTGCTATTTTTCACAGGTTATGTAGTCAGCTTCTCTCACACGGCAGTCGAGCAGGAAACGGACTTTTAATTAAGATTTACCACCAAGTTAAGAATTGCCTAATCCTGTAAGTACCCTGTATACAAAAGTAAATGTAGGATGGTGACGATGTTCGATTTGCACGTTAATGTATTCACTTAACGAATATTTCAGTACCTCGTTTCATGTCGCGTATGATGGGGTGTTGAAATTTAATCGTGTAGGGGAAGAATTAAACCGATTTTAAGTTCTTTGCAGCCCGTTAGTATTACCCCATCACCACGTTCACTGTTGTTTTGGCTTCTTCATTTTGCAAGCGTTTTGTAAATTGTAAAAAAATCTTCCTGGTGTTAAATTATGCATTTTGCAGTATGTGAAATAAGATAGACATTGTATTTTATGTAGATTTATAATTAGCGTGAAAACTAATTACTCGCACTTAATGAGATTTGGTGCAACAGACTTGAGAGGGTGGTCTAATGTATCGAAGGAGTGTGACGCCATGCAGTCAACGTTGGAGTAGAACTTTAAGCCATTATAGAGCAGGAGAGTTTCCCGTTGGACGCAATCCTATCTCGGGTGTCATTGGGAAGTAGTTCTCGTTGCAAGGTGCGGTCAACGGGCGCCGTAGCAGTGAGTCGCCGGCGCCGCGTGACATCACTGGGGCTGCGGGGCCGGTATTTGGGTCAACGAACCCGCCGGCTCAGCAGACGCTCGTAGTGCCGTGCGCTCAGTCTGTTGCCGGCCGCCGAGCTGCGAGCACACGTTTGCGTGGCTATGGCGACGGCGCCCCGGCGGCAGTGGCCGAGGCGGCGTGTTCTGGCTGCGCAGCGCTGAGCCGAGCCCGCCTGCCTGCCGGCCGGGCCAGGGCCCGGGCCCTCGCTCGGTATGCGGCGTTGCCACGTGGCGCGCCTGCGCTGCCGAGCCGCTTGCAGCCCCGTCAAACGCCAGCCGCCTCGCCTCGGCTGCTGTTGAAATCACGCTTCCGGATGAAGGCCGCCTAGCGGTTGCCGATAAATGGCCTGAACTTGTCCGCGCGGCTCATGTGCATCCGCGCCTATGCGAACTAATGGAGAGGAATAAGAGCTAAATATACGCGATTCCCAAGACAAAGGCGTTGTCCGGATGGGACGGATGGCTCTGAGCGTGCGATGATTGTCTCAGCTGCGGCAACGGCTGCACATGTAGAATAGATCTTTTGATACGTGATTAAGTTTTACCAATACTGCCTTAGATTGCCAAGACTTGTCAGATTACCGCCGAATCTCCTTTCATTTGAGAGTGCGCGGTGGTTCTGTGCTTGTCTATCAACAAGTAACATCCTATACAAGTCGACAAGACTGTAACGTTCACTCCGTTACTTTGTACTGAATGTTTCATAAATAACCGAATGAAAACACACAGAAAAAATAGATGTAGAACAATTACAAATGCATAATAAAATATTAAGAAACTGAATTTAAAAAATGGTTCAAATGGCTCTGAGCACTATGGGACTTAACTTCTGAGGTCATCAGTCCCCTAGAACTACTTAAACCTAACCAACCTAAGGACATCACACACATCCATGCCCGAGGCAGGATTCTAACCTGCGGCCGTAACGGTCGCGCGGTTCCCGACTGTAGCGCTTAGAACCGCTCGGCCACTCCTTCCGGCAAACTGAATAAGACAAAATATTTTTTACTGTGTCTAACTTTAGACACATGTCTCATGAACTTGCTTCAATAAGATCGCCCACTATACGTAAACGCATTAACAATGATTTGGAGTGTGCTGTTCGCTGGGTACAACCTGGGTAACATCTGGTTAAGGAGGTGGAATTTTTTAAAAAAGTATACATGTTCTCATCTTAGTTGCTACTGAAGAAATCGTCGCTGTGCGATAATAGATTACATCCAGATTCCAGTTAGTTTGTTGGTTGCTGGTGTACGTGCAGTGGATTTCGAGCATCATAACACTGTAGGTTCTGAGGACTTGTACGCTTTCGGTGCTGCTGCCCGCTCTTATTGGATAAAGTATGGCCGTCGTCTATAGGGGAAGGAAGGTCTTCAATGTTGTTCCTGACCGGCAGGGGATTGCGCTGCCGTGTTCTTCAGCTGAGAAACAAGTGCAAGGGCACTTGCGATGGAAGTCCCGGTATTTGCTCACCATTTAGAGCCGTCCAGTTGATGCAGAAGGTTGATGTTACTATCCGGTTTTGCGTGGTAGTTTTGAAAGCAAAAACTGGAAGCAGCCACCCCGAAGTATGCGGGCGAATCATTAAGACCACAGCAATCCCTTACGAGATTGAATAAAAATATGTAAAGCAGTTACATTAGTTTCATAGACCACCTATATTGATAAGCCCATAGAACTACCAACAGGAATGGGCAACAGGTGGAAAATACTTTGCTGTCAAAAGATGCTGGAAGATTGTTCGCATTGTTCTGGTTTTCTCTACACGCACTATCTGTAGTTCTGCACGAGAAGTATCTTGAACGGTACTATCGCTGCTTTGAGTTAAAATTCGTGTCGCACAGGCAGTATCAAACTATTTGCCACTGTGTCTGGGGATAGCCGTGCTCGTCTGAAGTGAAATTTAGAGCAATCCAAAAAGAAATAAAAAGCTCTACTAAGGGAATTCGTCTACAGCATTTGTCACAACAATCACCGATTTTAACAGTCTTCGCGGCTGAGTGTTTATCGCTCCAACAGTTCGAATTGGCGTTCTGGCCACCTTGCTATGCTTTTCTTAACCACCACTTCTTAAATGATCAACCAGTCATGCTTATCAGATGGTCCGCGTGTGCTAGTTCCAAAATCTATACCTGTATGTTGCGTTTAGTTGGACATGGGATGATGCGTTGCGGTTGAATTGCTCGCCTTACGTTTCTGTTCTGTGATTTGTTTATGAAGTCGTTACAGGAGGGGAAAAAAAACTTAAACCGATGTCTTTCGAATAGGATCAGAGAAGAATGCGCTGGTCTACGTCCATGTGCTCTCCGCAACGGTTTAAGGCAATAGTTCCCAACCTCTCTGAGACCATTACCCCTAGTGTAATCAGATATTACCTAGAAACCCCCACCTCTTCCCTCCTCCCTTCACCATCATCATCATTAACTAAAATTTAGAATGAAAAATAGTTTTATTTGAACACTTTTATGTTCAAGGGCACACAGCAATCAGTCGCAAATCACATTAGTTTTTATTACTCTTGCATATCTACAATTCGGCTCTAAATAGCAATCTTCAGTGCATTTAAGTTACACTCCAACAAACTTTTGACAGTATATCACCATACGATCTTCGTACCATTCCTCTCCCTAGTGACACTTGATTCAGTAATACCCTGCACCCCCATGCAGAATCAACCAATTTAAAATGTATACACTACACTTATTGTTTGTAAATCACTTGGTTGCAGGACTTCTCTGATCTGGACCAACTGTATTTGGAAGACGTCAAGCAAACAATGCTTTGTGTCTGACTACTGCCACCCAAATGATGATAATTTTGTTGTGGTCTTCAGTCCAAAGACTGGTTTGATACAGCTCTCCAAGCTACTCTATCCTGTGCAAGCTTCTTCATCTCCCAGTACCTACTGCAGCTTACATCCTTCTCAATCTGCTTACTGTATTCCTCTCTTGGTCTCCCTCTACTATTTTTACCCTCCACGCTTCCACCCAACATTAAGCTGGTGCCCCCTTGGCGCCTCAGAATGTGTCCCACCAACGGATCCTTCTTCTAGTTAGGTTGTACCACAAATTTCTCTTCTCCCCAATTCTATTCAATACCTCCTCATGAGCTATGTGATCAAACCATCTAATCTTCGGCATTCTTGTGTAGTACCACAATTCAAAAGCTTGTTTCCTTCTTGTCTAAGCTTATCGTCCATGTTTCACTTCCGCACATGGCTACGCTCCATACAAATACTTTCACAAAGGACTCCCTGACACATCTATACTCGATGTTAACAAATTTCTCTTCTTCAGAAACGCTTTTCTTGCCGTTGGCAGTCTACATTTTATATCCTCTCTACTTGGACCATCATCAGTTATTTTGCTTTCCAAGTAGCATTTACTACTCCAAACGTCGCATTTCCTAATCTAATTCCCTCGGCGTCACCTGATTTAATTCGATTACATTCCATTATCCTCGTTTAGCTTTTGTTGATGTTCATCTCGAATGTTCCTTTCAAGACTCTTCCAAGTGCTTTGCTGTCTCTGACAGAATTACAATATAATCGGCAAACCTCAAAGTTTTATTCTTCTTTCTGGACTTAAATTCATACTCCAAATTCTGCTTTTTTTGCCTTACTGCCTGCTCAATATGCAGATTGAATAACATCGGGGATGATAATAATTTAGCCCTACAGCAGTGTAAGTAGCCATTACATTCGTAATATTGTATTTTGATGTCAATTAGTTCGCTTATCTGTTCCGAAATAAAAAATGGAAGCAATTGCTGGTCCATTGTGTGAACTACCTAGAACTCAAAGAAAGCATTTTCGTGAAATTTTTAAGCATGTTTGACGTGTATGTTTCAATTTTACTGTCATAGATGATTCATACAAGTTACACGTATATGTATGTGTATGTTTGGTGAATTATGTGGTGGTGGTGGTGGATCCTATTGTCACATGTTAATGCTAGTATTTGAAAAAATGTAACTATTGGTAATTAATGTAATCAGTATTACAGTCTTATGAAACGATGACAGTAGTAATAATCCTTCAAAAATAATTTACTTTCGTGACTGAAACACAATCCAACCCTTTTGTTTTCACCCTTCAGAAAATTTCATTTTACCCTTCAGGAGGTAATTACCTCAAGGTTGGGAACCACTGGTTTAAGGGAACTTAACAATATTCTGATCAAACAAGCACTGCAAAATAGTTTTACGAAATGAAAAGTCTCCTGCATGAAAAAAGTTTCCCCATGCAGAGGGTTAAGTTTAAGAAACAAAAAGCGTAAAAAATATGTGACAGTGTCACAAAACAGAATTTACAATATTATTATTATTATTATTATTATTATTATTATGCGTCGGCAGGGTTGGTTCAAATGGTTCTGAGCACTATGGGCCTTAACTTCTGAAGTCATCAGTCCCCTAGAACTTAGAACTACTTAAACCTAACTAACCTAAGGACATCACACACATCCATGCCCGTGGCAGGATTCGAACCTGCTCAAGTAGCGGTCACGCGGTTCCAGACTGAAGCGCCTAGAACCGCTCGGCCACTCTGGCCGGCTCGGCAGGGTTGCATGAGGGGTTTTTAATTGTCTAATTAGGGAATATGCTGTGTATCTGATCCGATTGGTCATCTACATTTATTCTCTGCAGATAACTGTGAAGTGTGTGGTAGTTGGTACGTTCCATTGTACCAGGTATTAGGGTTTCTTCCTGTTTCACACACGTGTGGAGCACGGGAAAAATGATCGATTGAATGCATCTGTGCGTGCTGTAATTGTGCTAATCTTGTCCTCACGATTCCTATGTGGATCCCAATGTGAACCATATGTACGGGGTTGTAGTGTATCCCTGGAGTAATCATTTAAAGCCGTTTCTTAAAACTTCGTTACTAGACATTCTTGGATTAGTTTGCGTCTATCTTCAAGAGTCAGCCAGCTCAGTTTCTTCAGCATATGTATGACGATCTCCCAAGAGTCAAACAAACCTGTGAGCAATTCGTGCTGCCCTTCTCTGTATACGTTCAATATGAACTATTAGTCCCATTTAGTATGGGTCCCATAACCTTAGCAGTATTCTAGAAAGGGCCACACAATTGATTTGTATGCAATTTCCTTTGTAGACTGATTGCACTTCCCCAGTATTTTGCCAATAAACCAAATCTACCACCTACTTTATAAGCTTAGGTGATAATTCCATTTCGTATCCGTACAAAGTGTTATACTCAGGTATTTTTATGATTGACCGATTGCAACCATTGCTCTTCATAGGCTACTACGTTTTTTCGTTTTGCGAATTGCACAGTTTTACGTTCCTGAACATTTACAGCAAGTTGCCAATCTTTGCACCACTTTGAAATCTTGCCAGATCTGACTGAATATTTATGCGGCTTCTTTCAGACAGTACTTCATTATAGATAACTGCATTATCTGTAAAAGTCTGACAAAAAGCACTCCGTCTTCAGGCCACAAGTGGCCCATCGGGACCATCCGACCGCTGTGTCATCCTCAATGAGGATGCGGATAGGAGGGGCGTGTGGTCAGCACACCGCTCTCCCGGTCGTTATGACGGTTTTCTTTGACCGGAGCCGCTACTATTCGGTCGAGTAGCTCCTCAATTGACATCACAAGGCTCAGTGCTCCCCGACAAATGGCAACAGCGCTTGGCTGCCCAGATGGTCACCCATCCAAGTGCCGGCCACGCCCGACAGCGCTTAACTTCGGTGATCTGACGGCAACGGGTGTATCCACTGCAGCAAGGCAGTTGCTGCAAAAAGTCTGAGGTTACTATTAATATTGACCACAAGATCATTAATATACAGCATGAACAGCAAGGGTCCCAACACACTTTCCTGGGGCACACCCAAACGTACTTCTACATGTGATGATGACTCTCCGTTCAAAATGACATGCTTCGTTCTTCCTGCCAAAAAGTCTCCGATCCAGACACAAATTTCACTTTATACTCTACACACCTACAACAAGCGTAGGTGTGGCACTGAATCAAATGCTTTTCGTAAATCGAGAAATGCTGCATCTACCAGGCTGCCTTGATCCGAAGCTTCCAGTATGTCATGTGAGAAAAGTGAGTCGCGATTCAAATGATCGATGTTTGCTGAATCCATGCAGGTTTTCATGGCGGAGATCATTCTGTTTGGCATACCTAATTATTATGAGTGCATATTATTGTGTTTAAGAGTCAAAGACATGCCAGCTGTTAATAGAGTTCTCTTTCAGGGGCATCTGGAATTTGGAAATTTGTGTTAAGTTCTATGGGACCAAACTGCCGATGTCATCGGTCCGTAGGCTTACACACTACTTAATTTAACTTAAACTAACTTACAGTAGAGATCCCCCCCCCCCCCCCCCACACACACACACACAGGCGCGCGCCCAAGGGAGGACTCGAACCTCCGACGGGGGGAGCCGCGCGAACCGTGGCAAGGCGGCCGAGACCGCACGGCTACCCACCGCGGCCGGGCACCTGGAAGTGGGCCTTCAGGGGTAACAATAATTCGCTAAGTAGCCAGCCAACCACATATAGACCGACGTAAAATGTATGATTGGAAAGCCTGTCTCCAATAATCAGGTGGTTTTAGTTGCACAATAACAGCATATTGGTGTGTGTGTGTGTGTGTGTGTGTGTGTGTGTGTGTGTGTGCGCGCGCTCGCGCGCTCGTTCTTTCTTTCTTTCTTTCTTTCTTGAGGGCCCACAGCAGGATATATGTCTTGCAGAGACGTTATAAGTAGAGAAATCTAGTTCGCTGCTACGTTTAATGTATGTAGTGCTGTATTGCTTGGTTTGTGGTAGGCATATTTCGGCCACTTTCTAACAGCGTGCGAATAATAAGTTTTCACTAAGCTTTGTTTCTATTCTTCTGTATAATTGTTGACAATACTGGGTGATTATACACTAGTAGGTCCGTCTAGCTGTTTTTGGCATCCCCGAAACATCGATTGGTGCTGTCATTGTCTAATGATTTGGTTGTTATGCCTTATCGTGGCAGCTGTTCTGCCATATATCGATAGTTAACGTTGTTGTAAACGAGATTATTTGTTGGCTGTGACCGTTTTGTTTTGTTTATTTGTTTTATACTCTTGACACCTTTATTTGACAGGACACGAGCGATGTTATATGGCTACAGTTTGCTGTGAAAGGAAGATAGTAAAAGGAAACGAATTACACCCATTGCATGGACGTACTTCACCAAGACCTATGTTGAAACATAGAACGAGCTTTTGATACTCAACATCTGCACTAAATACACCACCCAAGACATAGATTGAACCACATGATTACTGAACAGTTTACGAACGAGCCTTGGCAAATGTAAGGACAACCTAATGAAATGGGGATACTTACAAGGTCCAACACTGTGTGAATGTGGAGAACAGACAGCAAAGCATGTTTTTGAGATTCTATCAACTAGGAGTTGTTCACGTCACAAGAAAATTCTGTAGCAGTTGCTCGTTTCTGGGCAAAACTGTTTGATTTCAGTTTTTGTGTGTATATGCGTAAGTTGCTTCTATTTCATTACCTGAAACCTTAAATTTACTGACCCTCTGTATATGTTCCAGACTGAACTAAGTAAATTGTAACGGCCTTAAATGGAGACTTGTGCTTTTTACTGATAGTTGTGCTTGGGTATGTCCATCTGCTCATTTCATAGGTGCAGCAATGTTTCCTATCAGTCGTCGGATGCCACATGAAATAAACTGTACACATCCCACCAAATCAAAAGAAGTCGACGTTTACTGCTGTCTACGGCCAACCGCTCTGGAGAAGTTAACACCGTCATTCGACGGGAAGTAATTGTAGATAAGACAGAAGTTACAGCACTTGGAAATCATTCTCTTTTATTGTTACCAGCACGTTCACAGTTGAAATCCAGGAACCGTTCCCCGTGTGACATTAGAGAAACTCTCAGCTTTATCACTACAAACGGGATTACAAAATTGTGGTTGTACTTCAATGTAGAATTTTGAATTACAGCTGACACTTGAAGAACTGTGATCACACAGAAGAATGGACAGTCTGGCATCTGTCGTGGTGTAACTAATTTCCAGAAATCTCAGTTTGTGGCTTCAGTGTTTCATGTCCCGAAGCCCACTTTCGTGTAACATGGAAGACTCAACAAAAGCTACCATCAGTATGTTTGAGCATGTCAAATTCTGGTCTATAGTTGTGTAAGATTAGTAGTCTTTATATTTTGCCCTCGCTTAAGATGTTTATATTTGTATTCTGACATGATAGAGGTATTTAGTTCCCAGCAGAAATTAATTCAAGGAGTCTTAGACACATCACTACCACCAATTGCGTATGGTGCTTCTCTACTCGTTTTCGTGGTATGGAATATTTTCTGTTAGCGTAGCACGTCAAGTTCAAGTTGGAAAGAAATTACGTTTAACGTCACTTGCAGCATTGTTACGTAGAGTTTTAACTGCACGTGCTCGAAGCATTGACGATTTCATTGCGGCGTTAATGTAACCCGTGAAAACGGACTTTTCGACATTGTCATTGCATGATTTGTTCCGACAGATGCGACAACCGTTACGTATGACGTTTTTGGCTCTCCATGATGGTGAGAGTATCCATATGTTTCTCAGTTAACTTCATGCGATTACTTCACCTTTCATTTTTATGCCTGAGCTCACAAAACTTAAACGCAGTAAGTGGTAACAAGGAGGGGGCATCATTTTCTCCTGTTGTTTTGCAATGCCTTGGTTTTTCCACTCCGTTGAAACTAGATGATGCAGAGCAAATCATTAGTTTTATATAAGTGGTTTAGATAATTTACGAAGTGCTTTTTGTGTGAAGAGAATCTCAGAAAGGAGGAATAGCGTAGTGAGACACCCCTGTGTTGCGCATCAAGTTTGTGCGAAGAAAATTAAGGAAGAAACCTTGAGCACAGTTTTGCCGTAATGGTTGTAGTTAGGATGACTTACAGTAGCGAAACAATCCAGTTGAGTCCCGGGAATAAACGCTAGTTGCTACACGAAGTATTCGTTCATCACACAAATAGTGTGGAATAAGGTGTTGCGCGGAATGATGATCTAATAAATTGGTACTTTGAACGCGCTGCGCAGGGGAGACAGAGCAGCAGTGTAAGCAAGCCAGGCTGGGCGGCTGGCGGTGCGGGCTGTGTGCTGTCCGCGGCGTTGCCACGTCGCCGCACCCAGCTTCGCGCCTCACCTGTTGGCCGCTGCATTTCCTCACGAATAAGACAGTGACGATCTCGCGCCGACTGTCGCAGAGTCTCGTATCGTTTTGGTTCATTAACCAAAATTAATCCCTGCAGTTGGTGTTTTAAGAAGAATTATCCACACTGAAGAACTGTGTGTTGACCTAATTCAATATGAACAGCTTCACTTGGAGAGCTTTATTTGTAAATTGGAAACATGGGAGGGATACTTTGATGAGGTCGCGGCATACAAGTCATTGTTAGGACGAGGACAGTTGTAGTTCTAATACATACAATCGAATCATGACAAAATATCTTTCAAGTGAAAAGTTTTACAACCAGTTCTGAATGTAGAAAAATCAAAATAAATAAATAAATGTAGTAACCTTTGGCCATAAAATTGAGCAAAATACAGTAACAGTGCGCAGGAATGTGAATGGAAGATAAACGTTCACGAGACTCGGTTGTTGGTAAAGCAAGCGGCACGTTGATTTAATAGTGGGATATGGCGTATGGAAAAGACTGTCTACACAACATTTGTTTGCGCTTTGCTGTGATATTGCTAGAGTATGTGAGGTCCGTGCGAAGTTCGACGAATTGACGTAGACGAAGAAGGGAAGTAATTGATTACAACCTTGTATCCTTACCCAAGTGAGAGTAACATTTAATAAAATATGAACTAGAAAAGTATAATTTACATCCAGTGCAAACCTGATTATAAAGGATAAAGAACTGGTTTTTGTTAGTAATGTACAATCGGACGTTAGCCGCTACATGTGATGTGCTTGGAGACAGAAACCCCTATTCTTTCCAATCTCCCCTGAGAATTGTATTGGAGAAATGGTAGCCAAGCTTTCATAGCACAAAAGCAATAATTTAAAACTTTGGTAACATTGTGTTGGCGTGGCTTGCAACATCTTATCAGCGCCAAGACAGCAAGCAAAGGGAGACCTAGTTGCCGTAGAATCGGCCTAGGAGCCCTGCGAGCCATTGTCACCTACCCTACCTACGTACATAACGCGTATAGCATACAGCTGGATAATCAGAATGGGTCTGTTCTGTGAAGGACGCATGCTTTTTATTTGTTCAGATGACTTCTTTTCACAGGACTTAGAATCTTAAGCGCGGGAAGCTTTTTGTTTTCCCAAAGTTTAGCGTATCAATGTTTTTCTAATTACTTCTGTAAAAGGGAAAGTTGCTTAGCATTTGATCATTAGGGACAGAGTTATAACTTAACTAAATAGTTAAAGGATAAGGAGCCGACCGGAGTGCGGATGAACCACTCTGGTATCTGCCTGAAGTGGTTTGGATAAACAACGGAAAACCTTAAGCTGTATGATTGGACGGGACTCCGAACAACATTACACTTGAAACAGTGTGCCATATCGCTCAGGCAAAAGGTTCTAAAGTGACTCTGCCGATCACACATTTGGGCCGCAAGGAAACGTTGATTGTCTACCGTTTTGTGTCGCACTGGAAATTATCCCTCGCTACCTTCGCATACCAACTCACCACTATGAGAGTTTTTATTCCTGGCACCATGATTGTACACCCCGAGAGGACTATACCGCGTTCATGTCACCATGTTTTTGGTGCTACACAGAGTAGTACAGAAAGAATCTTTGCTCTCTGTATCATGTCGAAAATGTGCTGGTTTTGGAAAACGTTTAGTGCTTTGTCTTCTAGATGATGCTTACAGCCAAATTTAAACGTGTAAGATTTACAGTGGTTTATTCGTGCTGTTTCTGTAGTTAAATGGCAGTATCACGTCTAAAGACGACAAAATACACTTACATCTTATTTGCTACCTAGAGACAAAAATAAATTTTGGTATAAGCATTAGAATATCAGCACTGTTGTTCATAACGACTTTTTGTTTTGCAGTTATTTTGCGGGGCCGGCCGGTCGCAGGTCCGAATCCTGCCTCGGGCATGGATGTGTGTGATGCCCTTTGGTTAGTTAGGCTTAAGTAGTTCTAAGTTCTAGGGGACTGATGACCTCAGATCTTAAGTCCCATAGTGCCCAGATCCATTTGGACCATTTTAGTTATTGTGCTGCTAACTACTGATTTGAAATTGAATGAATATGTACGTGACCTCATGCAATTAATATCTGAACCACACTGCAGATTGACAGTTATTTTTCCTCCTTGATGCTCTCAGTAAAGAATAACTTGATTGAGTGTGCCGCTTAGAGTGTGATAGCTGTTATAAATTGCAGGGTCACTTACTAGGTAGCCCACAAATTGAAATGGCGACATGAACAAACAGTCACTGCAGTTTCAGGTGAAATCCAGTATATTTGTGAGCATATACATTCGTTGCTCCACGGATCACCAGCGAAAATCTTGTACTCCTAAAGTCCTCTGGCATGCTATTCAAGACTTCTCATCGCCTTTAGTTATCCCCCTTCCTCATTGATGCGGGCAGTAATTATTGGCCATGAAAGTGACTTTACTTTTAGGAATAAAGGCAGAAATCGTGATGACCAGACTTTATCATACGATCTGTGTCCTGTACCCTCTGTCGAGATCTGTAAAAAAATCATCTAGGCACTTGTTTGCTTTCAGGAAGGGGGCATTCGACAACGTGAGCACCAGCCATTTTTATTGCCGGATAAAAGATATTTTTTTCTTCCTTCTTACCAAAATGTGCATCTCTTGCAATTGGGAATCGCGATTTCTGGTTAAGAACTGCAGTAGGATGTGCTTGCGTATAATTTGAAGTACCGGTAATCTGCAATACTAACTCTTTCAGTTGCAGAATAGGAGTCACTTTTTCACTTAGATTCTTCGTTATGTAATTATTTCAAGGCCAACAACAACAAGAAATTGGCTTAGGCTTATACATGTTTACCCTAATTCGACTCGTAACATTAAGACTGCTTAATGAAACAATGTTTATAGCATAGGAATTAACAACCTGCAATCAACGAAGATAATAATCACGAAGTGCTGCTTCATATTCATTAAATTAGGTAATGAATTTGGGTCTCAATTAACACTATAATTTAAAAATATAATGCTCAAACAGTGGAAAACCCAGTATTGAATGTAAGAATATTATGAAAAGGATAGTTGCTACTCACCATACAGCGGAGATGCCGAGTCGCAGATAGACACAACAAAAAGACCGTCAGAAAGTGAGATGTCGGCCAACAAGGCCATTGTCGAAAATAAATGAAACTCATAAACTCGTGCACACAAGGGACCATAGCCTCTGGCAGCTGAAGCCAGACTGATAGCTGATGGGGAAAAATGCTGGTAAGTAGAACCACGGAGTTACGTGATTACCGTAATTGGAGAATTTGGTGGGTCGGGATTGTTTCTCGATTAGTTTTTTAAGACATGCCGTCACTTCGGAAGTGAGGAGTATTGTTATCAGCGCGACTAGAGAACCACTTTTGAAATACATCGTCGTCAATCTGTATTCGAGACACAAAATTCCTGGGACTGATGTTCTTTCTTATGTATTTAGAACAAAAATAGACAAATTTTACATATTAGGATGGATTTTGTGCTAACAGCTTTTAGCAAACCGTTCTCTTATTTTAACATACGATCTTTTTTTCCATCCAGATAATTTAGAAATTACAGTTCTTCATTGCAACGAAACGGACTTTCGTGACAGAGATAGACAACGCACTAAACTATAGATAACATGAACCTCTTCGAATTACAGCAGAAGTATATTTATGGACTTCTTGACACACACACACACACACACACACACACACACACACACACACACACACACACACACGGCGTTAATCATAGCAAGGAAATTCTATATGGAATTTGAAGAGAGTTGGTGGTCGTTTGGATGTTTCTCTTTCTGGTACGTATCACGTAGTTATAGAGTTGGCATAGCACCTACCAATAGCCGGCCGTTGTGACCGAGGCCGGCACGGTAGCTCAGCGTGTTCGGTCAGAGAGCCGGTTAGCCTCTGTAATTAAAAACTGAGTGGAAGGATCAACAAACGAACTCTAACGGATGTCATGCGACGTCCGCAACGACCAAACACAACGATCAACAACGAACAAAATGAAAAAAAAAAGAAGCGGTTCTAGGCGCTTCAGTCTGGAACTGCGCTACCGCTGCAGTTGCAGGTTCGAATCCTGCCTCGAGCATGGATGTGTATGATATCCTTATAAGTAGTTCGTAGTGTAGGGGACTGATGACCTCAGATGTTAAGTCCCATAGTGCTCAGAGCCATTTGAACCTACCAATAACAAACATTCATGTTCGATGCTCCTTCCGCTTTATTGCAGCACAAAGGGTCGAGGTCGATCACCTCAGTAGTAGCCTACGGCAACTCCTCGTTCCTTCTCTGTCTCTAGTGTGCATGACATCACCTCAAGAATCGAGCCTTAAGACGAATAAACGGAGCATCTGTTGAGAACCTGCTTCACCGTTGGGTTCATGACCGCCCCACCCACTTTTTCCCGACTCCTCGCGGTTGTCCGAGAACTCAAGTCTTCGATGATTCTCCACTTCTGTTAAAACTTGCAGGCTGTAGACATTAGATCCATCCTGACAGCGCATCAGAGCTTATGGCGCCTTATGAATAAAACAGAAGCGCAAGCTTGGAATGTCAAGGTAGAAGTCAGAGCATTTACTTGCAAACAAAAGGAAGAAGCGAATCTTTCGCTTCAGAGTGTATGAATAACCTACCTTTTCCTCCTATCTTTTACTTGTAACACAAAAGCAAAAGCTTCTAGCTATCTGCTTCGTCTGCGTTGTCAGCAACCTTTGTTGAGTAAGCGCGGGCTTCTGATTTCGCTCTTTTGTTGGTTGTAAGACTTACTTTTGCTTATTTGCTCTAAGTGAGCAAAAATGGTTCAAATGGCTCTGAGCACTATGGGACTTAGCATCTATGGTCATCAGTCCCCTAGAACTTAGAACTACTTAAACCTAACTAACCTAGCCGGCCGAAGTGGCCGTGCGGTTAAAGGCGCTGCAGTCTGGAACCGCAAGACTGCTACGGTCGCAGGTCCGAATCCTGCCTCGGGCATGGATGTTTGTGATGTCCTTAGGTTAGTTAGGTTTATCTAGTTCTAAGTTCTAGGGGACTAATGACCTCAGCAGTTGAGTCCCATAGTGCTCAGAGCCATTTTGAACCTAACTAACCTAAGGACATCACACAACACCCAGTCATCACGAAGCAGAGAAAATACCTGACCCCACCGGGAATCGAACCCGGGAACCCGGGCGTGGGGAGCGAGAACGCTACCGCACAACCACGAGCTGCGGACTCGATAAGTGAGCACACGTGACTTGTCGATTAAAGGTGTCCTCATACGATTCAGATGAAAGCTAGGTATTTGCAGAAAGTACAATACTGTTTTTAACCAGGGCTTTAGAATCGTATCCTGAAGAGAAACCACAACTTCCGGAAGCAAAAAGAAGAAAACAGAAAGCAACCCATCTTCTACAACAGGTTCATATGACAGCCACCATCCTTGAAGAAAGCAAAATGTTTCTAGAGACGACTGAGACATAGCTGCTCAGTAGCTCGGAATTACACAGGCTGGTGCTACTGGACCAATTGACAAACATGCAAACGACAAGCAGTTTTGTATGGTTGCAAAAAATAATATAATCCAGAAACCTGCAATTTTGTATTAGAGATGCAATTTATCTTTTTTCATGCCTTCTCCCAAGAATTTCTCTTTGTTACAGCTCCTCTTCATTATCGCCATCGTCATGGAAATCCTGTGCATTATCCTCAAAATCTTCATCATGTTTTGTAACATTATGCAGTACAAAGTAGAACGCTATAATTATTGGAACATTTGATGAGGAAACTATACACACAAACTGTAAAATAGGAAAACGTCTGCTTGGCTGACCAAAACAACGATCTGTCATGACCCTCTTTCTTTTAAAAGCCTGTTGAATGATTTATGGTTCTCCTGTGTTGGATTGCGATGGGGGATCATCCACCAGGGCTCTTAGGCCATAGTCTCCATCAATCAGAAGGACGGAGTTCTTTAATTCAGTTCGCACTTCGACACTTGAGTTTCTCCATATTCGATTGCCATGTCCCGACGCGAGCTAGAGCTAGCCTCAACGCTAGTAAACTGTTTGTTTCTGTACATTACACGTAGCCTGTACATTTATACTAGCAAAACTTGCTGCTAGTTGAGCCATATCTGCATTTTGCGAGCATGAGTCCACTGTTGAGCAGCCTTCGCATTTTTAAGCCATTGCTTCCAGAATGAAGTCAAAGCTTCTCTTTATTCATACAGTTCATGTAATGCCGAACCCAGAGCTCAAGACTAAGGAAAAACTTTTTTTCTCTGTTTTGTCCCCGAGAGCTAAAGCTTTTTCTTCGCATTTTGTTCATAAATTTCGAAGCATAAGCTTCAAAATTTGAAGGAAAAGCGTCTCCTGTACTTTATTCATACCGCCCATGTCGTGTTTTCCCTTATTTGTTTGCTGTATTTCCCACTAATCCAAATATTCGATGTGATACGTCTCAGTTCATCTAGTTTTTGTGTGAATTTGTAGACATTCCTGTGCGTGTTGTAAGCCGTTCTCCATTCCACTGTAGCATTTTTGATAACCTTTCAGCACCTCCGACGTGAATGGCTGGTCTGTTTTTTTTTTCTTTCTTTTTAACCGCTTTGTGTGTTCTGTGATACGCTTTGTATCATGTTTGGTTCATACTCATTTTGTCGTATTTGCTACGATTTCCTTAAATTGGTATTTTTGTGAGGTTCATGCAAACGCGCTGTACGATCAGAGAAGTTTCTACACTCCTCGTACGCCGCTTAGGCGACCGTAGTCGGTGTTTCTGAAAAAGTTACATAGTACACTATCGGCTTCGAACATGCAGTGGGACGTGTATAGTGTTATGTACACAGAACAGTATTCTGCGGCGTTGGGACACAAGGCTAACGGCTTGTAAGTTTTTGTACGTTGGTAGCGCACTGTGAACTTTTCTGGGATGTAGACGTACAGACAGCGCATGTTCAGGTTGGTGATAATTGCTCGTCGGCCCCGAGGCGAGCGGAATAGTATGCGTCACGCATTCGGCGAATGGCGTGCGCATTGAGTCGTGAGCGTGTGGAATCTGTTACGGGAGGGGTCGACTGCTGAGCTGTATTGATTCTGTGTGGGTTGGTGACAGCGTCTACCGCGGCCGCCGCCCCATCGATCTCCGCGATGATGGCTGATGGGCCGCCGCGGCCCCTGTTGTCTGCCTTCTTTGCCCTCTGCCTGTCTGAGAAACGAGACGAGCCGACGCTGGACGTGTGTTACTGCTTTCGGTTGAGCCGGGGAAAGGGGGGGGGGGGGGAGAGAGAGAGAGAGTGTCTTGTGCCCGCTCGTCTGTCAACTCGTGTGGGATTCACGTACTTCATACTGCATAAAGCGTTAGATCATAAACAATGCAACGTGTAGTTGAAGACAAGTGTCTGTTGAATAGCTGTGGTTTTCAGTCTTATGACTCCTGGATCGACGACATTGAGACCCATCGCCACTAGTTTTTCAATAGTGATAGCGAGTGCTACTAATTCTTGCTTGCAGGTACGGCTCAGCGCTTTGTTCTTAACGGAGCAACATTAGCAGCTGTAAAAGTAAATTCAGGGGTACCCCAAGGAAGTGTAATAGGACTGTTACTGTTATTTGTATTCGTATACAAATACGTAAGGGCCCAAAGCAAAGAAACAAAGCATTGAGAAACATACATGTCCGAAAAAATCAGATTTGTAGGCAAACTACCAGTCTCCTCCATTTAACTTATTTTTTAACCAAGTACTAACTTCCTATATTCGCTATGAAATCGTGTACCGTTTTATACTACGAAATTTAAGTTATTATTATTATTATTATTATTATTATTATTATTATTCTCTGTTGTGTAGTTTTACATTAATGCGAAACGAGAATCAGAAAATAAACAACAGATACTGAATGCACCACCCACACAATTACGACCTGTCACAACACATAATAGCCCACGTTATCATCTTTTTCATGAAGTAAATTCTCTGGCTTTAGGCTCAGCTAAACTGTCTGCTCATTTTAGGCATGAAATCCAGTACTTTCGTTAAGTCTATGTTTCAAGTTTGATATAGTCGTTTTGTTAAGTCTTTGTGTTCAAGGTTGGTGTTGTCTGCCGCATAGGTATTTGGGGACTAGAGTTTGCAAGGCATTTACAAATTGTCGGGAGATAACAAATTGTCTCCTTCGATGTGAACGGAAATAAATCGTGGCCTCCCACGACTCCAATGAAGAATATGCTACTTTAAATGGTAGGTCATGGCTTTTTGTTGGAAACTTCGTCTTTGTAAAATTTCTGAAATGTACGTTGTTGTCACGAACATCTGCATTTGGTTTGATAGTGAGGCCGTTAACACTCTTAAAGGTCCTGAAATCCTGAGCAATCCATTTTACAGACTGGAATGTTGTATCCGTGGAATATGATGCTATGATGGGGCATTTCTTCTAGAGCATCTATCATTTATGAAGGAATAGGCGCCAGTGTAGCCAGTGGGTGTACTACGGAAATGAAAATTTGGGCGTTAGGCTCTTTCGGAAGTGATCATCGGAGAAATCGGTGATACAACTTTTTGCAAATGTTTATATGTAGAGTGTAGGGATACAGCACTCATAAACTGGGTTCACCGTAAGATCAACAAATGTCAGGAGCTCGCATACATGCTACACTCAAAAAATCGACGACATCGTGCTTTAGGCTCTTATGATTCTCAGCGCCTCAAATGATGTAGTGGATAACGTCGGGGCCGGCCGATTTGGCCACGCGGTTCTAGGCGCTTCAGTCTGGAACCGCGTACCAAATGGTTCAAATGGCTCTGAGCACTATGCGACTTAACTGCTGAGGTCATCAGTCCCCTAGAACTTAGAACTAATTAAACCTAACTAACCTAAGGACATCACACACATCCATGCCTGAGCTGAAACCTTAGCGGTCGCTCGGTTCCAGACTGTAGCGCCCAGAACCGCACGGCCACTCCGGCCGGCACCGCGTGACCGCTCTGGTCGCAGGTTCGAATCCTGCCTCGGGCATGGATGTGTTGATGTCCTTAGGTTAGTTAGGTTTAAGTAGTTCTAAGTTCTAGGGGACTGATGACCACAGATGTTAAGTCACATAGTACTCAGAACCATTTTGATAACGTCGGGAGCGCCGTGAGGCAGTTCACAGACGATATTTTTGTCCTGAGGAAGGTAGCAGCACTGCCAGAAGACTGCAGCACATTGTGGGAAGATCTGGTACAGGAATTGGCCGGTGATCATGAACATAGAGACTTATTGCGCATAGAAAGGTAAACTGTTACAACTCTGCTAGCGCATGTTCGGTAATAGTCGGTCACAAGTTGCTTTCGCCCACGTTCGTCTCACGAAGTGACATTTATGGGACAGAGCCTTTGAACGACGTTAAACGAACATATATAATTGGGTGTTTTCTCAGACGGCGTGTTCTCATTACAGTACATGCGAAACCTTGTCCGGTTGTATACGTACTTAAATTGTGTTAGTGTGCAGTTGTGACTAAAAGGCATTAATTTTTCCGCCTGCTGTGCCAAATGTTTATGCTTCATGTATTAGTTCATATGTAAGAGGAAGCGGGTTAGTGTCTTTCTTAGGCGCGTTAATTTAAGCTTATTATGCTTATACGAGCATTATGGAGTCGTGCAATTTAACTAGCAGCTGCTCTTGGGGCAGCCGAGATACCTCTTTCAGTGCCTGCCAACATAGTCGTTTCGTAACCCACTGTTGTAAATTGGCCAAACGAATCCACATGCTACAGTTCCCTTGGCTGAATGTTTATCTTCAAACAGGATAGTGAAGGTGCTCAATCTGCAAACTGACAGTTCACAGTCGTCCAGTATTCTTTCACAGAAACAATACAAGCCATTATTTATTTACATGTATATCAAGGCATTATGTTAACGTTACAATAGATATACAGTTCAGAAACCATTTAAGAGTTTTAAATACCTGTAGCATTTAAAGACGCATAATGGTTAAAACTGCAATTGGTTAAACTCCATTTTCGTCGCATTTGTAGTGGCCAATTGTAGAACTTAAAAAGAAACTTATGTGATAATCTGTAGGACCATTGTCCAAGTTGCTTCACTGGAGTGAAAGCAACACTACTTACCGTATCACAGCACTGTCTTAATTCCGTTACGTGCTTGTGACTTAATAACTAAGATCATATACCAACTTAGGAGAGTCACAACGAGATACAAATCTAAACCTGTTGTACAGCTTTGTATTGCATAACGACCTACCACCGCAGTCGCCAGTCAAAATTTTTAGTGCCCCCTTCGGCTAATAGAAATAATCCTGTATAGATAATGACTTCTGTTTACGGGCCATCTCCCAGCGTCGTAACCACAAATTGCTCCATAAAAATGGCCCCAAACTATTTGGGAAACAGCGTTGATTGGCTGTTCAGTTGGTTCTTGTTAGAATATTGTATCCATTAAGAATGAAAAACACATTACACTGGGGTAATAATACGCTATTGTAGGATGTTACACCAGTGTCGTGTTTTTCTCATTCGTAATGTGTGAAAAACTTAAGTAGTCTCGAAATGACTTCAACGTCGAAAATTGCGAACTGAGAGATGGTTGTGTGTAGGATGAGTTTTCGCAAAAAGAGTTCTTTTTAGTGTGTACCACACTTTCAGTATCACTACGAAATGCATGCGTCTAGAGTTCATAGCCTGGTTAGCGGTTGTCGCGCTTCTGAAAACTGCCTATCACTAGTAGATATGTGCCGGTTCACGGCATGAATCGACTTGCCGCGCCATGTGAATGGCCAGAGTCACACTATTGTGTAGTTGTTTATTGCTATTACTGCTGCAATGTGGAAAACGTTGGATTTCCTCATTCTGGTCACACGAGCGGCTTCGAGGCCAGACAGAAAGTGACTCTTCCCTCACACATGAAAAAAGGTGCGTCAGACCATATCGGTATCATACAAAGACCGCTGAGTCAGGAACCAGGCAAAATTTAAGAGGTGCATGTTACAAACCTCTGCTTTAATGGGTAAGATCTTCCTTTGGTGAAATAAACATGCCCTGTTGATGCAGCTTTAGCAATGTCCGGTTTCAGTGATGGCGCCGTCCTGGTTCTGTAAGTCTATTTTAGATTCACGAAACTAAAGAGCGAAAGCAAATTTTTGAACCACCCTCGTGAGTTTTTTAATCGAAAACGAAACGAAACCCTGTTGACCCCAGGAAATCTCTACGTACAGTCCATCTATGTAAACCTGCATTAAATCAGTAGAGCTGTCTGTGTCTACAAACATGAATGAAATAATGAAGGTTACATAACTTTTCAGTCTGCCAATATGCCTCAAAGGCTCATTTCACGCACTTTGTCACTTTACTGCAGGAAGTATTCCATCAGCATGTGAAGTAGCCACCCAATTTGGCGTACAAGACAGCGACGTCAGCGAGCATCGGTGATAAACAAAACATCGAAAATTTGTCTTGTGGATGCTCTTGTTCAACACCACTGGTTGGTGACGGCACCGACAAATTATGGTTCCCACGTAATCAACTGAGTGCTATCTGTTTGGAGGTAACTGGGAGGGCTGTGCTGACCCAGTCAGTAATCAACCGTCTCCACGCGAATGATTTGGCCTCAGACGTTAGTTGATATCAGTGCCACCAGTACATAGCCCCCCCAACAACGTGGTTCGAGAAGAAGGTGGGCTAGGGTCCACTTGGAATACAACAAACGAGTATACGATTTGTCTTACCCTATAACCGTCGTCAAAGAGTGTGGAGGTGATCAGATACCAATGGACGTACGACTCATGGAGTTCCATGTGTTCAGCTGGGAGGTGGGTCATTCTTGTTTTCGGCCAATACAATGTAGATGTCTCAGAGACATTTCATAGAACAAGAGCGTCAGTATTGGGGCAGAATCGTTCAGTCCAATGTCTAGCTATACAGTCAACGTTTTGGCGATGGGTTGTCTTTCAAGGCGATACTGCACGAGCACACCCTGTACGTATATCATAGACCAAGGGCAACAGTATTGTGTCAGAACCGTCCTAACTAACATCCGGCTGTAGAGTCAACGTTTTAGCGGTAGGTTCGTCTTTCAAGACGATAATAAACGAGCACAGTGCACGCGTCTTGAACACCTTTTTCCAGGAATCAACCAAGTGAACATATATGGAACCAGTTGTTAAACCTGCAATGTATCGTCGCATGGATCGTCTTTCTATTTTATTCTCTACAATTCGGTCTCATGGTAATGATATCTTTAATTCTTTTGGATTATCTTTCACCTCTCACTTGGAAGATCTCTTGAAGGCAGGCATCGAAAAGTGCGACTTGCTTAAGCAGCGACGTCTCGATCACATTGTTATCAACATTCCAAGGGGATCCAATCAAGTTTTAATGCACTAATAGAAGCAACAAACTGTTGAACGTTACGCAGGAGCAGATTTTGATTGTGTCCATGGATGTGCATGTCTAATAGACTTTGTATGGATTTTAAGTCATATTGTACAGGAGTTTCAGGAGGCTTACTCCTTCATTCCGTGCAAACTTTCGCAGATATGTAGGTGGTTCAAAATGTATTCTGAAGTTTTCATATGATCCCGAAGATGCTGCATTGTTTCAATTCAGACCCAAAGGATGGGGCGGGGGGGGGGGGGGGGGGCACCGGTTGCGTGATGTTGTCCTGGAAAGAGATGTCATTGGTTGATAATGTTGACGTATATGATTCCACCAGCTGGATTTGACGTTCTAAGTCTATCCCCTGAATGAAGAGCGGACGACCACGACCATTGAGCGCCCTCCCAAAGAAACACTCCCACGCGTCGACGCAGCGGACAGTTCCGCGATCCTGGCGGTCGGTTCGTTATATTTCCGGTCTGAGTCCCAAATGTGGATCACGTGCCGCTTACGATATGTCACCTCGTCGAAACCGACGGTGGTGTTCGGGCGGCGGGCCGCTGCTGCCTCCGCAGCACGTGGTGCCCCCTCCGCTCCGCCCCCGGCAGGCCCCGCCCTCGCTCACCACGTGGTCCTCACTGACGCGGACGCAGACGCCAGCCGCCAGCCGCCAGCCGATGCTGTGGCCAGACGCGGACGCAGACGCCGGCTGGTGCGGTGGCCTAGCCAGACGTGCCGCGGGCGGGGGCCGGAGCGCGGCCTCCGCCGGCCGGGCGGCGGCGCCGGGAGGCCCGCCGGAGGGACAGCTGTGCGTCACCTGCCGCCACAGGTCGCCGGACAAAATGTTATCCACCCTTCAGATGGTGTAGAATTCGTATCAGCGGCCACCGCCGACCTAAGGCGTGGCAGTGTAGTGGGATTTGGGGCGGGGGGCAGTCAGTTGTACGGAATCGGCGCAGTAAGACGAGGAGATGTGACAGAATGACATAAGGGAGCTATCGTGTTTGGACTTGACCGTGACCATGCCGTGTTCGTTGGTGTATCAACGCGGACCGTCCATCGCGTCTGTAAGGAATAGTATTACCACTCGAAGCTATGTAATATGGCTAATAACTGGTCGTCAAAAATATCCCAACCGGAGAAGAGGGTCAGCCCTAGTCAGGGACAATCGGTTTAAAACCTTACAGGAATTGCTGCTGTCAGTGAATGCACGACAATCTCAAAGTATTTCCGAATGAACGTCGCAGGTGCACGTCTACAGTAGGCTAAGCAACACACACTGGACAGTAGCCTGACTGCAGACGTACCGCATGATTCGGGCCAGAGGTTGGTTTTGTGATGTTTGAGGTGTGGTTTTCGTACCATCATTTGGGCCCAATTATTCAAGTTACCATGGTATGAAGCATGATGCTTATCTCATGATCGATGGTCAGGTATTTCCCCTTCTATCACATCTTCATGATCAGTGTACACTGCACACTCCTGTCTTTCAAGGTGATAACAGACACTGCTGCACGTATACGTTCCTGGTTCAGCCGGAATACAGGCACCCTACCGCAGCTCGAGAGGGTCGCTAGATCAGCCCATCGTAATCCCATAGAAAATGTCACAGACTATTTGGAACTGATTGTGGAACAGCAGTCAGCATCCCCGTAGTTTGGTAGATGTACGGGATCTTGTAATCAAAGATTGGCTTCAGTTGGATATGGCATATCTGAAGAAACAGGTGCACTATTTTCCGCGCCGAGTAGAGGCCATTATCAAGGCTGTAATTGATGGGCTGGGCGCGGCAGCTACGCTCGCCCACCTCAACGAGGAGCGCAACGCGATTTTGGAAACGTCTGTATGGCAGTGCCTACACTCGGCTATAGGGCCCACGTTACGCGGTGTTGGCAGAATGTTACCTACGCATGAGCAATTTTTTGTTTGCGTATTTATTTATTTTGCTGTTCCATGTGCTTATGGACATGATCACGTAATCTCAAACATCGTGTTGCCTCTGAAGGTGGATGTTGTGTCGGGTCGTGCATTCTAGGACTGTCGTCCACCTTTTAGCTCGGCAAGAATATGTCACACTAAAATAACTCGCAAATAGTATTCACCGGTGGATCAGGGAGCGAGAAGGAATGTGGACACACATTTTGGGAGACTGCAGATTGGTGTGGACAGATATTTAAACTCCTGTCTCATATGACAGTCATGATGGAGAAAGCTACTGCCACCCTAAACGAGGTACAGTGCACTATTATAAAGGAACAGAACGTGCAGTGGTTGTGTCTGATTCAGTTCTGGCTTTCACACTATTTACAGCACGTACAAAGAGAACATAGAAATCATCGAATCGCGTACGACATAATGGAACCACTTTCCCTTTCCTATAACGAACAAAAGAAAGAGGGTATGGTTTAGACGAAGGCTTATTTTGGCATCGCAGTCAATGTAATGTGGCAGATACCGTGACGAAGGAGGTAGATAGTGGTGGAACAAGAGTTCACGGAGCAATGTCATCTACACACTATCACAGAATTTTGCGATCCGAAGACACACACGCATTGCTCAAAGAATGATCAGTAACTTCATAGATCCGAGGACGAGAACGTGCAGCAATATACTCACAGCCTCCGCCTTGTAATTGGAATGGTGATAAGCAGTTTTTACGACTATTTATTTAAGCGAATATCGCAAGAATTAGCGAATTAGCTCAAACAAAGGGCACTTCAAGAAGAACCTCTATTATATTCGTCAAGCATACGTCTTCCGTGTATAAATGCCGAGAAAAGGTTATCAACCACTTGTTTCTTGGGTGCCCAAATCATTTCATCTTGATGAGTGCTTTGCGAAGAGTTTTCGTGGAGCTGAACTGTATTCGAGTGTTACTTATGTTCAAGATGCAGTGAGACTTTTTCGTGTGTAAGACAGAAATTAAGCTGCCCCTTAAACAAGTATAATCCACAGGTCACAGCTCTTGAGATAAGCGTAAAACAATGTCAATGACCCCCCCCCCCTCTCTCTCTCTCTCTCTCTCTCTCTCTCTCTCTCTCTCTCTCTCTCTCTCTCTCTCTCTCCCCCCTCCCTCTCCTCTCTCCCCCCCCCTCCGTGTGTGTGTGTGTGTTGTGCAACACCTGGCTTCCCCATCGCCTCTTCACCTTTCCCATCACACTGCGCCACAGGTCCTGATTAGAGCCATCTTCACGCGTCTGTGTTCAAAGTTATCTGACTGAAGCAAAGAACTCGTAAGTATTTTACAAGCACCTCTATGAGCTGAGGCTAAAAACTGGCGATAGTTCTGTGGTCTTCGACTTAGAGTTAGCTAGTTCCAATTCTGGTGATCAAGAAATTTGCGCCACCAGTATTGGGTTGAGTAGGTGAGATGGCGTAGTAGTTGTAGTTACTAGCGCCCGTTACTGTTACGCCCGATAATAGTTTCTTTGTAGGGTAAAACCTGTGGGAGTACGTATGTTCTCATGTGTGTCGTAGTGTGAAGCTGTTATCAACCTGAAGGCAGGTTTGAATACCACAGTGCGCCACTAGGCTGTATCCTCCGAATTTCAACTAACTGCCCTTCCAGTTGTAGGGGGACCTATAGTTTAAAATGGACTCCGAACTCAGGCGGAATTTGGCATTTCTCAAGTTGAGAAATGACTGTCAGATGTGAAAGGGACAAAAAAAAAAAAAAAAAAAAAAAAAAAAGCTAGGTGTCTACACGATTACTTGGAACGACATCGATCGATTTTTGATAAGGTCACTGAAATCTCGTTATCTGCAAATAAGGTTGAAATTCTTGCAAGGCCCATTTCCTGTGAAAATCTACATAAAATAATATCTTACAGCTTGAATCACTTTACTAACTTCAATTTTCTGTTGGCGGGATCTTTTTTTTTGTGACATTTGAGAAACATGTTCGCGAATATATTCCAGGCCGCAGGCTGGACTGACATTCAAGTACCTCCAGCTGTCAATTCACAGGAGATCAAAGGCTGAGAGTATGGCCCGTGGCAGGCGAATTGAGGCCAGATACAAGCCTGCCGTCGGCACTACGGAGCCAGCCTGCACTGTTTGAATATTGAGTCGTTCTCCCCCTCGCCTCTCGCCCCCTCCAGGAGTGAGTAGATCATTTTGCCAATACGATTCATCATGTTGCCAAAGCACCCATCCAACAATGGTCAGGTCAACTTAGTAGGCGGCGTGCTCCCTGAAGGAGCAGAGTTCTGCAGAGAGGTACGTGCGGCATTTTGGAGATCCAGAGGCCAGCTGCAAAAATCCTCACAGAAAATCTTACAGCAAATGCGATTTACTATCCTATCCTAACCGCGACTAAGCTCCAACAGGCGGAATTATAACGTTCGAAAAGCAAAAACCAAGACCAGAACATAAGCCAGGACGTCAACCGCGCACGTAAGCAAGAGATGAAACCAGAAGAGGTTTCCCTGATCACGCAAATGTATAAGTGACTGAATTTCCGCACGTCAAGCTGCTGAGCTAGTAAGCACAAAACTGACTTCAGTGGCGGCCGCCTAACTTTGCGCCTCGGAAAACAGAGGCCCTCTCCAGTACACACGGCGTCCGCGCCCCTCTGTCGGTTGCCGAAGTAGCCAGTTCGCTGGCTGCCATTATCTTTGGTTCCGCGTCCTCTGTTGCCATGGCATACCGGTAGGCGCGGATGCCAAAGGAGATATGATGCCAAATTATTAAAACAGTGAGAAGCATCTGTTACTGAATATCATAGACCGTTCCATCATGGTAACATTTGTATGGCAGATCATTAGGAGAGGACGCGAGGTGCCTACTACGTATTGCCGGATAAAAGTCCTCTGATGAATACAAGACAGATGGACCAGTCGATGACTGAGCGGTCGCTCTGATGGGATGTTTTGACCACTACTTACAGGATCGATAACACTCACAGCTGCTTCCTTATTGGTGTGGGGGTATTTGCAAAAGAATGTCGTATAACTGAATTAATCTAACGCCACATGGAAATCATGACTGCACGTTTTGTCAATACACGTATCTCTCAGTGTGGGTCAAAATCTGTAAATCGGAAAAGAACAACTGTATGATTAACTATCTGTGAAATCGCCTCTCTTCCTTAATGAGGTACAGTGCATTTTTTGTATACGATTCGCTTTTGTTATATTCACTGAAAGTTCTCGTGCTAGAAGCCGGCCGATGTGGCCGAGCGGTTCCAGGCGCTTCAGTCCGGAACGGTGCGACTGCTACGGTCGCAGGTTCGAATCATGCCTCGGGCATGGATGTGTGTGATGTCCTTAGGTTAGTTAGGTTTAAGTAGTTCTAAGGTCTAGGGGACTGATGACCTCAGATGTTAAGTCCCATAGTGCTCAGAGCCATTTTTTTGCTCGTGCTGGCTTTATTGATCAGCTTTTGCTCTTCCCGAAATGTAGTGTACCGTGCAGTGAAGACGGCGGAAGATAATTTATTTCACTGAAAATTAGGTCGTTAAAAACTAAAGAATTTGCCTTGTTCCTGTGGCAGCGATGTCTCCCAATTACTGGCTCCCTCTCAAATTCTGCAGCTATCATTAGCATTTAAGATTGACACGAGAAGACTTATTGTCTTAAGACTTACACGGCATGCAGGGACTCTGTACAAGAAGAAGAGTGAAGACCCATGGTGTGAACAATTTCGTGTTGCTGTGGCGTGCGTATACAGGGGCTGGACAAAACTATGGGAATGTGGCGAGAAATGCGCGGTTGAACGTAAATACAGATGCTCAAAAAGTGGCTCTAAGCACTATGGGACTTAACATCTGAGGTCATCAGTCCCCTACACTTAGAACTACTTAAACCTAATCAACCTAAGAATATCACACACATCCATGCCCGAGACAGGATTCGAACCTGCTACCGTAGCAACCGCGCTGTTCCGGACTGAAGAGCCTAGAACCGCTCGACCATAGCGGCCAGCTACAGATGCTCGATAGGTCCGCATGATGCGCTGTTGTACTTGGCCATGAACGGCACCCGTGCAGTGTCCTCAATATGTTGCAAGTGTCAGACACGGTCAGAACAGTGTTCGGTGTTGTTGAATACGTCATATCGGAGCTAAGTTAAGGTCAACGTGGCAAGTTGTTGGTTCTCGTACGGTGGGTGCTTCCGTACCCGAGGTAGCGGAAATATTTGGTGTTTCAAGGCGGTACCGTATCGACGTTTTATATCGCATGCAGGGAAATCGGAAAAACATCATCCGCCAAATCACAGCACGGACGAAAGTGTGTATTGAGAGATCGTGACGGGCGGTCGTTGAAGAGAATTGTGACGGAAAACAGGAGATAGACAGCTGCAAAAGTCACTGCAGACGTGAATGTCGCACTCACTCTGTCAGCACCAGAACAACAGGACGGGAGCTCCATAAGCAGGGAACTGCAGGGCGAGCTGTGATTCCAGAACCCCTCATCAGTTTTGCGAATATCCGTAACAGGAAAACGCATTGTTGAAGCCATAAAACTTTGACCATGGAGCAACGGAAGAAAGTAATTTGGTCGGATGAGGCTTGTTTCACGCTGTTTCCAACCTCTGGCAGAGTTTACGACCCAAGACTGAAGACATGGCGGTGGTTCAGTGATGATTTTGGCAGCAATACCGTGGTATTCGATGAGCGCCATGGTGCAGTGTTTGTTCCCAACACGACACAGCTCGCATCGTTCAGGACTGGTTTTGTGGACACGGGCTACCGCAGCTCTCGTGGTCTATCCGCCATCCACTTCTGTCGTTGTTACCTGAAGTCGCCAATAATTTGTAGGAAGAATGGTATAAGATTCCTTCGAAAACCACACAGGGCGTGTATTGATCCATTCACGGGAAGCGTGCACGGGATAAGTCCCTGCAGTTACGCTATTCACCTGTGTCGTCGGTGGCTCAGATGGATAGAGCGTCTGCCATGTAAGCAGGAGATCCCGGGTTAGAGTCCCGGTCGGGGCACACAGTTTCAGCTGTCCACATCGAGGCATATCAACACCACCTGTCGGCAGCTGAGGTTTTCAGTTAGTCATCATTTATAGCTACAATAATTGTAGAACACACCTGTTGGCGTGCGCCTTTAGGAGGTAGTGATCAAATCTCGAATACGGATGCACCCGTAGGCAGATTCTCCTCGTGCAGCCAGCATGACAGAAATGGCCAGTCTCGTCTCGTGAGAGGTGATGCAGTTCTTGTCGTTCTTTACGCAAGATTGCTTGTGGTCGGTGTTTCTTTGTCACTAGGAACGTGTTAACTAGAGAGGTCTTTTCATTTCTGTGAAGTTGTAAATTTCGACGGCCTTCACATCGGCCAGATGGAGCATCGTCTGGATTGTGCGGAATGATTTGAAAGTGCACTTCTGTAGGAAGTATAAGGCATCAGCGAGTCAAATGCCCATAAAATGAGTTTTTCTAACGAAGTACGTATATTGGTGGCTTATGAATGTAAAATAGGCAACCAGTCGCTTTTTGAATTTGGTCAGATTTATTGTACTGTTAACTAGTTTTCGAGCCATTACAGGCTCATAATCTGATGGACATCCTGTCACCTTACACTGCCGGTATGAATGTCACGGATATGACAAGGCAGTGGAACGTAAGTATCCCAAAACTCAATGATCTTTTAGATCCGTAAACATTTCAGTTAGCTAAATTTCTATTATTTTTGCGAGCACCATTTCCTTTCACAGCTTCATCCAATGATGAGTTTGCAGTGGCCTGAAAAGTAGTTAACGGTACAATACATGGTATCAAATTCAGAAAGCCACTGGTTGCATATGTTACCTGGTAGACATAATGGAAGACAGTTTCAATTCACAATCCACTATGAATACATGGAAATATATTTAGAACGGAAAAAGTACATAGACTTTGATAGCGCCATTTGTATGTAGGACGGAGGCAGCCCAAAATCCGCCCCAGAGCCAAGATTATTTCATTGAGAATAACCGTACTGACGTATGGGTAATTGGCTAATGATGCTCTGTTGGGAAGGTGAAAAAGTCATTTACGAACGGTATCTTAACGTAAATGTCATACTTTAGAGCGTTCATGCATTTGTGATTCTATCCGAGAAATCGCCTTTGCTAATCCACTCACTTCCAAAAATGAAAGGGGCAGTGCTATTTTTAATACACAGAACGCGAAAGCTGCCTGTGGTATTCTACATAGGTGGCCAAAGATCTTCCGATAGAACAGGGTCTGCAGTCGGTTAGTATCATATTGAAAGGCATGGTGAGACCGTGATAGAGTAATTGCTAAATCTTGGATTATAATTTGGGTCTCAGTATAAATAATTGCCCGCGTGCGCTTATCCACTGATTGTACTTACAATCGTGGAAGCGGTGGTTATCATGTAGAGGGGCAATCTGAACCGGGCGAGCGCTGCCGGCCGAAACCGGTTTGCGTCCCGCTCTCGCCCTTGAATCGTCCACCATCTTCGCTGCCGCTTCGCGTGTTGTTGTTTGCCATTTGCGGTCGCAGGCCTCTTCTTTTTGAGTGCTGCGGGAGCTCGGGCAGTGGCTTCGGGAAAGCCACTTTTTTCTCCGAATTTCTTTTTCTAGAGCCGTTTTTGACCATTTACACCCAGTAGCCCCAAGCAGTACGAATAAACGAAACTCGACTATCCCAGTACGATCGAATGTTTGTTGCAACAGCAGTTTCAAGGATAACTCGAGTGCATTCTTATTTCACCTTAAATTTTTCATACTCATGAAAGTAAGAATGTTCTTGAAGTTCCAATACTTCTGAGGTTCTATGCAAATTAAAATGGCTGGAAACGTTCCAAAGTTATTTTCGACTAAAGTGCGAAATGATGTTTCAAAAAATGGTTCAAATGGCTCTGAGCACTATGGGACTTAACTGCTGTGGTCATCAGTCCCCTAGAACTTAGAACTACTTAAACCTAACTAACCTAAGGACATCACACACATCCATGCCCGAAGCAGGATTCGAACCTGCGACCGGAGCGGTCGCGCGGTTCCGGACTGTAGCGCCTATAACCGCTCGGCCACTCCGGCCGGCGAAATGATGTTTCATTAGATTTTAACTGAGCAGCGCAAATGTATTCCAGATGGGTCTAAGCAAAGGAAATCTCTTGGCTGCTCAGTGGTTCTCCCCGAGCGTGCCCTCAAGATGTTTACCAAACGAAATTCCTATATTTCACACAAACTGCATGCTTTCTTAAGGGTACTGAAACAGATTGCCCGTGGTCGTGCTAATGAATTCGCCGTCTGTACGGGCTCCCAGAGTCCTATAAATCTACGACGCTTGTACCCAGCAAAAAAGTATGCCCCTCCTGCACCTATAGAGTCTGGTGCAGGCGCCAATGTACTAGTTCCCAGGGCATGTAGAGATTAGGTAAATAATTTACCGGATTTGCCGCCAAGGAAACGTGTACACTAAATAATGTGGCACGACGTGCTGTCCACTACATGCTATATTCTCGCCGTTGAGATACCGGATCATACGTCGGCGAGAAGAAGAATGGCTAGAAGTGACGGACAAAATCAAGATCTCGGCCGTGGCGCACCATCTTCGAGTCACTGAGGTGAGATGAAGTCCTTCTTACTCAATTTCGGTAGTGCGCAGTCGAATGACGTGTAGCAGCTTGTCTGCGCGTGATGACCCTGATCTTTGTGGCGTACATGTTTCAGTAGGCCACATTTTAACTGCATCTGTTTAATGTTCTGATAAGAGGGCAGTTTCCTTACCAGTTGACAATGAGACGAATACGGTAAAACTTTTAAGATTGTATGAAATATCTGACTTACTCCCTAATTTATTAGAGAGAAGGCTGTAATGTACTCTAAGGGCGGCGGTCTCGTCCTCGATACGTTATTATTACTATTATTATTATTATTATTATTATTATTATATTTTTTAAGTTGTCAGCCAGTCACACAACCCCTAATTTTTATTTTAGCCTATTCACTATATCGTGTATGGACTTAACAGCACTTTTTTAACTTTGTCAAAGTATGCAGTTTTACATTCTGCAAAGTTGGTTGCAACTGAGTTGGTGAATGTGTGAGAGAATGGGAAAGAGTGATTGTGATTCCAAATGAGTTTACATTTTATCCATTTTTAATTTCATTTGTATAACCACATTTGTCTGAAACAATTTTAGCAAGGGTGGTAATAATTACCACACACACACACACACACACACACACACACACACACACACCTGAAAGTCGTCAGGCGCATTTTCTCTGGTGTTTCGGCAGATAGTTACAATTTAGTTTTCGCATTGTTTAGCTAGAACAAGCCCAAACAAATACAACTCAACAAGCCTTTCATGCTACATACAGTGCTGGCTGTCGGTTTGTTTGCCGTTGCGAACAAAATTATTTTTAAAGCGATTGGTTGGTTCTAAATGAGTCTAGTACGATATTTGTTGTATCAGGGACAGTAAAAGAAGTCGTGAGACTAGGGCCTCCCGTCGGGTAGACCGTTCGCCGGGTGCAAGAATTTTGATTTGACGCCACTTCGGCGACTTGCGCGTCGATGGGGATGAAGTGATGATGAATAGGACAACACAACACCCAGTCCCTGAGCGGAGAAAACACCCGATGCAGCCGGGCATCGAACCCGGGTCCTTAGGATTGACATTCTGTCGCGCCGACCAGTTTTTTTTTTTTTTCCCTGAATCTCATTTTGTTCGCAGTCGTTCGTTGCATCTGCTCGCGGCGGACGTCGCAAGACACCCGTTGGAGTTCGTTGTTGCTCGGTGAACTCAGTTTTTTTTTACTACAGAGCTAACTACCACTCAGCTATCCGGGGCGGACAGCAGGGAACAGTAAATAGCGAAGAATGACGCATATTCCAGCAGGGACCAAACAACGCTGCTGCACGGCAGTAGCAGCCAGAACGGGCCTGCGCGGTGCTATCGCTTCTGCAGTCCTGGTTATTCTTCGTTTTTTACTGTTCCTGTTGATACGTATCGATAAAACGTTCATCTCACTGCACACATTTCGCACTGCTCAGTCGGATGGGCACCTAAGGTTCAGCTTTAAAAATCATTTTGCTCGTAACGGCAAACAAACCGATGATATCCGCCAACAGGGTCGTCCCATGAAAGACGTGATGAACAGCACTCGTTGGGACTGACTACATCTACATCTACATCTACATCTATACTCCGCGAGCCACCTTACGGTGTGTGGCGGAGGGTACTTATTGTACCACTATCTGATCCCCCCTTCCCTGTTCCATTCACGAATTGTGCGTGGGAAGAACGACTGCTTGTAAGTCTCCGTATTTGCTCTAATTTCTCGGATCTTTTCGTTGTGATCATTACGCGAGATATATGTGGGCGGTAGTAATATGTTGCCCATCTCTTCCCGGAATGTGCTCTCTCGTAATTTCGATAATAAACCTCTCCGTATTGCGTAACGCCTTTCTTGAAGTGTCCGCCACTGGAGCTTGTTCAGCATCTCCGTAACGCTCTCGCGCTGACTAAATGTCCCCATGACGAATCGCGCTGCTTTTCGCTGGATCATGTCTATCTCTTCTATTAATCCAACCTGGTAAGGGTCCCATACTGATGAGCAATACTCAAGAATCGGACGAACAAGCGTTTTGTAAGCTACTTCTTTCGTCGATGAGTCACATTTTCTTAGAATTCTTCCTATGAATCTCAACCTGGCGCCTGCTTTTCCCACTATTTGTTTTATGTGATCATTCCACTTCAGATCGCTCCGGATAGTAACTCCTAAGTATTTTACGGTCGTTACCGCTTCCAATGATTTACCACCTATGGCATAATCGTACTGGAATGGATTTCTGCCCCTATGTATGCGCATTATATTACATTTATCTACGTTTAGGGAAAGCTGCCAGCTGTCGCACCATGCATTAATCCTCTGCAGGTCCTCCTGGAGTACGTACGAGTCTTCTGATGTTGCTACTTTCTTGTAGACAACCGTGTCATCTGCAAATAGCCTCACGGAGCTACCGATGTTGTCAACTAAGTCATTTATGTATATTGCAAACAATAAAGGTCCTATCACGCTTCCCTGCGGTACTCCCGAAATTACCTCTACATCTGCAGATTTTGAACCGTTAAGAATGACATGTTGTGTTCTTTCTTCTAGGAAATCCTGAATCCAATCACAAACCTGGTCCGATATTCCGTAAGCTCGTATTTTTTTCACTAAACGTAAGTGCGGAACCGTATCAAATGCCTTCCTGAAGTCCAGGAATACGGCATCAATCTGCTCGCCAGTGTCTACGGCACTGTGAATTTCTTGGGCAAATAGGGCGAGCTGAGTTTCACATGATCTCTGTTTGCGGAATCCATGTTGGTTATGATGAAGGAGATTTGTATTATCTAAGAACGTCATAATACGAGAACACAAAACATGTTCCATTATTCTACAACAGATTGACGTAAGCGAAATAGGCCTATAATTATTCGCATCTGATTTATGACCCTTCTTGAAAATGGTAACGACCTGCGCTTTCTTCCAGTCGCTAGGTACTTTACGTTCTTCCAGCGATCTACGATAAATTGCTGATAGAAAGGGGGCAAGTTCTTTAGCATAATCACTGTAGAATCTTAAGGGTATCTCGTCTGGTCCGGATGCTTTTCCGCTACTAAGTGATAGCAGTTGTTTTTCAATTCCGATATCGTTTATTTCAATATTTTCCATTTTGGCGTCCGTGCGACGGCTGAAGTCAGGGACCGTGTTACGATTTTCCGCAGTGAAACAGTTTCGGAACACTGAATTCAGTATTTCTGCCTTTCTTCGGTCGTCCTCTGTTTCGGTGCCATCGTGGTCATCGAGTGACTGAATAGGGGATTTAGATCCGCTTACCGATTTTACATATGACCAAAACTTTTTAGGGTTCTTGTTTAGATTGTTTGCCAATGTTTTATGTTCGAATTCGTTGAATGCTTCTCTCATTGCTCTCTTTACGCTCTTTTTCGCTTCGTTCAGCTTTTCCTTATCAGCTATGATTCGACTACTCTTAAACCTATGATGAAGCTTTCTTTGTCTCCGTAGTACCTTTCGTACATGATTGTTATACCACGGTGGATCTTTCCCCTCGCTTTGGACCTTAGTCGGTACGAACTTATCTAAGGCGTACTGGACGATGTTTCTGAATTTTTTCCATTTTTGTTCCACATCCTCTTCCTCAGAAATGAACGTTTGATGGTGGTCACTCAGATATTCTGCGATTTGTGCCCTATCACTCTTGTTAAGCAAATATATTTTCCTTCCTTTCTTGGCATTTCTTATTACACTTGTAGTCATTGATGCAACCACTGACTTATGATCACTGATACCCTCTTCTACATTCACGGAGTCGAAAAGCTCCGGTCTATTTGTTGCTATGAGGTCTAAAACGTTAGCTTCACGAGTTGGTTCTCTAACTATCTGCTCGAAGTAATTCTCGGACAAGGCAGTCAGGATAATGTCACAAGAGTCTCTGTCCCTGGCTCCAGTTCTGATTGTGTGACTATCCCATTCTATACCTGGTAGATTGAAGTCTCCCCCTATTACAATAGTATGATCACGAAACTTCTTCACGACGTTCTGCAGGTTCTCTCTGAGGCGCTCAACTACTACGGTTGCTGATGCAGGTGGTCTATAGAAGCATCCGACTATCATATCTGACCCACCTTTGATACTTAGCTTAACCCAGATTATTTCACATTCGCATTCGCTAATAACTTCACTGGATATTATTGAATTCTTTACTGCTATAAATACTCCTCCACCATTGGCGTTTATCCTATCCTTGCGGTATATATTCCATTCTGTGTCTAGGATTTCGTTACTGTTCACTTCCGGTTTTAACCAACTTTCCGTTCCTAATACTATATGCGCACTATTTCCTTCAATAAGAGATACTAATTCAGGAACCTTGCCCTGGATACTCCTGCAGTTTACCAATATTACGTTAACTTTTCCTGTTTTTGGTCTCTGAGGACGGACGTTCTTTATCAACGATGATAATGTCCTCTCTGGTAAGCCGTCAGGTATTTTATCGTTTCGCCCAAGGGGGGGTCCCTCTAACCTAAAAAACCCCCGTGTGCACGCCACGCGTACTCTGCTACCCTAGTAGCTGCTTCCGGTGTGTAGTGCACGCCTGACCTGTCTAGGGGGGCCCTACAGTTCTCCACCCAATAACGGAGGTCGATGAATTTGCAACCATTATAGTCGCAGAGTCGTCTGAGCCTCTGGTTTAGACCCTCCACACGGCTCCAAACCAGAGGACCGCGATCGACTCTGGGCACTATGCTGCAGATATTAAGCTCAGCTTGCACTCCGCGTGCGATGCTGGTTGTCTTCACCAAATCAGCCAGCCGCCGGAAGGAACCAAGGATGGCCTCAGAACCCAAGCGGTAGGCGTCATTCGTTCCGACATGTGCTACTATCTGCAGCCGGTCACACCCAGTGCGTTCAATAGCTGCCGGAAGGGCCTCCTCCACATTACGGACGAGACCCCCCGGCAAGCACACCGAGTGCACACTGGCATTCTTCCCCGACCTACCCGCTATTTTCCTGAGGGGCTCCATAACCCGCCTAACGTTGGAGCTCCCTATAACTAATAGGCCCGCCCTCTGTGACTGTCGGGACCTTGCCGGAGAATCGGCCACTGGCCCAACAGGCGAGGCATCCTGTGGTGGCTCGGAAACGATGTCATCACCACTAGGAAGCACCCCGTACCTGTTGGAAAGGGGTAAGGCAGCTGCCACGCGGCCAGATCCCACCTTCGCCTTTCGGCCAGGCACGCGCGAGCCCACCACTGTCCGCCATTCACCGTGGAGTGATGGCTGACCGGTAAGATGCTCACTGCCGGAAGACGCAGCGACATCAGGGGTTCCATGTGATTCCAAGGCCACCGAAGTAGGCATAGGTCTCACCACAGTTGCCCCAATGCCACTACGAGCCGACGCCTTCGCCTCGATCTCGATGAGCCTAACAGACAAAGCCTCCACCTGCCCCCGAAGAGTGGCCAATTCTCCTTGCGTCCGCTCACAACAACCACAGTCCCTACACATGACTATGTTTACCCTACTCTATACGGTGACAAATTCCCAAGATAATCTTCTGATGAGCTACTCTGATAATCAAGAAACACTCACTGAAATACGAGACGCGAAAACTACGCTAGGTTTTCCCAGAAAAACTATTTAAAAGCTAAGCGCAGCAAAGAAGTACAAAAACACTTTATACAAACAGTACTCGCTGCTGCTGGTGCTCCCGCTCTGGCTGTCACAAGACAACTGCTGATTCAAGTGACTAGTGGCTAACGGCCGCGAAACAAACAAAAGACGGTTTTAGGGCGCTTTCTGTTCTAAACGATCAAGAAAACACTAAGAAATCTAACACGAAAACTACGTAAAGTTTTATCAAGAACTGTTAGTTACTATGCAGATCAGATAAACACAAATAGAATCCCTTCCTTAGTGGAAGGTCGTAAACAAATGCAAAATAAACGCTTTATACAAACAGTACTCGCTGCTGCTGGTGCTCTCGCTTACACCCTGCAAAAATTAAACTGCAAATGTCTGCCGAAACCCAGAGAAAACGCGCGTGACGACCCACAGGAGAGTGGTGCACAAGGTCGTAGAGTTTTTCTATAAGTTTAATAAACACAACAGGTACACGTAACAGAGACTTCAGTAATCAATAATACAGGGTGACAGTTATTGAACTACACGGGGGAAAAAAAATGTAAATTCGTTACAAACTACGGCGTTCACACACTGTATTCAGCATGTAAACGTCTCTTCAGATATTCGGATTTAGGTTATGACATGTTCTATATGCCTGCCGTCATTGGCGAATGATGTGGCGCAGACGAATAGCGAAATTCAGCATGACCCGCTGAAGTGTCGGAATATCGATGCTGTCGATGACTTTCCGAATGGCTGTTTTCAGTTCGGCAATGGTTTGGGGAGTTACTGCTGTACACCTTGTCTTTAATATAGCCCCACAAAAAGGAGTCACGTGTATTCAGATCCTGAGCCTCTGGGTACCCCAGAGCTAGATGGCGGGCCCGAAAGTGCTCCTCTAGGACATCAGACACTCTCGTGCTTCGATGAGGTCGAGCTCCGTCTTGCATGAACCACATCTTGACCAAATCAGGGTCACTTTGGATAACGGGAATGAAATCATCTTCCGAAACCGTCGAAATGTACCGTTCGGTAGTCACCGTGCCATCAAGAAATATCGCACCTTGACTAGACACTGCACATCACAGTCGCCCATTGAGGGTAAAGAGACTTCTCGATTGCGAAATGCGGGTTCTGAGTAGCCCAAATGCGCCAGTTTTGTTTATTGTAGAACCTACCCAAGTGAAAGTGGGCTTCGTCGCTAAACCAAACCATTCTAATTCCCATCATGCTCCGCGATCAACCATGCAGTTTGAACGTCCTAACGCAAACGGTTCAGAAGTTATGACGATTTTATTTCGTATAGTTCAGTAATTGTCGCCCTATATATTCCCCTTCACTATTTACAACAGTCTGCCAACGCTGGGGTCTCTTTTCGATTCCGCGACTGTAGAAATCGCGTGGTTTTGAGACGTACAACTCTTCGCGCCGTGTTCGTTGCACATTTTCATCCATAAAGGTAGTTCCTTGAAGGTTATTCAATAAAGAGCGGAAAAATGGAATCCGAGGTCGCAAGGTCAGGTGAATAAGGCGACTGTGCAATATCTTCACTGCACAACTGTTGCATAGTGTTTTTTGTCAGTCTAGCGGAATGCGGGTGGACATTATCGTGGAATAACATCATTTCATGCAATCTACCTAGTTGTTGCTCTTGGATTGCGTCTGCAAGATGACTCAGTTGGAGCTGCGTGACCGCTACGGTCGCACGTTCGAATCCTGCCTCGGGCATGGAAGTGTGTGATGTCCTTAGGTTTAAGTAGTTCTAAGTCTAGGGGACTGATGACCTCAGATGCTAAGTCTCATAGTGCTCAGAGCTATTTGAACCCTGATTCAGTTGCTGACAATAAATATCAGCGATGATGATGTGTATATGTGGAGAAGCAATTCGAAGTACACAACAACATTGCTGTTTCACCAGATGCGTAAAATTATATATTGTGGATGCGCTCAGTTCTTTGTACGGGGAGTTGCTGGTTTGTGTGAACTCAACCACTACTTCCTTTTCCTTAGGTTACCATAAAGACACCGTTTCTCGTCACCAGGAGCGATACAGGGTTAGAATGGTGATAACGAGCAAGCAGAGATGCACATTTGGCCACCTGCTGCCTTTTGCAGTTGTGGCTTAGAGCATGTGGTAGTCATACATCCGATCTTTGAATCTTCCCTGTTGCACGTAAATGCTGCGCGATGGTGGAATGATTACAGTTCATCACATTTGCCAGTCGCTGGTTACACTGACGTGGATCATTGTGGATCAATCCGTTTAAACGCTCTTCATCAAATCTCGAAGGTCTTCCGGAACGTGGAGAGTCACTAATATCTTCCTTAAAACGAGAACAACTTTCTTGCCATGCTCTTCCCAGCTGCATTATCCCCATACACGGCGCAAATGTTTTGGCTGCGCCCGTTGCTGTCACCCCTCTATTGAACGCAAATAGAAGATTATTTCGGAAACGTTCCGATTGCTCCACTTCATACCAACATGCAAAACCAAACCGCTACTAACGTATGTACTGACCTAATATTTAACATTTTACCCATCCTCAACAACTGTAGTTATTATATTTTGGATATTTTTGGACAAAGCTGGAGAGGTCATCGGTCCCTAGGCATACAAACGCGCGCGCCCAAGGGAGGACACGAACCTCCGACGGGGGTAGCCGCGCGAACTGTGGCAAGGCCTTCTTAGACCGCACAGCTACCCGCGCGGCCTGTAGTTGTATACACCGCAGTAATGAGCAACAATTTGCATCATGGAAATTTAATTTCTTAACCGGTTTCGGGCTGTTAAGTGCCCTTCTTCAGAGGGCTATACCTATCGCATTATTGGCGAGTGTCAACAATAAGACGCATCAACAAAATGCCCTACCGAGCGAGGTGGCGCGGTGGTTACCACACTGGACTCGCATTCGGGAGGCCCACGTTTCAAACCCGCGCCCAGCCATCCTGATTTAGGTTTTTCGTGATTTCCCTAAATCACTTCAGGCGTATACGGGGATAGTTCCTTTGAAAGGGCACGGCCAACTTCATTCCCCATCCTTCCGTAATCCGATGGGCCGATGGGACGAATGACCTCGCTGTTTGGTCCCCTCCCCCTAATCAACCATCCAACAAATTGCCATGGTCATGTGATTCATAGTGCCTCCTGGCACGTCTGCACTTGTTGTTTGGCTTGTTTATACAATTTTCGTACTGGCACTTTTAACCACATGACCACCGCATTTTGTTGTATACATCTGATTGTCGAGACTCGCAAGTAATAAGATGGGTATAACCTTGTTAAGGGTGGCACTAAATGCCCTAAATTGGTTAAGAAATTAAATTTCCTTTATGCAACTGGTTACTGAATATTTAGGTATACCACCGAAAGTATATAATTTCACATGCACTGTTTAAGTTCTCGTTTACGTGTAGGCCGTACAATAACTGGTTGATTACATCGGTTCTAATTTCGGAAGAAGGAAACGACTTGCCAATTGCAGTAGTATCGTGACAAGTAAAGCAGCGACGTCTCTATATTGGTGGTAGCAGTATCTTTATTATTGAACACTCTTGTGGTGCGTTTTTAGAATCTTAGGGCAAAGTGGGACACTGTTTCGGACGTACGATGTGGAATGTGAATTTCTTGCAAGAGAGTCTGCGTCTAATGTTCTCTGTAAACTGCATTGCTTTTATGATACACAACATTTGGAGAGAGTTTTCGCCGCTCCTTCCAGGGTCTACTGGTCCATAGTGTGTGTATACTGTCTTTGGTAGGTTTGTCAACTCGTGCTGTATAGCCCTTCGTAAAAATCATGTAAATGGACACAGGGCCGTAACTAGATAACTAACAATAGTTTGGCCTCCAAATGGGTTTATAGCGACGTTCTGTCGCTCTTCAGACGAATCCGCATGCTCGACGCTCTGGCCGAACGGACCGGTAGATTTCCGGTAATGGGTCTGTTTGTGCGGCGCTGGAAGGACATCGCCGGTGTTGTGATATAAGTGGATAATTGACGTCCGTGCGCCGTGGACCAAAGTGGGATTGAGTGTTTGAAACGTGGCGGCGCTGTGGTGTGGAGAGAGGCCGTGGCGGCAGAAGCAGAAGCCAGAGGCGGCAAGAGGCGCGAGGTGTGGCCAGGCGGCGGCCGGCGGCGACTATCGATTGCGCTGGCGCGGCGGCGGCGGCGGCGGCGCTCCCAGCGGCGGGCGGCCCGTGCGCATGCGCGCCGCCCCGGGGACTGTCGCTTTCCAAAGGGAAAACACCGGGCTGGCCAGGCCGTCTAATCTATTGAGTGAGTAGTATCTCGAAAAAGAGATTATAAAATAAACATTAATAAGAGCGAAACACAAGGTGTTGGTGTGTAATCGAATGGAGTCAGGTGTTGCAGAGGGCATTAGATTTGAGAATGAGACACTAAAAGTAGTAGTAGTAGAAGAGTTTTGCTAGTAGTGGGCAAAACGTAGAGGATAAACAACGGAGAGTAGCAGTAGCAAGAAAATGGTTCCTGAAGAAGAGAAATTCAACATTGAACATGTTAGGAAATCGTTCCTGGGTGTATTTGCTTGGTGACACGTGGACGATAAACAGTTTAGAAAAGAAATGAATAGAATAGAAGCTTTTGGAATCAGTTGCCACAGAAGAATGCTGAGAATCAAATTGGTACATCGGATAACCATTGAAGATAAACTCAGCTGAATATTACGATAAAATAAATTTATTGCACAAATTGACTAAAGGTGCGGACTTTATACTAAAACCACGCAGGCACGTCACGTATTTCACACAGAATAATCCAATGATAAAAATTCTCCAGTGTATACAAACTTATCATTGTATGGACAGAATGACGAAGAGAGTGTGGGAAACAACAGGGAGGACAAGGGGAAAGACAGGAACCAAATGGATTGTTGAATTTCGGAAGGGCTGGTTGGAATTAGGGATCAAGGTCGAAGAAAAGGAAAATTGGAGGAACAAATATTCACCGACAAATATGCCGGAGATCAATGACAGAGAAGAATACAGGAAAAGATTAGAATGTCACCAGTGGAGCCGCCAGGAGAAACGGAAACTGAAGATCTCGGAAGAAGAGCGGGAGAGGAGAAGAGAAAGAATGAAGAGGTTCTGGGAGAAGAGGAGGAAAATGCAGTCCACGAAGGGGCTACCCGTGGTCCTACAGAAGCCGTAACGCAAGAAGAAGAAGAAGAAGAAGAAGAAGAAGAAGAAACTATCATTATCGCCTGGATCACATCATTCTGGGTAATGAATCACTTAAATACATTTAAGTGTGACAATATAACTAGAAATGTCCACTCCGAACATATCCTAAATAGAAAGTGAAAATGGCCACAGGCAGATAAGAGTGCGGCGCGGGGTACCCGTGCGGTCTCTGGCGCCTTTCACGGTTCGCGCGGCTGGTCCCGTCGGAGGTTCGAGACCTCCCTCGGGCATGAGTGTGTGATGGCAGGTGCTGGAGTTGTATGCAGGGAATTGGTGCTGAAAACAGAAGAGAGCAGTTGAATCGCATTTTTTTTAACGGGCATCAGTCTGTGATATGATGATTTTGAGTTTGCTATTGCGTCAGATGTAAATGCACATGACATTAAAGAGGGTAAAGCTCCATCAGTTAGTGTCCATTGTATAGGATTCTGAAAAACAATGTTATCTTATTAGACGAATCAGTGAATGACTCATATCCTGTTCAGAGCAAAGAGACATGAGTCGTGACTCATGCCCCTTTGAAAATAAAACTTAGATAACAACACTGATGATGCTGCATATCGTTTAATACTTTGTACTCGCACCCCTAGATGACATTACCAGTGCTGATGACAGGCAAATGTTTCGTTGCTATCGCTGACTGTTGTTAAGCGCGCATTATTGGTTGTCATAAGTTTTTACGGATTCTTTGTAATACTGTCAGTACTTCAGTGTTAAAAAGGTATGTTGTAATTCGAAAATAAATAAATAAATAAATAAACAACGGGAATGTTGTGACATGTTTCTTTATAAGCGAAAGAGCAGAAATTATATACAGCTCTTCAACGCGAGAATACAGAAGCTGAAAATTTAGACTTTTCTTTGTGTGTAGAATGCATGCAAAATGTCTTCCTAGTTGTGTTTTATCTAAGGCAACTTACTCTCAGATTGCTTACACTATATGAAGACATACAAGCACGGTATGTGTCTACCATGAGGATCGAAAGCAAAAAAATGGCTCTGAGCACTATGGGACTTAACTTCTCAGGTCATCAGTCCCCTAGAACTTAGAACTATTTAAACCTAACTAACCTAAGGACATCACACACATCCATGCCCGAGGCAGGATTCGAACCTGCGACCGTAGCGGTCGCGCGGTTCCAGACTGTAGCGCCTCGAACCGCTCGGCCACTCCGGCCGGCCGGATCGAAAGCAACAAAAGTTTAAGTGAAATGGGCTTATTCATAAATGATTGTACAAAGAAGTACCACAAGAATGCACTGATCTTCGTCTATTATCAGACAACTGCCCAGCTCAGAATAAGAATCCCATTCTCAGCAAATTTCTGTTGTGCTTACCGGTTCTGGGAGATTCAACAAAATTCAACGTCGCTTTCCAGTGAGGATACAGTTTTTTTTTAGCCTGTGATAGAGCTTTATAGAGCTTTCGACATTATAAAAAGGATACTAGGGAAACAGGGCAGATGGTTCACTATGCATGACGCCAAAAAAGTTATTCTTACAAAATTTTCTTGTTAGGGATGATGTTACTGCTCGAAGTCGTGGTGGAAGGCGTTGAACAGAAAGAAAAGAATTCATGGAGAAACCCAACATTTTGTCTTTGATGATACAGAAAGAGTTGTATGACGGCTTCAGCGGCGGTCAATGGACTGATTAGGCACACTTCTCTCGTGCACTTGCAACGAGATCCACTGGCTGCGCCAGAAGAGGTAGCCTTTTCTATCAGGACAGGTTCCAATTAAGACCAATACAATCAAGGACGTGGCAGAATTTCAAAACATTGTCAGTTTGGCGAACTCGTATCATTCTTTCTGCCAAGAAATTTTGAAGTGGGCTCTAAAGAACGACGGTCAAAACTACGAATGAATGGGCCATCAAACATTATTGTTTTAGAATGATGCATTAGTATTGTGAAATGTAGAACTGCGCGTGTTATATGCAAACAAGATAATGTTAATGTGAGTTTAAAAAAAGTGTGCCATTTTAGTATCTTTCACATCGTTTTTTAAAGCATGGGTTTCTAGCTTTTAATTATTAATTACTTTACCCGAACATAACATTAGAGATACCATCTCTGTTTGGAAAAACACATTTCCATCATATAACAGCGCCAATAAAGATGCCAGTATGAAGTTACTGTAAATTGAAACAGTTTTTCTCAGCACTCTCTCTCTCTCTCGTGTGTGTGTGTGTGTGTGTGTGTGTGTGTGTGTGTGTGTCTGTGTCTGTGTCTGTGTCTGTGTGTGTGTGTGTGTTGTTTTTTGACTAAGTAATTGTTAGATCTATAAGAAAAGATATTTAAAGTATTTGGGCAGCAGAAAAGTTTTGAAACAGTTATTTGGAGACCACTGTACCGCATCTTTGTGGTGTTCGTTAGCAAGTGAGCGATAAGGTAGCGGATACGGAGCGGCGGGGGACAGATAACAAGCGTGGTTTGTTTGGAAGGGAGTTGCAGGGGAGAGACGACAGCGTATTGCCGGCGGAAGTACTCTTCCTTGGCATCGAGCCCGTGAGAGAGCATCTGAAATACTTAGGTCGCTTCAAGCAAGGTCACGCTGGCCGCGGAGGCGGCGCCGTGACGTCATCCACAAAGGTTACGTAACTGTGCTGTCACAGCTTGGCCCCCGCGAGCGCGAGGCCGCTTCTAAGTTGAAGGCAACGTGCGCCTAGTTGCGACGGCCGGCGATGATGACAAAGTCTGTTGGTTCTGCATCTTTCATAGTTGTCTACGTGAATGGGAGGCAGTGATAGAAGTGATGATGAAATGCGAGCACAACAGCCATTTCGTTGTCATGCTCCAGTTGATACAGTGTTTTGCGAGCAACTAAAGAAGCCTATGCATGTTATTCAACTTCATGTTCTTGCTGATTGTATTCGCTGATTGTATACATCGGCAAGTGTATTGGAAATCATTGTGCTTACTGCGGAGAGGGAGGGAGGGAGGAAACGAATAGGGGCGAAGAGAGTAATATTTGTCAGATTTTTGAGCGTGTTAAAAATTTTCTCATTTTATCAGTATTTCACCATGTAGCTGGTTAAGAAAGAAACCGAAAAGATAATCCTGCAAATGCTCTTGTCTGTCTCTGTTCGTTTGATAGAAAAAGATCCCAAATAAATATTGCCGTATGAAGGCACATAGGAGCAGGGTCAACAGTGAGGCATTAAGGGTTTTGAGTTTTAGTTGCGTCTATACAGTCACACTATGAACAGTAGTGCCGAACTGACGCAAATGTGAAACGCTACTGCGAATCTGTGATCAGAAACATTTTCTTTTTGTCGATTGGTGGTGGTAAAATGTTGCCGGAATTTGTGTGTCTGAGTAGTAACTTTTACGTTTTGCATATGTATGTATAAATGGATTTACGACAGTGCTTTGACCCCAGTACAGCAGGTCATTATACTCGTATGTTATGTGGACTGGAAGACTCAGAAATGTGGTGACGTCCTCCTTGAGAATTTGTCTTGTATAAACCCCGTAGCACTAATTTTTGTGTAATGTTTGCATTGTTACTGTTTGCATTGTTATTTATTTTGTTCCTGATTTATAGTATACTCAGATATTACTATAGTTACTTTTTATTTTCTTATCGAAAATTAATAATTATTTCAGTGTTTCACTATTTAAGTATTGTTTAAATAGACTAACCCATCAAAAGTATCCGTACACCAATTAGTGAACATTAATACGGGATGTGTACGCCCTTCACCTTTATGACGGCTTGAAATCTGCCAGACACACTTTCAGTGGGGTGTCTGAATGTCTTTGAAGAAATCGCAGCCTATTCTTCCTCGAGACCCGAAACCAGAGCGGTAATGATGTTAGATGCTGGGCCTGGAGCGAAGTCGATGTTCCATCATGTCCCACAAGTGTTCCATTGGGTTCAGGCCTGTACTTTGGAGAGGCCACTCCACTTCAGGGATATTGTTGTCCACAAACTATTGCCTCACAGATGTTGCTTTATGACATGATGTATTGTCATGCTGATACAATTAATCATCGTCTCCAAACCGTTCATCTACTGTATGCAGTACACAGTACTATAAAATGTGTTTGTAATCTTCCTTATAAAGCGTTTGCTTAAGCGCAGTTCGGTACCACACCCAACAACGAGAATCATCCCCTTACCGTAACGTCACCTCTTCTGTACTTCGCTGTTGGCGTTACACGTGATGGCAGGTAACGTTCTCCAGGCGTGATTCATCACTCCAAATAACTCCTTTCCACTCATCCACTCTCCAGCAGCGTCGCTCTTTTTGCATCCCATTCCTTTTAACTCCCTACACACAATCGTTGTGCTATCTGGACTGATGTAACACTTTGTAACTCTTGAGTGATCCGCTGATTTCATGCAATTTATTATAACCACTCTTAATAATGCTCGATGGTTTCTGGCCGTCTTCAGTACATGATGTCTACCTGGTCTTCGTTCAGCTGAGATCGTTCCTTCGCGTTGCCACTTCACATTCACATCGCTCAACAGTCGACTCGGGCAGCTTTAGAAGGGCTGAAGAGTCCCTGGTTGATTTGTCACTCCCATGACATTCAATGACTAGTCTACGTTGGAAGTCACCGAGCTCGCCGGCATTCATTCTGATGTTACCGCTTCTTTACTGTAGGGAGAATCAATACAAAAACACCATAAACAAACTCACCACAAAATAAGAATGAAAGAAAACCCAAGAGGTTAACCCACAATCACAGAAAACAAAATGTTTGACAGAGTTTTTTTACACTCATTACAACACAATGCTCGACAGAGCACCATAATCACGTCTCAGTATTCAAAGTTAACGATTCATAGATTATAAATCGTGAAATAAATAAGATGTTGTAACGATAGAGCATGTCAGGGTACATAATTAAATGTGAATTTCCGTGAAACAGTGTGTACAGTAACGTTTAGAGGAAAGGAAACTCGACCAGCAGACCAGAGTAAACAAAACAAAATGATCACTTAGGTATGGGAATATTTGATCGTCATACTTCTAGTGATCCATTCACAGTGTTCTAGTAGCCATATTTTTAAGTGTGATTAAATTTTCAAAAGAGTCATCAAATAACTAACTTTAACGCCCTCTTCCGTCTCCGCGAAAGCGAAAGCTTGTAGTTTAGTAACATAAAAAGTTATCTCCAAAGCAATTTACTATAACAACAAGTGCTCGTGTTGAAAATGATATGTTCCACGTGGAAACAACGTTGAACAGCGAAGTGATATTTAGGGGGAAAGAAATGTGAGTGGGTAATATCGTGGAACTCGTGCAGGTAGTGGAACTCCGGTGCTTTTAAAGTAAAAGCGAAATAGCAATGGCTACATTATCAGCGAAACGATTTTAGGTTTAAAAAATTAAGTTTTGTCTAAACAGTCCCAGAAATTAGGTATTGTCGTTCAAACATGTACGCAATTTGATAAAAAGCAATGTGGGCTACCGTTTCTTTCTGTACAGAAAATATTACTCAGAAATGACATTACTGACACCATTCATTGCAGTGAAAATGTACCGTGTATTGAAAACTTCTTTTCATAATGAAATGTAGAGACATTGCAATTAAACTGCAATATTATGGAAATTTAGGTCCGCCTATTATGCAAATAACTTGTTATTTGAAATTTTCAAACATGTTTTACCACCCCTTTGTGCTGTCATCAGTGGTTACTCTAACACAATTCTGTAAAATGCAGACTATTTTTGTTATGAAACCAGACCTAAAAATCTTTTATGTTTCTGTGATTCCTCGCCGTATTTTATCGAATGTTTGGATCTGTAGGTTGTTCTTTTCCATTATTGTCTGGCTTGCTGTCTGCGCTGAACAAAAGTACGTTTACAGATTTGTGAACTCGGCAAACAAACTCAAAATAACGTCATTCCGTTATATCTACAATAATGTAAATTATGTCCAGTGAAACCCAGCATTCTAGAAAATGGGTAATAATCACTACTTGGAAGAGCAGTTGAACGGAATGGACAGTGTCTTGAAAGGAGGGTATAAGATGAACATCAACAAAACCAAAACGAGGATAATGGAATGTCGTCGAATTAAGTGATGCTGAGGGAATTAGATTGGGAAATGAGACACTTAAAGTAGTAAAGGAGTTTTGCTATTTGGGGAGCAAAATAACTGATGACGGACGAAGTAGAGAGGATATAAAATGTAGACTGGCAATGGCAAGGAAAGCGTTTCTGAAGAAGAGAAATTTGTTAACATCGAGTATAGATTTAAGTGCCAGGAACTCATTTCTGAAAGTATTTGTATGGAGTGTAGCCATGAATGGAAGTGAAACATGGACGATAAATAGTTTGGACAAGAAGAGAATAGAAGATTTCGAAATGTGGTGCTACAAAAGAATGCTGAAGATTAGATGGGTAGATCAGATAACTAATGAGGGGGTATTGAATAGGATTGGGGAGGAGTTTGTGACTAGAAGAAGGGATCGGTTGGTAGGACACATTCTGAGGCATCAAAGGATCACAAATTTAGTATTGGAGGGCAGAGTGGAGGGTAAAAATCGTAAAGGGAGACCAAGAGATGAATACTCTAAACAGATTCAGAAGGATGTAGGTTGCAGTACGTACTGGGAGATGAAGAAGCTTACACAGGATAGAGTAGCATGGAGAGCTGCATCAAACCAGTCTCAGGACTGAAGACCACAACAACAACAACAACAACAACAATAATCACTACAGACATTTCATAACATTAGTTATTACTTCAAGCTCAGTCAATTTACACTCTAATACGACAGAAAGACGCTGTGTTCAAAACAGCTTTCATAATAGGTGGACCTAAGTTCCCATAATTTTTTCGACAAACACGGCTGGCTGCTATTTGGGGCTACCAAAAGGGCCCAGAAATAGCAGTTGTAATGAGCATCACGGGCAGCGAACAGTTGCACTCGATGTCAGGTGCGCGGCGGGTTTCAAGTGTATTATACGGTAGCGCCGAGTGGCACGCGTCTGCCGCTTGATGTAGTGAGTGATGCAGAGTAGTGTTGGCTGCGCTGCGCTGAGTGAGCTGGGCGCTTTCCCGCCGCGCAGCCAGCCAGCCAGCCAGCCAGCCAGCCAGCAGCCGCCGCCGCCCAGACTTGGCAACAGTGACGGCCGAGTAACCTTACACCGCGCCCGCGCGCTGCGGAGCCGGCGCGCCGCGCTGGGGCGCTCCACATGGTGACACGGCTGCAGCGTCTGGGGGAACCAGTGTCGGAAGCCAATTTAGAAAGCATCCCGGTGACTGGAAGTATTGGTCACCAGCTAGCGCGAGCTGGACAGTGCCTTGTAAATTACTATTCTGAGCAGTAAGGCTAGATGACAGTACCGTCCTTCTTGTCATTGTTGGATTGGCGGCGCGCGAGTTGGCCGATCAGTTGGCGCTACCAACTTGCAACAGCTCGTCTGAGCTTACGTTTATGTTGCAGCTGCTATAAACGATTGTAGCGTCGACGGTAATGGCGACTAAAAGTAAAGTGTGGCTCTTACCTTTTATGAGACGTTCATGACGGAACTTTGATAACAGCGTAGAGCTGATTACTGAACAGTGTGGCTATTTTGTACGATTTCAATTTACAATTGCTGAAAAAGAAAGCTACGTGCATTTGGCAATGCGTTAATCTTGGAAGGAAGCCACACTGCGTTACTATATACAGGGTGTTACAAAAAGGTACGGCCAAACTTTCAGGAAACATTCCTCACACACAACGAAAGAAAATATGTTATGTGGACATGTGTCCGGAAACGCTTACTTTCCATGTTAGAGCTCATTTTATTACTTCTCTTCAAATCACATTAATCATGGAATGAAACACACAACAAGAGAACGTACCAGCGTGACTTCAAACACTTTGTTACAGAAAATGTTCAAAATGTCCTTCGTTAGCGAGGATACATGCATCCACCCTTCGTCGAATGGAATCCCTGATGCGCTGATGCAGGCCTGGAGAATGGCGTATTGTATCACAGCCGTCCACAATACGAGCACGAAGAGTCTCTACATTTGGTACCGGTGTTGCGTAGACAAGAGCTTTCAAATGCCCCCATACATGAAAGTCAAGGCGGTTGAGGTCAGGAGAGCGTGGAGGCCATGGAATTCGTCCGCCTCTACCAATCCATCGGTCACCGAATCTGTTGTTGAGAAGCGTACGAACACTTCGACTGATACGTGCAGGAGCTCCTTCGTACATGAACCACATGTTGTGTCGTACTTGTAAAGGCACTGTTCTAGCAGCACAGGTAGAGTATCACGTATGAAATCGTGATAAGTGCTCCATTGAGCGTAGGTGGACGAAACTAAAATGAGCTCTAACATGGAAATTAAGCGTTTCCGGACACATGTCCACATAACATCTTTTCCATATTTGTGTGTGAGGAATGTTTCCTGAAAGTTTGGCCGTACCTTTTTGTAACACCCTGTATATTCTATGAATTAAAGAGAAAAAGATGCATGTTCTTTACATAATTCCAGTTCCTTTTCAGACGCTTGTCTACCAGTCATTTAGAATGTTATAGTTTTCTTTTCGTCATAGAGTTACAACTGTAGCGAAAATAGTAAGAAAATAACTATAGATAAAAGAGAATATTTTCAATCGCCGTACGTAGTTAGCAAACTCAGTGAAACTGATATTTATCGGTTCCAATATAAATTCGTGTTACTTATTACAATTATTACTTTACCTGTTACTTATTGCAATTTACTTTAACAATTGTTACTGTGAAAATAAACCATTTTAGTTATGTGCTGTTTCCACATTTGCCGGCCGGTGTGGCCGAGGGGTTCTAGGCGCTACAGTCTGGAACTGAGCGACCGCAACGGTCGCAGGTTCGAATCCCGCCTTGGGCATGGAAGCGTGTGGTGTCCTTAATGGCTTTAAGCACTATGGGACTTAACTTCTAAGGTCATCAGTCCCCTAGAACTTAGAACTACTTAAACCTAACTAACCTAAGGACATCACACACATCCATGCCCGAGGCAGGATTCGAACCTGCGACCGTAGCGGTCACGCAGCTCGAGACTGTAGCGCCTAGAACCGCTCGGCCAATCTAGTCGGCAACTGTCACTGCCTTCACTACTTTGGCCAAAACGGTGATAGATTTTGTATTTCTGGTTCTACAATGCGAACCTCGCAAGTGTTTCACCATTCACAGTTTCGACACTTACACTCGATACTAGCGAAGAAAACTCGAGCAGGGATTATCAACACTCCTGTTAATTCCAGCTCCAACATTTTTAGTTTCGAGCATTGGGCTGTGGGGGACCCTATGAGCAAATAAGCTCGTATATTGTTTAATGACTACCAAATTATTTTTCTATCATAATCTCGGGTATCGACTCATCCAATTTAATAGATCAGCAGTAGCATTACCCAGAGTTTTACATTAATTCTGTATAAAGGGTTTCTCCGGGACTTTAAATATGCGTGTTGCTCCTGCATGTTTTCTGATTCATCTGTCCGCCTATCATCAGATCGTCGTCTCCGACATTTCTTATTTCTTGGAATCCAGCAAAGAATTTCCACTGACGAGGTACCATTGAATCGCTTGCTTTCATGTCTTACCAAAAACAGTTTCATTATTGGAAATCTTCCACTTACACAATTTCTTGATTTCTTTTTCTTTTTTCACTGACTTTGTAACTCGCTTCTGAATTGTTTATTGAGAAAGCCTAAAATTTCGAATGGTTTTCTTGTTACATATCCAGATTCGTAATATACTTTGATTGTCACATTTCAGACGAATTGAAGGCTTATTTAATTTAAGGAGAACACTGCGGGCCATTTTTATTCCTTTGTTTATTTTGCTACCCATCCAGTGGCAGAAATCAATGCGTGTCATCAGTAATAAATTTTAATACCAAATAAACAGTTTGATTTCAGTGAACAGAGGAAGTTTTTTTGTATAGTGAAGGTCGAAACAAAGACCAATTTCTTGGCTCCGGTGAAGATACCACATTAAAAACAAATTTTGATAAAATAAAACTGCCACTATTTTAGCGAAATTTCGGCGGCCAGTAACCAAGACTATGGTAAGGACTATCATTAGAATGCAGACTCCATTCATACAATTCACAGATGGGGAAGTAAGGCTTCAGACTGGGGTAGCAGTGGAAACAAAAGCAAGGAACCAAATTAATTTAAGAGCATGACTTACGATGTCTATTGACCAAAACAAATATGTAATTGCTTGCCGCACATCTTGCTAGACGTGGCATAAATAAAATATGTAAACACACATGCAGACGAAGAATTTAGTTTTTAACGACAAATATATTTTAAATATTCAAAATTTAGAAATAGTATCTTTGTGACAGAATATATCATTTCGGCTACCCTGACATGTGATGGCGTCAGAGGGGGGAAAACCACTATCCTTTGAAACTGTTCTCGCCACAAGTCTAGGGTGAATCGCGAGCTGTAAAACGTCGACCAAGGACTAGTTAACATGAAGACGGTGCTATCCACTCCATGCACTGATAATATTCTAACACGAGACAACCCATATTTGGCCAAGCACTTTGTTGATCTATATGACGAACACGCCAGTTATTGTGTTACAACCAAGTTTTTTTTTTTTTTGGGAGATTCACGGTCGTTTTTAAAGTAAATGTTAGAGATATACGAGAGGAAGCCAAAAAGTAAAGGGACTTTTGATAAAAAGAATATTTATTCTGATAGGAGAAAACTGAAATATACGTTATTTTTCTACATAACGTCCCTGCACTTTGAATGAACTTTGTCCAGCGTTTCACAAATTTTTTTTGATTCCATCGGAAAAAAGTTTTTTGGTTGCACCTGTTACCAATTTTGCACCGCATCAGTGACTTCTGCATCGGTTGCAAATCTGAGCGCTTCCTTCATTGGTCAAACATATGGAAATCGCTCGGAGCCAGGTCTGAACTGCATGGCGGATGTTCCAGCAATTCGAATCCCACCTCCTTTATTGTTTCGGCCGTCCGTTTGGCAAAATATGGCAGAGTGTTATCTGCTACAGGGTGATACCTTTTCGCAGCTTCCTGCGACGTTTGGCACTAATTGCAGGTTTCAGCTTAGCTCCCAACACATCCCAATAGTTCTCACTGTCCACAATTTCGCCTTTTGGGGTAAAATGAGCGGCTACCACACCTCCCAAGAGCCAGAACATTGTTAGCATAATCTTATCAGCTGATGGCTGAAGTTTAAATTTAGCTTCTGGTCGTGATTGGTGTTTTTCAAACCATGCTCGCAGCCATACGGATTCATGAAGATGTACCCACTTTTCTTCTACAGTAACGATTTGCTGTAAAAATCCATCTCCCTCGCGGTGGTAAACGGGCCAAATGTTTACGAGAGATATCCATCCTTCGCGTCTTATGCTCCGCTGACAATTCTGTCAGTACCCATTTTCCGAATATTTAACCTGTCGTCTAAGATGTAATACGCTGAATCGTGACTAATAGTAAATTATTAGCAAATTCTTCCGCTGTGATTCGTCTGTTTTCCATCACCATACCCTCAACGACTTCCAAATTGTGGTCAGTTGTTGACGTCGATGCCCTGCACGAGCTTTCCTCGTCACAGAGAGAAGTTCTTCCCTGTTTGAAGTGCCCTATCCGTTCGTAGATCATACTTCGCGATAAACAGCTGTTATCATACTGCGCTTGCATTCGATAATGCAGGCTTAACACCTTTCACGAACAAATAGCAAATCACATCCCTAATTTACTCCTTGGTGCAGATCGACAATGGAGTTGCAATGTTTCGCGGTCTGCTACAATACAACGACTAACGTGGGAATAAGAGTGACACGTTGTATAGAACTGTTGCAGAAGACAGTAACTTAGCCCTGGATGTTACGAAGCCCAACGGCGAGAAATTGCAGAATTCCCTTACTTTTTGACTCTTCGTTCCAACTATTCCTATAAACTGGCGTAGTTCTAAAGTAACATTCCTTCCCGTAGTAGAGAAGTGAATGCAAAAGACGAGTCATCCGTTCACAAATGCAGAGTAACAAATTCAGACTTCAGCGACCACCTAACTTACTATCCTGCATGCTCTGGCGCAATCGTTCCAAAAGTTGGACAGATAGAAGATGAGTACGTCTGGTAAAATCTTAGACACATTTGTTATACCTTGTGGTGCAGAACTCGTCGATAAAGAGAAGAGTCGTACTAATTTGCAGTGGTACACTTCAGCTGCATACTAACCCTTCTCGTTCGGCGATCGTTGACCAGGTGCCACACAGCACTGGTCTCCTGCCCGACCATCGAGATCAGGTTTCCCTCAATAGCATAAAGCAAATGCCTTGATAGTTCCATTGAAAAGTCCAGGGCCGATTTCTTTCTGCGTAGTTGCCCAATACGAGATTGTGCTCACTCTCTGATAACCCGATTCAGTTGAGAACTTGATAGTTACTGGTGTGGTACTGACTGCTGACGCTCCATAACATCGCATTTTTTTTATTTTCATGTGACACCATTTTCTTATGTTCACAGGTGAACAGCCGTTCAGAATGGGAGACTCTGCTGGAACAGTTTGCACTTCCGAAACAATGTGTGAACAGTGGCGTTGCTCTCAAGCAGATCTACCTGAGGTAAGGAAAGCGGCTCGGTTAGGCTATACATTAGTGAGTGTAAAACTCTAACACAAAAGAACGTAATTTATTGGCTCAAAACGTATCGAAATGTATCACTCGAGGCAGCAGAAGAGGGAGGATAATATTGAACAACTGTGGGTAGAGGGTATCTTCGAAATTTCGCGTCACGACGTGTGTGTTTAAAGAGAAAATACATTCCTCTTTTAATGGAGGTTACACTGTTTATTTGTTGCTTTTTCACCTCCCTCGGTGGTAGGGAGGGGGTGATGAGTAAAGGTTTCTTGAAGGAAAAGTGTGCTCTGTCTCAGAAATAGAGGTGGGACGTTTCTTCGGTGCACAGAGCAGTGTAAGTTGTAGCGTTTTGTAAAACAGGATATGAGAGTGAGTTAACAAGTATGGAACATACAGGCCGACAATGGTTTCGCGCCACTCGCATTGTCTTGATGCGTTACTTGAGATTAATTCAGTGTCTCTGGTAAACTCAGAGCTCCGTACACTAATCCCGATTTTGGTGGCAAATAATTCGGATCAAATATCTTGCTTAGCTCGTAGTACTCATAGTTTTATGAAATGAAATGTATGAGGTATTAGGTATGGTGTATTAGAATATTATAATCAGTAGTAGCTAACAGCAACCGCCTTGCTGGATGAAGGTTATTAAGACGGTAAAAGCAACATAGATAACAGAATATCTGTTCTTTCAGACTGGAAAGATGTTTTGTGAGCAGGTGGTGCAGTTGTGGTTAGAAGCGACGCTTCGGGGCTTTCATATTAACACATCGTCGTGAAAATTCTCAGCAGCTCACAGTGGAAGGAACGGTTCACCCGTAGCACACGAGGATAAAGCAAAAGAATCTCGTGTTGGTTTCCAGACCACCTTCATTTGTCAATTGCCAATAGGCGTAGTACGGGTGTTACTCAAGAGTGTACTTTATTATCTGCCACGCGCAGCTTCTGTTATCCTATGACTTAGTAGATTCGTGTAAGTCTCCATGGCTCAACTCCCAAGAGATAAGAACTGAGAAAATAAACAGTGGTGATACTTACCTTCCGTTGAAGATAATTCTTTCTCGATAGAGCTATCAGCAGCGTAAAAAGCACAGACAACGTCGTGAGAGTTCAACATCTCCTGAAGTAGAGACTGATCGGTCTTGGACTGTAACGGTCTTGGACTGTAATCGTAAGAACGAAATGTTTCCCGGGAAGCGAATAATTTTCTTGATATAAAATACTTCCCGTGTATATTGTTAATATCACAGCTGCTAGGATAATACCACGTGACATGTAAATGTAGCAAAGCTCTGAACGAAGAGTAAGAAGACAGACGTCAAAGTAGATTGCCTAGAAAAAAGGTAATTCATTTTCTCCTAGATATTTAACATTATCATCTTTTACATAAATTGTATCAAGCCGCTACACACGTTCATTGGGTTAATGGCGACTGAGGCTGTTAGCGAGAACAACATGCTAAAGGTAATAAGGCGACCATGATGTCCCTTAAAATTTTTTACTTGTCCTTGAATCCCAGCCATGCTAAGTTGTCGATATGGGAGGGACGCGTGACGAGCTTCCAGGTGTGGGTGAATGGAACAGAAATAGCAGGCGAAGGGTCATTCATGTAGATTAGATTGAGCAGCGAAAAGACGAAGATATTGAAGCTTCTAACAGCGGCACCACTATGTGTGAAAAATTGAGGGCGGCACCGAAAAGACTGCTCGGGAAAAGACTCGATAAGTAGCCGTTGTTTCCAAAGGTCTTTGATAGTAGTGTGTTGCCCTCGTGTCGTGATAACGTAATCGGCACCGATAAATCGTGTTGCATAACGACCGTTAACCGACAAGCACTAGCGCAAGCGCCGTGCTTCAGTAAACCAGTGCAGCGTCATCTTCGGCGTTCCCGAGTAGACTGTGACACCGATTCCTGCTGCTGTTCTGCAAGTTCAGTGTTCACACCCAAAGCGTCAGTGTAGTATTCATATATCCGTCATTCGAATACCTTCCTGCGAGTTTCGGTTTACTGGTGGTCATCATCGATCAGATTTTACGGGCAGTGCACAGGCATCTGTGAGACTGTGAAAGGTCTCAAGCAGTATGCACGATGAAGGACGCTCAGCTGTCTGAGCAGCGGAAATTTATACGAGAAGCTTATCTGTGCCAGAATTATGGGCGTCTTTTATAGCACTATTACCCATCGGGATTAATGTTCGTTCTGTGTATTGTAGATTTGTCTTTTGAGACGTGTTGTTTACATAGTAGTTAAACCACCGTCCAGATCTGCATTACCAAAGGAACAAGACCAATACACCGTAATGTTATTTATTAGTTTCGTAAGTGATCTGATATGTGGAGTGAAACATTGAAAAAACGTAGAACTTGCTAATTTCGTTGAACAAGGAACGAGTGAATTTTCATTTAGCTTTAAGCCAGCCCATTACTGAGAAATGTACACTAACTACATTTTACCCTACGTCAACATCTGCTTAGAATTGCACGTTGACATTACAACGAAGTTATTTCATCAAAGTTAACGACATGTGTTGAAGATTAGATACCAACAGTCTTTTTAGCAGACGACGAAGTCTGCCATTTACAGCTGACATGGAAACAGTGACATTAGGGTTTTAAGACTATGGAAAAACGTTAACACCACGTGGAGTGTCTAATGAGAAATATCTAGAAAGAAGAAGATCCGCTCCTCGTGATTGATTTGGACATGGCAGATTAATTTGCAGAGCAGTTGTAGGAGGAATGTAAGAATGGTTCAAATGGCTCTGAGCACTATGGGACTTAACTTCTAAGGTCATCAGCCCCCTAGAACTTGTTGTTGTTGTTGTGGTCTTCAGTCCTGAGACTGGTTTGATGCAGCTCTCCATGCTACTCTATTCTGTGCAAGCTTCTTCATCTCCCAGTACTTACTGCAACCTACATCCTTCTGAATCTGCTTAGTGTATTCATCTCTTGGTCTCCCTCTACGATTTTTACCCTCCACGCTGCCCTCCAATGATAAATATGTGATCCCTCGATGTCTCAGAACATGTCCTACCAACCGGTCCCTTCTTCTTGTCAAGTTGTGCCACAAACTCCTCTTCTCCCCAATCCTATTCAATACCTCCTCATTAGTTATGTGATCTACCCATCTAATCTTCAGCATTCTTCTGTAGCACCACATTTCGAAAGCTTCTATTCTCTTCTTGTCCAAACTATTTATCGTCCATGTTTCACTTCCATACATGGCTACACTCCATACAAATACTTTCAAAAACGACTTCCTGACACTTAAATTTATACTCGATGTTAACAAATTTCTCTTCTTCATAAACGCTTTCTTTGCCATTGCCACTCTACATTTTATATCCTCTCTACTTCGACCATCATCAGTTATTTTGCTCCCCAAATAGCAAAACTCCTTTACTACTTTAAGTGTCTCATTTCCTAGAACTTAGAACTACTTAAACCTAACTAACCTAAGAACATGAAACACATCCTTGCCCGAGGCAGGATTCGAACCTGCGACCGTAGCTGTCGCGCGGTTCCAGACTGTAGCGCCTAGAACCACTCGGCCACCCGGGCTGGTGAATGTAAGAAATCTGCATAATATTTATCATAGAGACGACGAATAATTATTATATGCACAAGGTGTACGATATGCCCATTAATGTCGGAAATCGCCGTATCGTTTAGCGCAGAATTGAAACTTCAGACAATATCATTCCTCCTCCTATCCTCCTCCTCCTTATTCAGTGCAACGAGTCATTGAGATGGGACTGGTGCAGATAAGATAGACACTACTTACTTGTGCCATTGAATAGCTTCGATAATTGGCGTTACCAGCAGGCTGTGTCGTTTAAAAGAGCTACGAGAAGAAACCATAAAACTGTCACCAAAATTGCCGTTTCGGCTAAACTTGGGTAAAACTGAATATCCCCGTCATGGTTCATTGTACTTCTTATTAACCTGATTGGGTTCTGCCGCTCATAAACGAGGGCTTTAAGTAGCGTCACTGAAGAATTAAATATTAACTGCATAAGAATAGTGATGCGTCGTGTTTCCTGGTTTATAAAAGACGAAAACAAACAAACCAGATGATAATTCAATGTCTGCTTTCGCGTCTAGGGAAGAAGTTGAACGCGTGTGTGAGGCGCACAATAGGACATACACTATACCTAAAGGCAACCACAGACCACGTGGGGCGCACAATAGGAAATACAGTATACCTAAAAGCAATCATAGATCTGACCTCTTTGGGGATGACCACATTGAAATTAGTATCAGTAACCACGAGGCAGTTGTAGCAACAATGTTTACCAAAGAACAAAGGGAAATTACAATAATTAGAAAGATTTATCTGTTCAGCAAAATAGAAAAGGGAGGAGTAGTGTCGTATAAGGGACTTGAAACTTTAGCTCTGGACAGGACCATCTAGAGGAACTAGGGCTCAAGTTCTAAAGAATTGTGAACCAAAACATTGGATAGATATGCACCCAATAGATCAGTTTTTGTTGCGGAGGTATCGTCTATGGTATACAGTCGCTGTAAAGAAACTGTTAAAAGAAACACAGACTACTGCATAATAGGCGTAAAACAAAGCATAGGGCTATAGACAGGTAAGTGCTGAATTAAACGCGTTTGGCTGTCAAGAGGGCAATGCGTGAAGCCTCCAGCTACTGTGATATCAGAATATTGTCGCAAGATCTCTCGCAAAACCCAAATAAATTATTGGCGTATGTAAAGGGTGTTAGTGACATGAAAGGTAGCGTCCACTGACTAGTGAATGAGACAGGAGCTGAAATTTAGGGCAGCATAATAAAATCAGAAGTGCGTAATTCCATTTTCAAATGTTCTTTTGGCAAGGAAAGTCCAGGAGTGATGCCACAGTTTAATTGTACTACCACTCCAAAGATGAGTGATGTAGATATTAGTGTCAGTTTCGTTGAGAAACAACTGAAATCATTAAAACTGTATAAACCTCCTTTGCACCACCATCTACTGAAGATTACTCGAACAAAAAACTCCCCCCTACGGGTCCGGGGGTTAGAATAGTCCGGCGGTAATCCTGTCTGTCGTAAGAGGCAACTAAAAGGAGTCTCAAACGTTTCGGCCCTTATGTGATAGTCCCCTCTCGGGTTTGACCATCGTATTTCAAAATTATTCCGAAGAGCGAGGCGATTGGCGAAGGGCGCCTTACTTGGTGTATTGTGTCCATTGTGCATTGAGACCTTTAGCCAGCTTATTCGTCGCTGCATTGCAGTCCTGCCCGCTCTCCATCTCTTGGGCACAGACACATTCCTGGGTGCGATTTTCACCATTCACTGTGCAGTGTCGCTTTCTGCACTGACGACGACCATGGACAACTTGTCACCTAATATCCAGCACGGTAGCCAGTCCGTTGTGGTGGTGCCGACATGTACCCTGTTGGTTGTAGCCCCCTGACAACACAGGGATCGCTCTGCTGATGCCTGCGCCGTTAACTCCCCACGTATGCCTATCCCTCTGGGGCATCGGGACTCCCGGCAATGGCCATCCTGCCAGGTGGCTCTTGCTGTGGCTGGATGGCGCCCGTGGAGAGGGCCCTTGGTCGGAGTGGGTGGCATCAGGGCAGATGACCCGCAATGAAGCGGAGTCTGTCATCTGTCGCTGGTCCTCAACCAGCAGTCTCAAAGCGAGGAACATCAGTTCAATGCCAGGAAATATGATCCGAACTCGTTCCCCTCCCTGGCTACACCGTGGGAGGAACGTCAGGCTAAAGAACGGCATGAGCCATATTCGCCCCGAATCTTAGTTTGTACGCATTCTGGTGGGTAATCTTTCGCCGCCATGAAGCCTCAGTTCTTTGTCGAACATTTAGAAGACAAGTAAGGGGAGGTGGACGGTTTGTCGAAGATGCGTTCTGGGTCTGTCCTAATTTAGACAGCATCATCTGCTCAGTCGAGGGCGCTCCTCGCCTGCGACCACCCGGGTGATGTTCCTGTCTCCATAACGCCCCATAAGAGTCTCAACATGGTCCAGTCTTATCTTTCACAAAGAACTCCTTATGCAGTCCGGTGACGAGTTGCGCGCCAACCTCGAGCGACGAGGTGTTCACTTCGTCCGGCGTGTATACAGGGACCCAAAGGACAATAGGGTTGCCATCAGTGCCTTCATCTTGGCTTTCGAGGGAGACACCTTACCCGAAAAGGTCAAGGTGATGGTGTACCGGTGCGATGTCCAGCCATACATCCCTCTCCCTATGCGGTGTTTCAAGTGCTGCAAGTTTGGACATGTGTCTTCCAACTGTAATTCCAGCCTTATAGGCCAAGATTGTGGACGTCCTTCTCATCCTGACGCTCTACCCTCTTGGTGTTCTACCCTCCAAGACCCCACACAGTGTACAGGTGGAAGTTAGCCAGTGGCTCTTTGTCCTTACATGATGCTGCTTAAGGGAAGCCCTCCCAGCAAGCTCTGAAAGAGCAGCGGGAACACAAACCGAAAACGAAGGAAAAGAAGCAACTCGCTCCACTGAAAGAGTGGTCCCCACACCACCACCACCCACCAGTTCCGCCTCTGAGGACGAGGTGGAGGTTCTAGTGTCCCCTGACGACCTAGCTCTCGCCAATGCCTCTAATAAAATGTTCGTAGCCGTTAGCCCTCCACTAATGGCAGCAGCTGACCCTAGGGAGTAACATGCATTCTCCATCTCTTCATGCCTTTACAGAACAAAGAAAACGTTATCCTCCAGTTGAATTGCGGCGGTTTTTTCCACCACTTGGCTGAACTAAGACAGATTTTGAGCTCAACATCTACTCTCTGTATTGCCCTCCAAGAAACCTGGTTCCCAGCAACGCGGATACCTGCCCTTTGTGGCTATCGGGGGTTTTATAAAAATCGGACTGACTGTAGCAGGGCGTCAGGTGGCTTATGTCTGTATGTCCTTACCTCTGTTTACTCTGAATCAGTGCCTCTTCACACAGCTTTAGAGGCTGTTCCTGTGAGGATAAGGACAATATTGGATATTATCGTCTGTAATGTCTATCTTCCTCCAGATGGTAAAGTACCTTTTAATGAATTGGCTGCTCTGATTTCCCAACTCCCTCCACCATTCCTACTGCTCGGGGACTTCAACGCCCATAACCCCTTGTGGGGTGGCGCCATGATTACTGGCTGGGGTAGAGATGTCGAGAATCTTCTCACTTCAGTGTGGCTCATGGAACTTATTCGGCCATTTTCCTCGTGCTTTGCAGCCCAGGACTTTCACCATCCGTCCAGAGGGGGCCTCCGCCATTGGTGTTGCGGAACACCGACTATAGGGAGCCATTCGGAATGCTCAGTCATGGGCTCTCGCCCACGGGTTTCACTTCTCTGCCGGCAAGACCTGCGTTTTGCACTTCTGTCGGCGACGGACAGTCCATCCTGACCTTGCACTTTTTCTTGATGGCCATCCAGTACGCCGGCCGCGGTGGCCGAGTGGTTGTAGGCGCTTCAGTCCGGAACCGTGCGACTGCTACGGTCGCAGATTCAAATGCTGCCTCGGACATGGATGTGTGTGATGACCTTAGTCTTGTTTAGGTTCAAGTAGTTCTAAGTTCTTTGGGACTGATGACCTCAGACGTTAAGTCTCATAGTGCTCAGAGCCATTTTGAACCATCCACTATGGGTAGTCGAAACGTATCGCTTTTTAGGACTGTTTTTTGACGCCCAGCTAACATGGTTCCCCGACATTCGTCAGCTTAAGCGAAAGTGCTGGCGGCATCTTAACGCCCTCAGCTGCCTAAGCAACACCAATTGGGGGTGGGGGCAGCAGATCCCACTAAGTTGCTGGGCTCTACAAAGTCATAATTCAGTCACGACTTGACGATGGGAGTGTAGCGTATGGTTCATCAGCGCCCTCAGCATTGAAGTTGCTTGATCCTGTGTACCACTGCGGGGTCCGTCTAGCAACGGGCGCTTTTCGAACGAGTCCAGTGGCCAGTCCACTAGTGGAGGCTGGAGTCGCTCCATTGCACACCAGGCGCCGCCAACTGCTCGCCCACTATGCAACTTACATCCATAGCTCGCCTCAGCATCTGTTCCCGAACACAGTGGTTCTTATCCTGGAACGGCGACCTTAGTCAGGGATAACGATCGCTGTACGTGTCTGTTCCCTGTTGTTTGAACTCGAGTCATTTCATTTACAGCATTTCGTGCGTGTCCATACACATACGTCTCCGTGGTGTATGCCTCGGCCGAAACTACGGCTGGGCTTTTCCCAGTTCCATGGGGACTCCGTTCCTCCTGAGGCACTCCGCAGTCACTTTTTATCGATCTTTGATGCGTCCCATGGTTCTGAAGTCATCTATACCGACGGCTCGTTGGTTGATGGTTGCGTAGGCTTTGCCTATGCTCACTCGGCGCATATCGAACAGCGCTCCTTGCCGGCTGGCTTCGGTGTATTCACTGCCGAGCTGGTGGCCATCTCTCGTGACCTTGAGCATATTCGTTCTCGCCTCGGTGTGTCCTGCCTGTTCTGCAGTGATTCGATGAGTGGTTTACAGGCCATTGATCAGTGCTACCCACGCAATCTTCTGGTAGCAACTATCCAGGAGTCGGTTTATGCCCTCGAACGATCTGGTCGATCAGTAGTCTTTGTATTGACCCCAGGGCATGTTGGAATCCTGGGAAATGAGCTCGTTGACAGACTGCCCAAACAGACCACTCGTAAGCCGCTACTGGACTTTGGTGTACCCGAACCTGTTCTCCGATCGGTGTTTCGCCGCAAAGTTCTCTGGATTTGGGATGCTGAAGGCGCAGCTTAGTTACGCCCAATAAACTCCGCGCTATCAAGGAGCACACAACTGAGTGGAAGTCTTCTCTGCGGGCTTCTCGCAGGGACTCTGTGGTCCTCTGCCGCCTTCGCATCGGCCACACTTGGCTGACTCATGGCATCTTCTCCGGCTTGAGGCCCCACCACGTTGTCGGTGCGCATCCCGTTTGACAGTGGTCCACCTTTTGGTGGACTGCCCACATCTAGCCGCTCTAAGACGGAATTTTAATTTCCTTGACTCCCTTCCTTCGATTTTAGGAGACGATGCCTCCACGGCTGACTTGGTTTTACATTTTCTACGTGACGCTGGTTTTTATTCTTCGGTTTAAGTTTTTGTTCCTGCACTTGGTCTCCCTGTGCTGTCTACCCTAGTAGTTTTAGGTTAGAGATTTTAATGTGTGTTTAGAGTGGCTGGCTCATCCTCCTTTATCCTCGTGATCAGTCAGCCCAGGACATTTGGTCTACTGTTTTAAGCTCTTCTGCCTTTTTCTTGTATGTCTGTGCTTTTCTTTTCTGCTGTTGTACCTAGTGTGTTCAGCTTTGTTTTTTGTTAGTTTTTTTTGTCTTTTTTCCACCTTGAACTTCTGTGGTGTGTCCTGTTTGTTTTCCGTTTTATCTCGTGGATTTAGTTCAATGGAACAAGGGAGCGATGACACGTGGTTTGGTCCCCTTAAACATCAAACAAACCAACCAACCAACCAACAAAAAACTATGCCCATTCGTTAAAAGAAAGCTTGGGTCACACCCGACTGCAAGAAGGGTAGCAAAGTGATACACAAAATTAGCTTCCAATATCCTTGGCGTCTATTTTTCGTAGAATCTTAGAACATATTCTGAGCTCAAATATAATGCCAACCAGCACAGATTCCGAAAACATCGATCGTGTAATACCCAAACTCGCGCTTTTCTCACAAGACATCTTGGAAGCAGTAGATCAAGGCAGTCAGCCAGATGCAGTGTAGACTTCTGAAAGGCGTTTCACTCACTACCGTGCGTAGGCTAGTTATCGAAAGTACAATCATATGGAGCCTCAAGCGAGATTTGTAACTGGATTAATGGTTTCTCGGTGGGGACGACGCAGTATCTTATGTTGTATGTAGAGTCATCTACAGATGTAAAAGTAACTTCGGGTGTACCTGTGGGAAGTGTGTTGGGTCCCTTGCTGTTCATGTGGTGTATGAATGAGCTTGCTCAACAAACTCACATTTTTCGTAGATGATGCAGTTATCTATAGTGAATTACTGTTTGAAACAAACTACATAAATATTCAGTCAGATCTTGATAACAATTGAAAGTGGCACAGAGATGGGCAACTTGCTTTAAATGTTCAGAAATATCTAGCTGGACTTTCCTCAAAACGTAAAAAAAATGCGTAATATCCTAAGGTCGTAATACCAATGAGTCGCATTTGGGGTCGGTCAACTAGTACTGTTACGTGGGTGTAACAATTTGTAGGGGAATGAAGTGCAGCGATCACTTAGGCTCAGTCGTGGATGAAGCGGGTGGCAGACTGCAGTTTGCTTGTGAAATCCGCCCTAGAATATTGCTCAAGTGTGTTGGATTCGTACCAAATGGGACTAACAGGTGCCATTAAACGGATACAAAGAAAAGCAGTACGAATGGTCACAGGTTTTTCATCTCATGGTATAGTGTCACGAGGATGCTGAAAGAACCGCGCTGGCGGACGCTTGAAGATAGACGCGAGCTATCCCGGGAAAACCAAATTGAAAAGTGATGAATCTAGGAATACACTGCAACCTCCTACGTTTCGCTCCCATAGTGACCACGAAGACAAGATTAATTACAGCACGCAGAGAGGCATTGAAGCAATTATTCTCCACGTGTTCCATACGCGAATGGAACAGGAAAAAGCTCTAATAAACGGTACAATTTTACAATTAAGAGACGAAGTATACGATTAGGGTTGCAAGAATTACCGAGGACTGCGCCCTCAGATGCCATGGATTGAATATCACTTCAAATTGCCACACTACAATGGCTGAACGAGCTGGGAAGAGACAACGTGTATTAAATTTTAAGGCGGAGGCGTTTTATTACGGCAGCTCGTGGTCTTCAGTTTTTGTGAATGTTAAATTAGTTCATTCATTGGTTTTGCTATGCTGGAGAGGCCAAGTGGGAACAGTAGAGAATTCTGTCACCATGTGGTAATATTTTGAGTTGGAACTACATCCCACTTCCATGGATGCTAAAGATTCATTTACTAAGTGAGAGAACCAAAGTTAATGAGTGAGAGGCAAAACGTACATAGATTGCGTAGCGATTTTCTGTGTTACCTATCGACGTCAGACGATAGACTCGCGTTCTAGAGGGTTGTGGTTCAGATCTTTATCCGGCCATCCAGGGTTAGGTTTTCCGTGGTTTCCCAGAATCACTTAAAGCAAATGCCGGAATGTTGTTTCTTCTTTTAAATTTTATTGTTTTCAAAAAGAACGGCTGAGTTCCTTCTCTATAACTCCCTAGTCCTAGCTCTTGCTTCATCTCCAATATCCTAGTAGTCGGTAGGACGTTAAAACCCCGATCTTCCTTCGTTCCTTTTTGATGTTCACAATAGTCGAAGATTCTGCTAAACGTAACCCTGATATCATCTTTACTTCCTGGATATACTCACTTACAAATTCAGGCCAGTTTCCTTACGGATTAGAGTTCTGTGTTATGCTTAAGTGAATTAGCGAGTGGTGTTTAACTCAGGCTGTTTGCACCACGTCAGAGGATCGATGAGAGGTTTATCCCTAGAGTCGGCCGCGGTGGTCTCGTGGTTCTAGGCGCTCAGTCCGAAACCGCGCGACTGCTACGGTCGCAGGTTCGAATCCTGCCTCCGGCATGGATGTGTGTGATGTCCTTAGGTTAGTTAGGTTTAAGTAGTTCTAAGTTCTAGGGGACTGATGACCACAGATGTTAAGTCCCATAGTGCTCAGAGCCATTTGAACCATTTTTTTTTACCCCTAGACTTACTACTGCTTTGTTGAAGTCCCTGAAATAAATACTCAGTCAGAAGTGGACGCAGTATTATCGCTTACTAGTACAAGTCGTTATCAGGAGAAAGAAAACTGGCGTTCAACGGATCGGAGCGTGGAATGTCAGATCCCTTAATCGGGCAGGTAGGTTAGAAAATTTAAAAAGGGAAATGGATAGGTTAAAGTTAGATGTAGTGGGAATTAGTGAAGTTCGGTGGCAGGAGGAACAAGATTTCTGGTCAGGTGACTACAGGGTTATAAACACAAAATCAAATAGGGGTAATGCAGGAGTAGGTTTAATAATGAATAAAAAAAATAGGAGTACGGGTAAGCTACTACAAACAGCATAGTGAACGCATTATTGTGGCCAAGATAGATACGAAGCCCACGCCTACTACAGTAGTACAAGTTTATATGCCAACTAGCTCTGCAGATGACGAAGAAATTGAAGAAATGTATGATGAAATAAAAGAAATTATTCAGATAGTGAAAGGTGACGAAAATTTAATAGTCATGGGTGACTGGAATTCGGTAGTAGGAAAAGGGAGAGAAGGAAACGTAGTAGGTGAATATGGATTGGGGGTAAGAAATGAAAGAGGAAGCCGCCTGGTAGAATTTTGCCCGGAGCAAAACTTAATCATAGCTAACACTTGGTTCAAGAACCATAAAAGAAGGCTGTATACATGGAAGAAGCCTGGAGATACTGACAGGTTTCAGATAGATTATCTAATGGTAAGACAGAGATTTAGGAACCAGGTTTTAAATTGTAAGACATTTCCAGGGGCAGATGTGGACTCTGACCTCAATCTATTGGCTATGACCTGTAGATTAAAACTGAAGAAACTGCAAAAAGGTGGGAATTTAAGGAGATGGGACTTGGATAAACTGACTAAACCAGAGGTTGTACAGAGTTTCAGGGAGAGCATAAGGGAACAATTGACAGGAATGGGGGAAAGAAATACAGTAGAAGAAGAATGGGTAGCTTTGAGGGATGAAGTAGTGAAGGCAGCAGAGGATCAAGTAGGTAAAAAGACGAGGGGTAGTAGAAATCCTTGGGTAACAGAAGATATATTGAATTTAATTGATGAAAGGAGAAAATATAAAAATGCAGTAAATGAAGCAGGCAAAAAGGAATACAAACGTCTCAAAAATGAGATCGACAGGAAGTGCATAATGGCTAAACCGGGATGGCTAGAGGAGAAATGTAAGGATGTAGAGGCTTATCTCACTAGGGGTAAGGTAGATACTGCCTACAGGAAATTTAGAGAGACCTTTGAAGAAAAGAGAACCACTTGCATGAACATCAAGAGCTCAGATGGAAACCCAGTTCTAAGCAAAGTAGGGAAAGCAGAAAGGTGGAAGGAGTATATAGAAGGTCTATACAAGGGCGAAGTACTTGAGGACAATATTATGGAAATGGAAGAGGATGTAGATGAAGATGAAATGGAAGATACGATATTGCGTGAAGAGTTTGACAGCGCACTGAAAGACCTGAGTCGAAACAAGGGCCCCGGAGTAGACAACATTCCATAGGAACTACTGACGGCCTTGGGAGAGCCAGTCCTGACAAAACTCTACCATCTGGTGAGCAAGATGTATGAGACAGGCGAAATACCCTCAGACTTCAAGAAGAATATAATAATTCCAATCCCAAAGAAAGCAGGTGTTGACAGATGTGAAAATTACCGAACTATCAGTTTAATAAGTCACAGCTGCAAAATACTAACGCGAATTCTTTACAGAAGAATGGAAAAACTAGTAGAAGCCGACCTCGGGGAAGATCAGCTTGGATTCCGTACAAATGTTGGAACACGTGAGGCAATACTAACCCTACGACTCATCTTAGAAGCTAGATTAAGGAAGGGCAAACCTACGTTTCTAGCATTTGTAGACATGGAAAAAGCTTTTGACTATGTTGACTGGAATACTCTCTTTCAAATTCTGAAGGTGGCAGGGGTAAAATACAGGAAGGGAAAGGCTATTTACAATTTGTACAGAAACCAGATAGCAATTATAAGAAACGAAGGGTATGAAAGGGAAGCAGTGGTTGGGAAGGGAGTGAGACAGGGTTGTAGCCTATCCCCGATGTTATTCAATCTGTATATTGAGCAGGCAGTGAAGGAAACAAAAGAAAATTTCGGAGTAGGTGTTAAAATCCATGGAGAAGAAATAAAAACTGTGAGGTTCGCCGATGACATTGTAATTCTGTCAGAGACAGCAAAGGACTTGGAAGAGCAGTTGAACGGAGTGGATAGTGTCTTGAAAGGAGGATATAAGATGAACATCAACAAAAGCAAAACGAGAATAATGGAATGTAGTCGAATTAAATTGGGTGATGCTGAGGGAATTAGATTAGGAAATGAGACACTTAAAGTAGTAAAGGAGTTTTGCTATTTGGGGAGCAAAATAACTGATGATGGTCGAAGTAGAGAGGATATAAAATGTAGACTGACAATGGTAAGGAAAGCGTGTCTGAAGAAGAGAAATTTGTTAACATCGAGAATAGATTAAAGTGTCAGGAAGTCATTTCTGAAAGTATTTGTATGGAGTGTAGCCATGTATGGAAGTGAAACGTGGACGATAAATACTTTGGACAATAAGAGAATAGAAGCTTTTGAAATGTGGTGCTACAGAAGAATGCTGGAGATTAGATGGGCAGATCACATAACTAATGAGGAAGTATTGTATAGGATTGGGGGGAAGAGAAGTTTGTGGCACAACTTGACTAGAAAAAGGGATCGGTTGGTAGGACATGTTCTGAGGCATCAAGGGATCACCAATTTAGTGTTGGAGGGCAGCGCGGAGGGTAAAAATCGTAAAGGGAGACCAAGAGCAGATTCAGAAAGATGTAGGTCGCGGTAGGTACTGGGAGATGAAGAGGCTTCTACAGGATAAAGTAACATGGAGAGCTGCATCAAACCAGTCTCAGGACTCAAGACCACAACAACACAACAACAACAACAGTACAAGCTCTGTTTGTTCGCTTTCTTCCTGTGGGACGACGACAGGAGCGCACCGTAGCCGGCCTGGACGCGTAGCTGGTGTGCTAGGACCAGACTGCATTGAAAGTGCGGCGGACGCGTGCGAGACCGGGTGAAAGTGTGGCCGCGGCGGCGCTTTCTCCGTTGTCCGCTCGTACGTAGCCTGCGGTCTTCCCACTGCTGCTCTGCGTGTCGTGGTCTCTTCCTCAGCCTTCGTTTTAGTGTACTGTCACAGCGTAGGCACAATCGATTGGAGGCCACCGGCAGCTGCAGGACTTCTGTCCGATATACAGTGTTGCACGGTGTCTGCAGAGACGATATTCTCTCTGAACTACCAGATGAATTAGTTGGATGTGTGCTACAGGCGCAACTGCTACTCATTGCCAACTATTTCTCAACCGCTGTCAAAAACGCGGTGGAGAGTTGGACCTCACCGCGCCTGTTACGAGGAAGCCAGTGGTTGCAGCACCTCCAGTGCAGATGCACTTGTGGGTGATAGGTGTTGTCGCTGTATCTATGATTTAGTGTAGACGAGAACCATCGAAGGGCTGATTGATTTCCGTCTTTTGACGCATACCCCACACACCGTTGGGTGACTTGCGGAGTATAAATGCAGATGTAGTGGATAGAAAGGGAGCAGTGGTGGGGGGGGGGGGGGGGGTGACAGGGAATGCTTATAAGAAAATGGCAAGTTCCATAATGAAATTTTCACTCTGCAGTGGTGTGTGCTCTGATATGAAACCTCCTGGCCGATTAAAACTGTGTGCCGGACCGAGACTCGAACTCGGGAGAGCTACTGTGAAGTTTGGAGGATAGGAGACGTGGTACTGGCGGAAGTATAGCTGCGAGGACGTACTTGGGTAGCTCAGTTGATAGAGCACTTGCCCGCGAAAGGCAAAGGTCCCGAGTTCGAGTCGCGGTCCGGCACACAGTTCAAATTGCAGGTTGCCTTCTCCATATGCAGACAGAGTTGTGTTAAGATGAGCGAACTTGTATTATACAATATAATTACTCATTAGTGCCTATCTCTGGTGTACAAACTCGCATTGGAATTATTTTCAAGCGGTATTGTGCTCAAGGTATGGTAGTGAATGTATAGGTTTATTCACAAGTACCTGCAAGGTTTCGGAAAATGACTGCGAGGACTATGAGACGTACAGAAAAACACACACGTCAGCGAATAGATTATCTCTACAAGTTGGGCCGGCCGAAGTGGCCGTGCGGTTAAAGGCGCTGCAGTCTGGAACCGCAGGACCGCTACGGTCGCAGGTTCGAATCCTGCCTCGGGCATGGATGTTTGTGATGTCCATAGGTTAGTTAGGTTTAACTAGTTCTAAGTTCTAGGGGACTAATGACCTCAGCAGTTGAGTCCCATAGTGCTCAGAGCCTCTACAAGTTGGGCACCGTTTGCGAATGAAGTGGCAAATGCCAATACGATAATCATACACGTCCCAACACGTCACCGTCGAAATCAGTGAATGCATTAATTTATCATCATTCATTGCAACTCTTCTAAATTCCGTAGCAGTGGAGGCAGGAATACACGATATTGGTCATAACACTATGAGAAGAAATCAATTGGCGTTCAGTTATCTGTCTGCAGGAACAGTGAAAGAAGTGAGAATCACGATGGGAAGCACGTCCAGTACAAGACTGACGTAGTTCGGCTTTGATGTGATGGTTAACGTCTGAAAGAAAGTGTCTTGGCGCACTTTCTAGTAGCACATTGAAGTCTGCGCTGTATTACTGTAATTGTGGCATAAGCCATTATTGCGACATCCCCCGGTATATGAAACCAAAATTTTCTGCGCAAAGAAAAATGCACCGTAAACTTATGAACAGGACGTGGCACAAAAGACGTTAATGTTTGGTGAATCACGGGTATGTCCACAGTTTCGTGTGGATTTCTGCGCCCCGAACACGCACGTTATATCGATTCACCTTTCCAGACACATGAGACGTGGCTTCTTCACTGAAAGCCAGTTTCTATGAGGAACCATCTTTCTCCAGTACAGATCATTGCAAAAATCAGAACGGAGCTCGTTGTCTCGCATGTAACAACTGCAGCCATTACGGCTTCACACGCCGATGTTTGCGTAGAATGCGCCAGACAGTTGGCTGCGCTATTTGTAGTTCTCTGCTCCCACGTACGGTCGATTTCGTTGGGATCCTGACGGATGGTTCCCGCATGTGGTCCACATCTCTGCTGACGGCCCCTGGGGGTATTTTCGTCGCATCACCTAAGCGGCCAGCCTCTTGGAATTTCTTCTGCCAACCATTGATTGTTAATTTACGGATACCATTGTATCCATAGTTATGTGTCATTTTTGTGTGTGTCTTGCACGCTGTATGTCGTGTAGTTTTCGCGCAGTAGCCGTCTGAAACCCCAGTGGTACGAGTAGCCTTGTGTATTTCATCGTTCATTTGTATGTCAGCTACACTGTTAATAACTCTCTGGCGTTTGTTTTAATAAATACAGCCGTTATTGATCGAACTGGCTCGTATATCCGTACTGAAGAAGGCAGAAATATATTGAGGGTTCGTTATGATAACGAGTAAGAGACGCAATGGTAGTTTTAGAATGTCGCACGAAGCGTAAAGCGACCCTCACACGTTCAATAATATTGTCAAACTGTCAATACATTGGCCGTCTGAGGGCGCGTTTTGGCGTATGGTCAGCCCTAGAAATATTGATGAGCACTATCGATAGACCTCAAAATATTCTCAATATTGTCAGTACACATTCAAGTGTGAGGTCTAATATTGACTGTTTGCCAATATCGTCCATTCAGATGTTGCCAGAGCTTCACGAGCCAGCCAGGTGGCGTTAGTGTGCACTATTTATTTTTTCAATTCGCCGTTGTGTATATCATACCTTAGATTCAGTTTTTAAGGAGTCTTTTAACACAAAAGAATTTTAATACGTGTATGCAAGAATAATCATTGTGTATGCCACTTTAGGACGGTTCATGGAAGATTCTCTATAACATTGCCCAATTCATTTGAAAATGTAGTATAGATTGTTGAGTTACATAGCAGTTTTGAAAAACACTCCCATTTCGAAAAATACACCATGTATCTCCAGTGACTAGTACGATGTCTGTAAAATGCGTGTTAGTTTCTCCAAATTATCACAAACCGCAAAAAGTTTGACGTTAATTTCCTGAACAGGTTCTTGTCAGGCGTATGTAATTGCTTCATAGGTTTCCATAGAATTTGTGTTTGCTGATATTACAGAACTAAACTTCGAGCATTAGAATGACATTTCAGTCGCCAGATCTCTCTAAGTTACTCCTAAACTCTTGTCGAATGCGATTGCCTGTCTCATTAACGTAGTTTGCTTTTTTATTTTATCGCGTATTAACACTAATAACTTATCATACGATGCAGAACCCAACGGAAAATTATATATATAATCTTTTGGGTCAGTGATATCGATTTCCGTCAGTAAATTACCATGTGACCAGTGGCTCCTTTTTTCAACCAATCTCGGGCACATTTCCTCATTTTCGTTGTTCTCTGTTGCTTGCAAGCTACAGCTAATATAATTACAGCGCACGCTTTCTTCTGGGCATTCGACATCTTACCCTCGTGAAATCGCGTTGCCTACTGACAGTGTTTGTAAATATTATTGGTAGTGTGATGTCGCTTCAATATATTGATGGTTTGACAAACTACAGTACATATTGAACGTGTGCAAGCCCCATAATACTTTACGTTTCACAGACTTGCTGCACGTCGACTACCTGCAATGCATGTAACTGCAAGAGAGTTGCCTTTGTGACCGTCAACTGTCGCATAATACGTGTAAAATTTCCATTTTATGTGTTATCCTGGATTTTTTTCGCTAAACCGTGAGAGATTGGTTTAATTCGACCCTTTATTAATATATCATTCTACCTTTCATACGACACAGCCGAAGCGTTGATGCTTTCATTGTTGTCACAAAACCTTAGCTCTGCAACAGTGAAACAGTGAGTGGGCTGTCTTATTAGCGTCATATATAACGAATTAATTATGTTCACTTATTGTTGTATTGCATCAGCAAGTAACAAACATTCTGATGTTTGGAAAACACTCTTGAATAATGCGCCTTCATTGGCGCAACACATTGGCGTAATCGGAGCGACGTGATACAGTGGTTACGACTCTCAATTAGTATTCGGGGCGGTAGCGTTCTCGCTTCCCACGCCCGGGTTCCCGGGTTCGATTCCCGGCGGGGTCAGGGATTTTCTCTGCCTCGTGATGGCTGGGTGTTGTGTGCTGTCCTTAGGTTAGTTAGGTTTAAGTAGTTCTAAGTTCTAGGGGACTGATGACCATAGATGTTAAGTCCCATAGTGCTCAGAGCCATTTTTTTTAGTATTCGGGTGGAGCGTGGTTGAAATCTTCTCGAGGCCACACAGGTACAGGCGTTCCGTGGTCTGTGAGAATTACATCCGTTAATTACAGTTTGGTTAGTCTTTAACTAGGCCATGGCCATTTTCCTGCACCATTAGTAATGACTTGCCTGTCTCCAACCTTTTCTGCTGTAGGTCTACAGTATCCTCGCTGTTCAAAATAGGAAACAAAATCCCCCATTACTAAAACTAATATTACCACATATTTTCAGGTTATTGCAGAATATGCTGGAAAATGAACTGTAGATCCATTCTCTGTGGTTCAGGACGTAAAGCAACCAGTTTTTACACGAATGAAAGAACTTGGACGCAGACGAGCCCTTGGTGTGATGCTTCTTCATCAGTAACATCCACCAATGTCTCACTTTTGGAGTAGCACTCAGTACAGAAAGCCAAGGCCCTAGTGTGCGCTAACGGGTGACGACCTGTGGAAGAACTGACAGAAAAGTTTGATATTGTTATTTGTTGTTAATATGGTATTTCAATCTAAAAATTGAATGTGCATAGAGTTGCAGCAAAGTTTTTTGGTAGTTTGATGGCCAAAGATCAGAAGGAACATCGAATTAAAGTTTGTAAGGAATTACATTTCGAATTGTAGCTTCCATATTAAACAGTCAATCACAACTGCTATCCGCCGACCGGGGTGGCCGAGGGGCTCTAGGCGCTACAGTCTGGAACCGCGCGACCGCTACGGTCGGATGTGCGAATCCTGCCTCGGGCATGGATGTGTGTGATTTCCTTAGGTTACTTAGGTTTGAGTAGTTCTAAGTTCTAGGGGACTGATGACCACAGCAGTTAAGTCCCATAGTGCTCAGAGCCATAACTGCTATACAAATATTTTGAAGAGATGCACGAGAGAATTCATAGGAAGAGACCACAGTTGCAGTCGTACAACTTACCGGTTCCTTCAACATGATAACGGGCCAACGGCTCCATCAACTTGACACTCTTATCAGTTTCCGTATTTTGTGTAAAAATTTGAATTTAAACCATTCCTCGGCCGTCTACAACAATCCCAGCATTTGACTTTTGTTGTTTTCAAACTCAAAATCGGTACAGACTGGGCGCCCTTAATACACCATTAAGAAGATGCAGGATATTTCGTCACGGTCACTAAATGACATACCAAAAACTTGCCAGGATTGCACGACTAAGTGGAAACACAACTGAGTGTAGTGTTTGAATAGAAGAGGAGCTGCCTTGAAGGAGACAAGGGTTAAAAATCTGTACAATGAATAAAACATTTTAAAAGTTTAGTTGTTAAATCGTAGAGATGTATGACACGCGTATAACACGAAAGGAATATATGCTGTGCTACGGTAGGTGCTATTTGTACTGGCAGCTCCCTTGCGGCGTGTGGTGCGGACTTGCAGTGAATCCCTGCAACTGCCGTTGAAGGAAGCCCTGCGCTTGCGACAACGACCCTACTTGGAGCCTCCCCACAAAGATTTTTGTTGTTGTTTGGAGTAAGACCGTGATCAATAGTATGTATAATGGCGGGAGGCTAAAAATTTATCTAAATTGTGTATCATTGGTAAGATATTAAAATTAAAGAATTATCTATTTCTTCGATATCCGTCGCTGTTCTAACTTGTTAGAGTTCGATTGCATTTTGAACAAGGTTTTGGCCCTTTGAATTTCCAATATGATATAGTTTACTTCAGAACAGATTGTTGCCGGCTTCCATTGTATTTACATGGACAGCGCATCCCCTCTTTGCTGTGCGCGCCTTGCAGTTTTCATCTTTAGTGGCAACCATACGGTAATAAAATAGAGTTATATAGGTTAAATACCGTTTTTGCGACCTATATAACTTGTATAACTACGACTTCGGAAAAAAGTGGACCGGAAAACAAAGAAGAAGACAAGTAATAAAGTCAGCGTACTTTGCTTCGGTAGATGGCGTATCTCTCTCCGACGTTTCTTGTAATAGCTTTGGCACTACTGTACTAGATACGCTAGGTAGTTGTTGAACGGATTTAATTGTTGGCCGATAAACAGCGTTGTTATCAAGATCGTAGCGCTGGTGTACGAGCAGTTTACTCTTGTTAAAGCGAAAAGAGAATGCCATACAGCTACAGCCACAGTCATAAAAAATTTCGCATACAACCTCCAGTGTTTCCGTTCATACCATTGGCATAAGTTAATAGTATTAATAAAACAAAAGATGGTATTAAGATGGCTGGTTGAGTGCGGAAGCAATAGGATGAGCCAGCCACCCAAAAGCACGTTAAAACTGTCGTCCTGGCGCAATACAGTTTCAACTGCTTCCATGCTGTTAGTGAGTCATCGCCTACAATTGAGGGGTAAATCCCTCGGTAGACAAAAACATTCCCTCCTCTCAGCATACAAAACACATGACGTTAAAACGTGACGCCTGAGTACGACAGTGCAGACGCTGTATTCTGGTGGATCCTCATGCCCCAAGAGATAAGTATGTGTCATTGGGCAGTGCGCCATAATCGAGTATTTGGATTGATCGAACGCAGTTTCCACGTGGCCACCGCCAGCCACTGCCTTTCCCAATCATCCAAAACCGCTACGCAAGACACGATAGCATGTAGTGGGACGTTTAGGTGAAGTGTGGTTTTTCTTGGGAGACTTGCTTTCGCTGCTCTGTCAGCTTTCTCGTTACCCTCGATTCCTATGTGCCTTGGGATCCAATGGAAGGCCACCACTTTCTTCTACATTTGCAAGAGGTGTGTAGTATCCTGGACTATGTGAACTAATCTTCGTGGAACATTGCTGAATAGTCTGCTGAGCACTCAGTGTGTCCACGCAGATAAGAGACTTCCCGCCACCTAATATGCGCCAGAGTCTCATTGACCGCCCAAAGCTTTGCTTAGTACTCACAGAAGTGATGTGGTAGTGGCATTTAATGATAGAGTGAAGGAAGATAACATTCGACATTATGCCCTTGCGTTTATCCGTCGGTAAAAATCACCATGTGCTCGCGATACTCCGGTAAAATTATGTTGAAATCCCTTTTTAAAACTTTAGCGGGAGTCCTAATCTTGCTACACTTCACGTCCAGGTCAGTGTGGACCTGTCAATCATCCAGGGAGGATACTTGCTTCATCCCTGTTTAAGAATTGAAGTTGCTCGAAGTAGACTTTCTCATGGACAGAAAAAGCGTTACTTGCAAGGTGACCATTAAACTTTCGTTGGAGGGACTGTTCAGCCCAGTGCCGACAAAACATTCGGTGATGGACGTCTCTTCTATAAATGCCACACCTTGGTGAATATTCGTCGGACGGTAAGACGCGGCCACGCACACTCTGCGCAGAGGCTTGGAATGGGACTGGTTGGGTAGGCTCCAATGGCCAATCTAATGACTGCATGGTGGACATATTCCAGTACCTTTAAAGCTGAGCCATACACTGTATTGCCATATTCAAGTCGTGTGCGGACGAATGGTTCTATAGAATATGACTGGACCGATCTGCTCCCCAATTCTTACTGCTAACACAGTTTAAGATGTTTAGTACCTCCAGGCACCTACATTTTTAGATCATGGAGGTATGCTAGACATCTTGACCTCTGATCAAAGATGAGGCCCAAGAACCACGATGAGGTCTTGAAAACCAAGGTGGTGCCCCTCATCCATAGTTCTGGGAAGGTAGATGGATTGACACGAACGATTAAAATACAAACAAACGTTTTTTCCTTAAAGATTTTAAAATTGGTTGTATCGGTCCAATCTCCAGCCTCTTAAGGGTTAAAACTAGTTGACGTGTCGTATTATTGAGACTGGGGAAAGAGCAAAATACTGCGAAGTCATCCACAAAGGAGGAATATTTGACAGGGCTCCTTATTGCGATAATATTGATTGCTATGGTGAAAAGGGTGACGCTCTGACCACTCCCTTGAGTAATACAATTCCTTTGAGGGAATTGGTCGAAGCATGTTGCAGCACCGACTCGGTACCGGAAATATTGTTCAGCGAGGAAGGACCGCAGTAATGTTGAGAGACGCCCAGGAAATCCCCATTCATGCAGTTGATGGATGATTATGTCTCCACACCTGGAGACATGCTCTTTCCAGTCGAAGAAATCAGAAAATCGTTATTTTGGTAGGAATGACCTGTGTATCCCTCCCTCTAATTCAGTTGTTCCCAACCTTTCTGAGATCATTACTTTCGAATGGAATCAGATGTTAGCTAGTACCCTTCTCCCTCCCCCCCCCCCCCCTCCCATTCCCAACATTGATAACGGTGGCACCTAATTATACTTTACAATGGGAAAATAATTTTCTCTGGGTACTTTAATTGTTAAAACGACGGAACGTAAATGGTATTTAGTTTTTGTGGGTATTTTTATTATACTACGAACTAATGATTCAGTGAGACAATTGGTACTGCTTATTTGTAACAACATTATTTTTTTTTATGGAATGACGAAGCAATTTTCAATGCATCGCTAGTGCTACCTACAACTCCTTCTCAGAAAAGAGGGAGGACACTTGTTACAAAACATGCTTCCTGTGCACCTCTCCTCTTCCTAGTGACACTACTCATCCACACCCTGCACCCCATTACACAGAGTAATAATTTCGTGTGGCTCAAAAACCTGCTTCCTTTGCACCATTCATCTTCCTAGCGACACTTAATTCATCCATACCCTGAACCCTTTTAATATAATAATAATTTCGCGTGGCTCAACGACTTGCGTGACCTTAACCTTCCCCAGTTATCCATCTGGGTAAAGGGCACCTACATTTTATCTTTGAATCCGAAGCACACGTCATTTCCGGCGATTCATTACATCGTCAAAGGCTACGTTAAAATGCAGACCGGAAAATTCGTGATCTGATCGGTATTCGATCCCGCTCTCTCTCCGCTTCCAGGCGTGCGCTTTACTACTTGATCACCAGACCCAACAATCAATTGACTTAAAATATGTGCAGTTACCCTTAGGCGTACTGTTTGAACCTCACTGGATTGCTGGACTCCATACTTCAGGACTATGATACATTGGAAGATTTGAGGCTGTCAATCCTTTGGTCTGAGCACTGCCAATAATAATAATAAGTTTAGACTCTACAGCAGTGTAGTAGCCATTACATAGTTGCTGTTTTGTTTTGCTGTCAGTTAGTTCGTGTATTGTTGCGAAGTGAAGAATGAATCAGTTTATGGTCTGTTACTGGAACTACCTTCAACTCGGAGAAGGCATTTTTGTGAAACATTAAAGCATATGTGATATATAGATACATCACAGTTTCATTGTGTAGTGGATTGACCTTGTGAGGAAAATGATGATAGATTCATTTCACTAGCTGTAACTTCCACCACGTTCGTCACGTGTTGTTGGTAGTATTTAAAAAATTTAATTGTTGGTAACGCATGTAATCAGTATTACAGTTTTTCGAAATAATGGCAATAGTAATGGTCTTTCAAAAATAATTTAGTTTCATGACCGAAATACAAATGAAGATTACGTTTTACCCCACAGGGGGTAATTACGCCAGGTTGGGAAACACTGATCTGACTGGAGGAGTTCGTCTAGTGTGGGCCCTTTTATTTCTGAAACTCGAATGGGAAACGACTGAGCAGGCTCGTGGTTTCGAGAGTCCACAATAGGCGTCAATTTGTCATCCGTTCAAGGGTCTTTCCTATATAGCTGGTGAGCGCAACACTCCTGTACATGTCTGTAAGTAACCTGTCCTTTGCTGACTCGAGAATTCGTATCAGAATCGTATCCTGCCGTGGACATGGATAGGAACCTTCAGCCTATATTTTGTTGAAGAGGGGTAGGAGAACTTCTTTCGCCTCCAAGCTTCAATGCCGTAGCGTCCTCTATTGAATCCTATCGGGTCCTGGAGCCGTATCACGCGCAGCAGTTAGCACAGTCTGTAGTTTCCACAGTAATACGGTTCCGAGTAGTTAGACGAAAGGTATGGTCTGTGGTTTTCCATTGTTTCTCTACGGTGGTGGAATTGATGATTTATGACGTGAGGCGGATGTCAAATGAGGAAAGTGTTTCGCCATCGTCTGTGCTATTTCCCTAGGCGCTATTTGGAGTAGACAGTTTTTTTTTTAATATGGCAGATATCATACCTGGGTTTTTGCTCCCTGACATTTTCAGATTTTATTCCCGTACCTGAGCGAGGTAGTCTCAAAGATATAAATTATTAATGTTATCCGGCGTCCTGCGTTCATGTCTGAATACGGAATACATTTATAATGAGTGTGTTCTGATTGGTATTCTTCTCCACCATCGAGATAATTCATTTCTGTTCCTTTTATTTCGTAATAGTAATTTCCACTGGAGTCACAGAGCGTCACCTAGCCAGCTTAAGGGAATGTAATGTAAACCTAGTCTCCATTTCTCAACATTATCCCGTCTCGATCGTCTCGTTTGCTTACCTACACAGCTTCTGTCCTAGCATTACACGATTAAGAGAGATCTCATGGAGAGAAAGGCATGGTAGAAACTCCAATTAACGAATCTTCACGAACATAAAGGGATTGATGACAACTAATTCGGGTTGCTTAGAACCAGCAATAATTTATAGTAGTAGTCGTTTGGGTAGAGAATTCAGATTCACCAGAGAATGCAGATATGATTTCTCAGTTATTTCTTTGCCTGCAGCCCTTACTTCTATATGGACTCCGGTTTATGTAATAGTGTTCATGTACTAGATAGCCGACTTCTTAATTTGTTGACCCACTGGTCATATTTCAAGAGTCGTCAGAAATGCCCCCACTGTTAGCATCACATAGTGACAGTTAAAATATCTTTTGCTACTGTCTTAAGAATGCTGGCCATTCTTGTTACTTAGTCCACCTTTTTTTCACGGCATCACATGTCGAGGAAATCTGAGCACCTTGACACCATTAGTATACCTCTTTTAACAGCTGTAACCAGCAAGCGTTCAGATTAGTTAAATGAGCTTCTTTTATGAAGGATCCTATCTTGACGACGCTGTTTTATCATCCATTCAGTGTTTACTTAGCGAGACGGTGCGGTTGTTACGACGGAGGACTCGTTTTACTGATCTCGATCCAACCATCCGAATTTACGCCCTGTGTGGTTTCTCGAACTCACTGCAGCTGGTCATTAAACAGATTCGTGGCTTATTTCCTTCCCCATCCTTGTCAAAGCAGAGCTTGTCCTTGTTCTCATAATGACATCGACAGACTAAAATTTACTTTTCATCCATGAAGGGCCGTGTACTTGCTTACTTGACTATTGTGATACTTTGACCACAGGGACATTCAATCTATTGACATCCATGGATAGGAGCTTAAGGGCGAGGTAAAATCACGTCTTTACCTGATAACATAATCCAAAATAATTCGATACAGAGACAGTACACCTGCCTTAAGACCTGTTTTCACTCGTCGTGACGTGTACAGTATAAGCAAGCCAATATTTATCAGCGTATTGAAAATTGAGAGGAGCAGGTGGTATAAACCATGACCATTTTTCTGCAATAAAAAAGTATGTGATTTATAAAAAAATAATACTTTTATGACTACTGTCAGCGACTCTCTAAGACTGACATATTTATTTCATTTTGAGTACTCCTCGGGCAGAAACTGGTAGTTTTCTGAGAAAGATTAAGATGTCATGGACCGTAATATTGATATTTAAAGCTCCATAATACGTCAAGATGCGTATGGCAGGACCCGCATAAAACTTGAATTTCTCGAACAAACAGATTTACTGCAGGAACCATAAAACAAAAGGAGAATACAGGTCACGATTACATACTGAAAGATATTGAATATTGCAGCCGAAAAAGTTCAGAGAAAAGTGTGAGGAGTGCTGTTTATGAGTGTGTCTATCTTGAGCGATGTATCAAATATATATAATGTTGCATCTTATTAACGTGTAAAGTTAGTAAAATGCAGAAACAGTTTTTCTGCTAGATTACAACGAAGATCAGACGGTTGGCTAGAATCAGGATGATGAACTAGATAAGTACAACCAAAAATAGCTCAGAGAAGAGAGAATACGGAGGGAAAGCAGATGTCGACGTCAGTTCCTTTTTTCCCTCTTTTTTTTCTTGTTTCTCAGACGTGTGCTTTATAATATGAGGAATCACTGAGATAGCTGCTGACAGTTCGAAAGGAGAGGGGCAAACAGATGGAAAAGAGAGCTTTACGTCATAAATCAGCGTAGTAATTGATGATTTAATGACGCCACTTTATCGCCAGAATAAGCCGTCAGGAAGTTTTGTGTACAAGTTGGAAGAGAGGCATTTGGACGTTTCGTACCGCGTACTCAACTACAAAAGTAACGGAAGAAGGAAGATCAGAGTTCATTGTTGCCGGCCGGATTGGCCGTGCGTTTCTAGGCGCTACAGTCTGGGGCCGAGCGACCGCTACGGTCGCAGGTTCGAATGCTGCCTCGGGCATGGATGTGTGTGATGGCCTTATGTTAGTTAGGTTTAATTAGTTCTAAGTTCTAGGCGACTGGTGACCTAAGAAGTTAAGTCGCATAGTGCTCAGAGCCATTTGAACCATTTTTTAGTTCATTGTTGCGTTGTCGGCGAGGCCATTAGAGACGACGCACGAGGTTCGATAGATGATGGAGAAGGAAATCGGCCGTGCCCTGAAAAGGAACTATACCGACATTTGCCTTAAGTGAGTCAAGGAAAGCACAGAAAATCAAAATCTGGATGGACGGACGGGGGTTTGAGCGGCCTACCTCCCGAATACGAATCCATTGTCTTAACTGCTGCGCCATTGCGCTTGGTACTGCGAAAGTAGTTCGTGCAGGAATGGAAATGGCTTCTATTCCGATTATGGACTGACTTTTCGGTACAATGCAGGATTGTGACTGTTTAAGTTGGTCTTGAAATTTATGGGTTTCAGTTCGTGATATGCATTGGAGAATGTCTTCTGCCAATGTTCTGCACTTCATATTCCTTTCAGGGGCAGATTTCTTTGTGAGTACTTCCATTCCGCACATTATCCCGTCACGTATGGGCCAGTTTCCTGTAAAGTTGGTGATGCGTTTCTCGGGCGAATGTACTGCAGCCGGCAGCTATGGCACTTCGGTGGATTTGTGACGCATACATCGGCCACTCGGGACGCACGTGGGCCCGTGGTGCATCGTATCAGGTTCCTCTCGGAAGAGGCGAGATTGTGTGGAGGAAGAAGAGACGGTCGGCCACCTGTTGACGTGCACACGCGGGCACAACTGGAGGGTCCCTTGCGGCGCCTAGCATTGACCCAGTTCGGGAGGAACGAGTGAATGAGCTGGTGGGCCGGGATGTGTCTCTCCCCCCTACCAGTAGCCGGCCGCGTCCGCCCCTCTCCCGCCGGTACTGACCCAGGGCAACGCCGCCGCCGCGCATAGACGCGCGCCCGCAGCCGCCTCCGTCGCGTCTCGGCCTGGGGACCCGCCGTCACACCGGCCTACCTGCGCTCACGCCCACTCGTACGTTCCGGGCTCTCTCTGCGGCCCGGCGCGTTGCGAACATCCCTCTGACATAAAGCATTCTGTCAATCACAGAGATCGGTATTTCTCTGGGCGAAACCAACACGTGAACTTCTCACTCCAACCAAATCGTTGTGAGCGTTCTTACTATGAAATGCCTCTTGTCTTTGGAGAGTTGCACCATCCTCCATCTCATCATCTCTCTTAGTGTTCACCTCATCATTTTACTTGCTCCCATTCCCTGATACAGTGTCATATTTCCATCGTGCTTGGAAGAAGCGGAAAGGGTATCACACCCGGCGAACATCACGAGCTCCCATAGAACAGCATAATTCTCACTTTCAGTGCCAAACACGTGTGTTGGTTCTCGTCTGACATTAACCGTGCGATTGTGAAGGTTCACGGGAAGAGAAGTGTGTTTCGTGTTGAGGTGTGTAGCAGTCTAGTAAGAAGGCAACATTGAACTGTATCGAGTGTCGTTTGCCAAATCATTCCGCCCAGAGGGCAGCGGACTGGAGAGACCGTTTCGACGAAGTCTCTGTCGCGTGCGCCGCCGCCTGGCCGGCTGGCAGTGCGGCTGCCGGCTCCTCGCAGCCCGCCGGGCAAGGCGACCCTACCGGGCCGGGACGGTGTGTCCGACTGTGCCGTCGGCCAGCCGCCACGCCGCGCCGCGACGCCCCTGTGCTTGTCGGCGCTTCGCGCATGCGCACAGCTTCGCGTGCACGTGCGCTCACCAGCTTCGAACCGGTAGCGGCAGTCCCCTCGCTCCTTAGGCTCAGCCTGTCTCGGGACAGCTCAGCACGCTTGAAGATATAAAGCAGTAAATCAGGATTTTGTTTGACCAACGTCAAATTGCTTTTTTCAGTTTTCTAAATCATCTTATGTCAAAGTGTATTTTGGATAGGATTCGGCCCGTTAGCCGAAGATGTTATGGTTGAATACCAGGGAGAATTTTGGACCGGACCATCCACTGTAGCCCATATTGTGTAATATAAGTTAGCAGCTTACTGAGAAGATGTGGCAACTTACCGAAGATTTGCATGTACAGTTCGTAGATTACTACTGTATGTCCAAGAAGACGCCTTACCGCTGGCTCAGAATAGTATATTGCTTACCGGAGAAATTCATAATTATAGAAACTGTGTATCCAGAGGATCTGTACGTGTACCACCGTGCCTTGCACAGATATGTATGTCTCTCCATGTCGTTCTGGCGATGCACCTCAGGCTTTATGCTTCGAAAGAGTTCCTCATCACATTCGCGGAATTCTTCATTAGTATTGTACCGATTTTGAGCCACATAGAGCTTGGTTATGACCCCTATAACTTGTCTATCGTGATATAGTTCATTCTTCTTGGTGACTATTTCAAAAGTGCTGGTGAACCACTCCCAGTCCAGCGCCTTCGGAATTATTCATCGAGAAGTTCTGTAACACCAGAGTAGCGATGTGCTTTGGAAATCCGTCCTGTTGCAACCACACGTTACACACTGATGAGCCAAAACATGATGGTCACCAGCTTAGTAACTTGTGTGTCCATCTTTGGAACGAAATAAATCACTGATTCTCTGTCTCAAGGATCCGATGGTTTGTGGAGGTATCTGGCATTAGATATCTATCCACAGGTTATGCAGTTCGCGTAAATAAAGCGCTGCTGATACGCGCACGCGGTGATTGCGCCGGATACCGAACCAACGGGTTCCATAGGATTTTCGTAACGCGAAGATGGTCGTCCAGACATCAACGTGACATCACGATAATGCTCCTCACACCGCTTTAGTACGGTTCTGGCTTCAAGACACGGAAAGTTATACTGCCGAAAGAAGACGTCGTCGGGGAAGATATAAAGCATGAGGGGATAACAGTTGCTTCTCAGCTGTCAGGGTGTCTTCCACTACTACCACACGTCCCATGCAAGCGCAGGAGAATGTCTCCCACATTATAATACTGCTCCCACCAGCCTGCCTTCGTGGTGCGCTGCACGTTTTGAGTCGCCGTTCACCTCGATGATCACATTTGTGGAGGAAATTATCGACCTAGTGTAGCAGAAATGTGATTCACGCGAGGAGCTGACACGTTTCCTTTGATTGACGGTCGAATCCCTATGGTCCCGTGCCCACTGCAATCGTAATTGACGATGTCGTTGGGTCAACATGCGAACGCGTAGGGGTGGTCTGCTGCGGAGCCCCACGTGTACGATTAACGGTGCCCTCCGAAACACTTGGCGTGTCCACCGGCATTGTGTACTTTGGGCAGAGATGCTACAGATCACCATCTATCTTACTTTACAGAAGAGACAAGCCTCCGAACTCCACGTTCTGTGAAGAGTCGTGGACGTCCAACCATTTAGCGCCTAGTGGTAGTTTCGCTGTACTTTAGCCTCTTTTCTTACATGATCACGACGGTAGCACTTGAGCATTCGGCCAGCTTTGCCGTTTTCGAGATACTCGTTCACAGGCTCTGCGTAATAATAATCTGCCCTTAGTCGAAGTCGCGTACCTCAATGGATTTCCCAATTTGCACACCATATATCTTCGCTAGGGCGATACCCCATCCCTGTCTACTCCGCTTCGTTATCGTTTCATTTGCCCGCAAAAAAAAAAAAAAAAAAAGGTTCAAATGGCTCTGAGCACTATGGGACTTAACATCTGAGGTCATCAGTCCCCTAGAACTTAGAACTACTTAAACCTAACTAACCTAAGGACGTCACAAACATCCATGCCCGAGGCAGGATTCGAACCTGCGACCGTAGCGGTCGCGCGGTTCCAGACTGTAGCACCTAGAACCGCTCGGCCACCAAGGCTTTGCCCGCAACGCCACCGGTCGGCATCCAACGTCGCTGAGGGCATTGGTCATAATGTTTTGGCTTATCAATCCACATAACTCCCTTGTGTTTGAGCTGCAACATGCCCCGTTAAAAATTTACATTCACGTACCCTTTCACAAAATGTGGTCCAAACGGGGTACCGTGATGCCACCCTGGCTCACATAACAAGAAGAGATCTGTTCCTTTCCAAACCTTGCACGTAACGAGCATTTTCGTTAGACCAGAAGACGACATACGTGCCATGTGATACATCTCAAAATTATCATAAAATAACACTCTTGAGCCAGAGAAGGTGTTACAAAATTATGTCGACGAAACACGACGGTTTGCAAATCGCTACTCCTTGTAGTTGTCAGAGGATTCATTCACGAACATAGATCTGAAACCTTTCATTTTAAATTTCTTTATGTGGTCGTGCATTGTTAACCACAGTATTTGAAGTTCAGGTGTTCTTTTGCGAATAGATACCAATAAAAATCTATTCCCCAGATTGCATAAAATCAAGTAGGGAACGGGAACTTCTCAGATACCCTGCAGAAAACATTTAACTGTAATTATCGGTAAAACCTTTTGAGTTGTCCAAAAGAGTTTTTGGTGTCCATCCAGTGGGTCAGTATGGTGTGATTGGTCCCTGAAGTACACAGGGTAAAGTGAAACACTGTAATGCATTAAATAGTGCAGTGGTATGATTACGGTGCCAAGGCAAGGAGATTGTTGTCACCAGTTTTTCTCTCCTGACAGTGGAAAAATTATGCGAGACTGAATTCCTAATTAAACAGGCACAGATAAGACAATGGGACGACTGTAGATGTTGGCTGCCCTTCACATACAAACGTTCATGGACTTACATAGTTCGGCACGAGTTTCAGGGGTGAAGCATCATGTGCAGCAATAATCAAAGCGATGTTCCAAGACGGAAAATATAGTTACTAGTGTCTCAAAAAACTTCTAAAGCATACACAGTGTCAAAACATTCCAAATTCCAGTTGTGTGAGACACTAAATCAACCCACAACGTTACGTGAAATACCACAATATTACTAATTTTTGGACGGTAAGTTTTACGGGAAATGTTACAGGACTCAATTTTGCAATTACAGATCAACTTTCAGCTACGAGAAGTACTTTCTGTGCGTCTTCTCGTATACATTTCGTCACTAGATGGTGGAGGGCACTGTCATAACGACCTATTCTAGTGGCCCACTTGACAGAGAAGTGAGAGCTCACTAGGAACAGGCTGTCTGTAATTTACGATCCCGAAAGATCGTCGTAGGTGGAAACAATTGCTGCAGTTCGAAATATTTGGCGTGATGAAAGGTTTCAGAGCATCATTGAGGGAATATAATCGTAGAGGGGCAGTTGCTTGGCATGAAATGGGATCAAATTTACCTAATAGAATCGGAATGCAATAGGAAAACGTGATTTGGCGACAGAACGCTGTTGCAATCGAAAGACCAGTACATATGTCGATTTGCGTAAAAAATAATTCCTATTTCTCCTCCTATAATGAGTTGAGACCTCCCTAACGCTCCAAACATCCATGTTTCTTGCAGAAATGAGGGAAATTGCTGTTTGTGATCCTGCATGCTGGCAAGCCAGTTTGACACGTTGCCTGACTTGGCGACCACAGCCTTACCGAGATATAGCGATATTAGGACCAGCGGCACTGAGCCTGGAGGATAGTCTCAGATTATCCTCATTTAGTGAAACAGATGTGTTACAGTATAACGTCCCACTGTCGACAAAGTCATTTATATCAGCGACCTTGCTCATGACCTGATGTGTAGGAGACGACATACACAGAAATGACTTGGGACCCTTAGTGAGGACATCGCACGAAGTGGGTGGTCTGCATATTTAACTAATGCGAATTATATGGACTGTATGCCATAAAGCACGCGTGGAGCGCCACCGGAGACCTTTTGCGCCGATCGTGCGACCACATTTGGGCCATTTGGATCGTACAAGTAGTGACACTGTAAAGAACTTCCGACCAGACCTACTGAGAACGTTCCAAACTGATCCAGATCGTACACTGCCGGTCACGGTAGACAAGCTCCATACTAAATACTTGGACAGTGGGAGGGCGCTGCTGGCATTACTGTCGAGTTCATGGCCTTGGATAGTTAAATCGTCAGAGCGTTGCCCATCGAAACGAGTGGTCAGGATTAGTGTGTGGTACGAAGTTTAATCTTTCAGAATGTTTCGCATAGCGGGCACTCATTTACAGATTGAAAGATTCGTTCCCTCTGGTCTTTATGTTAGCTTTTATTTGATTCTTACACTTAACGCAGATACCTTTGAAGGGTCTGACTGTAAAAGTGATGCATAGGTACCCAAGACTTTTGATTGATATTACGATTGAGTACTTGCGATTAGGACATTACAAAAAGCTATCAGTCTGATTGTAATAAACATCGTAGTTTGATACGTTGTGGAAAAATGTAAATAAATTGCTGTAGCAAAATAGAAAATTTCACTAAGGTACTGACTGAGGCACTGACTAAACGCGAGTGTGCATGAATAGATATTGAAATGCGTATTTTCGCTCATCACCAGACGTGTTTCCCCACTTATTACACGATCGGAGTTACATTAATGTACATGAACTATCACTTAGCGCACGCTCAATGACATTTGGCCGAAATCGGGAATCTGTCACCTTGGGAACGCTGCATTAGATTTAGTTTTTTTTTTTTTTTTCATGTTATAAATCGCTCGTTATGACAGTATCCCATTGCAAGAAAATAGCGCATTGAAGATTTATCACAAAGCCGTCTCCCTTGATACCACTTGTCGTAAATAAATGTCAATTAATGACTCATGGGCGGTAAAATATTTCAGAAGAACGTAAGGTGAAGGACACTTTTGTTGAAAGTTGTGTTCACCGTGATCTAGCGTTAGAGACGTGGAGTTAACGCTGTCGAAGGAAGCTAGTTCGCGTTTGTAATAGAATTACGTTCTACAGTTTTCGGTGTTATTTACATATATGAGCGCTTTCACTCTCAGGAGTGAGTTTGTTCAATTTTATTTCAGTCTAATGTTTTTTTTTTTTTTTTAAAAAACTTAAAAAATGAGAGATTAAGTTGAAGCGACATTGCACATTGGACATTAGAATATGACGTTGGTATGACTTTTTCAGAACATGTCGCGATTTCTTCGGGCAGTGGTTCCCAACCTTTCTTGTTCGTAAATAATTTGATTGCTGCACTCCTTACTTCTGACCTGGTAGAAATTGGAAGACTTCAAGCTGTTAATGCTTTGCGTCTGACCATAGCCAGTAGTAGTAGTAGTAGGAAACTGTTTACAGCACTATAGTAAGCTCTTATGTAGTTACTGCCGCTTCTTTCTGTCACTTCATTTATCTGTTTAGAAACGAGTAATGAAGCAGTTTCTAGACTATCTACAGCACGGAGAAGACATTTTCTTTAGATATTTAGCATTTGTTGCGTTTATGTCTTACTTTTATCATCAGCAATGTACGGGACAAAGCACAACTATGTAGTGAGTGGACTAATGCATTAATGCTAACTAGAACTCTCTCAAATTCTAAAGGTGGCAGGGGTAAAATACAGAGAGCGAAAGGCTATTTACAATTTGTACAGAAACCAGATGGCAGTTATAAGAGTCGAGGGACGTGAAAGGGAAGCAGTGGTTGGGAAAGGAGTGAGACAGGGTTGTAGCCTCTCCCCGATGTTATTCAATCTGTATATTGAGCAAGCAGTGAAGGAAACAAAAGAAAAATTCGGAGTAAGTATTAAAATCCATGGAGAAGAAATAAGAACGTTGAGGTTCGCCGATGACATTGTAATTCTGTCAGAGAGAGCAAAGGACTTGGAAGAGCAGTTGAACGGAATGGACAGTGTCTTGAAAGGAGGATATAAGATGAACATCAACAAAAGCAAAACGAGGATAATGGAATGTAGTCGAATTAAGTCGGGTGATGCTGAGGGAATTACATTAGGAAATGAGACACTTAAAGTAGTAAAGGAGTTTTGCTATTTGGAGTGCAAAATAACTGATGATGGTCGAAGTAGAGAGGATATAAAATGTAGACTGGCAATGGCAAGGAAAGCATTTCTGAAGAAGAGAAATTTGTTAACATCGAGTATAGGTTTAAATGTCAGGAAGTCGTTTCTGAAAGTATTTGTATGGAGTGTAGCCATGTATGGAAGTGAAACATGGACAATAAATAGTTTGGACAAGAAGAGAATAGAAGCTTTCGAAATGTGATGCTACAGAAGAATGCTGAAGATTAGATGGGTAGATCACATAATTATTGAGGAGGTATTGAGTAGAATTGGGGAGAAGAGGAGTTTGCGGCACAACTTGACAAGAAGGAGGGACCGGTTGGTAGGACATGTTCTGAGGCATCAAGGGATCACAAATTTAGCATTGGAGGGCAGCGTGGAGGGTAAAAATCGTAGAGGGAGACCAAGAGATGAATACACTAAGCAGATTCAGAAGGATGTAGGTTGCAGTAAGTACTGGGAGATGAAGAAGCTTGCACAGGATCGAGTAGCATGGAGAGCTGCATCAAACAAGTTTCAGGACTGAAGACAACAATAACAACAGTTCAGAAAAAGTAATTTATTGATAACTTACATAACCAGTACTAGAGACTTACAAAATTGTGATAATAGTAATGATCATTTGAAAATAATTTAGTTTTGTGACTGAAACAGAATCGAATCGTTTAGTTTTTATCCCTCAGAAATTTTCGTTTCACACCTCAGGGTGTGTACCCTAGGGTAGTGTTAGGCAGGAACCTACAAGCACAGTTTAATCTGCTGCGAGTGAAATGAGCAACAGTGACATTTCTTTCCTTGCTTAGCTGCGATCGAGTCCTCGACTACGCTTCCGTAAATCCGGCAGTCAAGTCAAAGATCGCACCACACAGCGAGCGGGGAACGTCACGTGACTGATTTTCGAACCCGGTCGAGGGCCTTTGTAAAATACTCATTTTAGTTGCTCGTGTCTCTTCAAACATTTTCAACCATTGATGATGACCCAGATACATAGATTTCGTATAGTGATAATAAGAATTAATGGGTAACGGGGGGACACGGAAACAAGCTGTTGCGGTGGTTATTTCTCGTGTAACGTTAGCTATAGCCCGGCCCACAAAATGGGCTGAGGGGATTTATTTATTTATTTTCCAAAGAGTGAATCAAAGGGTTCTCAATTCAGTACAGGTGCCACTTTTCAGTTTCGTTTCATCTGTCGACCAGGTCGCACGGCTTCAAAGTCATTGTTATTGATGCCGCGACGCACGATGCAACGACGGATCCATGGAATTTCGCTTACTCAGAATTTTCTTTTTTTCTTTGTTGTTATGTTTCTCTCGCTCCTGATTTCACCATAGAAGGTGATTACATTCTGGAAGTTACCAAGTTGCTGTTTCATTATAATATCGGCCAACGATACCACTGGTTCCTCTATTGTTTGAAGCTTTTAGTACTCCGTCAACCTCCCTCCACATTGTCAGTGTGTATTGTTAATTTTTTTTATTTTCGCACGTATGCCTTAAATGAATTTAATGTTGAAGTCTCGCGTGTTTAGTTAGTTCTTATTCTCAAATGTTGTTTATTTCCAATATTTTTACTGGTTTCTATGGTCGACGCATTGTTGATTTCGTTTGGAAATATTGGAGTAGAGGAGAAGATACAGTTATGGTCTAAACATGTGCTACAATGCCTGGGGGCCAGTAGGTTCTACTACCTGCTCGGGGAATGTGTGGATCAACTCCTCACTACCTCTGAGGATGGCTACAAACATTTGATTATTTGAACTTCTATTGTTTGAGTGCAGAAATTTTCGAGCGTGGAAAAACCATTTTACGGACTCCAATCTATCGGGAGGTATGTACTTGACCGTTACTTCTGTACGCAGTTCGTTCGTAGAACTAATTTACTGACGTGTTAAACAAGCTGTTCCTTAGTTTCCATACTTTCATCTGCAGTTCGTAACGACTGTTATGGCCATTTTGTGGGAATCACAGTGTGGTCCAAATATGGGCTACAATAAGAGTTTATATTAAGGACTAGCCCTTACGTAGACCAGTTTGTATTCCTATCATTGTAATTGAAAGGTGCACTAGTTTTGTTGTCTGGGGGTGCCACGTAACAAGCCACAATTCCAGTCGAAGGGCAAAAGGCAGCGTGGGACCCTTAGAAGATGGCTGAAGCCATGAAGAAAACGGGATCTCTAAACTCTGCACAAATGTATTATGTACCTTGCTCTATACTGCAACTTGAACCATAAAAACAGAGCGTACTGCTGCTGCCGCTGCCGCCAGCGCTAAGCTAGGTAGACCTTATGTTTTAGGACTACGTCTGGGATAGTTGATCATGGAACGAAAGGTTTTTGTGTTTTAGTTCAGAGGAATGGTATTAACGCACCTTTCTACACTAACGAAGCTGATAAAAGTGTTTGGCAGATTTTTTTTCTGAATCATCATTCACCTCGGCCATCAACTCGTAAGCCGCGTGGCACTACATTTTCAACAGCATTGGATTTTAACAAAGAAAGCGTCACGGCTTTTTACGAGCTGTAAACACCACTACTCTCCACGTCGCACTTATAACTGTGATAAGACACGTTTGAGTATTGTGCAGAATTAACTACCCCAAGCAGTTGCAAAATATGGAAAGCACCGGGTTGCAGCCCTTACGTCTGCAGAAACCGGTTCAGCTGTCACAGTCATAACTTTTATGAGTGCATCGTCACATTTTATACCTCCATATATTTTTCCCTGTCTAAAATGTCAGACCAGTTGATGAATGGAGCCCCTCCAGGATGTATCGTCCGAGTCCATCCATTTGGTTGGTTTCAAAATGACTTGTTTGCAGAGTGGTTCGACCACTTCATCGAAAAGGTCAATCCAGTCAGGAGATTCATCTGTTCTCCTCGTTGTAGACGGGCATTACGCCCGTATTCGCAACCCTGAAGTGATTTATAAGGCCAGGATGAACCGCGCTTAGATAATTTCATGGCCACCTCAGCTAACACACAAACTCCAACCCCTAGGTAAAACTCGCAGTGGATCTTTTAAGGCCTACTGCAGTGATGAGCAAGACACTGTATGGTGCATGCCTCGAAACATCTTACAGCATATGAGGTAATGAAACTGTTCGGGAGAGCTTATGTGAAAGCTCAAAACTTGTCGAATTGCAGTAAAGTGGCTTTAAAGCGACAGGGATTTATGCGCAGAACAAGTACCTCCTCACTGATGCCGATTCTCTAGCTGCTCGGCAGGAAGTCCAAAAATCTTGCAACAACCTATCACCGCCTTTATCACAGGACCTCCAGCAGCACCGCTGTATTAACGGTTATACTCTCCTCAGCCCGGAAAGTCGTCAGAAGTTCCTCTGCTCAACGTAACTTAGTTTACGTTGGATTTAGCAGTGTGTAAGCGTAGGGACCGAAAACCTCAGCAGTTTGGTCCATTGGAAAGTTGTGGTAAGTTCCTATTTCCTCCCACGTCAAAGGCCCACCCATGAGTTTCTGGCAGACCTTTTGACATTTCCCCACCACCAACAGTCGGAAAGAAGACATCCAACAGAGGTCGGAAAGCTAGAGAAGCTTGCTTGATTACATTATTACCGTACAATCAATAGCTCGCATGTTCATTGGAAAGTTCAGTGAAGAGGAAGAAAGGGCCGACTTTTCGTCATGAAACAATGAACCGAAATGGAAAAATTAAAGAAAAAAGGTAAAAGAAACAGCAAAATCTACGGAAAAAGAAGAAAGTGCCTTCGTCTGACAAATCTTGTAATGAGGATGGACCTCTCCTAGAGGACGAGGAAAGCAATTTTGAGTTTTCTGAATACCGCACGCCTTCTGGTAAAGATGGGTTGTGCATGTTCTGTGACAGGCTATTTTCAGCGGACGGCAACGGAATAACTTGGCTTCAGTATATCCAGTGCAGTATGTGGGCGCATACTGAGTGTGCTAACGACGTTTACATTTGTGGTTATTGCAAATAAACTGCAACTTTAAACAGGTTTTTTAAATTTTTTGTGCTTGATTTTGGTAGCACATATTCTGATCTAAGAAGAAGTTTGGCTTTTTTGTAATAATTTTCAGAATAAACTATTTTAAATAAAAGGATCGCTTTTACGTTATTTAATCCGCCATAACTTTGAAGTGTACATGCTACAGCGCAATTTCACCGTTTTCTCAAGAATTTAATCATTACCAGAAAAATTTTATTGCTTAAAAGCGAACGGTATCCCATATTTGGATTTCTCCTGTATTTATGAATGTTTTTACGTGTTAAGATCTCTGTCATGCATTAACAATTATTTTGGTGACATCTTGGATTGTCGGGTGTTCTGCCGGATATCAGCGTCGTACTTGCACGATATTTCTGTCACGTAGCTCGTGACCTTCATCAGGTGCGACCTGAGACTGCTCCTCGAGTGGACCTGGTCCAGTATTTATGCCTATGGCCTTCCCCCTCCACCAACGGCTGCAGGCGCTTCCTCTGTGGTCGGCGCCCATTCCCTGCGACCTGCTGGAGCGTTGCTGCTCCGTTTTCCGTCCGCTGCGGTTCTAGGTGTTCCCTCTGCGGTCCGCGCCCACCAAACCCGCTCCTGGGGGTTTCATCTACGGTCTGGGGTACCAAGCGTTCCCCCTGCTGTCCGCACCCGCTCGCCACGACCTGTTGGAGCGTTGCCGTCCGCACGCACGCACGGGTCTGCCCTGACCCGTGCAGGAGCAGGCTAAGCAGTCTTCTGCTATTCCTGTGTAAACCTTACATATTGGAACTGCTGCCTCTCTTCATGGATTGGCCTCTAGGTTTTCCTGGATGCGGATGTCCTGCCTCTGTTGCGGAAGTTTTCACTCCCGCAGCAGGTCAGGCCAACGTGTTGTTGGCCTGTGGTGTGTAGGGTGGCCCAGATCCCTGATGAGCCGGTTTTCGGACCGTTCGGTCCGCTCGTAGAACGTCCGCGCCGATTGCTTGAAGCGGTCGCGGAGGAGGGGGATTCCAGTCTGCTCGTGTAGCCGTGCGGTCGAATATAACCTCGGCAGGCGCAGAGCGAGCTTGAGCGCCCTGTTCTGCACCCTCTGCAGCTTGCTGATGTGTGTTTCGGCCGCGTTGCCCCACACCACAGCCGCGTATTCCATCACTGGACGTACCAGCGCCAGGTACAGCGTGATGCCGTGGTGAGGCGGCAGCGCAGACGAGGGATTTAGCAGAGGGTACAGGACGCGTAGGCGCTCTATTGCTCTGCCCCCGACGTCCTCGATGTGCGGCTTCCACGGCAGCTTATGGTCCAATGTGACCCCCAGGTAGCGGCCAGTCTTGCTCCATGGGACGGGGCTGCCCATGATGGCGACTGGCGGAAGATCAGGCGGCAGTGGTCTTCTCGTGAAGACCACCGCCTGGCTCTTCGCCGCGTTTTGCTTGAGGCGCCACTTGGTCGACTAGGCGCCAAGGGCCTCGCAACCGCTTTGGAGAAGACGGCGTATCTCGACCGCCTTCATGCTCCGCACGAACAGCGCAGTGTCGTCGGCATATAGTGCCAACTTCACCGGCGTCACGCGCGGAGCGTCGGCGGTGTATAGGGAGTACAATAGGGGCCCAAGGACGGACCCCTGCGGCACTCCAGCACGGATGTGTCGATGGGTGGATGTCCCATCGTCCAGTCTGACGTGGAAGGACCGCTCGGCTAGGTATGAGCGGAGGAGGACTCCGTGCGACGTCGGTACCCCGTGCACGAAAAGTTTGTACACGAGGCCGTCGTGCCACACGGAGTCGAATGCCCTGGAGACGTCCAGGAACACCGCCCCAAGGTATTCCCGAGTCTCCAGGGCGCGCATGGCTTCTTCTACCAGCCGCATCAGCTGGTGGACGGTGGAATGGCCCCTCCTAAAGCCGAACTGCTCGTCGGGTATGATGCCTTCCGCTGACACGTGGCGGAGCAGTCGTCTGGCGTACAGGCGCTCGAACACCTTCGAGAGCGCCGGCAGCAGGCTGACGGGCCTGTAGTTGGCGGTTGCCGCTCCGTTTTTCGTCCGCTGTGGCTCAGGATGTTCCCTCTGCGGTCCGCGCCCACCAGTCCCACTTCTGGGTGTTCCATCTTCGGTCTGGTGCGCCTGGCAGTCCGTCAGGGGCTCGTTTTCCATCTCCGGGCAGAACACCCGACAACCCAAGATGTCATTAGATCGCCGGGAAAGCCTGAAGAGTTACAGTTGTTTTGGTATTGATATAGCCACTTGCACAACCGTAAATGCAACGTGTATTTCCACCAGACGTGCTTAGGTTTGGATTCCTAAAAGCACCATCAGAGGCCCGACATTAGTTTGCACATATAAACATCTTTCTGTGGTTGTATTAAATAGTCTAACGCATATACTTGTTAATTTTTCAACTAGCGGTGCGCCATGTGCGATAAAAGTGAAAAAAGAACGAATATCGCCTTACAGTTAGTGTCTGGCAAATTTTTCATCACTCTGCATAAAAAGTGTACCAGAGCGTAAATATTATGGCGCTATATCGTTGTCATGTTAGTGGCAGTCGCTGGCCATCGGGACTCGCCAAGCGGGACTCATCACTGAAGACAGTTCTACTTCACTTAATGAGATCCCAGGCCCGGAGTCGCCCCGGACAGCGGTGGGATACTAGCCTGACTCGCCGGCCATATGGCCCTACAACCAGGCTTGGTGGTCTGGGGTGCCATTTCATTTCATACTTGAGCGTAGCGGTGCGTCAACGATATTCTGCGCCCCGTATTGTTGCTCTAATGGCAAGCCATGCTGAGCTTACGTTTCAGCGCGGCGAGAGTTTCTACTGTTTGTCTTCGTGCTTGACAAGCCCTACCTTGGCCAGTAAAATCGCCGGATCTCTCCCCAGTCGTGAACGTTTGGAACATTATGAGTAGGGCACTCCAACCAACTCTGGATTTTGACGATCTAACTCGCCATTTGGACAGAATTTGGCACGACATTCCTCAGGACTTCCAACTATTCTGTCATTCACTGCCAAGCCGAATAATTGCTTACATAAAGCTCAGTGGCGGGCCAAGGCGTTACGAGGGTTGCCACAAGTTCTGGGAATCAGGGAATTTAAAGTGAGTCAGGGAAATATCAGGGAATTTTTTTTTTTTAAAATAAGGGAAAATCTCGTTTTTGCCTCAGTAGGTGAAATGGTTTGTTACTGAGACGTCATGCGTCGTCGCAGGCTGGTGGGCGCAGCTGAGTGCATGCGCTGCTCCCTCGCTGTTACTGCCTCTCCCCTTCCTACCACTCCCCTCAGCTTGCAGTCAGTGCTGTCACCAGTTCTTGCCGCTAGACTAGCAGCTGCCACTGAGGAGCGGGGAGGCGTGAGGACTGGTTTGTTTGGATCTGATTCTCAGAAATTGTTGAGTTTTCTGAGAAAGGCTGTGGCTGAAAATTTAGTTTGTGAGAGTGTGATTGTCTTTCCAACGTGCCTATCTGCGGCTCGCTACGTTGAGTTGTTACCTGCCCTCATAGTATTGATTCTCCGAGTATTCGCACAAGTTATCTGTTGCACGGATTGATCACTGCTGTCTCATTTCATCAACTTGGTGTCTGTGACACGTGAATAGCTGACCACACAAGTAGACCTCCACGGTGGGCCAAAACCGCAGGCCATTTCTGCGGGTATCTCTAATGGATCGGGCCTGCCGATCTGGAACCCATCGTTTCCCACTGATGTGCTGGCCCTGACCGTCGGATCTAGTCTTGATCTGCCCGCAGGTCGGGTCTGTTTGAGTGTGGCGTAATGTAGCAGATTTTCATGGTTTATCAATGGATCCGAGGCTGCGGTGGTTTTCGGCAGGCCAGAGGTCATGGGCGGTGGATTCCAAGAATTGCGACTGTATCAACGCAAGTACATTGTACAGTGCGGCGTTTTATTTTATTTATTCTAGTACATTTTGGCACTTTGATAGTAGTTCATACATTAGAAAGTATGGGCGATAAGAAGAAGAAAATTGTGGAAATCACTGGAGGTTTGTACGCTATTTACTCGTACATTTCTCGAAAGAAAAATCACATTATACCTGTAAAATGAAACGACCGTTTGGCATTGGTGGCCGGCAGGCCCCATCCGGGGAAGTTCGGCCGCCGGGTTGTAAGTCTTCGGTCAGGTGACACCACAGTGGGCAACTTGTGTGTCGGTGATCATGAAATGATAATGAGGACAACACCCAGTCCACCAGCGGAGAAAATCTCCAACCCGCGGGAATCGTACCCGGGCCCACTGCATGGTAGACAAATACATTACCACTCAGGTAAGCAGGCGAACACACACTTCCTCTAAAATAGTAGACATAGCACAGTGGGTAATAACTGGCAATAACGAACATAGTAGAACTAACATTTTATTGGTGCTCATCTGTACTGTTGGTTTACACAACTCATCCCCGTCTTATACAGTTCTTTCAAGAGGCCTACTTTTTTCTGACGTTATTTCTGAAATCAGTGAAGGTATTTTAAATCTGTCTTGCAACTCCAAGGAAATGCATATTTGCGTCACCAAATATCTTTCGTTTTATTGAAATGAAATAACATCAGTGATCTTAATGAAACACATATACCATCTGGCTTGCTTTCTTCATCTAAAAGCAGTTCATTTCTAAAGATGTTGATGTTAGTACACGATTTTTGCTCACAAGTTTGGAAATACAGAAGTCGTTACATTTTTTGTCAACCTATGTGTTTACTCTACCTTGACATCTCAAAATTTTTCAGGGAAAAATGCTAAAACTTGTCTGGAAATCAGGGAAATATAAAGGAATTTCACTTTGGGAAACTTGTGGCAACCCTAGTTATTGACTTACTCAGTTTGTGAAGCTCTTTATCTTGAATAAATAATACAGTTTTTCTGAAATTATAATCATTTGTTACTCTGTAAATGGTCTCACGGCTACCATTTTCCATCCCATTCGAATGATTCCTTTCTGGTGCGTCGTTTTTTTCTTGTCTTAAAGTGTATGTGCAGACGTACGGGATTTGGTATATCGAGCATTTGTAGGTTTCTGTATGGGCAAAGCGTAAGATATCCTCCAGGAGATATAGTAATTAGGGAATAAATCTGTAATTTTTGCGTTACCATCGCTCAACAAATAAGAGTTGAAGATGGGAAGCATAATCGCCACGCTTGCCATCTAATTTCCCCGGCCGCCACTAACATGAGCTGCCTTTGGCTGGCCACCCCACAAGGATACAGACCCCGCTCGCGTTGCTAATTTTGGTTCGTCCTGGGTATTTAATTTCCGCGGTGGCACATATATCCGGGAGGCTTTCACCGATCCTCCACCTGGGGAGTAGCCTCGTGGGGGACTAGCTTGAAATTTGTGTATCAGTAGTGGTGTGTAAACTGGAAATCAAAAGCTGTCAGTTTCGTGTTCTTGTCAGTACTAAGATTTTTTTCTGCCAGTAATGACCTCTGGCAGTGCTCGTTAACGTGACAAACACCGAATTGTATTTTACAGTATGTCCTCCATTAACTAGTTGGGTATGTCAATTCAAAGGTCAGAGGAAGACAAGGACATAGTAATTCCAATAGGACCATGCTTAGTAAAGTACTGCGGTGTTTAAATCAGCCTATATCTCGCGGTTCAGTCGCCATTGATACTTTTGTGATATTATCGGGATGTTACCAAAATTTTAGATTTTGGCACAAAATAGCATATCGAATGTGGTATTACAGGATGTTTCAAAAAGAATGGCCCGATTTCAAAAGTCCATTTTTATTGGTAAAAGTGTAAAACAAAAATGGGATTAATTGCAATATACTCACAGAGTCTTAAAGTTTCAGCTATGCTATTACAAGTGCTCTATGTGTCCACCAGCAGCAGCACGATCAACATTTTTTTACTTACCACGGTTAATTTTCAGTGATGAAACAACGCTTCATGTTAGCGGTAACGTGCACATGTGGGGACTCAAGAACCTTCATGACATTATTAAGCATGAAAGAGTGTCACCTAAAGTGAACGTTTTTGTTAATGTCTCATGGAAAACTGTATGGTCTCGTATTTTTTTTAGGTAAATCACGGTGATTGGAATGAGCTATCTTCAAATGCTGGAGAATTGGCATTTTCCACAACTTCAGGAGGACTCGGATGACTTAATTTTCTAACAGCGTGGAGCTTCACCACACTGGCACAACAACGTCCGCCAGTTTCTCATCACACCCTGCCTCATCGCTGGATAGGGCACACCGAAGCCCGAGACACTGCCCCGCATTCTTGGAGTCCAAGACCGCCAGGCATGACCTCATGCGATTTATTTCTTGCGGTGATATGTTAAGGAAATCGTGTTCCTCTCCCCTTTATCTCGTGACATAGGCAGAATCATTCTGTAAAGTTTATGGCGAATTTAGCTATCGGCTAGATGACATACGTGCTGCTGCTGGTGGACGCCTAGAGCATTTGTGACAGTATAGCTGAAACTTAAAAAAATTGTGAGTGTTTTGCAGTGTAACTCATGTATGTAGTATTTGTATGTCCATTCTTTTGACTGGAGGTCTTGGGAACCACGGCTGTTAGTTATTGTAAGAAAATGAAACGCCTGCGGCCGTCCTTATTTATTGTGTAGGTACCAGTTTCGGCGCTTCAGTGCGGCATCTTGAGGACTGTATGCATAAAACTGAGCCTCCACTCGGCTCTGTACCAGAGGTCCGCAAACGGTCCTGTCGACTATGCCGCAAATGGTCAGCTCTGCTTTCATCTTGCAAGCACGACTGGCAGCCTTTACCACTTCTGTTAGCCGCTCGGAATCTCTTCTGATCCAAAGCGACACACATCATTGTTACCGACGTGAGCAACCGCCTGCAGTTGGCTGCACCCTGTGCTCTTCATGGCATCCGGGAGGACCCTTTCCACATCTGGAATGACTCCACCCGGTATGCACACGAAGTGCACATTGGTTTTCTTACCCTCCTTGTCAGCCAAGTCCCTAAGGGGCCCCATAACGCGCCTAACGTCGGAGCTCCCAACTACCAATAGTCCCACCCTCTTCGATTGCCCGGGTCTTGCAGGCTGAGTGGTTTCCTCTGAAACAGGACAGGCGATAGTGTCCGCCTACACCATAAAATGCCGAGTTATAAACAGTTGAGAGGTGTATGTTTGGTCCTCTGACACGTCTTGGATATTCATTTTATGTATATGACATAAGTACCCCCTCAAATGCTTAAAACTCAGCGTTTTACACTTTGAGTCGACACATAGATCATGTTTCTTCGCTTCACTTGTTTCTGAAGTTGTTGCCTCCTTTATACTATCATCATCTTGTAAAATTATTTTCTCTTTCAGTAGGTTATTTCAGGGTTATGCTGATAATGTATGTCCGACTGGCCAATAAAAATCATGGAATAGTTATTTAATGAAGTTATTAATAAATAATATAATTGTACAATGTATAGAGTGGAAATTCGTTAAAGTATACTTGATGGTATGGTTGTTAAGTTGATATTGCTTTCATTACTATTTATGCATACGGGCCTGAAGCGCCGAAAGTGGTAGCTACACAATCAGCAAGATCCTAAGGACCGTTGTAGGCGTATCATTTCTTTAATAAGCATGATTGTAGTATGTCTTTATCAATAAATTTGGAGCTCTGAAATTAGGTCATTGTTTTTGTAACACCCTGTGTGGGCTACACCGACGTCTCTTTTGCTGATCCATTAGCATGTCTCGTTCGCTGTCCGGAGAGTTCGAGACGACTTGTACAAGGGGGCCGCCACCGCGCTGTGAGCGTGGCGGCGTGGCCAGGGCAGGCGGATCGCCGCTCCTTCGCGGCAGCCTCCCTGCGCCCAACTGAGCGCCGGCGCCGCGCTATCCCGGCGCTGCCTCCCTCTCTCCTCCCTCCCCCCTCGGCGCGCACCTCTGGCGCTGCCGGCGCACACGTCTCTGTGATACCGGAGCTGTCTTCGCGATGTCGCCACCGCCACCGCCCTCCCCCAGGCCAACCGGGCTCGCGCGCGCGTCTCGTTCAACAATTGACCCAGCACGTGTCCACGGATTTCAACTGAAAGCCTCGTTCTCGGTTGTTAAGGCCGATGGCCGGTACGTTAGTCCTACTAACGACAAAACAGATCTGAGAGATTGCTCAATAGCAACCTCGAAGAGTCTCCGCTACTACAACCGTAACCGAACCCTGGAAATTTGTTCAGAGAATAAGAAAGCGTATAGTGGGGGTGTAATTCAAAATTTTCCAGCTTGGGAGGTTGCGTCTTCGGAGAAATTATTATCTGAGTCGTATATTGAAGGGGCTGCGATTGTGTGTGGAGGGGGGGGGGGGGAGGGGTTCGGAAAAAACACGGCTGCATGCACTGATCACCCAGAACATTACGAGCGGGGGGCGATGAGCTCTGACGCCACTCGATCGGCTACCAGATCTGGCGGGTTGTGGGGCCAGAACATCAATTGGAACTCGCCACTTGTGTTCCTTGAACCAGTCCATCACACTCCTGATATTGTGATATGACGCATTATCTTGTTGAAAAATGCCACTGCCGTCGGGAACCGTGGTCGTCATGAAGGGATGTACGTGGTTTGCAACCAGTGTACGATACTCCTTTTCCGTCACAGTGCTTCTTGGAGCTCAACTAGAGTCGTGGATGCCCACGTGAATGTTCCCCAGAGCATAATGGATCCGCCGCCAGCTCATCTCCGTCCCGCAGTACAGGTTTTAAGGACCTGTTCCGCTAGAATAAGACGGATTCCCATCCTCCAGTCGGCATCGTGGTGAAGGTATCGGGATTAATTAGGTCATAAAACGCTCTGCGACTGCGCCAATGTCGAGTATCGATGGTCACGTGCCCATTTCGTCGTATTTGCCGATGTCGTGGTGTTAACATCCATGGGTCATACTGTTCTGGCTGATCGGTGTACAAGCTAACGTAACTTTTACTGTTGGACAGATAATTGAACAAAATTTTGCAGCCGGCCGCGGTAGCCGAGCGGTTCTAGGCGCTTCAGTCTGGAACCGCGCGACCGGTATAGTCGCAGGTTCGAATCCTGCCTCGGGTATGGATGTGTGTGATGTCCTTAGGTTAGTTAGGTTTAAGTAGTTCTAAGTTCTAGGGGACTGATGGCCTCAGTCTCATAGTGCTCAGAGACATTTAAACCAAATTTTGTACATGTTGCCATTATATGAATGCCTATAATCTGAACTTTTCAGTTTTTTGCCAAATAATTTGATCAGGACGTTGCTGGATACGGTCAGAACACATTACATCACGAGAGGAACATTTTCTCAGTGGTCACTTTACTTATCACTTTCCAAATGTAGTAGGTTATTCTTGTTATTAGATAAACATATCTGCACACCAGATTCTTGATATCAAATTTAGAACTCTCGCAACCTTTTTTTTTTTTTAATTTACCTGTTTGAGACGTAGCAATTTTTATTAAAAACTTAAATTTGACAGTAACACAGTCTAAAAAATTTTGTACCACGGAAAGATTTATTACAGTATGTACAAAGTCTTAAGCAAATTTCGCCCTCTGACCTACAATGATTCAACAGAAAATGTTCCTTATACACAGAAAAATGAAACTTGTGGGAAATACAGGAAAAAGGATGAGTATTTACGCCATAAACAAGACCCTTAATATTCACCATGACTGTACATTTGTGCTTTGGGTCATCAATAGCTCTTTTCTTCTAGTGTGATCATTTTTGCGTACCCTTTTGGCGATATCCTTCATTGACATTTCAGAATTAGAATTACGCGGATCATCAGTCTTCTTCAATAGGTTTTCAGTGAAGCAAACTGAATCAAATCTTATTCTCTTAAGGGTTCTGAATCTTGCCGTGTTACAGTCATTGAACACCAGACAAGCATTATATGACAAAATTTTAACAACAAATAATACGGATCCGACGATTAAAGTTTCAAAATGGCTCTGAGCACTATGGGACTTAACATCTGAGTTCATCAGTCCCCTAGAACTTAGAACTACTGAAACCTAACTAACCTAAGGACATCACACACATCCATGCCCGAGGCAGGATTCGAACCTGCGACCGTAGCGGTCACGCGGTTCCAGACTGTAGCACCTATAACCGCTAGGCCACTCCATCCGGCGATTAAAGTTTGCTTGCTACTGATAGTGTGGTAGCGATTGCGGAAAGTGCAGCTTATCTGATAGATCTGCACAGTCTTAATTATAGTTTTGATTGAGAAGTCATTCATGACGACTTTATCAGCACCCAGGACAAAAAGAGACGCTCATCACTTCCTCGCCGCAGTGGGTCGGCGGAAAGCCTCATACTTGTAACGGAAAAGACTCATTCATATTATAGCCCGTTCGTCTCGAAGTAGGATTCGTGTTTTACCTCTAGCACTGGGGCGTCTACATTGACATTTATCATCCCTACTCCAGTGAAAAACGTTTTTAGACCGACGTTCTAGGTATCAGAAGAAACTGTTCGTTCGTCGGGTGAAGAATATCTAATAATTTAAAATAATGCTGTTAACCTGCTGCAGAACAAACTGTTACTGTTTCTTACAAGACATCTTCTAAACACTATGGGGAATCTGTACGTGCATCGATATCCACAACATGACAATTGTGTATACAACAGTATGTTACGTATATCTGTGTCGATGCTATGTGTGACAGTTAAAAGTTCTTTGTGATGTTCATCTAGAAAGAAAACAACCTTGTGGATTTCTAGAACCCAATTACAACTGTGTCTATGTTAATATGTTAGGATATTAAATGTATCCTACCTTACAGCACATAGTTTTTCGTGCGTGTTATTGCTGTCAATTCATAGTGACATTTCTTGGTCATATTTGACATAAACATAAAATGTAAACATGGAATGACTGACAGGCCAAAGAGTCTATATTACAAGTCTCTTGTTATTTCTGAGATCATATTTGTATGCACCAGTGACATAACTTCATATGTGTAAAATACCATATTTGGAAAGTTAGAATGTAAGAGTAAAGTAGACAAAAAATAGTAAAATAAATACAAAAATAGAACTGATGTTAACTGTCACGAACTACACATTAAACATCTTGGCCTTAACATAAAATCTGTGTCCATCGGGTAATGAGGTTGTCAGTTCTAACTTGGATTTATTGATGATACGACATATCATGTCAAAACAGACAGTTTTTATGGAGGAAATGCAGAGACTCCAAACCGAAGTTACTCCTTAAATCACTGTTAAAGTTTTGTGTACACATATTACTTCGTAACTCTGTTCATTAGTTATGTTGTCATATGAATTTATATCTCAGTTTCTTTTAGAATGTATAAAAATCGACCTTTTACTGCTGTATGAAGAATGCCGGCCATGGTGGCCGAGCGGTTCTAGGCGCTTCAGTCCGGAACCGCGCTGTTGCTACGGTCGCAGGTTCGAATCCTGCCTCGGGCATGGATGTGTGTGATGTTCTTAGGTTAGTTAGGTTTAAGTAGTTCTTAGGGGACTGATGACCTCAGATGTTAAGTCCCATAGTGCTCAGAGCCATTTGAACCATTTTTTTTTTCTATGAAGATTGGTGATGTTTTTATTACATTACCTGAATGCTTGTATTACCTTAAATGAGCACTGAATGCTGAAGGATTGGCTTCACTAACGTTGATACGTTCTCTAAATTTAGTTTTGAAGTTTCTCCCTCTTTGTGCAACATAAAATTTATCACACTCACTACACGTTATTTTATCATCTCCAGGGGTGTTATATGCTTGGCTCTCACCTACCTTGTGTATAATACGTGATCTTACATTGTTCTGTCCCAGCCAGTTTGCAACTTAGTTTTTCGAAACAAACGACTTACTTTGTCAGTAATGTATATCATTGATGTAGAGATACATAACGTGAGCACATATATTTTTCTACCTTATGTATACGATTTTCATTTTGTAGGTATTGATGTACATATAATTGTCTGCTGTCCACTGCGTCAAATGCCACTGACGGTTAGGAATACCGGTGTCGCTATTAAAATAATTGCAGCCCTTGGCCCTTAGAAGTTGTCCTTTAGCAAATATTTACACGCTGCGGAGCGGGAAGCATTCAAGATTTTTAAACTGTTACGGTCTTTAGATCCTGATCTCGTAAATATTTTTCTTTAAAATGAAAAAAGAGCATCTTGGCCGCCGAATATAAAAGTTGCGTTGAAATTGGAAGAGGAAGAAAAAGTTGGAAATCTTGATGCTGTTCATCTGTTTACGTACTTTGGATAAGTGCTTGTGTGAGTGATATTTGAACACCTTCCGACGCTAAACGCAGGTATTGCGGTATTGATAGCAATACTGTTATAATGAAGATTTAGTTAATAGCATAATGTTAATGGCATAGAAGTCAAGCAATCCTTAGCAGAAGAATAATATAGGATAGTACGTTCTTAAAGACTTATGAGGTAATGCTAGTTAGTAACTTTACGAGGGACCGATGACCGTAGCAGTCTGGTCCCTTTAATCCCACAAACCAACCAAGTAACTTTACGAGTATTTTCGCACGTAATCAGTGAATATCATATTTACATTTATTTGACGTTTGAAACTAACGGCAATATTGAAAAGATTCGTGTGAACAGCGCCAGAAAAAGTCGAAACTAATTTGGCGTGAGGCAGAATACCTATGACATCTCGCCACGTTGTGGAGCAAAGGCAGCAGTTCAATTGAATGGTAAAAAATTTAGTCACATAGGGTGACTTCACACGGCTTAAAACTGTTACAGTGCTTGGAACCGCTAGACGGGTAGTAATCTTTATAAACCGATTATAAAAATTTGTAGAACTGGTAAGAAAATATGACTTTGCGATGAATTCTCAGACCGTGAAACAGAATGGCTAAGCTAGTATATTAAACATTAAGAGATTGGACAAAGTCATTATAAGGAAAAATAGTGAGGTAATGACGATGTTCCTGCCCACCAAATAAAAGAATCTCAGCTATGGGGAGAAAAGTGTCGTCTCATTACCCATCTGTCAGCTGTTGTTCTATACACAGTGACTCTCGGCTGGTAAGTGACAAAAAGCTTGCCACAAGTCATTGCCTCTCCTGGACTACAGTGGAATGGCCTGTCGTGTCTCACCCGCCGAATTTACCTGTCGTTGCACCTTGTAACACTGCTTTCCCAATGAGGGGGGGGGGGGGGAAATGGGAGAAGGGAAGGAGTGGGTGAGATCCTAAAAGATTGTCTTCTCCTCTTAATCTCTCTTTGGAGGTAGCTCTATTCAGGGTGTTCCGGTAGAAATGGTCAGTATTGTGGGATATGACAAGAACTATATCTGAACCAAAAAATCTAGTGAACATCGGCTCTAAAACGGGCATCATAACGGCTATGAGTAACTTTCACAGTAGAAGAGATGTATTTCAGATTAGCGAAGATGTGCTCATAGCTCATTAGGTATGCACTTCGTTTTGCTGGCCAGTTTCTTTTGCTGTTTTGGTACATACTACGTCCTCAAAATAGTTTTTTTGCTTGGAATGATAGTTTGTCGTATCCCTGAATATTGACAATTCCTCCGGGGACACCCTTTCTAACGCAGGGAAGTTCATAAATGATTAAGATAGTTAATGACCAAGTGTTCGATAGATTAATTTAAATGATACATCTTAAACCTATTAGAGGCCGCTTGGAGTGGCCGCGTAGTTTGAGGCGCCTTGTCACGGATTGCGCGGCCCCTCCCGCCGGAGGTTAGAGTCCTCGCTCGGGATGTGTGTGTGTGTGTGTGTGTGTGTGTGTGTTCTTAGCATAAGTAGTGTGTAAATCTACGGGCCGATGACCTCAGCTGTTTGTTCCCTTAGGAATTCACACACCTATCAGCGTGATCACCACATGCTACAAGTACTAGCGAAACGCCAGTTAGAATTCCGAACTCCGAGTAATAAAACGACTCGTGCATCAAAAAATATGCGCCTGCGTTATCAGTTGCTGACCAGTAAATCATAGCACAGCGTCACAGGATCTCCTTGTCACTGGAAAACTGCTATCCGACGCTGTAATTTTACGTGACAGGTAATGTACTGGCAAGAAATTTACTTTTGTTCTTCATTGGGAACAGCGATTAATACTTTTGACTGTGGGCCAGTATGAGACTGGTGTGCGAGACTGATATGTAAATAGAAGGCCATAGACCTTGTACATACATCAAACGTCCCTAACCATCGGGAGTGGAACTAAAAGTCCTCCTTTACAAGAACTGCAAGATTTTTTTTTATTGTCGTTTTCGAATACAGTGTTTTTCTGTTCTTTTTCTTTTGGGAGAATTCATAAATCGTTCGCCGAATAATATGGAAGAATGGTACGGCAATATTTTCTTATTGGGATTTTGATCATCAGTGCACAGATTGGTTTTGAAGCATTTCTGTTTTGTTTGCCAGCTGTACACTACATACTAGCATAACTGCTGTACCCCAGATCAGGAATCATCTGCCGTACACACATCTATACCTGCCCCTGCGATTCTTTCGCCCCGCCATCACGACAATTACAGTTTTCAGCTGTGTCTGTTGTAATATCTGCTCGACCATTTGTAACATTTCATTTGCAGGCTGACCAGGGCATATGTCCAATCTGGAGGTGATGGGTCGGCTTTTTCTGTAATCCTAAGGGGATTGTGGTTAGGACCTTGCTGACTTGTGACTTCTCCCTGACAGCTGGTACTCTCCAGTACATATAGGAAAAAGAAAACTTTATAAAATCCTTGCAAAAAGCAGGATTTTGCAGAGTAGTGCTAAAGGTGAGAGCAGGAAATGACCCATTGATAGACCTTCATTCGGCTCCTGAAGCAGAAATGCCTGAACCTTAAAACAGTTTCTTGGAGTGATTTTGGAGCTAACGAAATCGGGGATCGACTGACACCGTCGTGGAGAGTAGGAGAGAAATCGTGTGTCCTCTGGAGGTGCGTATTGAGTTTTAAAGTGTTTATCATTTCGGAAGTCGGGATTTAGGAAAGCGTACGCTTACTGTAAAGCGCGTTCCTGTGTGCAGGTGTGAAATTCTACTGGGAAATTCTAGGTCTTCTAGACGAGTGTTGCAGTTAATATTGTATCACAACCACCTACTTCCGGTTGAGACCATATCGTAGGCCTTCTAGAAGGAACAGTTACCGCAAACAGGCGGGGAGGTCCCCTATTAGATCGCGCGCGCTTGGGCAGACGGGAGAAGCAGTTTAGATATGAAGGCGCAGGCATTTGATGATGGACGGGCTGTGCGGCCCCAGTGTCTGAGAAAGTTTAAGTTATTAAAGTATTTGCATTATTAAGATTTCGAGTTGTACAAAGTGTGGTGGAAGCGTTGCTCTAGGTTTAGAAGTTTTGACCGTATATTTGCAAAGCATCGAAAGCTATAAGTGGGAGAGAAAGAGGCGCAGTAGTACGCGAATGGTCGCCATTAATTCCACGTGGAAGTCTGAATTATATTAAGATGACCTTCGATATTATCGGATACTGGAAGAAATTGTATTGTGAAATATATATCCCTATAACCATAGAAAACTGCGTAAGTCGGTTCAGACATACGGTAGGATCAAATACCAGTTCACGTATCTGGATGTAATCGCCACCCCTTTTCTCTCATTAGTCCGGTATCCAAGAGAATTATTAAATAGTCTATAAAGGGCGATTCCAAGTTGGTGACGTCTTATTGATACCGACAAAATTAAATTTGTTTCTGTGGATAAAAGGCTCCTTCCACATTCTCTTTCTTCGACTCACTCTGTTGTCTTTAGGAATTGTTTTCTCGTTGACTCCATCAACCACATCTTCAAGATACGGTGTAACATCACATTTCGAAGGTTTCTTATAGCTCAATTTACGTTTAACCTAACCTAACCTAACCTAACCTAACCTAACCTAACCTAACACATTTTCCATGTTTCGCTCCTGAACAGAACTTTGTTTCACGTGAAATGTGTAGGGATGAAACGTAAACAGCCTGATAAAAGTGGAGCGCCCAGAAGACATGGTCTCTCACAAGGGAGAACCGCCTTATTATGCACTGAGCATATCGTAACGGTTTCATATGTGTCATCCGAGAAGTAGTAATGAATGCCTTGCGACATTCTGTGTCATCTCGCACCATTGGTCGGAGACTAACAGTCACACGAGGCAAATACTGTCCCATACGTAGGCTACTTAACATTAACACCCCAACTCAGACGTCTGTGCTTGCAGTGGTGCTGTAATCGGAAAGCATGAAATGCTGATGAATGGGCGTCGTATTATGTTAACGACGAATCGCGGTTCTGCACTACCTCGGATTATCATAGTCGACGAGTATGTCGGTAGCGTGGGGGAAATCGTAATGTTCCAATGTTCTGCAGAGGAACAGTGGTGTAACTCGTGGCGTCATGGAATGGGGAACCATCGGGTATGACTTTTCAAGTCACGGTTGGCATTACCTCTCGCGTAACATTTTTAAACAGAACAATACTTCTCCATGCGTGAGATGTGTACCTTCCAGTCGGCAGGTGTGGCCGAGCGGTTCTAGGCGCTTCAGTCTGGAATCGCGCGACCGCTACGGTCGCAGGTTCGAATCCTGCCTCGGGTATGGATGTTTGTGATGTCCTTAGGTTAGTTAGGTTTAAGTAGTTCTAAGTTCTAGGGGACTGATGACCTCAGATGTTAAGACCCATAGTGCTCAGAGCCATTTGAACCATTTCTTTGTGCCTTTCGACAGAATGTGATGTCGAGGTACCCCTGTGGCCAGCAAGCACCACAGATCTGCCTTCGATAGAACATTGTAGGATCAGGTCAGAAGAGGCGTCCTAGCGCCAGTATCTAGGATCTCCAGGAATAGTTACAGCAGTTATGGACCCGTTTGTCTGTGAATTTGACACCTTTATATAATCCTTGAAACAAGATGGCTTCTCATCTCAACCCGTGAAGTTTCGTTTCATTTCGTCTTCCGCTTCTAGATGTTTGACTTCTTTTTGTCGGGCAGGGTATTTTTGGAAGTTAGTTGGCGTTCATTTTCACTGATAACATTTTTGCCTCGCACCTTCCTTGCTACCACGCATTTCTGTATCTTCGTTCTTTATCTAATCAACTTCCTAGATAGCAGAATTCGTTCACCTGTTCGAGAGTCTATGGTCCAAGATATTTTTTAGCCGCCGTAGGGGCTGGTGTATCGAAATGTTGATAATAGAGGTCACTTGAAGTTTGTAGTGATCATTGTAATGTTCGAGGAGAAAGCCCCCTAGGCTAACGTGCTGTTCAGAACGACGAATACGGCTCGCTGTGCGTCAGCTAACAGGAATCTGAAAGTACTGGTGGCAGCTAACGGATCTGCCGACGCTCGGCGGCAAACTCAGCCACGGGAGTGCAGCACTAGTCTGCGCTTTGCGACTGTCGCGTGCCCCAGTAAACGGAGGAGCGCAGTGCCGGGACGCCGGTTGATCCGCGGCGGGGAACCGGCGCGGCGCAGCGCGGCCCTCCCCGACGGCCGACGGTACGCCACGGGGCAGAAGGCGGACGCTGCGTCGTCGCCCCCACAGTCGCTGCTGGGCGGCAGAGCAGCGAGCATCGGCCGCCGGCAGCTGCGTAGGGACGGGCGGGCGGCAGCGCCCGGTGACTCAGCGCCGCCTGGCGGTCCCGTTCTCCCGGGAGGTCCGAGGCTGTGGAAATATACACGGTTCGCCCTGTGTCGCAAGCATAACAACTTCAGAGGAAGCAATGGACACTAAACCACACCGTGATGTACCACGCCTCTCTTGTAGCGTCTGCCGCTGAGTTGGATGAGCATCTCTTCGACGCTTTCGCACTTACCAAACCAACCTGTAATGAAATCAGCCCTACTTGAATTTTTCTGCTTCTTCCGTCAGTCCTACCTCGTAAACCTCCCAGACGGAGGAGCATTGTCGAAGGAAGGTATTGAGAGATGCACCAATCGTCGGTGGACCACATTTTCTGAGGCTTCTTCCAATATATCTCAGTGTCGCAGCTGTTTTTTCCTACGATGAATGTTCCGTAATCGCCGCACTTGAAATCGCTCTGCACGCGTTCTTCCAGATGTTTGAAGGAACTGACTGTTTACTTCGATTATTTATTATGCAGTCGCGTAACGAAACATCGGTGGCTCTTTCCTTGTATTTGTGCTCAAAACTTTGCATTTGTTTATCTTCTGGGTCAACTGCTAAAACCTACACCAATTGTGGATGCTATATAGGTCTTCCTGAATTCCGCTACGATTTTCTTCCAGTGCGACGTCACCCGCGAACTTCCTTTTGGAGCTCCCTATGGTATCCACTATGCCATTTGTGTATAGTTATGACGCTATTAACACTCAGTTGCGGTAAGCCCGAAGCTGATTATACATCTGAAGATTTGTGCTTGTTAAGAACGACATGCTGTGTTCTGGAACTCTTCAATAAAGTCACATTACTGAAGCTCCGGAGGAAACTTTCACTCTGCATAAAGGTCATATTATCCGAGAGAAAACGAGTTCCAAACTTGTACGTATAACTGACGTCACAGATACTGCCCTCAAGTTTCGCGCCTCTATTCGATGAACTCCCTTGAAAACTGGGATGACCACCGCATTTTTCAAACCACTTGAGACGTTTCGTTCCACGAACGACCTACAGTAGACTGTTGTTAGAAGAGGACCAAGTTTTTTCTCATACTGTTACCTCAGAAATACATTTCACGCGAATCGTGGTGTGCGTAGATCAGGACCTTGCTCTGGAAAAGAAGATACTAATGTATCGAACATTGCAGGACGCTGTTCCAGAAATACCGGGAATCAGGTGGCACGAATTGCTGAGATAGAGGATCATGCCAAACGCAGCAAATTTCAACAAGCATTGCGTTATCTTCAGAGAGAAAATTTATTAACCAGTAACCGAGTTCGGGAAGGACGGAAGAAACGCCGGGTAATAAAAAAAGCTTCAATGTTTGACTATGCCACTGCGAAGGCATTCGTCGTACTTTAGTTGCCTGTAGGCCAGATGTATGTTTAATGACATTGGCTTGCTGTAGAGTTAATAACATTTATTAACTACAGCTTATTCAACATGACGAAAGGAACTAGAAAGTTGAGTTGTTATACAAGATCTTTTGTGGAAGCACTAGAACTATGCTCTGTTTCAGATGCGGTGGAATTGCATGTCGTGCGTTATGACTTCCTTATAGAATCTCAGTCACCTCCGTCAATATCAGTTATTGGTGCGTTTAACAGAGGACGTCAAATATGAAGTTTGGTATTTGTTTGCTGCAGAGTAGAGTCCCCATTTGAATGTGATAGTTACTCTTCCAAAACATTTGGAAAAAGTCTATCCACAAGCCATTGGCTAAATTAGGACGCTTGGCTTTTTCGTAAAGAAAACGGGCCCTATAAATTAAGTGAAAAGTGGACGAGGGAAGGAAAGGAAAATATTTCTGTTACTTGATTTGTGCTGATGAACGTTTCATCCGTCTGCTTACACTCTTACATGCGTCACAGCGCTCAGTGAAATGAAGATGTGAAGTTGCCCGCTTGCGTTATCGAGAGCGATTTCGCAGCACGACTGATAGCCTCTGACAGGCATTGTTGACGCAGCAGCAGCAGCAGCAAACGGCCGGACCGCCGGGAGCAATCGCAAAGCACGGCGGCGCGCTGGAAGCGGGATCTTGTGTGCGTCGCTGTAACTAGGATACGAGCGCACCTGACGCCGACAGGCTTCGTTTGCGGCGGCACGCACCAAAGCACCGGACAAGGCTAAAACGCGTGCTGAGTGCTTTGATGTGAAAGACGCTGCCTCAGATGCCTGTACATTATCACGGTATTCAAAAAGGTCTACACCAAATATTTTATAAATCACGCCCGTTGGACTTAAAAACTGAAAGCAATCTAACAACATTTACTGTCGAAAACCCTTCTACGCTCAAGTTCCCATGCACTGAATTGCCATCCCTTGTACTCGACGGTGCCGAACCGTACAGGTTCTGTTGAACTGTTCAGGCCAGCTGGCTTCCAGCAGCTTCCACCGATAATTTGCACGACATCTAAACAGGAAAACGATTCAAAGCCAATAGTTAAAAGCTCCATAAAAAACCACACATAAAGTTTTCCAAATGGATGTAAACAAATGGAATTAATTGGCTTTAAATAAACCTCGTCACATCTGCTTCGTTCGTCGAACACCACATACAGCTTGTCACTGGCGTAAAGCCTTTACCTACCGAACACATTAACAACACAAAACTAGGGGCACTCACGTGCTTCTACGCGCTGCGAGGGCTACCGGCCGATTTCTCGATTTCGCGAATTCCCAGCGGCTCCGCTGAAGTAACCCTTTCGACTCCAGTAACGGAAATGTGTTTGTGAAATCTTATGGGACTTAACTGCTAAGGTCATCAGTCCCGAAGCGTACACACTACTTAACCTAAATTATCCTAAGGACAAACACACACACCCATGCCCGAGGGAGGACTCGAACCTCCGCCGGGATCAGCCGCACGGTCCATGACTGCAGCGCCCTAGACCGCTCGGCTAATCCCGCGCGGCCAGTAACGGAAATCAGTCACAAGACATTTATAGGATTCTGTAAAAATCAGGCCTTTATCAGTCTGGACAGAGCCCCTGTCTCCCAGATACCGCCTCCCCGGCTCAAACGACCACAATTGCGAACAGGACGAGCATGATCAGCAAGTATTATGTTACATCCTGTGGGCGAATGTTGCACCCTAGTCGCTGATTGACTAAATCCGGTAACGGCTAGCGGGTGAGGTGTTACGTGAATCGGCGGGCCAGGGAATAAGCTAGACACTGATTAGCCAAAACATTATGGCTTCTGCCCTCTGCGTGTGGTAACGCGCTAAGTATATATACTGGGCAGAGCCCAGTTGGGAGTCATTCTAGCGACAGTGCGAGGCGCAAATGGGGAAATTTACCTACAAGAGCGACTTTGACAAATGGCAGATTGCTGTGGCCCTGCGCCTACCAACGAGCACCTTGGAAACTACTAAGCTGGTCTGCTGTTATAGTACGGTCATGAGCCACTATGGAGAGTGGCTGAATAGATGGTGAAACCACGACTAGGCGACAATGCGATGGAGCCCACGCCTCATTGTAGAACATGGGGGTCTGAGGCTTGCCCGCTCTGTAAACTAGGATTAGGTGAGAATGCTGGTGCAGACACTAGTGTTTCGGAGCACACCATTCAGCGCACACTGTTGAACATGGGGCTTCGCAGCAGACGACCCGTACATTTTCCCTTGTTGACCCACCAGCATCGTCAATTAGAACTACAATGGACACGTAATCATTGAGACTGGACTGTAGATCAATGTAAACGTAGAATGCGTCTTATGGCCAGGATATCGCAAGATTGTCTGACCGCCAGGATTTGGTAATCCATTTAGCGGTTCCCAGGGTACACGCGTTCCAAATAGTCATGTGATCCAATATCAACTCCGCAAGAAAATTAAAAGGCTTGTACATTGCAGGCATGCCGATCACAAAATCGAGGAAGCTTGGTTACGTCGGCAGCTAGGTATTTGCAAAAAGAGGTACGTCAATTGAACAGCCAGAGGAAATCCTAACGGAGGACCCAGACGTAGTGGGAGAGTAATTCTCAAACGGAAACTCCAACCAAACGCCATGATACCGATGGTTCTCTGTTACACCTAAATAATAAACTCGGCGAAATAAAACTCAAAATACAGTTTTGAAACACTGCACTTGTAATCACACATCAAAGAACGTGGGGGTAAATTTTGATAGAACTCTTTCAGACGGGATTCGACGCAGACAGCCGAAAAATTGAAAACAAGGAACATCATTCAAAAGCTATTTTGTACAACCTGGGAAACATCAGCACCCACCCTAAATTCTTCTTGTGCCCCAGTACGACTAATCAGCTTAGATGCTCAAAAAATAATGACCAACTAAATAACGTCGTGAGAATGATCGCTGATTTTATCAGATCAACACCTTCGGACCGGTTGCTAATACTAAGCCATATTCCACCCCTCAACTACGACGCATAAGTGCTCTCACGAACGAATACAAAAAGATCATAGATGGTAAAAATCTACCAATGCGTCAAGATATCGATGATACGAACCATAACTGACTCCGCTCTAGACGACTGCCAACGACAACAAAGGACGTTGTGGAAGATGAGTTCAACCTTGCTAATGTGTAGACTCCAGAATGGACTGGACAACAAAATAATTATATACCGTGTATTACTCAGAAATCACCAAGATTTTGACTTGCTACGCAAAAGAAGGTCAGTGCTAAGCAATTTAAAGACTCAAAATGGAAGATGCCCATGTTTTTTACATAAAGGGGAGAGCAACCATCCCGGTTGCGAAGGATCGTAGACCATCAACACGTCACTGAGGAATGTCCCCCAAGATCACACGAAGGTATACCATAAGTCTTCCTCCTGACGACTCGAAAGTCGAAAAAATAAAGAAAATAAAATAAAGAAAGAAAGCTTCACATGTTTATTACAAGACTTTATATTGTAAATATTGTGCTCTACGCTGTGTAATTTTTGTCAATATCTCAAAAAGCCATAAGATAAATAAATAATAATAAATTGTAAACGTGTTATCTGTTCGGGCGAATCACATTCCTTGTTATACCAGGTCGTATAGACTAACGGCTGCTCGAAAGATGCACCACGACACGGATGCAGACGGCTGGGGGCGGTATTACGCTGTGGGTGACATTCACCTGCGCTTCCACGGGACCTGGGGTAATAGTCGAAGGCTCCCTGATAGCTGTAGAACACGTGAAACATTGTGGGCCTCCTGTATTTCTTCATGGTTGATGTTTTCCCCGAGGGCGATGACAACTTCCAGCAGGCTAATTGTCAGTGTCACAAGGCTAAAATCGAGCCACAGTGATTTGAGGAGCACGATAGTGAACTCAAGTTAAAGTCGGGCCCACCAAATTAGTGTGGTCGGAACACGATGGAATACATTTGGAAGATTACCGGACGCAAGCTCGGCCTAAACAAACCACAGCCACTAATGTACGAGAATTGCCTCACCTGCGTGTAGACATTTGGTGCTACATAACTCTGGAAACTTACCAAGGACTTGTCGAATCCATACCGCTCTGCACTGCTGCTGTATTGCGTTCCATAGGTGCACAAGTACGCCGTTAAGCAGTTTGTAATAATGTTTTGGTTTATCAGTGTATGTATCACACAGAGAATATTCTTTACGTTGCTTGCAATGTTTGGACTAATGTTACCCTATTCTTGTGCAGCATTTTAAGGACGCACTGAAGACAGTGCACCGCTGAGGACGCTTAAAGCTTTCCTTTCTATGGTGGTGTGCTCAGTGTAGAGGTTAACTGCAATCTGCATACTCGCCAGCCGCCCTGACCACGGCTCCAGTTTCGCCGCTAACTTTGGGGCATGTGCTGTTAGCTGTTACACGCAGCGCTCGCCGTAGTCCATAGCAACGCGATACTCGTTTGAAGAGTCGACGCGCAGCTGTGTTTTCACGAACACAAGAAACCCGAAGCATCCTTGATTTGGCGCCGAAGGTTGCATACACAGTAGACGCCACCACAGAAATTGACACGTCTGTAGCCGCACTCCAATATTGTAACAACTTTAGGCTTGCAACTGTGTGAAAATATGAGCGTACAATCTCATACTGATGACATACTTCATATTGCGCTGCTGAGTTCACGACTCGATCGATTATTCACGACCTACGAAATTGTACGCAGACGTTAGGTAAACGAAGGCTGTAGTGAGAACATACAACTTGCAGAAAAAATTGCTAGTCCTACGCAGATATCACCTAGCGGAGTAATGATTTTGATTTTTCTTGATTATTGATCATTTTCTTTATTTGCTGCTTATTTATTTTTGGTCGTCAGGAGAAAGGTCCTTGGGCCAACTGGTAATCTAACATCTGGCATATGTATTTTCGGTGTGCGATTAATCAGCACACGCACGAAGCCAGTTGAATGGGAATGATGTATTATTCAGAAATGAAGTTTTATATCCGAGTGCACTCGTGTATCCTGTAGACATGCTAAAATCCACGGACACTAATTTTGTTGCACAGTTCTGGCTATGTTTAGTTTATGTACACGCAAGTGAGATATTTCTAAGCTGAAAATTATCAGTTCCTCCCTCCTGCTGTTGGGACCAAAGCGCATCAAATACTTCTGCGAAAGAGTAGTCCACATTTGAATTGAAGCTTATAAAATTTCTTTGCGGTTAATAAAAATGTAATATGTAATTCATAGATAAAAATGTATGTAGTGTCGTTATCAATATAAAGTGAAACGATTGCGGTATTTACTAAAGCAAGCTACAGAAGGGCGGACTCTCGAATCCTCCTCTTGACATGAGAATTAATTTCGATCAGTCTCTCCGCTGTCTACGTTATGTTCTCTGTTGCTTCAACCGGTTGTCATACGTAATGCTTAAGCTACGTGCTAGTTAAAAATAATACGAGTTGTCACGCCTTCAATAGCACCGTGCGTTTTGATTCTGTCCAGTTTTGCCATACCAGGACAAAAGTTATTTCTCCATCAGCTATCAATAGCTGTTATGTTCGCAGCTAGTGAATTATTAATTAGTTATTTCATATCTTGGGACAATAAAGTGTGGCAATAGGCTTAAGTTCCTTTAAGTAAGACTTCGAAACGCGATGTTCAGTAAAAGGCAATCTTTTTCACGATATAGGATATCTTGTCTTAATTTATTCGTTACCATGGTTCCATCATCCAAATCCACTGCTTCATTTAGTGTGTGTGATTTTATACCAGTTTCAGTTAACGGGCACGTCACAGAATTACCAGTCTTCCTAGCATTGCATGCAGTGTTTTAGGATTATGTTTTACACATGTTTCTACATTATGTGATCAAAAGTATCCGGACACTCCTGAAAACATACGTTTTCCGTATTAGGCGCATTGTGCTGCCACCTACTCCATATCAGCAACCTCAGCAGTCATTAGACATCATGGGAGAGCAGAATGGGGCACTCCGCGGAACTCACGGACTTCGAACGTGGTTAGTTGATAGGGTGTCACTTGTGTCATAATCTGTACGCGAGATTTCCAAACTCCTAAATATCCCCAGGTGCACTGTTTCCGATGTGATAGTGAAGTGGAAACGTGAAGGGACGAGTACAGCACAAAAGCGTGCAGGCCAACCTCGTCTGTTGACTGACAGAGACCGCCGACAGTTGAAGAGGTTCGAATGTCTAATAGGCAGATATCTATCCAGACCATCACTGGCCGGCCGCGGTAGCCAAGCGGTTCTAGGCCCTTCAGTCCGGAACCGCGCTGCTGCTACGGTCGCAGGTTCGAATCCTGCCTCGGGCATGGATGTGTGTGTGATGTCCTTAGGTTAGTTAGGTTTAACTAGTTCTAAGTTCTAGGGGACTGATGACCTCAGATGTTGAGTCCCATAGTGCTCAGAGCCATTTGAGCCAGACCATCACACAGTAATTCCAAACTGCACGAGGCTCCACTACAAGTATTGTGACAATTAGGTGGGAGGTGAGAAAACTGTGATTTCTTGGTCGACTGGCTGCTCATAAGCCACACATCACGCCGGTAAATGTCAAAACGACGCCTCGATTGGGGTAAGAGGCGTAAACATTGGATGATTGAGCAGTGGAAAAACATGGTGTGGAGTGACTAATCACGGTACACAATGTGGCGATCGGATGGCAGGGTGTGTGTATGGCGAATGCCCGGTGAACGTCATCTGCCCGCGTGTGTAGTGCCAACAGCAAAATTCGGAGGCGGTGGTGTTAAGGTGTGGTCATGTTTTTCATGAAGGGGGCTAGCACCCCTTGTTGTTCTGTGTGGCACTATCACACCGCAGGCTTCATGATGTTTTAAGCACCTTCTTGCTTCCCACTGTTGAAGAGCAATTCGAGGATGGCGATTGCATCTTTCAACACGCTCGAGCACCTGTCCATAATGCGCGGCCTGTGGTGGAGTGGTTACACGACAGTAACATCACTGTAATGGACTTGCCTGCACAGAGTCCTGACATGAATCCTATAAAACACCTTTGGGATGTTTTGGAACGCCGTCTTAATGCCGACAACTTACTAGTAACGGAAAGGACAGTGTGTGCGTTCTTGAAGCGGCATAGCAAGTTATTGATAAGTCTCTTGAAGTTACTGGACTTTTGTTTGTGTGTGTGTGTGTGTGTGTGTGTGTGTGTGTGTGTGTGTGTGTGTGTGTGTGTGTGTGTGTGTTTTTTTTTTTTTTTCAAAATTATAGCAACACCAGAGGGAATTCTGCAGTTGATTAGATATTACCCGTTTATGGGAAAATAAAACATAAAAGAAGGTGTCATGAAACGTTTGTGACTTAATAACTGTGTCTTTGAAAAGATCAAAAGCTGCATCTTACGGCGTATTGCCCTCCATCTCTTGTGGTCTTGACATGTTAGGATTTCAGGACTGCTTTGACCCAGGAAACCCTAACGTCCGATAAATGCAGAAGGTATTTCGCTACAATTACACATCAAAGCAAGTATATACAATCTATTGTCTATTTGTCTGTGTAAACAGTAACATGCAGTGCTTGAACGCTAACCGAGCAGGAATAGTTGCTGCAAAGTTCATGCTCGATACAGTTCTGTGACAGTGACGTAGCATAGGCTAGGGAGCCTAGACCGAGAAGCTACAGTAGTCCCAAACATCTACGTGTACATATATAATCCGCAAGTAACCGATTCCGTTACGAAACGTACCGCTCGTCGTTGATTTTTTTTCTCTATACATTCCATTAAACCAACCTCATAAGGATCCCAGACTGACGTCCAGTGCTCAGGAATCGGTGCAACTGTTTCGTAAGCCACTTCTTTCGTGGATGAATTAAATATCCTTAAGACTCTTTTTGAGAATCTCAGTCTGAGACATGCTTTTCCTATTAATTGTTTTATGTGCTCATTTCACTTCCGATCGCACCGGATAGGTACTCCTAGGTATTTTACTATAGTCACTGTTTCCACCGACTTCCTTAAATTTGTGTGTGTGTGTGTGTGTGTTCTTTAGATAACACTTCTGGTGTGATTTTCTTTTTTTTTTTTTTTTTTGTTTATTTTTGCTTGGTCCGGGAGGAAAGAAGAAAATGTAGAAGCTGTCTCTAGTACGAAATATTTAGTGCTGCTGTACTAACGTGGCACAGCATTCCTGTTTGTTGACGCAACTAGTTAACACGCTCGCATTGATGCTGCTGAAATCATGAGAAATCTTCGAAAGTTGCCGTTCGGGATGACATGTTCAGGTGATTAGAGACAAATATCTTTGATGTGGTAAAAGTATGACACACGCTCACTCTCGTATCGGAAGCATTCACTCCTTACTTACCGTCTTTATATAATCTCGAATACAAATGGTTAAAAATACTTGCTCCTACTTATTGCCTCGTTAAGAATATGATAAGTTGGATAAATAAAATGCAAGGTGGTTCTTTGTACGTTACTGAGTGGGAGGATAAAGGAACAAAAGAAGGCCTGACGAGTGTGTGCTCGAGAATTCAACACTTCTAAACTACAGCACCTTCCATAATAGTGATGAATTGTGCTTTATTTTGAAGCTTAGACATCGCATTTATGTCGAGAACAAAGTCTCGTTCGAATGTCCACCACAGCTGCGAACACAATGACGCACACTATGGCTGCAATTGTTAATCACTATGCCCAACATTAATGGCGTTGTGTCTGCGATAATTCGACGAGCGTTTGCCTCCAAATGTGCCAGAGTTTGTGGTTTATCAGTGTAAACCCGGGCTTTGATGTTGCCTCAAAGAAAAAAAATCCATGAGTGTTTAATGACACGACGGTGGCGGCTGATTAACAAATCCATTTCTTGAGCCGATTCGGTCGCCAAACTTCTGCCTCAGCAAATCCAGCGTAGAATCAATCAGCTGTGTGACGTGTAGCACAATCGTGCCGGAACCGCATGTTTTCAGTATCTGTGGCAAGTTCTGGCCACAGAAATTCGCATAACATATATCTCCAGCGGTTGCCGTTGAAGATAACGGTTCTCCTCTCGTCATCTCGAAAGGATTAATGTCTAATAACGACGCCACGCGATGAACCGCAGCACACTGAGTTTTTCTTAATGCAATGGCACCTTGTGCTATAGTTGTGGGTTCTCGTTCCAATAAGGACAGTTTTACGTATCGACGAAGCCACGAAGATAGAAAGTAGCCTCGTATGAGGTGATTTTTCCACAGAAATCAGGATTAGTTTCCAACTGCTGTACGGTCCAATCAGCAAACTCGCTACGCAATGTGTGATCGTTTGGCTTCAATCTTGAGTCAGTAGAACTGTGTATGGATGCAGGCCCAAATCATTTCGCAAGATTCGCCAAGTTGATGTCTCAGACAGCCGTAACTGTGAAACTGACATATTCTGCTCTTCGCTAATATTGGCCGCAACTACTGCGATATTGTCCTCAATCCTCATTTTGCAATGTCTTCTTTGTGGCTTCTGGTCGTGTATAGCGAAATCCCGTTCAAACTTGGCAACAGTGCGGCGTATAGCCCGAATGGAGAAACGATGATGACCCAATTCTCTGCCGAGCAAACCATGAGCCACCATAATTGAGCTGCCACATTGTTAAATTTTTTAACGATTTTTTAAAGATTTAGGAAGTGTAAGTCGCCGCATGATGAAACTGCGAATTGTAGTGGATAGTCTTACACCTGGTAGCGTACAAAAAATAAATTAGGAACCGAAATTTACAATTGTACAAAGTATCACTCTTAATGAAAAAGCCTTTATATGCTATTTTATTCGTACAATGTTGGGCGCTGGATTGTTCGTTAGATCTTACACGTTCCTTATTCTGTCTGGTATCGTCGCCCTACGTAGTCACCCTTGGTGGAAAAAAGATCTGCTTTTGGCAGTAAAAATGCTGCTAATTGCGGTGCCACGTCACAGTTCGCCCGCTATTAACGAGGAAGGGATGAATAGTTTCTCAGCGTGACTTGATTAAGCATAGCACTACGAAAGAAATATTGTAGACATTTAATACGGACGCTCCATGTTGGCGGAATAAATATCAAGGATATTTATTAGTTGAGCTGCACGTCTTGCATAGTGTTTCGAGGATACATTTTCGTGTGAAAACTTGCGGGATTCAGTTTTGTCTACACACGATCTTCTGTATCCGCTTACATCCTATGTGCACGAACGTATCAGCTGTGTTCCGTATGTTCATCCCCATATTATGTTCGTTCACCGGGTGCCTAATCAATGAAAATGAAATCAGGAAACGACGTTACAGTCTTCAGGAACTGAATTTAACAAAAAAGAAAAAAAAAAGATGAATTAACGTTATTAGTCCCACTACTGTATTCCTGAATGTGCGACAAAATGTTTCCCATTGCCCCGCGGCACAGATAGTTAGGATATTCCGTAAAGACTTGCTTTGCGAATTGCCGTAAAGACTTGCTTTTTTTAGTCTCGACGGCAGTGTTGTTGAATAGACGCTTTGTGCCTTTCAAAAATCTTCTGAATGGGCCTGATATTAGTATCCATGTAGCAATAGAATTGTGAAGCTTGTCTTGCGTCTCCTGTGTTGTTGCCAAAGCCGTCAAATGATCCTGCTTCTTTTCTTTCTTAAAGGGTTTGGAATGTTTGCTGTTACGTCCTCTTCACCGGCGTCTCTGTGATTAGTTGCTAATTGATCTCTCCACCTCCTTCTTAGTCTTCTTGTTGATCTTTTCCCTATTGGTCGATAATTTATTACCTTCTTGGGCGTTCTACTACCATTTATTCTTGTGATTTCTGCTTAAAGTGGCCTCCTTTTTTTTTAGTCACGGTAGCTGCTCACCTTTGACAAGTTGGTGATGCTCATGTCTGTGGAACTCCCCAAAAAAGTCTGAATATGGCACAAGGTATAATTTTTCAGAGATCTCCTTTCACAGGCTGATGACGAGTAGCGTGCTAATTTGGATTGATGAGGTGTGCATTTACTTCATCGTGCCCAGAGCATTCATCTTGGTCTTTGAAGGTGACTCGATGCATGAGAAGGTCAAGGTGATCTTGTATCACTGTGCTGTCAAGCCGTATATCTCCTTCTCGTGTTTTATACATATGCATGTGATTTGGACACACTTATTGCGTTACAACTCCAGTCCCATCTTTAGGGATAGTGGCAGTGTGCCCCTCCCCCATCTGTGTCAGCTGTGTGGAGCACCATTCCCCATGTTGACTAGACTGCATTGTTTTCAAACATAAAAAGAAATTCCAGGAACACAAGACCCATGACGCCTCACATATCAAGAGGCTAAGAAGAAAAAAGATTGCCTACACCCCACACATATAAAACTATGTATGCTACTGCTATGACGATGTGTCCTCTTTAGTGATATTGACATCACCCTCAGCGTCTTCTACATCTCGTCTTTGTTGCGCCCAACTACACCCGCTCCCCTGGTGGTTGGGGATCCTCCTCCTCCTGCTTCCCCCACAACCCCTTTGGGAACGTGGACTCCGTATTCGCCAGGGACGTCAGCCCCCAGCCAGAGAGGCAACACCGTACTCCGACACCCCTTACTATGTATAGGTCCCTCAGGATGTTCCCTTCCCAGGAATCTGCAGACCTGCAACCGGATGCCAGCCGGTTGCTCAAGGAGCTACAGGTTGCAGGTCTTCGAATTCCTCCTCTTTCCCACAATCTAGGGCAGACAAGCCCTCACAGAATATCATCTAAGGGCAAGAAGGCCAAGAAATTGTCTTTTAAAAAGAGGAAGGATCTGACAGGCAGCGTTCTGCTGTGTTCTATGGCCCCCATGCACGAAGGCCAAGAAATTGTCTTTTAAAAAGAGGAAGGATCTGATAGGCAGCGTTCTGCTGTGTTCTATGGCCCCCATGCACTCTTATACAGAACAGATGTGTGTTGTTGATGTCTCTTCACAACCAATGACAGCACGTGAAACTGAGGCGTGACTTGCCTTCTTGGTCTCTTAATACCCCTGCAGGATCCTGATAGCGTGATCTTCCACACAGCTGTGTTGTTACCTTGAGTCTTGAGATCTTTTGGCTCTGTCCCAGGGCAGTTTTCGCCAAGGCTGACAATTTGCTCTGCCAGGAGTCTGCTATTCCGTCAGCTTTTGCCCAGTGTCAACATCTTATCACCATTTTCTTCGACTTGGATAGGTCTTACGACACTACATGGCGTCATCACATACTTGTTACTCTCCATGAGTAAGGTCTCAGTCGCCAACTCCAGACTTGTGTCTGGAATTTCCTGTCTTGCCGTACTTTCCGGGTTCAAATTGGTGTTTCCCACAGTACTCCCCATGTACAAGAGAATGGGGTCCTCTAGTGCTCTGTATTGGATTTCTACTGTGGGGCCTGCAGTGTTACCCTCCCTGTATGCTCTATTGCTCCTCAACTGTGGGTGGTTTTCAATGCCTACTGCAGGGTGCCATACGAAAGGTGCAGTCCTGGCCTCTCACTCATGGCTTCTGGTTTTCCACCGCCAAGACATGTCATTCACTTATGTTGGTATTGTACTGTCCAGAACGCGTACCACGATGACCAAATGCTCAATATGATGTAGTCTTATCATTTTGTGGTATTGGTTTTCAATGCCCAATCCACATGAGGTCCCCATCTTTGCCAACTTAAATAAACGTACTGGTCACATCGAAGTACTCTTCGTTCTCTTAGTAACACAAGCTGGGGGCAGACTGCTGTATACACTTTACGGCTCTACAAAACTCTAATCCCATCACGCCTTCTGGTATTGTGGATGCTGGACCCAGTATATTTTTGTGGGGCCTATGACGCCTGCGTTTTGGACCAGCTCTTTGAACTGCCTACTGACGGAGGCTGGTGTCCCTCCCTTACAGATCAGGTTCCAACAACTTCTGCTCAAGTATGCAATACACATTAGATGCGCCCTGAGCGTCCGAACAGCTGCGTTCTTTCTCATGGTAGGGAGATAAACCTCCCGTAACAGGGGCCGAGGTCTGGAGTCACGATCGCTGTTTGCATTCAGTCTCCCCAACTGTCGCCCCTTGTCTGAGAGAAATCCCGTGTTCCCCTATGGTGTGTACTCCGTCCTCAGATCTGTCTCGTCCTCTCGTTTGGACCGAAAGACTCTATAGAATTCTGTGGTTTTTCCCCATAGAACCTGTGGTTTTTCGCCACTTGTTCCTGAACGTTTTTGATGCATTTCTGGGCTCAGACATGGTATACACTGATGTCTCAATGGTCGATGGACGAACCGACTTTGCCTTCACAATGCAAGATACAGTGAACTACGGTCCGTGCCCAACGAATGCAGTGTATTCACTGCAGAATTGGTGGCCATTACTTGAGCCCTCAGCCAACTTGATTCTTGCACTGACGAGTCTTTCTTAATCTTAAATGACCCCTTGAATAGTTTTCAGGCTGTCGACCAGTGCTACCACTGTTTGTGACTATCCAGGGTCTCCTGTATGACCTCTACGGTGCTGGACGGTTGGTCGTCTTTGTATCGAGCCCAGGTCAAGCTGAGAACCCAGTGAATAAACATGCAGGCCAGTTGACCAAGTTGGCTGCAGGATGCCTACTTTGGAGATGGGGGTACCGGAACCGGACAGATGTGAGAGGCCTGGAATGCGGATTGGTGTGCTGTGGTTTCACTGAATAAATTGCGAACGACTGTCCTGTGTTGGCTTCGCATTGTCCACACTTGGGTGATCCATGACCACTTTCCCCTATGTGAGGATCCACCTCACTGTCGGTGTGTGGTGCCTGCCTCTCGGTGGCCACATCGTACTGGACTGCCCAAATTTGCCCGCCTTGCAGCGAAACATTAAACGTGCTGACATGCTACCTCACGTGCTAGCGGACGACACCAAACTCACTGACTTGGTTTTGTGTTTCTCCCGTGAAAGTGGTTTTTACTCCTCTCTACGATGTAGACTAAATTAGTCTCGTCGGCCAGTTGAGGGATTGGAAGGGTGACCCGTCACCTGCTCTGACCCCAGGGACTGCCCTTGCACGATGGTTCGGCATGCCTCCTGCCCTTCCCATCTTTTTAAATCTTCTTATTCTTATACAGCTGTCGTTGGTTGACAGACTCGTTCTCATTGTCCTCTTTCATGAGATTTTATCTTGTCCGCGTAGCAAGTTTTCCTGTGGTAATGGAGGGTGTTGTAGCACCGGTCGGATGCAGTGTGTGTGTGTCTCCGGTCGTATAACGTGCTCTGGGGGTTTCTAGTTGCTTTCTGGGCGGGTCAGCTTTCTCATCTTCAACCTTTTACTCCTCTCACATTTCTACCTGCTTCTGTGCCTTGGCTTTCTTGATTCTCGGATACGATCGAATCCATTGGGATTTGTCTTTGTGCCTTTTTTCTCTGGTAACTATTTCCGGTCTTAGACATAAAAGATTAAGGAACCGATGGCCTCGCAGTTGGTCCCTTTAACCCCATCAATCCGTCTATATATTCTTGTGATATAAATATCTCCATTAATTTTTGTATGCTTTGATCTGTTTGTTCATTTATGATTTTGGCTTCTAGTTCTTGTGCGATTGTTGTAATCCTGATCATGTCAGATAGTTTATAGCCAGCTGCATTGTCTAAAATAGGTTCAAACAGATCTTGCAATAATTATTTTTTACGTAGTTGGTAAGCTCTGTTCGTAAACAGCCGGATCCACGTGGCAGAGAATTGAAATTCATATTCCTACCTTTCACTATCGTAAAACTATTTCATGTCAGTTATTATGAATAATATAACGAAGTTTGCTCGGGATGTTGTCGAAATAATATACAAAAAGTATATCCGTAAACGGGCGTGGTAATCGGGCACGTTTTCCACAGGGCCCCAGAAATGCGTGTCCTCGCCTCGGAGAGATTGTAAAGGAAGGCAGCTTGGACTGACATCGAAATGATCGAAAATGATACCGAGCGAGGTGGCGCAGTGGTTAGCACACTGGACTCGCATTCGGGAGGACGACGGTTCAATCCCGCGTCCGGGCATCCTGATTTAGGTTTTCCGTGATTTCCCTGAATCGCTCCAGGCAAATGGCGGGATGGTTCCTTTGGAAGGGCACGGCCGACTTCCTCCCCCGTCCTTCCCTAATCCGATGAGACCTGTGACCTCGCAGTTTGGTCTCTTTCCCCCAAACAACCCTAACAACCGAAAACGACTACACGATTACTGGAAATCGGCAGTGCGTGCGAAACATTGACTGCAGTAAACGTTAAGTTTTTCTTAAAGGAGTATCGTGGTTTTTGGGCATGCTGTAGAGAGTGGTTTTTGGTAACTCGTGCTGCTGTGCGCAGGTACCTGGACCGGTACGAGAAGCGGCACTACCTGGGGGAGGACGTGGACCGGGACGGCACGGATGACGAGGAGACCCGCCACCGGCGCTGGTCCGCGCGTGCCCTGCACTCCGTGCCGCTCTCCTACAACCACAACCAACACAACGTGTCTGGTAAGTCAGCAGCCGCAGGAAGCCATGGCGCCTCAGCTACACCAAGTGCAAGAAGACTACTTTTCAAAAAGTTTGTTTAATACGCTGTTTTAAGACAGTATCAAGATTTTAGTGTTAGATAATGGACAGTCAAATGAAAATCATATAGATGGAACAAAAGTTGGTAAACTGTTTGGTATTTCAAAAGTAATCACCATAACCGTTAATACATTTACTAGGATACAAGACGGTCACTGCCTTCGTGGAAAAATATTTGCTGTTACTTGTGAAACCAAGATTGTACCTAACCGTGCACCTCTTCGCCCGAAGCAAATTGACAGCCACAAATGTCTTTCCTGAGGGTTGTTCCAAAAATATGAAAATCCTATGGGGAGAGATCGGGACTGAGTGGAGGATGTGTAAGAGCTTCCCAGCGAAACATCTGCAGCGTAGTCGAGTCTCACAGTGGGATGAACGTATTAACAGTTATGGTGATTACTTTTGAAACAATAAACACTTTACTCACTTTTTCCATCTGTTTCCTTTCCATTTGACTGCTTTTTTATATATACTGATTGATTGAATCGGTAGAATATACTTGGTTCTTCACCTGTCTTCTCTGATCCCGTCTTCGGATTTCGTCTCCGGGAGCAACAAATAAATTAGGGTGTCGAATTATACGGCAGCTAAAGGCTCTGGAACAGATGAGCTCCTATCGCAGTAGAATGTTATCATCCCCGTTGACTATCTGTGCCAAAAGTGTGTAGAGTAGAAAAACGATGCCGACTGCCCAAGATATCTCACAGCAGATCCCAAAAAATACCAAATCTGTAGCATATTGGATAATTTGGGATACAGGAAAATTGCACAGCCAACATAGCAGCCCAAGAATCATGAAGGAGGAGGTATTGTGCTTCAGCCGTTCGCCCGCCCGCACGCTCTCTTATCATCGTAGGAAATTTATTTTATGTATTGCTGTTAAAAAACCAAGTGGCGTTGGTGGTTTGACGGGTAGAGCGCTAGTCTCCGGGCCTGGAATTCCAGAGTTCAATCCGGGACAGGAACGGGGATTTTTTTCTCATTCTAGCCGCTCTAAGACGACCCTAGGTCCACTCACTCAGGCTGCAGTCAAATCTTTCCCAGTGGTAAAGGTGGCCGAGGCGATGGGCCCGCCACCCTCCTGCTCCTCCTCTTCCTCCTCCTGCTGCTGCTGCTGCGAAGGAAGACTACACTCGCTTACGCCACAGACTTCGCCTTTGACAAACTAAACCTACATCTTATCACCTAATGCATGTTGTTTGACACCAAACCTAATTGTACAAATATTAAAACAAGTTGACATCATAATTCGATGTTGAATAAATTTGCTACAGGTAGAATAGTCTATCCTAAGAACCGACCGATCAATCCCTTAAAACTAAATGTCGCTATTATGTTACTTCGACTGTGTGTGTGGTTTGAGGTTCTCGGGCGCCAAAAGTTGCTTCGAGTAGATGTGCTATTTTACATATGAATTACGTATGACTTGGTATTCTTGGTGCAACTGGTGTCGTGGTATTTAGAATAGATGTTTAAACATTCAAGAAGACAAAGTGTAACTGCTCACTTGTAACACCCCACTGTATTACTGAAACAAAAATAGTCAAGAATTGCGTTATCAAGTTCACTGTAGTTCTTCTGACACTAACTTGTTTCCTTTTTTTGAGTTCGAGATGACCACCATGTCATCAGTCAAGTTTTCCTGGTATCGTATCAGTGACTCTGCACCATTTACAGTGCGCCTCCCAGTATCAGACACCACATCCCCACTTGACTCGTAAGTAGCCACTTCTTCTGGAATTCTCTGTGGGAGAACACGGTGTCGAATCCTCTCCCACAGTTACACTCACAAAAACACTCTTTTTTTTATCAGTTCTTTTCTCACTGATCTGCCGCAGGCTCTTGACTACTCGCATCGTTGCAAAAGCCACGCCTCGGTCTTGTCATAAGTCGCAGTGGTGCTTCTTCTTCTTCTTCTTCTGCAGCGGTCGTTAGAACTTTCTGGTGTCTGTAATTCCTGAAGAATTGTTTTGATTGCTACTGACTTCACTTTCTGCCTCCAGCCTTATGGTATTTTATATTAATCTTGCTTAACTTTGGATGTATTACCAAACAGCTGTCGGTTTTCTTCATTACAGACTATCTGATTTCTGCATTATCTGACCTTATGTCCACTCTAGAACTGTTAATATTTTTAAAAATAACGGGAGTCCGATATGTCGATATTATTGTCGTTATCTCTGTGTATCGAAAGATAGCATCCTTGTATCGACGGAAAAAATATCAACGTATCAGCCTATAAAATATCACTGCCCATTGTAAATATACTGCCTGTTTTAGAGCTGCATATTTAAGTTCAAATGGCTAAAATGGCTCTGAGCACTATGGGACTTAACATCTGACGTCATCAGTCCCCTACACTAACAACTACTTAAACCTAACTAACCTAAGGACATCACACACATCCAAGCCCTAGGCAGGATTCGAACGTGCGACCGTAGCAGCAGCGCGGTTCCGGACAGAAGCGCCTAGAACCGCTCGGGCACAGCGGCCGACTGTATTTAAGTATTGGTTTATTATTAGATATTATGTACATCAATACGCTTATCCCCCGCAGAAAACGAATTGAAAGGAAAACGATACACGTTCACGCATGGCGATAACCGTTTTGCTAACAATGGTTACTGCATTTAAGTGGCACAATGAAAGGTGTACGATGGGTCTGTCGTTCGATTTCGTCACATATCGGATTTGTTCGGAACATTTCATGTCGACTTGACTGGTTTTTTCATTTATGCAAATTTCAGGCACACAGCAGTTGTAGTGTCAAAATTACGTTGCAGTTTCTGTGATTACGTCCATTATAATTATCCGGGCTGTTATGCCGTGGTCGGTTGAAGAATTCTGAGGAGAGTCCCTACGTTTACATTTTAGTTTCTGTGATTACGTCAGTATTTCCCATCATACGTCTCCGCCCACCGCGAAGACCAGTCATTTAGATTTTTGTTCATCATTTTCAGCGACTGTTTTTGAAGAAATAGCGCACTGGTTGCATTAAAAATGGTTTTTAACGTATCTGGTGTGCTATTTCTTCACATCGGAAATCTTGTTATACCATTCTCACCGCCACCCCCCAATGCACTCGGACTTATTCTTTGTGCCACCAATTCTATGCTTAATTTACACATTCAAAGAGAAAGACTGGGCGTGATGGAAGCTCAAAAAGTAGTAGGAAAGACTCTTTCACATCACGTTCTACTGCAATTTGAAAAGAATTTCAAATATTTTCTGAACATTGCGAAAAAAATATAGTATAAAATAAAAATATCGCGCTCGATATTCCCACTTCAGTAACGACATATCGTATGAAGAACCAGCATCGATATATATTAGTATAGTTTGGATAAAATATCGATGTTTTTCGGTAAGCATCTGTTCTTTTAATGATTTCTTCACAGTGATATTCCTGCCAGTATAGTCAGGCATTTTTGGTGGATGACCTCTGTGGAACCGAGAAAATCGCCATTATGTCATCAGCATATTATATGACACTATTACTGAACCAAGTATCTTTCCCTGCAGTTCCACTATATCACTGCAAATCCATTCATCTTATTGATACCTATTTAAGGAGTTAATGACATTTATTATTTTACATTGAAGTTATCTTCAGCACAAAACAGGTGCACATTGCTGCAACCAAAATTTTAATCACTCATCCAGTGATATAAAATGTCTGACAAACAGCAAAATAAAATCTGAAAACAGACTGAAAAAGTTTCTCCTTGACATCTGCCATGCCACACAAGAAATGCTATTGTTGTTATGTGGTGTAGGATAGGGATTACTAAGTTACAATTGTATAATGTAAAATGACTCTTTCCACATCATTATGATACATCGCATAGATGATCCATGGGGCATGGAACTAACAGCCACACCTATGAAGACAAGTGATGTTAACCAAATTACACAGTGTCCTCCTAAACGAAATGGGTAGTGTTTTGAAAAGAGCTTGTAAGATGAATATTAATAAAAATGACAGAAAAGTACTGGAATGTAATCCAATTAAATCAGACGATGGTGAAGGAATTAGATTAGGAAAAAAAGAGATCCTAAAAGTAGTAGACGCATTTTACTATTCGGAGAGCAAAATAACTAACAATCGTAGAAGTACAGAGGATATAAAACGTAGACTGAGAAACTTACTAACGTCAAATATAAATTTTAGTCATAGAAAGGGTTCCTTGAAGGTCTTTGTCTTGAGTGCAGCCAGCGTTGAATGGAAGTGAAAAATGGACAATAAAAGACTTAAGAAATGAGTAGAAGAGAATCTCTTTAAAGGTAGTGGTACAGAGGGATACTGAAGATTAGATCGGTTAACTAATGAGGTGTTACTGCACCGAATTGATAAGAAAATAATTTCTTCGACCGCTAAAAAAAAGGAGTAGCTGATAGGACACATCTTTAGGCATCAAGGAGTCGTCAGTTTGATATTGGAACTGTTTATTCCCGTGTGTGTGTGTGTGTGTGTGTGTGTGTGTGTGTGTGTTGTGTGTGTGTGTGTGTGTGTGTGTGTGGTGGGCGGGGGGGAGGGGGGGGGGGCGAGGTGAGTCTGTAGGAGACTCAGGCCAATCGCAGTAAGCAGGTTTAAATAGACGTAGATAGAAGTTGTTAACATGTGTTAAGAGGCTTGCGTAGAATAGATTAGCGTTGAGAGCTACTTCAGACCAGCCGACAGTGCGAAGACCGCAACAGCAGCCTTATGAAATTGTTTAGTCAAGACTAATCACCCTGAACCACTCTTCGGACGTTCTACTCACTACGAAACGTCATGGCTCTATGATTTAGTGATTGGATTGCAGTAATGGAGAGACGTCGCGGCGCTGAGTGTTATCATGTTTTTGAGGCGGATCCGTGATGTGTTTATACTAACCATTCACTTTATGCTCAACAACGTGGCATTTTCTAGCAATATCATCTTGCATGTTGTTTCCTCCGGATTCTCTTGATGTGTCCCAAGGAACTAAAACTAGTTTCTCCTTGCACGGCGACCATATAATTATAATCTGAAGAGATAATTGTAAATTTGCCAGGACTAAGACAGTCTGGCTTTCACACCTGTGCGTAAAGATGGAGATAATCAATGATATGAAGTCAGGTTTGTTTCTTTTTTATAGTGTTGTTTTCAAGACAGATACGGTATTGTTATTCCGTAATTCTTCCATCCTGTTTCACGAATTATGAGAAATGAAGCGAAGAATACCGCATTAATTTCAACCAACAACAGTTCCGTGTGTAGACGAGTGGGTAGTATTTGATTTTCTATAACGATCAAAATTCGTTACAGTCTTCCTCGTGTTAAAGTTTAATCTGTTGAACAAACTAACCGTCTTTACTCTTTCGCATGAGTCTTGCCATTTCGTCGTCAAAGCAAGCTAGTAGAATTGTATCATCAGCAAGGAGCACATTGCTTATTTTCACTTATGTCAATCGAAATACCGCCACTCCAGCTATCGAGTGCTGACCTTATTGGGTGAACCAGATAGAAGTTGTAAGAGTTGCTAGCTCAGTTTGCGACCACAGGGTGTGGTAACGAAACTTGCTGATTTAAATGGGACGGCGTGAAGGTAGGCGTGGTAGACTAAGGGTGGGGATGGTCTGATTCCAAGCTGTCAGTAGGAAGTTTGTTTACCATCTGCGTCAGTAGAGACAATGCATTGGCAGAATGAGCCATGTTCGTGTTTAGTAGAGACCTACTTTTCTAACGGCTGGTCGGTTGTCATCACGCAACGTGCAACTCGTGCACACTTTAGTATTCCCAACAAAATTCTGCTCCGCAATCTATTGATTCGTGCGTGTACATCTTCAAGACAACTGGAAATGTGCGTAGAAGAAGAATGGGGCGCCATATCTCCTGAGATCACCACAAACACATCGGAAACAGTAAGGCTGACTTTTTTGGCGATTTTCTCGGCGCTGCATGTAGGCATGCAGGCGTCCTTCGACTTCCTGAACGTTCTGTTAGGCGAATTCTCCATGACGAATTCCACTTCCAGCCAGTCTGGTAGTGGTGCAAAAACACAGCCAACGCGATTTTTTTGCTGGGAAGAATGCATGTGAAGAATTGCTTGCAATGTTGATCATGAACGCGCAGGAGTTCTGTAGTGACGAGACGCGCTTTCATCTGTTTGAGCGTGTGACTAAGTAAAACATGTTCAACATGAGCTCTGACAATCCCATACAGAATTTAATGAGAGGTCCGTTCATTCAGAACGTGTTAAGGTGTGATGTGTATTGTTGAGAGTAGGGGTCATTAATCCTTACTTTCTTGAACACACATTAGTATGCAAGAATTTGGAATCTCAAACGTTCCTCAACAGGATTTAAATTTTTTTGACCAGTCCTGATCAAAATTATGTTGGCGATGTGTGGCTTCAGCAATGCTCCCTTTACATCGGAGCGAATGGAAGCGAATACCCATTCGCGAACAATTCGCCAGTGTTCACTACATGAGATAAGGAACATAATCCATGAACGCTGCGTTATTGTTTTGTGTGCCGATAATAGTCACACTGGATACAACGCTGTGTAGTTAGAGCAGCGCTATAAAACTGTGATATTCTCAGGAGATTGTTTGCATGAAGAGCTTGCTGTTTTTGCCGGAGTAAGCAAAATAGTATAGGAAGGGAAGTAGTTAATGCTTGTCAGTTTGTACGCAAACGTGAAATGCTGGGATTTAGTGCACTCAGCACTGAATTGCAGCTCCAGCTTTCATTAACATTAGTGCACAACCTTGCCCGTATGCAGATTAATGCTTTTCGCTGCTCTTCATTACAATGCAGAAGGAAATTTAAAAACAGAACACTAATTACTGACAACAAACATAAGCTGAAGAAAAACTAGCATTAACACCATGGTTATTAGCAACCAGAGACATATCGCCAATAGTAATTTCGCATTTCAGCATCTGCTGTGTGGACCGATGGCCTTTGTAGTCTGGTCCCTTCAACTCCTTACAAACCATCTGCTGTGTATCAGATAGTTTCTGATGTATGCCGTGACATGTGTGAAACATTTCAAGGATTTTGTTAAATACTTATAAGAAAGATAATGTCAATAAAATATGATTAAAAAAACGTAAAATGTACATACGACCTGTCACATTGGATACTTGGTATAATCTGTTACATAGTATGTTAGAGGGCAGATAACGTGATCCCGAGTGAACCATTTTATCTTTTCTAATCTCTAAAATAACAGTGATACATCAGTCATGTCATTAGCAATTTTCTACCATTTATATATTTTTTCTTTCTGGATTTGTGCTGTGGATCTCTTGGATCCCAGAAGCTCGTATGACATACATTCTTCTCTCAGCAACATTATACTCTCTCCGGACATCTCCATCGTTCCCGGAACTCATGTCAACCACAACAATAACAAAAGAAGACAAAATAGCAGACGAAAGTTTTCGGTGTTGCTAACGCCGAAACGAAGAGCACGCGAACTTCCTTTGATGTTTCGCTAGAAGACGGACAACCAATAGGACACGAGCGAACGCAAACTAATGCGAACCAAACACGACCGAATGCCGTTTGCTCACGCGCGCCGAACGTTTACACGAGAGAGAATTCTCATTCGTTGGTATTCATTCGCTTCGGTGGGATCACGGCGCACACAGTGCGGACTGCAGTGCGTGGTTTGCGAGAAAAGTTGACTGGGCTCCGGATCTCGAGGAGCGATCACCAGCGCCTGCCTGATTTAGCCTCTCGAGACATTTTTTTTTATTATTGTTTTGTACGGGTATATCGAAAATCCTTAGTGTACACCGATCATGCAAAGACCCTTGTACACTTGAAGGCCAAACAATAGTCTCATACCCATTGCTATGCACGAAATATTCGACTTGATCTGAAGAATTCTAATAAATCTGTATTGATAGTACACGGCGTAATTCGCCGGATATCATTTTAAAAATGTGGAATTTTAATTCTCCAGTTACTTAAGAACACTAAAGAGTGGAATTAAAACAATAAATATGCAGTATTTTATTCCAATCAACAGGTTTCGTTGCCGTACGCTGTAAGTATTGACACGTCGCCGGCAAATAAAAGGAGCCGAATCTTCGGCGATCGTTTACAATAGTAGCTTTATTCTCTTTTTACCTTTTAACAATGACATCAAAGATATTGATGCTTCAGATTGACTGAACATTTCCTGTAGCTCGTTCCACATAACGCAATCTAAATTATGTAATTCGCGTATAATTCAAAAGTTCTGCGAGTAAGCAATTGTTGTGGACAAAATAATTAAAAATATAGTAGTAGTAACCTATGCGATAAGCTTGGCCAAGAGAATGTTGTGGATATTTCAGTTCTTGTTGCCTATTCATAACGTTGCGTGACAAATTATTCCTTAAAAAACGATAAGACCTATCAGATTGGATCGAACTAAGGCAAAGTAGAAGATAATGGCAGACGAAATAGCCAAAACGTAATGAGATTCTCAGAGCCTTCCGGAGTATGTGAGGTGCTACACATGATTTGTAAAGTAGATCCATTGAGCAGAGAGATGTGTTCAGAGATTTGAAAAAAAAGCACAGGTTACCCCATCAACAAAAAACATCAAAACTGGTCCACTCATCTATCGTGTTATATTACTTAACAGTATTTCTACCAGTTGACAATTTCGAAACCAGTATGGACTGCGGAAACAGAGATTGTGCGAAAGTCAATTCGTGCTGTTCACATACGATATCTCAAGTACCATATATAGAGGTAACCAAGTTGATTAGGTTTTTATGGACTTTGGATGAGCTGCAGATTCGGTCAAACACCGACTTACCATTCTCCTAGTGAATATGTGTATATCCATTTCATCATAAGTTCTGAGAAAATCTAGTAGCTACAGATAGCATACAGCTTTGCAGAAAGTGTTGTTTTACAAAATTTCCATATTTGTTGCGGACTTTGTAATCTGCCTTGGGCCAATGATATTTGTGAATTGTGCTCGAATGTGAGCGAAAGCCTGAAAATCTGCGTTAACGCGAAAAACTAGCTGTCATGACTGGTAGCAAATTGCCCCCCCCCCCTTTTTTTCATTAATCTTTAGTATTTTCCTGCCATCTCGTCGCTTTGAGATAGTAGAGATAGAATTATACAAATAACAGCTTACACAAAGACGTACAAGCAATCATTCTTGTCGCGCTCAATCCATGAATGGAAGGGAAGAAGTCTTAATACGTGATGCATTAAAAAGTACCCCTGACACATGCTTCATAGTGATTTGCAGAATGTAGATGCAGAAGTTTCCATGCATGCTTAGTAGTGTTCCTACGGATATTTAGTCGAGTTGTTGTTTCCATATTGTGTGCATTGTTAGGCGATCGACCGAGTTTTCTTCTTCAGATGCTGCGTGTTGTGTTTTGTGGTTGGAGCCCAGCCAACGAGTACACACAACAGTACAACTAGAAACACTTGAATGTGATGGGTGGGTCGGTCGTAGAAGTATTGTGTATAAAATGGAAACAATAACCCAGCTGAACACCAGGAAGCACACCGTTGATCAATCACGCCGAAGAAACCAGGGAGATCACGTGTTTATCCACTTCATTGCGCTGGTGTGTACTGCTTTCTCGGCCTGTGCTGTTAGCCGTGCTTTCAAGATGAGCTGCCGTTTATCAGAGTGATGGATTCTATTCCCGTCGTTGACATTATTGTAAATTGTACTCCGTGTTCCATCCCCGAGGCGGCGTGAAATGCTGAATGCGTGGGGAAAAATTAGAATAATAGTGTGTCTCCTGTCAAATTAGATTATTGTAGAAACGTACGACGACGGCTGTTTAGTCTCTTACAAGGAACTCTTTGAGTGCGAGGTCAATACGGCCGATGATATTTACAGCATTCGACTCCTCACATATTGTCTACCATTCAACATCAATATTGGGTTTTGATGGTTAAAGGGGGTGGAACTGGAGGTATCTGATTATGAGCGCAGACTAGGTTACGGTGCATAGTTGAACTACTTAGTCGACGAGCAACTCACAACGGTGCCACAGTGCTAGTGGCATTGATGCAAAGCAGAAAAGTGGCGACTATAAACAAAGCAAACACTGCATTATATCTACAACAGTTTCAAAAGTTGACATTTCGTCAGAAAGGAACCCAAGGAATATAGCAGAGTGAGAAAGAATCGGCGGATGAAATATTAGCTTTTCTGCAAGATGAGTCAGTGGAATGCGGCAAAGTAAAGAGTGGCACACTGAGTCATCTCCTCGACCGCAAAAAAACTCGAATTAGCAAATCAAAGCTACACTAAAGAGTCAAAGAAACTGGTACACTTCCCTAATATCGTGTGGGGCCCTCACGAGTATCCAAAATGCAACACGATGTGGCACGGACTCGAATAAAGTCTGAAGTAATGCTGGAGGGAATTGACACCACGAACCCTGCAGTGCTGTTCATAAATCCGTAAGAGTGCGAGGGAGTGGAGATCTCTTATGAATAGCACATTGCAAGGCATCCCAGATATGGTCAATAATGTACATGCCTGGGAGCTTGATGGCCAGCGGAAGTCTTCCTGGAGCCACTATTTAGCAATTTTTAGGCGTGTGTGTGTGGGGGGGGGGGGGGGGCGCCATTTTCCTGTTAGAAATGCCAAAGTCCGTCAGAATGCACCGTGGACATGAATGGATGTAGGTGATCAGACAGGATGCTTACGTACGTGTCAGGTGTCAAGAGTCGTATCTAGACCTATCACGGGTCCCATATCACTGCAACTGCACACGCCCGACATCTTTACAGAGTCTCCACCAGCTTGAACAGTCCACTGCTTGAAATTCAGGGTCCATGGATTCATGAGGTTGTCTCCATACCCGTACAAGTTCATCCGCTCTATTCAATTTGAAACGAGACTCGTCCGACCAGGCAACATGGTTCCGGTCATCAACAGCCCAATGCCGGTGTTGGCGGGCTCAAGCGAGGCGTAAAGCTTTGTGTCGTGCAATCATCTAGGGTACACGAGTGAGCCTTCAGCTCCAAAAGCCCACATCGATGATATTTTGTTGAATGGTTTCGCACGCTGACACTTGTTGGTGGCCCAGCATTGAAATCTGCAGCAGTTTGCGGAAGGGTTGCAGTTATGTCACTTTGAACAATCCACTTCAGTCGTCGTTGGTCCCGTTCGTGCGGGATGTACACTGGTGAAATGGTCGTACGGGAAAATCAAGCTGGAGGAGGCTCTGTAATGGCGTGGGGCGTGTCCATTTGGAGTGATATGGGACCCCTGATACGTCTAGATACGACTCAGACAGGTGACACGTATGTAATCATCCTGTCTGATCACCTGCATCCTTTCGTGTCCATTTTGCATTCTGACGGACTTGGGCAATTCCAGCAGGACAATGAGACACCTCATACGTCCAGAATTACTACAGAGTGGCTCCAGAAAAACTCTTATGAATTTAAACACTTTCGCTAGCCTCCAAACTTCCCAAACATAAACATTATTGAGCAAATCTGGGATGCCTTGCAACGTACTTTTCAGAAGAGATTTCCCCCCCTAGTACTCTTTGCGGATTTATGGACAGCCCTGCAGGATTCATGGAGTCAGTTCCCTGCAGCACTACTTCCGACATTGGTCGAGTCCATGCCATGTCGTGTTGCGGCACTTCTGTGTGCTCGCTGGGCCCTACACGATATTGGGCAGATGTACCAGTTTCTTTGGCTCTTCAGTGTGTATAGGCGTTGCCGACCGCAGCGCCGTATTCTGCGTGTTTACATATATTTGTATTTGAATACGCATACCTATACCAGTTTCTTTGGCGCTTCAGTGTAAAAGCAATGCTGATTTGCGTTTTTGACAGTAGAGGTATCGTGCATAAAGAATTTGGACAAACTGTCAACCAAGTGTTTTACAAAGCCGTCCTTGAGAGGCTAGGAAAAGGGTGAATAGAGTGAGACCGGACATTCAGGCAAATGGATGCTGTATCATAATGCCGTATGTCACACGGCTACTTTCATCACTGAATTTTGACGTCAAAAGGCATTCCTGTTGTTCCATAGCCCACTATTCACACGATCTGTTGTCTTGTCACTTTTTTCGATTGCCGATATTGAAAAATGGCGTAAAGTAATTTGGAGACTTTGTAGAACATTGAAAAGAACGTGAACAGCATGTTAAAAAGTCCCCACCAGTTAAAGCCTTTCAGCGGTGCTACCAAGATTAGGTACGACGACTCCGCTGGTGAATAGATGCCGAAGGGAACTACTTTGAAGGGGCAATATTGTTGTTTGAAAAAAAAAAAAAATACTATGGTAGATAAAAAAACCAGTCGTATTACTTTTCTCACACATCTCGTGAATCACTTTCAGTTTATATGGCACGACTAAGAAAATTCCGTAAATTTAATTTCCTCGCTTTTACATTTCCGATCTGTTCCTTTTTTAATGGGCTAACGGAAGTACCAGAATATAATAAAGAATGTACCGTTTGTTGTTCTACTTGTATTAGGTTTTGGTTCGGGGAAAACTAACTAGTAGGAAGCGCCTAAGAGCAGTTTTGTACGTTCTGTTTCCCGCGCGCGAAATTTACTAGCGTCAGTAGGTGTGTGGACACGATTCGGTGTACAAACAGAGGCAACGGGCGCGACCCTCGCGGCGGAGGCAAGGCGTCCGGGCGGCAGCCGGCGCCGGCGCCACTGCCCCTCAATCAATACGGCGGCTCTGCTCGACGTGGCGTGGCGGCGGCGGGCCGGCGCTAGCACGGCGGACGCGGGTATTGACTCGCCCGGGCGGGCGCCCGGGACGCCGGCGGGGCCGCTCGGCCGCCGCCGGCCGCGGTCGGCTCCGGCCGCCACACGAGGCACGCCCGCGCCTGCGCCGTCAACCCCCGGAGCGCGGCCGCACGTCACCGCAACCCACCGTACCTCAAGTGCAGCGCTAAGCGGCGCACGATTGCTTTGAGGAGACGTGTCTTAAAAGGCTCAGCCGCTAAAACTGACCGAGCCTCTTCCGCTATGCCATTCCACCGCTGTCCTTGTGCTATCCTGCTTTCTACCCGAATTGTTTAGCTTGCTTCGTTAGTAGCCACACTACGCCAGTTTGGTGCACATGACTTTGCTGTTAACGATTTTTCAATAACTGAGAGTCAAGTGGCGGCATTTTTCCACTTTAGACTTCTTATTCATTCCACAATTAGTTTCGGATGTTTAAGGCATTATCGTAAGCTTAGCTTATAAAAGGCACACTAAATTCCCGCCACGAAACTGGAATACAATGGTGTGAACTTATCTGAACGGATAGTTATAAAAAGTTTCTATATGGATAAAAATGGCAGCGCATCCACAAACAAAGACAAAACGCTGCCCAAATAATAAAACTAGGGACGGACGAGCAGTCTTAGTTGTACCAAAAAGAGAGAATGACCAAGTTTCCAGCATTACCTCTCACCACGGACAACGCAGTGTCCGACGGCCTTCACTTAACGACGGAGAGCAGCGCCGTTTGCGTGCAGTTGTCAGTGCTAAACGAGAAGCAACCCCGCGTGAAATAACTGCAGAAGTCAATGTGGGACGTACGACGAACGTATCTGTTAGGACAGTGCTAAGCACTACTGTAAATATGTATGCTGTAAGGGAGAGTGATATAATTAAACCCTTCCAAGTAAGATACATGGCTACAATGGTTGTGACATTTTGTAATGTCGGAAAATAACAAGCCAGTGTCTCGGTTGGCAAACTCAGTGGGCTGGTTTCACTTCTCGGACACTCGGCCAACCCCTCGATTGTCGTTGTCGGATTGGCATCGAAAAGAGTCCAGTCCACGAAGGAAAATTAAGGCAAAATTCACGTAGTCGCAACTTCTTGTACGGCGGTAGAAGTCGTCATCAACAGCATAGTACGATAATAATCATGACGGGCTGGGTATGAGCTATGAGCGTGAGGATGTGGAGGCTGGCTTTTTTTTTTTTTTTTACGTTTTTCAGGAATATCTCAAAAAGGACTGTTGCTTAGCGAAGAAGTTTCCCAGTACAAAACTAAACTGCGTTAAATTCCCCACGGCAAAGTTTCTGTTTACAATTTTTGTAGAACTAGTCGTATTGCGCGTTGCAAGGATTTAAAAATCGCAGATTGTTAAAAAATAGGATTTTAATGGTATACAATTTTTTATTGCTAAATGAAGTAGGCTTAAGAGCATATAAAAAGTATGTGTGTCACATCTAAGTGCGGGAGTACCGTATTAAGGAATAAATTGTGTTCTGGGGGTGTAACAGGATCGAAACTAGGAGGGAGAAAGGAGGGGGCTTAACAGCGTGAGAAAAAGGAGGTCGCCGGATAGTGGTCATGCACTTCCCTCCTTTGTAGGTCTGAAAACTGAAGAGCGAGCAGGCGATTCCCCATTTTACTCTACACACTACGTCACAAAGAGCAACAAGAGGGTGTTTCAGAAAGTTAGCCGTTCGTTCTACAGATCGTCTTACGAATCACAGCTGACTTGCCTGGTTCAAATGGTTCAAATGGCTCTGAGCACTATGGGACTTAACTTCTAAGGTCATCAGTCCCCTAGAACTTAGAACTAATTAAACCTAACTAACCTAAGGACGTCACACACATCCATGCCCGAGGCAGGATTCGAACCTGCGACCGGAGCGGTCGCGCGGTTCCAGACTGTAGCGCCTAGAACCGCTCGGCCACCCTGGCCGGCGACTTGCCTGGGCGCGTGTATATTCCACAAAGTACGTTAACATTACATGTAATACAAATACGATTTACTATTAATACTAACGCCAGAAATGCATAATGGCAGTTTCTACGTAAATATCTGCACACCGTTCGACACTGCTAGAGGGGAAATTGGTCCTTAGTCATCCTGCGCTGCAGCTGTAGCGTTCAAATGGGAAAGGTAACTTCCCCAGACAATACCTCCACAGCATTTCCTGTCCTGTTCTCTCATCTGATTAGATAAAATAACTTCACCGAGCTCGTGTTTATATAGCAGAGTTATTTAAGTGAGTATTTATTTTCTTCTGTCAAGACAGATCGTTTTAGGTATTTGTACGTGCTGTCTTCCGACAGCGATGTCACTTTGTTGTGATATTCTTTGGTATTAAAAAATGCCTGAAATGGGACCCAACTGTCACACGACTGACAAATGATGGATGTCCTGAGGAATTTTGGTCTACCAGAAGATATCATCAAAAATGTTGGAGCGCGAGCTCCTAGACCTCCCATGCTGTACGGATTACTTAAAGTCCACAAGGAAAGTATTCCGCCAGAAGGCTGGCCAAATATTTAACTAAGTTGATGACTTCAATAGCTGGCCACTGCGAACATCACATCAGAAACTCTCAGTTGTTCATTGAGAAAGTTACATGGATTGGAGTTGGCTCAAACAATATTTTAGTCAGCCTGTATATGGTATCACTGTTTACATAATTTCCTGTGGAGGACACATGAAAGCTGTTGGCGGATCATTTTCCTCCTAAAACTGTAAAGTTGTTCCGATGTGTTATGATGCTCACCTACTTCCTGTAAGGCGGTAAATTTTATGAAATGATGGACGGAAAGGCTATGGGTTCTCCGTTGTCTCTTGCAGTGGCTAGCTTTTCTGAGGAACGTGCATTTCGTTTGGCTCCCCTTCGTCTGTTTCCATTTTATTGTTATGTTGACGACACGTTTATGGTCTGGCCACACGGCGTAGGAGCTTTTGAGCCCTTCCTTGAACATATGAACACTGTCGAGACAGAGAAAGAGGGAAGGTTGCCAGTTTTAGATGTTTTGGTACACCGAAAATCTGATGGACGTCTTGGCCACTGAGTGTACCGCGAGCGGACGCACACTGATTTGTATCTTAACACCCAGAGTTTTCATTATCCAGTTCAGGAGAGAGCAGTTTTAAATACATTGGAACACAGAGCAAAAACTGTAGCGTTGAGGACCACGTAGATTGCGAAATTAATTATCTGAAGTACGTTTTCCGAAAGAACGGGTATGCTTCACGTGAATGAAGTCAGCGTTCTCCAAAAAAAGGAAACTTGAATGTGTTGAACATTCGTTTGATGAACCTCTGATTGCTTTCCTTCCTTTCTGCGTAGCTACATCTAGAAAAATAGGTCGTGTCCTGAGAAGACTACTTATCAGATCTGTTTTCCGACCTCCTAGGAAGATAAAGGCGATGATGCACCCTGTTCAGGCAGTATCGGCCTCAGAAACCCTGGGATTTATAACATCATTTGTGAGTGCCGAAGCAGCTACATCGGTCAGTGCATCCGCACCGTTTCCGACCGCTGTGCGGAACGTCAACGGCATATTAAAAAATCGAGAACCGGAGAAATCCGCAGTTATTGAGCACAGCCTCATGTTTGACGAAACAAAAGTTTTGTCCCACGCTCTTACATGCCAGGTTTTTGTAATTAATTCATGATGTGCGCTTTTACAGTGTGCGTGGAAGCGAATTCTCGATACAGAGAACAGGCAGAGATATTCGTCGCAATGTTTACGCGACAACGGGAGCGATGGCGCCATCAGCGCAGCCATTGCCACCATCTGTGACGACAGCATTACGTAATTACTGACCAATCAGCAGCTACCACAGCAGCAGTTTCGATTATCAGCTGCTCCTGACGAAGACCATGGAGGTATTCGTCGAAAGCTCGAGTTTTTACCCTGAACTGACCCATCAAGAAGTCTGAGAAAGCTTTGAACAACAGTGCCGTCGCGAAAGACTTCGTCCCTAATTTATCGCTTTTGTATTGGTGAGAATGAAAGACAATGAAAGGTCTTTGAAACATTGAAAATGTTACTGCTCCTGTGCCAGTTCATAATGTGCGCATTTACAGTGTCGGTCGTTGGCCTGAATATGGACCAAGGGGCAGATGTAGATTTTGCCCAGCAGGATTGTTCAGTCGTAAAACATATAAAATGTATTCTTATTTTATGCTTTGTGTCTAGACGAAATTGCTTTAAAGCATTTCACATAAAAATCTGAAAATAAGAATATTTCTCGGATGGGAAGAGATTTTCCCATGGTTTAATGCAGGTAAAGTCATGTGACATAGATAAATAATGCTGCTTACTAGCATAATAATCCAGAATGAGATTTTCACTCTGCAGCGGAGTGTGCGCTGATATGAAACTTCCTGGAAGATTAAAACTGTGTGCCCGACCGAGACTCGAACTCGGGACCTTTGCCTTTCGCGGGCAAGTGCTCTACCACTGAGCTACCGAAGCACGACTCACGGCCGGTACTCACAACTTCCCGAGTTCGAGTCTCGGTCGGGCACACAGTTTTAATCTGCCAGGAAGTTTTAAGCATAATAATATTTCTTTCTAAAAATAAATGATAAAAGATTCAAATGTCACGTTACATCCGTATAATTCCAGTGTACCTGAAAAAGTTTTTGACTATTTCTGTTTTTGTAACTTTATGAATTCTCCAGCTAATTGTTCGAAACTCAATATTTTTTCGACGAATGTGCCAGAAATTTAAATTTTATCAACAGGAAGGCAAGAGTTTGAAAGTATTCTTCAGTTCCTTATTACAAGTGCCTTTCTACCACAGATTTGATAAAATGGCAGTAGGTACGCTCATGTCGTAGAAAATATATTTAAGAACACACTTAACACGTTTACGTAGATAGCGTTTCATATAGCACGAAACTAGAGTGTTTGTGTTACTTCGCCTCAAGCATTTCTCCACAGCTATATCCATTACGTGCATTTGTGTGCCTCGATTGAAGTGTTATGTCCAGAGCTACTATGTACTGCTGCCATCCTTGTTGCTGATGCCCAGGACTCGCACTTTTGTGGGCGCCTGTGCCGATTGATGGCGCGAGCCGACGCCGCTGCCAATCGATGGCGCGTGAGCGATTGCGCCGCTTCCCGCTTCGTCTGCGCTCGGGCCATGGGCTCCACGAAAGTGTTTATCAGTGCTGGCGGAGCTTTCGTTTGATTTGTTAATCTTATCTCTCCCCAACCTCTACCCCTCTTCCAAGAGATAGACAACCACTCGTGGTATTCGCTATTCCACAAGCAGTATATCATTATTCAGTTGTGTTTCTGTTCGCCATGTTTTTAATATTGCGTTATTATTTTGTGACAGACGTGTACCAGTGTACCAAACATCGGTGTGAAAGACGCAGTGGCCTAAGGTTCCTCAGTTCTCTAGTAAAAGGCCATAAGCTGTAAAATGTTCTGCCTGTGTACCACTGAGCTGTTTCACTTAGGATATCTGTTGCTTCTTATTCGTATCTGTCACAGTTGACAGTTGCTGTTGCATCACGAGTCTGAGTGCAGCTTTCGTACTTCTGACTCTTCCCAGTTGGCAGGATCTCAGAACCGCAGCAGGCTTCCGTGGTCTCGGTGTGGCTTCTCGGGCTCGAAAAGCTGAGGTAGTGAGTTTAGGTCCCGCTTTGTAGTATGAGTATAGGTTTTTAAACTGCCGTCGCTACATAGACACACAAAGCTAAAATTGATCCATTAGTTGCATAACTGCGTACACGTACAGACTGGCGGTGCCGGGAAGCAGAAAATAACCCTCAAGATACTACAAATATAATAAAAAACCTTTGCTGTAAAATAAAAACGAAACAATACCCAAAATAAATACAGTCTGTGCGTAAACGCACATAAGTGAAATCAAAATCTGCTACTGGTTAACATTCAGTACCCTGTTACTCCACTCTCTTGATCCAGGATGGCGATTCTTCTGGTAAACCTGGAATTCTCTGGGAATTACGTTTTACCTGGAAAAATCAGGGAAATCTCACGAATTTTTGTAATTTCATGAGCTCAAAAGGGATTCTGTGTTTTTAACCTGGCATTGAAATTGAATTCTATTGAATTTTTTTTATAAATCGCAAATTTTAAAATACTTAATATTCAAAACTTGTTATTTATATGAATATTATTCCGTACTAATTATCGATGTTTAAGAACTGCTGTTATTCTAATGCTTATGGCCGAGGGGGAAGAAGTCATTTTGTAGTATGTTGCCTTCACACTCCCGCCAACTACACTCATTAGATGTCAGATAAATCTTTTTCTTGTCATTGAAGAGAATTCGATGCTACTGACCCAAGAGCCCATTTTAAATGTTCCCTTACCAATAATCACCGCACGCCAAGATGCTGGAGGATTCACACTGTTTGTAAGGGACGTCCAGAAGCCATATTGCCTCGTCTTGCGTACTGTTTGGATCTGCACAGCTCTCCCAATTGCCTCCAGATAGGCAGCGTGCACTTCTGTTCTATTGTCCATGGGGGTACCTGAGAGAGACAAATTTAATTGTAGGTGGCGGTTATCAACTAAGTGTTGTTGCCGTGGGTGACTACTATGAGGGAGATTTTCAGTGTTATGTGTAACACGCTAAAGTTAGTGTGTTCGAACTGCGTCGCTGCGGTGCACATCCATCTTGTTGTGAAGAACCACCTCCGCTAGGACCTTGCCTAATACGGCGGTGCGGGTTTCCCACACCGTCTCCTACGCTCCTCAGAGTATGGGACCTCATCATCGTCATTGCTGTAAAGAGACTCTGGTCGCATACGTGAAATTCGTCCTTCGAGGCATGTTAGGCTGAACAGCAGCATTGTCCCGCTCACAGTTAGACACACAAAGCGCCCAAGTGAAATGCACTGGCTGTGGGAATCTGGGGCGCCCGGTGGTTTTCATGTCAGTAGGGGCAACAAAACATCCCCCCCCCCCCCCCCCTCATACACGTGACTTAGAAATATTGACATTTTAAAATCTGGGAATGTGAAAACGGGTTTTACCGTACATATACTATTAGCTTGTTTATGTTCATAACATTGACCAGGTACTGAAAGAGCACCGTAGAAACTAATAGGAGAAAATTAAGACCAAGCAACAATTATCATCACCATCTTAACGTAAAGCGTTGTACCTTTCGCTTCTTCGGTCTTCGTTGCCTTCTTTTCCCAACTGGCTTAAATATTCTGCCCTGAGAGATAATCTTTTCCACTCATTCTTCAGAGATGTTCATTCCAATTTCTCCTATTTGCTTGTATTTTATTAAGGACCTCAATGAAATGCAATAAAATAGGAGAAACTGGAATGAACAATTCGCGCCAAAGTCATATCCCCCCCTCTGTTCCACTCGCGGATTGCGCGAGGGAAAAACGACTGCCTGAACGCCTCAGTACGAGCTCTTCCTTATCTTCCCTTATCTTCGAATGGTGATCATTGTGCGATTTGAAAGTTGGTTGTAATAATATATGCTCTACATCCTCGGTGAAGATTGGATTTCGAAATTTAGTGAGCGGCCCCTTCTGTTTAGCGCGCCGTCTATCTGCAAGTGTGTCCCACTTCAAACTTTCTATGAGATTTGTAACGCTCTCGCGATGGCTAAATGTACCAGTCACGAATCTTGCCGCTCTTTTTTGGATCTTCTCAATCTCTTGAATCAGACCCAACTGGTAAGGGCCCCATACAAACGATCGATATTCCAAGACTGGACGAACTAACGTACTGTAAGCTATTTCCGTTGTTGAAGGACTGCAGCGCTTCAGGATTCTACCAATAAACCGCAATCTAGAGGTCGCCTTACCCGTTACTTGTGTAATCTGATCATTCCAATTGAGATCATTTCGAATAGTCACACCCAGATACTTGACGGACGTTACCGCTTCCAAAGACTGGGCATTTATTTTGTACTCATACATTAATGGGGATTTTCGCCTTGTTATACGCAGTAGGTTACACTTGCTAATATTGAGAGGTAACTGCCAGTCATTACACCACGCATTTATTTTCTGCAAATCCTCATTGATTTGTTCACAACTTTCCTGTGATATTACCTTCCTGTAGACTACAGCATCATCGGCAAACAGTCTTAAGGCCGCAGTCAATAACATCAACCAGATCGTTTATGTAAATCGTAAAAAGCAGAGGACCTATTACGCTGCCCTGTGGCACACCAGAAGTTACGCTTGTTTCTGTTGATGTCACCCCGTTCAGGACGACATACTGCTCCCTGTCTGTTAAAACATTATATCCAACCGCGTATGTTACCGGTAAGCGCGCACTTTTTGTAGCAAGCGACAGTGCGGAACTGAGTCGAACGCCTTTCGAAAGTCGAGAAATAAGGCATCAACCGGGAAGCCTGTATCTAGAGCCTGTTGTGCATCTTGCACAAAGAGGGCCAGCTGTGTCTCGCATGACCGCTGTTTCCTAAAACCGTGCTAGTTTCTGCAGATGAGCTTCTCACAGTCTAGAAAGGTCATTATGTCTGAACGCAAAATATGTTCCATGATTCTACAACAAATCTATGTCAGTGAAATTGGCCGGTAATTATGTGCATCTTATTTTCTACCCATTTTATAGATTGCTATGACCTTGGCCTTCTGCCAGTCCCGTGGAACTTTCCTCTGTTCCAGTGATCTCTGATAGATAAGAATGGTGCTATATTTGTAGCATAGTCAACTTAAAATCTTATGGGGATACCGTCTGGGCCAGATACCTTCCTGGCGTCTAAGGACCTTAACTGTTCTACAATCCCAGATACACTAAACACTATGTCAGCCATCCTTTCGTTTGTTCGATAATTGAAAGGGGGAATGGTGCTGCAGTACTCTACGTAAATGAGTTTTTGAAAGCTGGGTTTAGAATTTCAGCCTTCTGTTTATCATCATCAGTTACATTAGTCGTACTGTCAGCAAGAGAAGGTATTGAATTATTTGTAGTGTTCATAGATTTTACGTACGACCAAACTTTTTCCTGGCATAAATCCGAACTGTTCTTCACATACTTCAGTTTGTAGACGCAGCGTCTTCTTAATTATCCTTTCCCAGATCTTCCTTGTATGGGACATCAGTTTTATCCCTCTATAATTGCCACACTTTTGGATATCCCACTTTCCCCTTATATGTGGGAACCAGTATACTGCTTATCCACGCATGCGGCATTCATTCTCCTTTCCAGATCTTCTGCATTAGATCCCAGAGAATATCAGTTCCCTGTTCTCCCAGACTTTTCCATGCCCTTAGGGCCTTCCCATTATTCATTTTCTTCATCGCGTGTTCGACTTATTCCCTACTTACGAGGGGCGTTTGAAAAGTCCGTGAAGCCCGAGAGATGGCACCACCGGCGCGTATCGAGGTCATGTTTAGTTAGTAGCATCTTTGGAAAGAACGCACACCAAGTTTCAGCCATATTGGTCTATTACTTTGTGTTTGGCATTCTTGTGAATCAAGGAAGTCGAGTGATTGTCAAAAAAATGGACGAAAAAGAATTTCCTGTGATGATTAAACATTACTTCATGAAAGGCCAAACGCCTCAGGAGACTAAAGAGAAGCTTGATAAACATTATGGTGACTCTGCACTTTCGATCAGAACAGTTTAAGGGTGGTTTCAAAATTCGGAGTGGTCGTATGGGCACGAGTGATGCTGAACATTCTGGACGCCCTGTGGAGGTTACGACCCCAGAAATCATTGATAAAATGGTATGGTGATGGATGACAGAAGAGTTAAGGTGCTTGAGATTGCTAGTGCTGTGGCCATCTCGAATGAACGGGTACGTAATATTTTGCATAAACATTTGGACATGAGAAAGCTATCTGCAAGATGGGTTCCGCGATTGCTCACGCTTGACCAAAACGGAATCGTGTGAAGTGTTGCAAGGATGGAAGAATCCGCAGGACTTTAAGCGTTGTTTCATCACTGTGGATGAGGCATGGATACAATACTATACTCCTGAGACCAAACAACAATCTGACCAATGGGTTACCAAGGGAGAATCTGCACCAAAAAAGGCGAAGATCATTCCTTTGGCCGGAAAGGTTATGGCGACTGTCTTTTGGGATTCACAAGGGATAATCCTCATCGACTATCTGGAAAAGGGGAAAACTATTACAGGCGAATATTATTCATCGTTATTGGAGCATTTGAAAACCGAGCTGCAAGAAAAACGCTGGCGATTGGCACACACCTCAGCAGTTGCGGTCGCAAAATTAATGGAAATAGGATTCCAACTTGTTTCACATCCCCCCTATTCTCCAGACTTGGCTCCCTCGAACTACTGTTTGTTTCCCAATTTGAAGAAATGGCTGCCAGGACAAAGATTTTATTCAAACGAGGAAGTGATTGCAGTAATTAATAGCTGTTTTGCAGACTTGGACAATTCCTATTATTCGGAAGGGATCAACAAATTAAAGCAACGTTGGACGAAGTGTATAAGTCTAAAAGGAGACTTATGTCTAAAAATAAAAAAAGATTCACCCCAAACACGTAAGTAATTTTTATTTTTGTATGCACTTTTCAAACGCCCCTCGTATACTTTGGGCCATTTCTTCATTTACATCTCCATCCTCATACTTCTCTCATACATTTTCTTCATTCAATAGCCTTTCAAAGTACTCCCACCAAGTATTCAGGATTTTCTCAAGGTCGTGTAATACTACACCTGATTCATCCTTTACCTGCCTCATTGATGTTATGTCCTTGGTCGCTTTATCTCTTGCGTTAGCAATCCGTAGGAGTTAACCTGCCGTCCTGTCTTCATTCCACCTCTTCATACGCCTCTTCCGTTTGCCTCAGCCTGCTCTTTTTCCTAATACAAGATATGAGTATTAAAATAAAAATATCTATATTGTACCAACCGTAATGTCAATTTGTGAAATACCGGAGCTGGAGTGTCGATTTCTTACAAGGGAACCTCCCCATCGCACCCCCCTCAGATTTAGTTATAAGTTGGCACAGTGGATAGGCCTTGAAAAACTGACCACAGATCAATCAAGAAAACAGGAAGAAGTTGTGTGGAACTATGAAAAAATAAGCAAAATATACAAACTGAGTAGTCCATGCGAAGATAGGCAACATCAAGGAGAATGGGAGTCTAGGAGCGCCGTGGTCCTGTGGTTACTGAGAGCAGCTACGGAACGAGAGGTCCTAGGTTCAAGTCTGCCCTCGAGTGAAAAATTTAATTTTTTATTTTCAGCACATGTTCAGATTTGCTTCGACATATGCAGGATTTGACGGTCTACACACGGAAAAATTTGAAAACGTTAAAAACATATGTTTTGACAGAGCACAGGGAAAACTATGCTACTGTGAAACTTGCATTCATTTGTTGTAGTTTATGTGACAAACTCTTATGTTTTCATCACTTTTGTGAGTGATTATCACATCCACAAGAAAACCTAAGTCAGGCAATGTAGAAGAATCTTTTTACCCATTCGCCAAGTGTACAAGTTAGGTGGGTCGACAACATATTCCTGAAATGTGACGCACATGCCGTCACCAGTGTCGTATAGAATATAACAGACGTTTCTGTTTTTTTTATAACAGACATGTTTTCCTGTGGAGGAATCGGTTGACATATGACCTTGCGATCAAATGTTTTCGGTTCCCATTGGAGAGGCACGTCCTTTCGTCTACTTATCGCACCGTTTTGTGGTGCGGTCGCAAAACACAGACACTAAACGTATTAGAGTGAACAGAGACGTCAATGGACGAACGGACAGATCATAACTTTGCGAAAATTAAGAAAGTAAACTTTTCGCTCGAGGGAAGACTTGAACCACCTCACGTTCCGCAGCTGCTCGCGCTAACCACGGGACCACGGCGCTCCTGAGTTCACACAATCCTTGATGTGACATATCTTCCGCATGGACTACTCAGTTCGTATATTTTGCTTATTTTTTTCATAGTTCCACACAACTTCTTCCTGTTTTCTCGATTGATCTGTGTTCAGTTTTTCAAGGGCTATCCACTGTGCCAACTTATAACTAAATCTGAGGGGGGTGCGATGGGGAGGTTCCCTTGTTAGATTCGTATTTGGAAGTAAAGGAACATATTAAAGTGCAACCTTCAGTATTACAACAAACGAAGAAAGGTTTTATAACTGCAAGCACGCATTGTCGGCCTACAAATGTTCCCTCAGATTCGAGAACCCCTGCAAGCTGGCTGTCATGCAATACAAAAGCTCTAAGACGATTATAAAATAATTTTTGTACATCTTCAAAGAATGAGATTTATTAAAGGAAAACATGGCGGTCTTAAATCGATTATATTCATTGTAATTTAAGTTCCAACCTTGCATGAACAGGTCCTGCTGTTACTGGCCCTTTTGAATATTCCTAAACTAAATGACTAGTGGCAGCAGTCACCCGCGTGATCTGCAGTGACTTCCAAAATACTAATATCCCTTCGAAAATGTCACACGTTTGTTACGTCATTTATAGGACTTGTAGATGTGGCGAAAGCCTCGGAGAGTGTTAAACCTAGTTTATATAATATGGTACGTATGTTGGGAAATTTGAACAGGGGGAGAGGTTAGCGTAGTAGGATTCAGCGCCCCTACTACCGGGAAGATTACACTTTGAGGAGTCGTGTGGCAAGTACATCGTCACACATTGGTTGCCACAATACTTGAAATCATTATGCGGTGTTCCTTTTCAGAACGAAAATAGCTGGTGCTAATCAAAGCTGCGATGCCGGTTGTTGGCCAGTAGTTCATTGCGCGAAAAATAAAGAGGACATGCGACGCTTGTTGCTAGATACTTCGTTCTGGCATTCTATGGTAGTAATGCATTAAGTTGGGGCACACGAATTTCACTTATCAGCGAATTTGAATGAGACCACATAGGAAATTTTCTACCATCAATTTACGACGGTTCTAGCTAGAATACCATGTTTCTCAATTCCTTAAAATTCTCACAGGAGTGAGAATTTCGTGTTATAATTGGTACATTTATTTTATGTGCATGTAAATCCACTCTCCATTGTATTTTAAGGATACTATAAGCATGCACAAAAACAGCGTTTCGCTATTATGAAACAGGCTTGTTTCTAGTTTTCTGATGATGGTACGCCATAAAGTTGTTTTCTTTTTCGTATTTCTGGTCTTTATGTGTGGAACATCGTCATCAGTCATTCGTGTGTCCGAACGGCCAGTTATTTTTAAAAGAAATGACAATTATTTTAAAAAAAAATCTTCCTTCGGTACTGAGATTCATTAATGTTTTCTGTTCTTGATTTCTTTCGGAAAGACCAACACATTGGAGGGTTTTGTATTAGAAGTTTTCGGACATTATTTTTTCGTCCGAATAAAGGGCTTAGATTGGCTGCAGCAATATTTCGCTTTTGAGAGTCAAAGGGACTTATTATTGTAAGTTTACTAGGTTTTGGAAAGTATATACGAGCGTTATTATGTTCGTTTATCGCGCTATCTTAGAACTGCCACTCGGCTGGAAACACCTAGAGCTTTTAATCGTGCATCGTAAATTACGAAGTTCGAGAGTAGTCCAGTCAATATCATGAAAGATACCGATGTATTTTCAAAAGAGCGTAAATGATCATGACTAGTAGGACGACGACTGGTTGTAGCTAGCGTTTTCGATCTGCGAGGTCCTTTACTAAACAAAGACATTCTGAGGCTTTCTGTATTTAATTTGTGTAACCGCGATCCATTTAATGAGTGCCAACGACAGTAAACAAATAAGCGCAACGCGCGCCGAGTGACTCGGTACAGCAGTGTGCTCCGTTGCAGTCTTCGCTGAATGAATGACAGGCAGGTGTCCCCCACCACTTCGGCGGCCTACTTCGCGAGACACAGGCCACATTCTACGGCGATCTCATTGGCGACATAGCTACAGCTCCAGGGCTCTGCCGCCGCCGTCATATTTCTGCGAGAGCAGCACCGCCCGCTCTCACTTTCACGCGGTGCAGAGAGGCGGATGAGGCGGCCGCCGTTATTTCTGTCCTCGGACCTCAGCGCGCGCGCTCCGCCAAAAATAAAGCCAACTGCTGCGGCCGGCAATAGCCAACTGCCAAGCGCCGGAGGGGCAAGTGCTGGCGAGCGGATCTCGGGCTGCTTCCGTCGGCGCACAAGTGCACCGTTCCGAATGTGCCTGTCTGTGCAGAAACGTTTTATTAATGTAGGGGGTTCCGCACTACAGCACATTCAGCGTTTCAGGGGATGAGTTCCTTAGCAGAAGAGGAACCCGACATAAGCAGCACTCTTTCCTGTTTCACGCAAGCAGTCACTGACTGTTCAACTACGAGACGGCACCAGTCACCAGTCGTCGTGAATAGAAGGATTTGTGCTCGGATTTGACAACATTAGATGAAGCTTTTAGATACCATCTTAATATCTACAGCATTTGAGTGCAGGTACATATGCTAACGGAAAAAAACGCAACACAAAAATATTATTAGTGTAGAGTAATGAAATTTAGGGAATACATTTGTCTAGGTAACATATTTAAGTGATTAACATTATAAGATCACATATTACCGTAAGCGCAAGACATGCCATTGCAAATGTGAGATGCTTGTACATAAGTAACAGATGTAACCGCCAGAATGTTGAATGCAACCGTGCATGCATTGTGTTGTACAGTTGCCGGGTGTCAGTTTGTCGGATGGAGTTCCATGCCTGTTGTACCTGGTCAGTCATTACAGGGACGGTTAATGTTGGTTGTGGATAACGCTGTAGTTGTCGCCCGATAATTTCCCATATGTGCTCAATTGGAGACAGTTCAGGTGATCGAACAGGGCAATGCAACATGTCGGCACTCTATAGAGTATGTTGGGTTACAACAGAGGTATGGTTCAAATGGCTCTGAGCACTATGCGACTTAACTTCTGAGGTCATCAGTCCCCTAGAACTTAAGTAAGCTAAGGACATCACACACACACCCATGCCCGAGGCAGGATTCGAACCTGCGACCGTAGCGGTCGCTCGGTTCCAGACTGTAGCGCCTAGAACCGCACGGCCACTCATGCCGGCAGCTGTATGTGGGCGAGCGTTATCCTGTTGGAAAACACCCCCTGGAATGCTGACTCACCGGACTAGAGTGCGATGTTGCAGTCAGGGTGCGTGGGATAAGCACGAGAGTTCTGTTGCTGTCATACAAAATGGCACCCCAGACAATAACTCCAGGTGTAGGTCCAGGGTGTCTAGCACGCAGACAGTTCGGTTGAGGCACTCAACTGGTCTCCTTATGATCAACACACGGCCATTACTGGCACCGAGGCAGAACCAGCTTTCATCAGAAAACACAGCAAACCTTCACCCTACCCTCCAGTGAGCTCTTGCTGGACACTACTGAAATGGCAAATGGTGGTGGTTTGGGGTCAGTGGAATGTACGCTACAGGGCGTCTGGCTCGGATCTGTCCTTGAAGTAACCTGTTTGTAACATTTCGTTGTGTCAATATGATGCCAACTGCTGCTCAGATTTCTACTGCAGATCCAGTAGATGCGACAGAGCCATACGCCGAACGCGATGGTATTCCGTCTTGGTAGTGCCACGTGGGCGTCTTGCGACCCTACATTCTCGTGACCATCGCTGCTAGCAGTGATGTACAGTGCCTACATTCCTGACAAGGCTTTCTGCAATATCGCGGAAGGAACACCCAGCTTCTCGTAACGCTATTACACGACCTCGTTGAAACTCATTGACTTGCTTTGTCGCCTTAAAGGCTTCCTCGACTAACGACAACTCACCACGTCCAATCTCAAAGCTAACTAATGATCACGACCACTACAGCGTTTATTTAAAAGAAAGGTGATTTTCATTCTCATAGCGACGCTTCTAGAGCCACTATTATACGACTGGCGCGAAATTTGAGTATTTATTGTCTTTCAGATGTAGGAACACGCCTATCATCTTTCGTTTATTTCACACAACTAATCCTTGGTGCTGCGACGTATTTGTCCGTCTGTGCAGATTTAAGTGCGGCGGCTCACGTCGCTGCCCTGCCCGCAGCGCGATGGTAATCTTGTACTGATCTCAGAAGTACATGTTTACGGTGTTTGAGCAATTTCACCAGTTCTTGCAGGGACAGTTATGTTTTGCAATGAGGGATTTAATACTTGTTGCCCCCTTAGTTTTAATGCTTCGCGTTATGCGGCCATGTTCCTCATCCTGTTCTGTTGGCTTCACTATTTCATCTCTCAGAGTTAACATTTCGTCTTCTACTGTATTACTTTCTCTATTTCAGTCAACCGTTGCCTAATGCTACCACCGAAACTCTCAACAACCTCTGGTTCTTTCAACTTTTCCTGGCGCTGTGCCCTGGATTTCCTACTTTTCGGCCGGCGTGACAGACCAGTTCTAGGCGCTGCAGTCTGGAACCGCGTTACCGCTACGGTCGCAGGTTCGAATCCTGCCTCGGGCATGGATCTGTGTGATGTCCTTATGTTAGTTGTGTTTAAGTAGTTCTAAGTTCTAGGGGACTGATGATCTCAGGAGTTAAGTCCCATAGTGCTCAGAGCCATTTGAACCTACTTTTCTGCGAATTCGTCGGTTTTAATCAGCAGCTCACAACCAGTAGATTGAAAGTAGCGTTGAAAAATCAGTTACAATGAAAAAATATGTCGATAAGAAAAAGTACAAATTAACAGTAAATTAGAAGAATCATTTGATAACCGTGTGAATGTGGGACAGTTGAAGACGGGCTGTATGATGGATTACAGAAGAATGAACAGAAGAGTAAAAAAAAAAAAACGAGCTCTGGACTACTGCAGTGACACAATACAATCCATGTGCATTAGCTGAGTTAAAAGAATTTCATAATGTGCGTAATTCATGTATGATGCTGTGGGGCGTTGTTCATAAACAGTGAGATGTAATCCAACAACTGAATGTGAGCTTCAAATGTTGTTGTAAATGTCCAGATAAGGATGAAGATTATGAATTCACTTGGGACCGTTCCCGATGCTAATTGAACGCCAGGGGATATGCTCATTGGACGGATGCTACATGTGACAAACGGCACGAATGAATTATATATCAATCTCAAAGCAGTTTCAACGAAACTAGTAACGTAGCAGAACATGGTATGATCTTCATACCGATTCTTGCTGTGTGCAGAAGCTTAAGTGTGTCGTGTGTGAATTGTAAATACTGTCAGTCGTCTGCATTGATATCATCTTCTTGACAACATACATGTATTCTCAGGAGGAATAGTCAGTATTCAGGAATATGACAGGAACGATGATTTGAAGCAAGAAACTTTATATGAGCATATGCCGTATTCTGAATGGTTTTCGACATAGAAGACATTTATTTATTTTCTGTATTACTCAATACAGTGTACATCTGTAAATAGTTAGGAAATATTACAACATGAATTTTACAGAGTATCGGCTGAAAAATGAGTTTTTTTTAACACATTCCCGTCTGATCATTATCGTATAAGTCGCATTACAGCTGTAGTACAGTTCACAATAAATGTTAGAATATCCCGTCAACTTCAGCACATTTGTGCACTTACGAGAGAACACGTGCTCTTTGTCAGAGCCCTTCTGCACATCCCTCATTGAGAGCAGGAGCGTCCACTATGCGACCAAGCAGTCCATCTCGCGTATTCACCTTTCGTTTGAATATATTAGACTTCCATCCAACCCCATAACCAAAATTCTAATGGTGTAAGGGCTAGCGGTCCTGGTGTCCAGTCAGTTTTACTAGCACGACCATTCCAGCTATTAGGGTAAATGCGGTTGAGCTGTACCCTGTGGTAAAATGTGTTCTATCTCGGAAACCATTCAGAGTAGGCTTCAAATGACCGCACTTGCCGTAGCCCTAAATAATGTTCATTCCGCCTGGGACACCCTGTAGAATAAGCAATTTGGGCTTTGAAGTCTTAGATAATAGTTTCGAAGCAGCAGCCAAATCCTCTTACAGAATATTGCACGAGTTCTGTATCTATACACTGTAAGGTGTGAGGTAGGTGGGGTGACAGTTTAAAGCCAATATCTCCGTTCATGTGCATTTTAAGACTTGATCATTACAAACGTCAGGTGTTATCCAGATCATCGTTGCTTTCTGTGTGTAGTATCGCATATTATGATAAAGACGAACACGGAGTATTTTTCGTGCCTTCCATATAGCTTATAACCACACAGGAACTCGAATTTTGTCCCCTTTAATCAAGACTACCTACAAACAAAAGGAGTTTTGCTAGTTTTCTCCTCCATCTGGTGCCTTTTCCAGGTGGCGGAAACGGGAATGCCTCCCGGGTATGGATGATACAGCCGTAGAGAAAACAGACATGCGAAGATGGCAAAGTGGGAAAGGGCAAAGACTTCTTAACGTTTGTTCAGGAGAAGAGCTGAACACACATATTTCAAAACCACCAAGAAGGCGTTATACAATACATGTATAAAACCAGGAGATACAAACGCTATCATATAATATTGTGGTCAGAAAGAAACAAAAAAACCAAATCAATGAAAGTGAGTCTTATTATGAACCACAACTTAGTTGCAGGTAGGTATAAACTACAACCAAAAAGAAATGAGAAATTCGAAGTAATACCTGAGCGAGGGCATCTGAGAAATTAAAAACATTGAATAGCAGGAAAAACTAAACAAATTTGGTGACGTTACAACAGAAAGCCAGTATAGGGTCAGCAGCAAACCACAAGGGAACATGGGAATATCTGGAAAAGGCAGTTAAAGCAGCAGTAAGGGAAACAATTGGTCTCCCACAAAATGAATCCAGGAAACCAGGCGTAAATGATCACACAATAGAATTAATGGAAAAAAATATGAAGTGATAAATGAATACAATAGACTAAAAAACTTGGTTCAAAGAGAAGGGCAATTTCATCTCAAATCATACAGGTCAAGAGTGAATGTGTCACGCCACTGTATCACAGTTTACTGAAGAAAATAAAAAATGCGTGTTGAGGTTGCTCATGATATCCCTCCACAACTACAGCATTTTGATTTTCTGATGATCTTTTTAAAATGCT